>NC_059334.1:73082052-73682052 GCF_018350155.1 Leopardus geoffroyi
TGACACTGGCTTATTGCCATCCATTAGAAACTACACAAAATTTCTTCTTTATCCTTGTTTTATTATTTCAGATTACATATCTTAAACCATCCTGTCCCCTGAGCCATATTATTTTAGAATCTTCAGTGCTGGGAGTACACTGATATTTTTCCTGAACTTTTAGCAACTCACTTTCCTGAGTATACTTGTCTGCGTCTGTAACACTCAGTGCCTCTCGTTTTATGACCTAATTGTGCACTTCTCCCTTGCCCCTCAAAGTTCTCCACTTTGTGTACAGGAGCTCACAGAGTCATTAGGTAAGCCCCAATAGTTTCAGCCTTTTCAACCAATTGGAATATTTCAACCAATTGGAATAATTCCATTCTTGCTCTAATGGAAACCTGGCTGTTTCCTGAGGAACCTACTTCCCCTGCAGTTCTCTCAGCTGGTGTTTTCATGGCCCTGATGCCACCTGACCTGAGAGCAGGGCATGTGCTTCTCTACAAACACTTGATTTCCTATGTCCTGTTCTCTGACCCCTACCCTCTGTAGTTCCAGCTCTCTTATTCTACTATAATCTCTATTTTGAAGAGTCTTTGATCTCCACTGGGACCTCCAGTCCATAAACCTTACTTCGTTTTTAGTTGTGAACCCTCCCTCATCATTGTAATTTTCTCTTTACCCTACCTTATGTTTCCTTGTATCCACTGAGCAGCCTTGCCTCCTCTCCCTTGCTCCTATCTCCTCTCACCCTCTCATCCTTCCTCTAGCCTTGGTTAAGGACCAAGCAGCAAAAAGAGGGTGGAGGAAACCCACCACAAAAATCTCTGTGTTTTAACATTATGACCACAATCCTTTGACAAAGCCTTCATTGCCCATGTCTGTTTGCTGGTCTTCTTGCTGGTGCCTGAATGCACCATTCCCCCTCTGCCCTGGGACCTTTGCCTTTAATGCTACTTCTTGGCTTTTAGCTCTTCACATAGCTTCACCCCTAACTTCATTCAGATCACACTTACATTTCACCTCCTCTAAGAGGCCCTCTTTAGACAGAGAGAGAGAGACAGAGAGAGGGAGAGAGAGAGAGAGCAGGGGAGAGGGAGAGACAGAGAATCTTAAGCAGGCTCTATGATCTACAGACACCCCTATATATTTGTTTTTTAATCATCCATTTACTCCATGAAGGGAAAAATCCTATCTGTCTTCTTCACTGCTGTATGCCTAGTGCTTTAAACAGTCCTATTCAAAGTATGTGCTTAAAAAGTATCTGTAAGATGGGGACTTCTGGGTGGCTCAGCTGGTTAAGCATCTGACTATTGGTTTCGGCACAGGTCATGATGTCGCAGTTCATGAGATCAAGCCCTGTGTCAGGCTCTGCGCTGACAATGTGGAGCCTGCTTGGGATTCTCTCTCTCCCCCTCTCTCTTCCCCTCCCCTGCTCCAGAACTCACTTACTCTCACTCTGTCTCTGTCTCTCTCTGTCTCTATCAAAACAAATAAATGAACTTTAAGAGAAAGGATCTTAGGATGAATGAATTATTTTGTATAGTATTTTAAATTCTAACAGAGCATGGTTATGCTCTTGAAATTTCTTGTTGCATTACTATTCAGTTCTATACTAGTCAGAACCAGAGCAGAGTATCTGCTTCTTTATTTTTTTACCCTAAGAAATGAAGCTGTCAACTACTTATGTAATATCATCAATTTCTACTAGCTCTGAACAGAATGAGACTGCCAGCAGTCCTGTAGCTGGTGTTAGGTTTGGAATATGTATTAGGAAGCATCATCTTAATTTTCTCTCTAATTGGATATCTGCACTGTAGTACTACAGTTTTGTTACCTCATAGCTCACCCTAGTTCCTTCTATCAGGTATCCATCCTCAAGCTTAGGAATTCTACCCTGGTATGTATCTTCTTGACTTACTGTGATAGAGGCAACCTTTATATAGAAGTATTGATGGAAATATTCCTCCCAAAGGGTTTAGTTTATTTGTAGCAATAGATTTTACAACCAAATATGACTTAATCATTTTCTGGGTTCAAAAAATCTGTAACATTGCTAATATTTGGAGCATATATTTAGCACAATCTCCAGTAACTGCTTTTTAGTTCACCTACTCCCTCTGCCCAAGAGAGTCTCAATAAATAATTAGGGCTCAAGGAATAATAGTTGTCATTCTCCTCCTCCTCCTCCTCCTCCTCCTCCTCCTCCTCCTCATTATTATTATTATTATATTATTATTATTATTAGAGAAAAGCCATATAAATTTGCAGTTTACTGAAAGAGCATGTGACTTAGCAGGCCAACAGAAGAAATTGGTATTTTCTCTGCCATTCGTTTTGACACCTTATAAAACCTCAGTAATATTAATTAATTTCTCATCTTCCACTGTGCCTGCATGCAAAATAAGGATGACCTCTTTCTCTGGAAGCTTCATGACTTAACAAAAAATAAGATACATTGAGTCATTTGAAAACTAAGTGTGAAGGGTGAGCAATGCTTACTCAGTTCTTTAGATTATTGACCTAACCATGGAGTTAGCACTGAGATAATAATTTTTGCCCTTTTCTGAAGGGAAAAATAACCATCAGAGTTGCTAGGCAAGATAGGGAAAATTAGAGAGGAAAGCCATGGGCCTGAAGAGCAAGAATTCTTATGGAAAGATTAGTGATGACAGTAATACAGCAGCTTGCAAAACCCCATGAAAAACAAAAGTGTACGCATCTAATAACCTTACCTATACCATAACATATTATATGCGGATGTGGCCAAAGTCACTTTCTTGGGTAACAAGGACATTTTTTATTAGAACAATGAATACTATGTCAAGGCTGAGATGTACTGCCCAACCCTCCCTTCAGGACATAGACCATTACTCTCTCAGCTCACAGCTGAGGGTCCCACTCCAGAAATGGCCCTCTGCAGAAAGGAGCTGCCTCACCCCGCATTATGCTGCATTCCTGGGGACCATAGTGGTGTTTGAGGACTTGGCCTCTTGCCTCAATCTGATACAACTCTAAAGGACCACCCCACTCATCACAGATTAACATCTCCCTCTGCACATCTCTACTTCCATCACCCCACACGGATGTTCCTGAAGGTTCTTCCAAATACACTTCCTGCACACAAATCTCCGAGTCTCAGAATATGTTTCCTAGGAAACCTGATATACAACATATACTATGTCTACAGTCTAAGGAGCAGTTATATTATGAGTATTTCCAGTTTTATGAATGTCATCAATTTTATGATGATCACAAACTACCATAACTAAGTGAATTTTCCCAATGACGCTTGCCATGCTATGTGATATGTGGCTTATTTGTCAAACGAAAGTAGCTTGAATGACCTCAAAATAGGAGAAGTGCCCTGAGGGATTGGTATTAGTCACAATTTCAGTATTGTACTTCATGATCATTTCTAAAACAGAAAAAGATGGCATACTGTCTGTTAGAGGTCAGATTGTGACCAGGGAGACTGTTTGTTCCCTACTGCCGCCATAACAAAGTACCACAAACCTGGTGGCTTAAAATGACAGACATTTATCCTCTCACGGTCTGGAGGCCAGAAGTCTGAAGTGAAGGTTTGGGCAGGGGTTGGTTGCTTCAAGAGGCCGTGAAGGAGAAGCTGTTCCAAGACTCTTTCTTGCTTCCGGTGGCTACCGACTAACCTTGGCATCTCCTGGCTTGTAGCTGTATCACTCCAATCTCTGCTTCTGGTCTCCACGCAGAGTTTTCACCTCTGTATAGTCTCTTCTCTTTCTGTAAGGACGTTGTGCCCACCCTAATCCCGTATGACTTCTCCTTAACTAATTACATCTGCAAAGGCCCTATTCTCAGATATGGTCACATGCTGAGGTTCTAGGTGGGCGTCAACATTTGAGGAATACCATTCCACCTGCTACAGAGGGCATGTGAGGAAATAAACTGGGTTTCCTTCCCTCTTGGCACTTTTATTTGTCCTATGAATCTTTTAATTAACCTGCTGTCCTTTATAAAGAAAACGTAGTGAGCCAGATGTGTGCAGTGGGCTACGCCCAGTGACAGAAGGCTCCTCAAAAGTTTAATCAATCAGATAATTAGTAGGACCAAGAGGGAGCAGCATGAGTAAAACCAGAGGAAGGATCATTACACAGACTCTGACCATTAATTTTTAGTCATACTGAAAAAGGAGCTTTGGGGAAAAAAAAGACTGGAGAGATATTTGATTCACTTCTACACACTTCGTTTTCTAAAGCAAGCTCTGATGAAGTAGTGTTCACACAAGCAAATCATTTACAGGACAGGCCCAAAGGAATGTGATACAAATATATCTAGTTTGGTCATATAAGGAGTCTACATATCTCAGGTCACAGGCGGAACAGCCAGCCTGTCCCATGGTTTCCAGAGACCCTGAGAATGACCAGGATGACTGAGTATTCCATGGTTCTGCCAACAGCATCCTCTGAGTACTTTCCACTTTCATTTTTCCCCCTCTGAGCCCTTTTGATTATAAAATTAAGGGAATTTTAATCTAGCAAATAATGGTGAGAGAGCTGGGGGACAAAGAAGCTTCCCAGGCCACAGAAAGACAATAAAAGCGCATGTAGGAACTTATCTGTCTGTAAGGTAGTTTTTTCTTTGCTGTACAAGCCAAAACTTTCACTGTAATATTTATCTTTTTAATAGCTCCCCCCCCCCCTGAATTTTCTACTACTTGGGCTGATCAATTATCATCTTCCCTGCAAACTTGGAGCTTCATTCGAACTTTAATGTACAGACACTGGTTCCATACTTTGGAACTAAGTCTGAGCGAGTGAAAGTGCCCAGCAGGGAAAGATAAGAAAAGATCTGGACACATTAACCTCCCTTACTACACTGCCATGAATCATTAAAACCGAGGGGAAGGGAGGTATTAAGGTGGAACAGATAACATCGCTGATATTGTGTTGGATTTGACTTAAAAAGAAATTGTGTTTGCAAATGATTTGACCTAAGATAAAAAATTAAACACCTGTTTTTTTCTGGGTACTATGCTATATGCCTTATTCATATATTGTCCTTTATAATCCTCAGAGTAACCTTGCAGAATTAGTGTTATAAACTCTATTCTCCGTATAAAGAACCTGAGGCATAGGAAAGGTAAATCATTTGCCTAAGATCCCATAAGATTTGAACCCAAGTGTACTTTACATGAGGTTAAGTCATCTGGGCCTAATGAATAGGTCTAGACTTTATACTAAGATTACTCCTGAACATTATTGTCAAAATTACTGAAATTAGAAAGGCTACTCTGACCACAAACTTAAAAGGGACAGAGGAGGATTGTTACAAACTGTCAAGAAGATGTCCATGGGATTGGTGATGTAGAAATTCGTCAGTGCTTTGAATAATGCCCAATTGGTCATGGCACACAGATAGCAACGGGTTAAAAGATATTGGTGAGGATGAGAAAACTCATGGAGAAGAAGTTCACTTCAATGTTTGCCTCATGCATGAGTTTTACAGAAAAGTGGTTGTGTTACTTGCTGGCAGATGGGTAGATCCAGCATAATAAATGACTTTCTACTATGATTATTAAACCAGTCACAGCCTATTATAAGTAACAAAATCATGGACAAAATTCTGAATGAAAGAGCTTATTGACTTGTTATAAAAGCATGTATGTAATTACAATACCGTAAAACCTACCTGGATTTCTTAGACAATGAGTCATTTTCTTCTGTAGAGGCAAATAAGCAAAAAGGAAGCTGGTGTTGGTAAGTTTTTAGGAAAAAAGAGAAGAAAGAAGAGGAAAAGAAATCCCTAGTGCTGTAGCTATGATGTACATATTCATCCATACATTTGCAACTCCATATATCTTCAGCATATTGTGAAAACTGCTTTCCAAATGTGATCCTGGAGCATCAAGACCATGTTAAATTGTGTTTAGTCTATTCTAGTCTGGTTGAAAAGCAGAGAAATGGATATTTATTTTAAGCAATTTCACACTTACAAAAAAAATACCCTAAAATAGTAAACTCTTGGTCCTTATAGGGTTAATGTTCAGCTTTCTGGGAAAACTCTGCCAGCTCGAATGACTCATTGTCTAAGAAATCCAGGTAGGTTTTACTGTATTGTAATTACATACATGTTTTTGTAACTAGTCAAATAAGCTCTTTCATTCAGAATTTTGTCCATGCTTTTGTACTTATAATAGGCTGTGATTGGTTTAATAATCATAGTAGAAAGTCATTTATTATGCTGGATCTATTAACATTTGATTCCTCATTAAGAATATTGCTATGTCTGCACTTTTATTCTTTCTGCTGACAGTTAGCTTTCACAGTGCTTCTTGATTTAGTTTTATGATTGAAGTTTCAGGAATAAATGTTTTAATTTAATGTTCACTCAGTAAGACAGACTTGACCAATAGTTTAATAAAATAGCACTGTGAGTTCCTGATGGCGAAACGTTCGCTAGTATCCATTTGGGTTGATTTGCACCATATGTTAATGAAGGTTGCACGGAGACCCACTACATGCTGCACATGTCAGGTTCCATCTGAGCATCCAGGCATGCCTTTCGTGGCAAGTAGTGATGATCTCAGTCCTCCCCGCCAGGAAGTGTGCTAAGGGGTTGATGAGGGACCTGTTTCATGGAGGGCCCCAGTGTTCCTATCTGGTGTCTTCTCATCTCCGCGTACCTAATATTTCCTAGGCTGTATTCAGAGTAAACTAGCAATTTCTCAAATGAGCTATGTGCCTTTACACCTCTGCATTCGTTTTCTCCTTCTGCCAGAAAGTTCCATCCTTCCTCATTCTCCTAATGCACTCCTTAGTCATCCTCCACCAGATGAAATCCTTCTCCAGGAGAACTACTGGTAGCTTCTCCCCTCCCTCCTCTCGCACCCCCAGGGGTTTGTGAATACCTCTGCGAGCAGGTTTAGCTCTTAGTCATAGTTGCAGACAGCTTGATGGCTCTGAAGGAAGCCCCATCAGGGCAGGTACTGGGGCTTTGTAGCACTCTACCCCCACTTGCCAGTAGGGGGCCTAACACGTTTACATTGTATATTGAGTTGATCTACCAGTTGCTTGGCTAAGGTCACATTTTCCATTAATGATGTAATGTGTTTGGGAATGGGCCAGCCTGTAGGGTAATACTAAGATCTTGAGTATCCAACTTTCCTGCTGGTTTATATTTATCTGGTATAGATTGACCTTCTGTTTGTAACCTTTGCCACTAAATTTAGAGATTTACCTTGTACACAATTTGAAAAGAAAAAACAAAGACCCACTTATCCATGAAATATTTATTTAATTTTTTTTTTTTTGGTTTATTTTTGAGAGAGAGAGAGAGAGAGAGAGAGAGAGCGAGCGTGAGTGGGGGAGGGACAAAGAGAGAGGGAGACGCAGAATCCAAAGCAGGCTCCAGGCTCTGAGCTATCAGCGTAGAGCCCAATGTAGGCCTCCAACTCCTGAACTGCGAGATCATGACCTGAGCCAAAGTCAGACACCCAACCACCTGAGCCACCCAGGTGCCCCATCCATGAAATATTTATTGAACAGCACAGGGTAGGTGCCAGGGTAGGTCTACTCTGTGAAGCACAGAATGCTCACGGATCAGACACCTTGGAAAAAAAAAAAAAAACAGGGAACACAAATGGGAAAAATAGGCAGATTTTCAGTAGCAGTGTTGATATGACATGTATGGGAAGTTTGTCATTGAGATCAGATCTCCCCCCACCCCCAATAAGCCATCAATAAAATTCTCTTCTAGAGACTGAATTTCTTAATAAATCTATTTCAAACCATTAATAGAGGTGGAAAACATATTATCTCTGCTCTATTGTCTTTTTTAATCTTTATAACAACACTACGAAGGTATAGTTAACTCCATTTTCCAGATGAGAAACTTGAGGCACAGAGAGAGGCTGTGAGTTGATCAAGGTCACACTTGAATGGATGAGAGAGCAGGACGTTGAGCCAGGCAGTGATCACTTAAGGTTGTTCTCTTAACCACTACATTATACTTCCCTTCAATGGTTATGATAGGAAAAATGGTTAACTCGTAATTATTGAGATAGTGTAGAGTGAGGAGGTCTTGATGTGGCTTGGGATGACCTGGGATGGCTTCCTGCAGATGAGTTTTGAGCCAGATCTTGCAGAAATGGTAGATGGAGCAGTCTAGGTGGATGGAATGACCTGAACCAGGGCACAAAGGCTGGGCTTAAGCTAGATGGGAAGTCACTTGATTTGGCAGGCACATTTGTCTCTCACACTTAGTACCTTTTGAGGTCTGAAGGAATGGTCCCAATTTGAAATTAATATATGAAGTGTGGTGGGTAGGTTGCTTTTTGCACTGGAAAAAAGTACAGGTTGTTAAACTCCAATTGTGGCAGTTATTTAATAAATAATCTATTTCAACTTTTAAAAAATACTATCAGGAATCAACTTTTTAAAGATAGTATGTTTAAAGTCACTTCCTATTAACCTTCGTATTTCTTGACTAACTCAGGGCAAAGCATGATTATATAAGATCTCCAAATGACATAATATTTTCGTTTTCTGGGACCTAACTACCTATTTAAAAATAAATAGTAAAACCACTGCTATCACCACCAAGTCAGTGCCACATGATTAAAATAACAGCAAAACTCAGTTAAACCAGGTATTATACAATGGATATAAACGTGTGTGTGTGTATGTGTGTGTGTGTGTAGTAAGAGATTTTGAACAGAGATTGAATATGGAGGCATTTCAACAAAGAAAAAATGTATTTGATACAGTATGAAAATTAAGCTTACAATTGGAATCCTTTGGAATCTCAAGAGCAGCATACTGATTCCGTGAATATTATGTTTTATTCCTTTCCCTATTCCCACATGTAATACTTTATTCTCTTTGAATTTGCTTCTAATGCAGTTTAACCCTGGTTTTGACAGTGTCCATCAACTTAATTTCTTTTATTAATATGAATTCTTCTCTTAGTGAGTAAAGCAAGCTAATGTGTTTTTCCCCTTATCATTTCATGCAAAGCAAATAGTAAATAAAGAATATGATTTTCACTTTCATTTTCCCCAAGTGTAAACAATGGAATCAGAGAATCTGTGCTCCAAAACTAGAGTCTTGGTATTTGTTGATCCTATGGAATCAACGCACTTGATTAGCTGTGAGCCAAGCTGCCAGGCTGACTTAATTCTATGCTCAGTAAATTAATTCTATTTTACTAAAGTGACTAAAAACTAAATTTCATATCAATATAAACACTCATTAAACTGCAAATACCAAGTTGTGCACGCTGTTGAAAAGACTCATTTTTATTTATAGATGGATTCTGATAAGAACAGCATTAAAAGTGGTTTAGTAGGGAAATGTTCGAGTGATTAATGTGCAGTTGTTTGCATTTTTAATATTTCACTCGTATATCAGATCAGTATTTGTGCATACTGTCAGACTTTATTCTGTCCTTGTCAAAACACTTATTGCTGCTGACAGGTATAACATACCCACATGAATCCTTAATTCCTTGATTCAATTTTCTAATTGCTTTTTTGGCATGCAGTGGTGGCCATTTAGTCTTATGTGATGTATTCATCATGTGGTGTAATAATGTGTTTTAAAAATTAGATGTGTCATTTAAAGTAACTGAACAAGAAAAAAATTACTAATGATTGGAAATTTCAAATTTCACTGTACTTAGACTAAGTATTAGATATTGGTACATCACACATTCTGGAAATTGTCCATAAATCATAGCCGAAGAATGTAAAAGGGACTCTAAAAATCATATAACCTAATGTGTTCATTTGTCACGCGGGGAAATTGACTTCAAACATGCCCAGGAGCACACAACTACATAGTAGCAGAGTTGGTCCAAGAACTCAAGTGTTCTGAACCCTGGTCAGGAACGAGGCAGGTATATGCATATAATTTTTATTACTGATATCTTAAGTTCATTCCTACTATTAATAGCCAAGCTGAAAGAATGAGAAGTTCTTTGCCTTCTTAGGCTGTATTTTTAGCAGTATCATGCGGTGGTTAAAAACCAAGATACTAGAATCAGACAGACGGGAGTTTTAATCCTGGCTCTGCCCCTCCCTCACTGTATCGCCCTGAGAATATTATCTGACCTCTCTGAGTTTCAATTTCTTCATCTTATGAAACAAAAATAACACAATAATGCATGTAAAATGCTTAGCATAGCACTTGAAACCTAGTGAGTACTCAACAAATGTTAGCTAATATTATTTTTCAGTGTTTTATTAACCCTTCACTATCCATAATTTAGAGAAACTGAGTCATGCCTACCATGTTGCAATTTCATTTATTGTCTGATTCACTCTACTCACCATGTGAAACATGTATTCCAGTAGATACTATAGGTAAGGTAAAGAGGTATCCAAGATGATATCTGGCTTTTTAGAGCAGGAAGCTAAAAGAGACATACAGTATATACATCAATAAAAGAGTAAAATATTGGGAGACTTAAGTCCCCAAAGGTGGCACAGGCACCTTTCAAAGAGAGCAAGTGAGTGCAGAGGCAGTAGAGATAAATAAGAAACTGGGCCTCTCCTCAAAGAGATTGTTCCAGTGGGATGACAGGGTATTTACGCAAGCGTCATTCAAGATGGAAAATGAAGAGGGCCAGAAAAGGTACCGTTAAAGAACTAACAACGGAGAGACTCAATACCTCAGACCAAGCAAAGATTCATGGATGAGTTGGCTTCAAGGGATGAATAATTTCAGAAAAGTTAAAGGCATACAGGAAGGATCTCCTAGACAGTAGGGATATTACAAGTGCAGAAGGCACAGATTCTGGAAACCCTGGGCACAGTTGTTGAGCAGTGAACACTTACATTGACAAAAATGCAGAGCTTGTGCAGAATACAAGATGGTGTTTGATGAGTGGGTAGACACAAGAGCATGGTAATCCCAAAATGCCATTTTGGACTCCATGTTACAGCAATCACAGAGTGATTGAAGTCATGAAACCATTTTGACCCATAGATGTGTTCTTTGGACAGCAACAATTTTGAGATTTGGCGTCTTTAAACAACTCTTATACTTTTTAGTTCACTCTAGGACCCACCACTACTTGTTTTCTTATTCTAGAAGTTCAGACAGTCTTCTTACCTACTATAGGCATTATGCATTGTGGTTAGGCATACATGCTCAGAAGATAGGCTACTTAGTTCCAAATCATGGTTTTGTCTTTTAGGTCTTTTTTAGGTCTACCACCTTCATTATGTTCCTTACACTCAGAGCTGCAGTTTCATAATTTCAAATGGGGATAGTTCCTGTCTCAAGGGGTAGGATTAAACTCACGGAAGCATGTAGCCTAGCACAAAGCATATTATGAGCACTTAAATGTTAGCTATTATTAAATTACCCACCTGAGCCTTGAAGGATTTTGAGTTTGCCACCTTACTTTGAAACTAGTGAACGTTTCTGAGAAAGGAATAACACATTTTTTCTTTTCTGTTTTTTTTTTTTAATCTTTTGAGGCCTAGAGTATTAGACCAAACCCTGCTTACCTTGTAAAGACTAGTCCACGGACCTCAAATAATTCTGGTAAATCCTCAGCTGCTGGGGTTAGGGTTTCCAGTGATGCAGCTTCACTATGATGTCTAGAAGTGAATCACTCACTCGTTTGCTCACTCTCTGAGAGGGCCAATGGAGGAAGGAGCAAGTAAGTAGCCCATTTTGCCCATTGGTATCTCGCAAACATCCAGTGATTCTTGGAGCAGCAGTTTCCCTGGCTATTTCCTGGGTTCAAATAATGGCCTCACTTACAGAACATGTCTATCATTGTGAATTTTAAGAACTGTCATCTCGAAAATCCTTATGATTCCAGAAGCTTCTCCAGTAACTTGCTTGTTTTCCATAGCTGGAAAATGGGAAGAGATAACAGAGAATTGTTGCCTCCAAAAACAAGAACTTGAAAATACGAATACAATAGTTTCAAAAACACCAGAGTGAACAAAACAAGTCTTTTTCACTCTAAAAGTGCTGTGTCCTTAATAAACAAGGACTGCTAATTATATAACTGTCAGTGATATTTTCTGGCACGGTCTAAAACCAGCTTCTTGCGGTACAACAAATATGAAAATGTCTGGAAGTAAATCACAGTGTCTGAGTGCTATGGGCAAGCAAACCCATGCCTTATCTCTTTCAAAGGCAGCCATGGAAAATGCATGATAAATTACACAGTTCAGTAAACATGTTATGTCATTGTGAAATGATTTTGATTCATGGTTATGTATCTGTCGCTAAACAACTGGCAAACCTCAAGGTATCAGAAATATCATTTGTGGTGTTTTGCTAATTTCTGTTGCAAAATTCAAGTGCTATAAGGCGTTTTTTTTTTCCTTTAAAATTCTGTATTGAGAGTGAGATTTGTCACAAATTCTTTGGAGATATGTGAATTCTTGGCGGAAGTGTCAAAGAGCTGTGCTAATCACTAATATTTTTAATATAATGAATAATTAATGTTTTTTTGCTGCTATCCTTTTATGAAAATGTTGTGGCCAGAAATAAAAAGCTGTAAGCCAATTTGATGTGAAAATAGAATTATAAGCTCTTTTCATGTAGTTTATCAATATAAAGAAATTTCTGACTGTTTTCTCTACAACAGTAGGAGAATTAAGAGTGGGGAATTATTATAAGGACACTTTTACACAAGAGGCTTTTCATACAAGCAGAATTCCTTTTCCATGGTCAAGATATTTTACTACACTATTTGTTGCTGAGTCTCTGATGTTAAATAATTAAGCCATTTTCCACCTGAAATTTATTTTTTACTAATTTTTCTCCCAGTTGGTGCATTTCACATTAGCACCTGATGGTTAAAACCTTTTCTTCAGTTTAAAAGTAGCCTGACAACACAATCAATTGATGTGCTCTCAAATTGTTTCTTGTTTTTCTAAATCCCCTACACCAAGAGCCACTGTTTCTCAACTATTTTTGTTTGTTGTTTTATCTTGTTGTAATCATAAAATTATTTTCTTCTAATATTTTTAATACAGTATTTTAACATAAACTTGGATATTTTGAATAGTTCCAATTATTGCATTGAGACCTTAAAAACAAAACAAAAAAGAAAGCCTTGCCTGATGGTAGAAAAGGATAAATTATTTCTTAGGTATATTAAAGGGGTGTATGTTAAAGGGGATTTTAATATTTCTGATCTGTCCCCATTATTTAAACCTGAATTCATTTTTTTTCTCTTAGTATATTTTAACCAATTGACCTTTACATATACTTCGCATTTATTAAATTAGAATAAATTTCAGAAGCCTGGAAGTATGGCTCAAAACATTCATAGTATTTTTCTGTTAGCCTTGGAATATGACAAGCCTATTCTCTAAATATTTGCATCATTGGAGAATATCTATGTACTTATGCTGATTTTGACTTAACATTTTCAAAAATAAGTCTGTTAAATTAAATGTAAGCTTTAAACTGTAAAACCGTAGATCATGCAACTTGATACAAGTATTGCAACATGGCTTACAGCATATTCTTGGAAGATTTTTATGCCCTTTACTTCTTCCATCAGGACCACTTTCACCTTTATATTGAAACCTCCCAAAATGTATCTGTATGAGGATAATTTTAAAACATGAGATTTATGTTGCTATAAAGGAGAAATCCTTTATAACCACATAAAACTGTTGTCACCAGAAATTTCAGTCTAAGTTTTACATGAAAGGGGACATATTTTATCTTTAATGCCTCGTTAAACTTTCTGAAAACGGCAATATTCTAAAATATTCTTGGTGAATGTCTGTATTTCTTCTGAAGATTTCAAATGTGATCAACAAAAAACTAAACAAATCACTTGTTCTAATAATTAAACCAGTGGTACTTTTTTTCTTCTAATTTTGCCTTTATGCATAGATGTTGCTTTGACGTATCAGCAGGGTCTCATCTGTCATTTTCTTTTCAGTGAAATGGCCAAAATCACCTTTGCCATGCTAAAATGGTATACTCACTGTTTAAAAGGTGACATTGTATTTAAACCCAAATTCTTTGTGCATGCTTGTGTCCATTGGACGTGTGTGCACGGAGTATGTGTGTTCACATATGTGTGTGCTTGCACGTGTGTGTATACACACGTGTGTGGGTACATGTTTGTACATGTGCACATGTGATAAACTACACTGTGTGGTTAAAAGGATGGACTCAGGAGGCAGCCTGCCTGAGTATAAATCTGAGCCCTGCTACTTCCTAGTTACATACACTTGAGCAAGTGTTTTTCACCTTGCATCAGTGTTCTCATCTTACACAGTTGTAAGATTTAAACAAGTTAATATGTGTAAAGAACTTTGAATACTTAATCCATAGTAAGTACTTAATACAATACTAGCTATTACTACTATAATCATTATAGATTCATTTACTCCATCTTTAAGGTTATATTATTTATACAAGTGCATCAGCTGGTGATTATGACATACATATTTCACTGAAGTGATATTAAAGATATGCCAAGAAAACATTTTGGATTGTGATAATTTAATTAGATAAACTGTGTGGTATAGTACATCATTGGTGACAGGAAACAACTGTGAGAAAGCAACAAAAATTGCATCACTTGGTGGCTCACAGACTACCTGTCAAATAGAGTGAAGTGCATTTATTTATTCAAATGTAGGCCTACAGCCCATCTCTTTCGTGCCAGGATTCGGTGTTAAAATGAAACATGGCACCATACAATCCAGTGGTCATACTCCTTGATATACACTCCAAGGATCTGAGAACTTACATCCACACAAAAACTCACTTGCTAAAAAGGGAACAGCATGATGGGAATAAGAGCAGATTGTAGACCTCTCTAAGTGTATTTTATTTTCCAGATCTAACCTGGAGCCATATCAATGTCTTAAAAGTATAAAGCAGTATTAAATAAAAACGGAAAGGGGGGTAATCCCACCAAACTGGACTTCTGAATTCACAAACTTACCTAAGTTGGGATGGAATCAGTGGCAAAACCACACAGAGAGGACCTATTTCAAGTGATTTGAAACATGCAGTATTTGACTGTATGTCCTTAGTGAGATGTGGCATATATGCACATAAGACAAAATAAATAAATAAAATCTACAGAGAAGTCAATTTTAATTAATTGTATTGTCAGATGTAATATATAATCCTATATTTAAATTGTATTGCAGCATAAAAGTAATTACCAATATTATTAGATACCAAGATTTCCGACGTAAAAGAAAAGAGATACAAACACTCAAAGAAGCTCAAAGAAGTTTAAATAAAATAGATTAAATTTGAATTGGAAGTTTCATTATGAATCCATGGTATATCTTTCCTCTTTAAAAAAATTTCTGAGTATGGAGGGCACATTGATATTTTACACAAATCGACCTTCACTGAAGACATGATGCCCAGCTTCTGGGAATTCTGTTGGACGTCTTCAGCTGTCAGTCCTTTCTGGGATTACCATGACACAGAGAAACACCTTGTCCAAGGTCATGATCCCATGGGCAATGATAAGTAGTAACTAATCTTTGAAGGAGGGGGGAGTATAAAGGCCTGGCCCACTTGGCCCAACCCAATTGTTGAAAGATTCTAGCTCCAGGTCTCCTCCTGGGCCTGCATCTCAGTTCAGCCTTTTCCCTCTGTCTAATGAGGCTTCCTTCCTTTTCCTTCCACCTTTTTTTTTCAACCATAAGAACCCTTTGGTTTTTAACTCTTTGCTTTTTAACTCTGTCTCCCAGGGAATCTGCTTCTTTGGGAACCCAGTTTATGACCCTGAGCTCTATTGCCCAAAACTTCCTAGAACAATAACCAACCCAGTAGCAATAGAGACCTCTTTTGTCTGGGATTAATACCATTTCCCAGCAAGGTTCCTTAGACAAATGTCTGACTGCAGATCTGGGACAGGTAAAAGACAGGGAAGCTATCAAAGGCATTTGTGGTCATGTCAGAAGAACTCAGGAACCAATTTGAAGACATTCTCCTTGTTCAAAGATAGTACAATTTGAACAATTAACAAAACTAGTAATGACAAAATTTTAACTGCTATCAACTGAAACACATCAGAAATGTTAAAAGTTATAAATTTATAATGATAATATAAATTGTCATGTTTGGAGAATGCTAACAAGTATTTATTCTGAAAATTGATAAATAAGGGGAAATAATCAAGTATTTAGCCTATCTGAACTATAAAAACTCAGTAAACTAAGAATAGAGGGTAGCTTCCTCAACTTGATGAAGAATATCTACAAAAAACATACAGCTAACATCATGCTTAATGGTGAGAAACTTGAAGCATTCCCACTAAGATCAAGTACAAGGCAAGGATGTCCCCTTCTCACCACTCCTTTTCAACATTGTACTGGAAGCTGTAGCTAAAGCAATATGATAAGAAAAGGAAATTAAAGGTATACATATGGAGAAGAAAGAAATGAAACTGTCTTTATTCTCCTATGACATGATTGCCTATGTAGAAAATCCAAAAGAATCAACAAAAATACTCCTGGAATGATAAGCAATTATAACAAGGTTGCAAAATACAAGGTTAATATACATGTCAATTCCTTGCCTACATGCCAGTAGTGAACAAATAGACTTTAAAATTAAAGAGAAAGTAGCATTTATGCTACTGCCTCTCAAAATTAAATACTTAGATATAAATCTAACAATATATATATAAGATCTGCATGAGGAAGACTACAGAACTCTAATGAACAAAATAATAAAAAAAGCTAAATAAAAGTAAAGATATTCTGTGTTTGTGGATATGAATAATCGATATTGCCAAGATGGCAGTTCTCCCCAACCTAATCTGTAGATTCAAAGCAATCCAAATCAAAATGCCAGCAGGTTATTTTGTGAATATATACAGACCGACTCCAAATTTTATATGGAGAAGGAAAAGACCCAGAATAGCCAAATAGTATTGAAGTTAGAAGACTGACACTATCCAACTTCAAGACTTACAATAAACCTACAGTAATCAAAACAGTATAATATTGGTGAAAGAAGAGGCAATCAGATCGATGGAACAGAAGAGAATCCAGAAATAGACCCACATAAGTATAGTCAATTGATCTTTATCAAAGGAGCAAATGCAATGCAATGAAGTAAAGATAGCCTTTTGAACAAATGGTTCTAGAACAACTGGACATCCACATGCAAAAAGAAAAAAAAAAACTGAAAATAGACACATACCTTATACCCTTCACAGAAGTTAACTCCAAATGGATCATACACCTAAATGTAAATTGCAAAACTATAAAAGTCCTAAACGATAACATAGAAGGAAACCTGGATGACCTGGGATATGATGATGATGTTTTAGATACAACACCAAAATCACAATCTGTGAAAGAAATAATTACTGAGCTGGAATTCATCAAAGTAAAAAACTTCTGCTCTTCAGAAGATAATATCAAGAGAATGGAAAATTAAACCACAGACTGGAAGAAAATATTTGCAAAAGAGACATCTGATAAAGGTCTATTTCTAAAGTATATCAAGAACTCTTAAGATTCAATAAAAAGAAACAAATAACCCAATGAAAAATGTGTGAAGACCTTAACAGATACCTCGCCAAAGGAGATATACAGATAGCAAATAAGAATATGAAAAGATGTTTCATGTCATATATTATCAGAAAAAAATTCAAATTAAAGCCACAAGATGCCACAGCACACCCATTAGAATAGCCAAAATCCAGAATACTGACACCACCAGATGCTGGTGAAAATATAGAACAAGAGGAGCTCTCATTCACTGTTGGTGATAATACAAAATGGCGCAGTCACTTTGGAAGACAGTTGATGGTTTCTTAAAGAACTAATAATCACGTTCCTATTAGTTGATCCAGCAGTCACACTCCTTGATATTTACCCAGTGGAGATGAAAACTTATGTTCACACAAAAGCCGCCACGTGGATGTTTATAGTAGCCTAATTTTTATTTTCGGAAATTTGGAAGCAGCCAAGATGTCCTTCAGAAGGCGAATGAATAAATAAACTGTAGTATATCCAGACAATGAAATGTTATTTGACACTGAAAAAGTATGAACTACCAAGGCATGAAAATACATGGAAGAACCTTAACATGCATATTCCCAAGTGAAAGAAGTCAACCTGAAAAGGCTAAATTCTATATGATTTGAACCATATGACATTCTGGGAGAGGCAAAACTATGGATACAGTAAAAAGATCAGTGGTTTCCAGGGTTTGGAGTAGAGAGGAAGGGATGAATATGTGGAGGACAGAGGATTTTTAGGCAGTGAATATACTCTGTATGATACCATAATGGCGGATACATGTCAGACTCATGGACTATGGTCTAACACAACAGTAAACCCTAATATAAACTATAGACCCCTGGTGAGTATGATGTGTCAATGTAGGTTCATAAGTTATATCAAATATACCATTCAGGTGGGGGCTGTTGATGATGGGGAGGCTATGCATATGTTAGGGCAAGGTGTATATGGGAATCTTACATCTTCCTCTCACTTTTACTGCAAACCTAGAACTGCTCTAAATAATAAAGTCTATTAGGGGCGCCTGGGTGGTTCAGTGGGTTAAGCATACGGCTTCAGCTCAGGTCATGATCTCACAGTTTGTGAGTTCAAGCCCCGCATGGGGCTGTGTGCTGACAGCTTAGAGCCTGGAGCCTGCTTCAGATTCTGTGTCTCCCTCTCTGCTCCTCCCTGGCTCATGCTCTGTCATTCTCTCTCCTTCAAAAATAAGTAAAAACATTTAAAAAAATTTTTTTTGAAGTCTATTAAATTAAAACAAAAAACAGAGGAGCCTGTGTGGCTCAGTCGGTTAACCATCCAACTCCTAATTTCTCCCCCCACCTTCCTCTGTCCCTCCCCTGCTTGTGCACATGCTCTCTCTCTCTCAAAAAAAAAAAAAAAAAAAAAAAAAAAAGTAAATAAAAATAACAGGCTAAAAATAGAATAAAGAATACTTTTCAAAAATATGCACCAATATTTAACCCCCCCCAAGAAAAAATACCCTCTAACTGCTAATGACCACTACTATGAAAATACTAGGTATTACTACAATAAAATATTCAGTTGGACTATTAAAAAATGAGACATTGTATATCCCCATCCACTAGGAGGGTACAGTTTAAAACACTGAAATAGAGGTAGGAGAAAAGAAAAACAGCAATGTCCTATCAATTAGGCAAATTTAAAATTCTGTTTTCTTTTTCAGGGGGCACCTAAACCGATAGCCATTGAACCGTGTGCTGGGAACAGAGCTGCTGTTCTGACTGTGTTTCTTTGCCTGCCGCGAGGATCATCAGGTGCCCCTCCTCCTGGGCAGTCAGGTAAGATGAGTGGAACCACCAGCAATTGAGCAAAACATGCGGACTAAACAGAAGAAATAAACAATACTACCACATAGCACAGTGAGGATATTTACGTGGTTCTAATTTAAAGCATGGCCAAATTTATTAGAATACAAACTTTTCCAAAAGATCTAGAAACCTACATTGCTATAAATTCAGATTTGCCAGGATTTCTCTTAAAAATACATGTAAAATACATGTGTATGTTTGTGTGTAATATACACGCATGTGTGTTCACACACACACCCCAATTTGTTGTTGTAACTACAGTGAGAAATCTCATTAGCATGGCAAACAAATTTTTGACTTTGGGACAGCTTCTTTTTTCCCAGTATGTGTGTCATATAGGATACAAAGTTATAAACATGATTAGAAGTTTGCTTCATAAATATGGAACCAAATTAAGGAATGTACTTGCACGTTTGGAATGTGTAGCCATGTCAGAGGGTGCTAGCTTCATATCATATACACTGAATATGTGTTCTTGTTATCAGCACCAGACAGCTGGAGCTCATGGGCCAGGGAATCCTCCCCATCCGATGGCACAGTCAGCCTTTGCTTCTGAATCTCCTTTTCTTACATGAAAAGCATATTTTGAAAATGGGGGTAACTGTATGTGTCCTCTGGGAGTTCTTCTCATCACTGTGATGTTGTCCATATTGTAAATATGCAGAATGTTGGGTGTAACTTGTGATTAAATAACAAACCATGCTATTTCTCTCTTTTTACATATTCTATTCCATTTACTTACAATGTGAAATTTTTCAATCTCCTGATTATTTGCTCCCTCCAACACTTATGAAATGGATGCTTTTTGAGGGTTAGGGTAATTTCAAATCAGTCTTTCTTTTCAATTCCCCTGAAGTATAAAGTGCCAGAGATCTGGCAAGGTCTCAATAACAGTAATTGATGTTGAACTCACCTCCCTGCTTATTTTTTCTTTTCTTGGTTCCCTAGCTAGCTTTGACCTTGCTCCTTTCTTGATTTGTATCCACTCTGGCACAAAAACGGAAGCTACACTACTTTATACCTTGTAAACTTCAGATGTTCATGTAACAGAATTTTCCCATGTGGGGACAGAGGGTTTCCATCACCTCTAGCATTGTCATTTGTGGCATCTGATGATACCTTGTTGCAGGGATTTTCACCCAAAGCTTATTCGTAGATGTTCATTGAAAGAAATAAGCATTCTCTGTCCTTTGTCATACACCAAGGGAACGTCTTGCACTTGTTTCAGAGCCGCCATGGTAAATGTAAATGGGATGCAAGAAGTAGAATAGTTTGGCACTGGTCAGATAAGATGAATAATTATAGGTACCATGCCCAGCTAATGGAAGCATTGTTTTAAGGCTGGGATGATTTCCAAAACAAACACTTCGCTAATGAAAACAAGTTCGTGTGATATACACCAAGGTTCTTCTAAATCCTTGACAAGATGACGTACTGATGGGCAGAGTGAAGGCAACTGCCAATACTCTGTCCTTTTAACCTTTGAGATCTTTTTGACTGATTTGAAAGAACCAGGTAGCAGTGTGGGCCATTTCCTTAGCTGTGTTCTGTTACAGATGCGTTATGATTACTAACGCTAATGCCATTTTAGGTGTGCATAGTGCTGTACTCTTTACAAAGTGTTTTCTTATTTTTCACATTTGATCCTCAGGACAAGCCCATGCAATACGTATAAAACTCACTTTGTAAATGAAGGAATTGAGATATAGAAATCTCTGTATTTCTACATTCAAGGAATAATTAGGAAACTACTAGAGTATAAAGCTAAAGAACCAAAACATACTTATTGCTAACCTTCTAGGTAATTTTCCCTGATGATCTGTAGCAGAGAACTTACTTCTCTATAATCCGTAGCCCATGTCTTCACAGAGCCCAACATTTGAGGAGTACTAAAAATGTCTGCAGAGTTGAAACCAGTCAGTAGACAAAACCTTGAGTTAACTTACCATACTTTTTACAGAGCCTGTAGTTTGAGCTATGTTGGGTATCTGTGTGCATAATTCAGGATGGATTTGTTCTTTGTTTAAAAAAAAAAAGCTAACAAATGTTTTCCAGCTATTTTTATAAGAGTAGGTATACTCTGAGTCTACTTCAAAATACAGTATTCTCTGCTGTCTGCAGTCTACTTTGAAATGCATCAAAAACATAGTATTGATGAGTGGGTAGAGGATGGGTAGATGGACAGATACATTATAAAGCAAGGAAAGTAAATGTGAATGGTAGAATCTAGGTGGTGGGAATACAGTTGTTAAAATTCTCTCTTTCCACTTTGCTATAGGTTTGAAAGTTTTTATGGTAAGATGTTGGGAAACAATAAAATAAAAACTCCTGACTTCACTGCAACCAACCAACCAACCAAACAAGCAAAACAAACCCCTCCCCCCCCCAAAAAAAAACACACAGTCAGTGTCTGTAGAGGGTTTTCTAATGTTCGCATCTCAGTTTTCCCTGAACAAAGCAAATACCGATACCAATATACAAACTAAATGATTTATTTTTTTCACTCTTCATCAAGATACTTGGTGTGTACACAGCCAATTAAAATGTAACAAAATATAATCCAATATTTGAGAGGATGTGCATGCCAGTGATTTTGGGGGAACCATATCAGCTCTTGGAAAGGAAATGGTGACATTGGTTATCTCATTCCGAGAGTTGGGCTTATCTCATATCTTTACAGAAAGTCCATCTATGTGCCCGTGCTGGTCACAGTGCCGCACACGTGGAAAGCAGTTCATACGTACCTTTGACGAGAATAGTGGTAGAGGGAGAGCTTTATGGACAGACTCCCGACCCATCCCCACTATGTGAAGGACAGGGCGCCGGGAGCCTTCCCCTGGCTATTGGGAGATTTATGTCTCCAAATATTAGCAAATGTATTCAATGATTAATTAGTCTTACTTATTAGATTATAAGTTCTCTTGCAGTACTTAGCACAGTCTCAAAATGTTTGACCAGCCCCTTTTGAAATGTAGCTTTTGAAATGTTGAGTGACACTTTTCATAATGCACTCTTCCTTACCATGAATAAAGGCACTTAAGACAAGGATAAGTTTGGGGACAAGGAGATGGTGGAGGCATCCCAGGAGCATGGTGGTTTTCTCCCCGAAACTGAACTTCAGTACTGACAAATAAATGATTCAGAAACACACAGGTGCTAGGTTTTAGCCATCTCTTTAAAGTAGCAGCTAGTAATTTTTTTTAGCATATGGCATCATCGTTGGATTTTATTCTCCTTCCACCAGAAAGCATGTCAGTAATTCCTAGCAAGTAATAAGTATCTAAAATGTGTGAGGTCCTTTCCATGGCTTTCATCTTCACAGAGGTCAAAAGGAAAACTGCAGATTCATCCTTCAGCTTACCCCATGTACTAAATATTTTTTAATGTAATGAATTTAGGTGTTTGTGAGCAATTCTCCCTCTTGGTGGCTTAGAAGAGTAAAAGCAAAAGATATTAAATAGGCTTTTTGGCATTCCTGGAGCTGGACTAATTAGGTTCCCAGCTCCCCCACCCCCGTAAACCTGCTGCTTCATGACTGTATTTTTTTGTGTGTGTGAGAGAGACTGCTGCCAACCAGGCCACACTCTTTGGGTTCATGTGGGATTTCTGGGGTTGACATTTGCACAGTGTCATCAGTAGAGGTTGAAACACTGACATCCCCATGAAAACAGGACACATCAGGTAAATGCTGATGACACTGAACAACCAAGCATGACTCCAGTCACCTTGGACACAGCAAGGTCCCCAGGAGTTTTGGAGTCACATTAAGATGAAATGTGGACAAAGTGAATACAGCTCTTCAAAAGCATAAATTGAAAGTGATAATGATTGCCATCACTTTGTGATGGGAGATTATGGATTTCATCATTTATGGATTCTCACTAATAACAAGCAGATTAACTCTTCTCGCTGGATTAAAAAATCTCAGGGGCACAGATATCCACTGCCAAAAAGGAGCTATGTGTTTCAACTCAAAGTAGAATTTTGCCCTGAACTTGCCTCATATTTGATGGAGGCTAGCATTACCAAAAAGAAGACAGTGCAACATCTAAGGTTTTGATTTTTTTTTTCTTTAGGCTTAGAACTTTTGGCAGGATGACCAGATTATTTTGAAAAATCTAGAAATATTGTATAATGTTTAAAATGATTGTCAACTCACAGTGCCATGGGTAATGATGACAAAAAGAGACCTTGGTTTAATTGAATGAAAAAGAGGTAGGTCGGGGCACCTGGGTGGCTCAGTCATTTAAGTGTCCAACTCTTGATTTCAGCTCAGGTCATGAGCTCACAGTTTGTGGGATTGAGCCTCACATTGGGCTCCGTGCTGACAGCACAGAGCCTGCTTGGGATTCTCCCTCTTCTTCTCTGTCTCTGCCCCTCCCCTACTTGTGCTCTCTCTCTCTCTCAAAATAAATAAACATTAAAAATAAAAATAAAAATAAAAAGAGGTAGAAGAAAGCAAACTAGTAGTTCTGAGCATTATATCAGGTGCTTTCCATACAGTCATTAGTTTAACCCTCTTAATGATTCTGAAAAGTAGCTATTATTATCCCACTTTTACAGACAAAAAAACAAAAAAACAAAAAAAACAAAAAACCTTGAAACTCAAAAGAGATCAAGTGACTAGTCCTGGGTCCTACATCTAGTGAGAGAATGAGCCAGAACTCACATCCAGGACCATGTGCATCCTCAGCATGTGGGACTCCCCCTCATCACAGTGCTTCTCTGGACAGTCATACAAGAGTACTCCAGAGATTCCTTTTCCTGAAAAGCTTTATATACAGAGTTGAAGAGAAAGGACCTGGCAGGTTCTATAAGCATTGAGCTTAAGGAGAGAAGAAGGATAGATTTCTCTTTCTTGGTGATTTAACTCCAGAACTTTGTAAAGTGCAGCGATGTGCATACCATGCCAAATTGTTGTGATTCAGTGTATGTGATAGCAGTGAGGGGCTTGCCATTAACGGAAAAGAACTTCAGCTCGTATATGTGAGCTATGGACCTGAGTCACAAGTCCTGAGATCTAGATCCAACTCTGCCACCGACTAGCTGTGTGTCTGTGGGCAAATTTTGTAGTAGTCTCCGGGTCCTATTTTCCTGTGTATAAAATGATGGCATGGAGGTAAATTCCTAGGATGCATCCCACACCAATCCTCTTATAAAATTCTACTACAGATTATGCTAAGTCTACCAGCTTGGTGTAGGAAGGGCAGATAACGTGTACCTTAACTTACCTTTCCAGCTGCTCAGGACCAGTGAAGAAACTATAGTTCTATGTATTTCTATATATTTCTTATTAGTGACTAAAAGAATTCTCTCTGATTCTTAAATTTTAAAAATATCTTCATAGTGCTATTAATGAAGGCTAGTTTTCAATCTTATCAGCATGTTTGGAAGATGGAGATAGTTCCTATTGCCCCACTGTAGAAGTAAATAAAAGGGATGTCACAGCACCAGTGAGAGGCAGGAGGTCGTCTACCATCCCAGAGATGGTTTGGGAACAGACTGCAGGTCTGCAGGTTCTCAGTGTGGTACTCTTTCCTCTGAAGCCAGTTTTTAAAGCTAATTCACATTTTCCAAAGGCTTCTGGGTTTTCCTGTCCCTTAAGTCTCTCTGTTTTCCTTCCATAACTTTGCCAGTGTATCTTCACACTTGTAGAAGCACACCTGCTGATCTAATGTTATCACTCTCTCTGGTATTGGCTGGAAAAGGAAATAAAACTACTGAGCCATATCAAGACTTCATTATAAAAAAAAATCATGGTAGTTACCTTTTAACCTCAAATCCAAGTATTATTTATATCCACAATATATATCTTCGTAAAGAAGAAAACAGAAAAATGGGTATTACATCGCAAAATAAACTATAAAATTAGGCAGAGAGCCCAGGCAACAGCTAAACATCTGAGATTATTGTTAGTAAATATGACTCTGTGTCAAAAACATACCTGCTTTTAAAAAGGCCCACAAATCAATAATAGGAAATAATTTTATCTTCTATTCGTTTGAGAATATTTAGAAGTATCTGCTACATGCCAGGCACTGGGTTTATGGTAGTGAACAAAACAGAATTTCTGTCCCCATAAAGGTTACAGCCTATGTGGAGATAAACGTGAAATACACAATCATGCCAATGAATCCATAATTACAAACTGTGTTAGGTGCTATGGACCAGGAGACAGTGCTGTGAAAGAGAGTTGAAATAATCCTGATCTGCAATTGCTAAGCTTAATGTCATTGTAAGGGAGTAACAAAATGGTGATCATTCAGATGCTCTTTCCTCGGTTCTCATGCCGCCATGTCTCTGTCCTGCTCGACAGCTGAATAGTCCCCACCTTGCCTCCTCAGCTTCTGGAAACGCTCCCCACTGGTGTTCTGTGGCCTATCTCAGGTACCCACGTAGAATTTACTTACAGATAATGGATGTAGAGCACCCCTCTGTTCTTGGTCTGCCTCATCTGCTTCTAAATATAGGTGGGCATCCCCCAGGTTTGATCCTTTAGCCAACTTCTCATCCGGCTCCATCCTGTCCCTCGAGGGGACCAATCCTGGGTCTCCAGCCAACACTGCTCACCTGTTGAGCAGTAGCATCACAACCTGAATCTGCTGCTCTCCCCCTTCCCCCTCTCCCTGTTACCACCACCTACTCCCCCACTGTGACTGTGAAGTTCATTGGCTTCAGAGTGGCTCAAGTTGGAAATCCCAGAGTTGCTTTCCTTCTTGTCTCTTTCTCCCATTTTACATCCAAATAATCATGAAGCTCTTTTAGATTTTGCCCCTATGGCAGATAGAACATCCGTCTCCTTCTGGCCATTCTTCCTGTCTCCAGTTTTCTTCTGGGCACTGGCGCCTCTCACTGGACTCCTGCCAAAAGAGAGCACGATTCTAATCACATCACCCTCTTCCTTGTAAACCTTTGCCGACTTTTCATTGCCTGTTCAAGTGAGTCCAGACATTTACCCTGGGGTGTGAGGTCCTCCTCCACCTTGCCAGAGCCTAGTTGCACAGCCCCACCGGCGAGCCGGGGGCCCTTGAGTTGTCATTTTTAACTTCTTGGACCCTCTGTTTTCCCATCTGTAAAATAAGGAAGATGACCACATGGTATGTCTTTATGATTTTTGCCAGGATTGTAATTCCACGTGTATGTTTCTTCCTATGATTCCGTGAGCGTGTGTGTTGTCCGTCCCACTCACCGTTGTTCCTTGTGCTTGAAATGCCCTCTCCTGCTCAGCTGCCAGTTTCCAAAACCCAGTTCAGAAGCCAGTTCCTCTTCCATGAAGACTTCGGTTCCCTCCACGCAAACATGACATCACTCTCCTTGAAATCCCTTAGGATTTCCTGGTTCAGTTCTTCACTACCTCCTAGTGGGTGTCACTAGGGTGTTGTGAACTTTTCTTTACTTTCTCCCCAGGTAGTAAGCTCTCTGTGGGCAGGGGCTATGTCTTATTTTGTCTTTGAATCCCCAGCAGCTAATAAGTTCTTGGTTCTTAGTAGTTGCTTGATAAATACTTAACTGATTAATAAAATTTAATTACCTTTAAATGATAGAACTTCACCAAAAAAATGTGGAGAATATATATATGTATATATATATATGTGTGTGTGTGTGTGTGTGTGTGTGTGTGTGTGTATATATATATGTCCTACAAATGTAAAATTTACTGGTTATAATTTTACTTTCAGGCTCATAATTTTTGATAGACTGGATTTTATGTATTTATGATTCATGTAGGATTCAAGTACATGTCTTAGAGACTAAAATCAAGCTCAGCATTGTACCTTTGATGGAAAATATCTTTTGGGGCACCTGGGTGGCGCTCTCTCTCTCTCTCTCAAAATAAATAAACTTAAAAAAGAAAAATATATATTAAAACTTATTTGCTTAGATTTAAGGTTCAAGGAAAATCAGAATATTAGGGAAAATGATACAAAAAATAAGGCAATTTATATTTCCAAAGTAGCATATACTAAACCTATCATAAACTTATTCTATTTTATGATTTGAATGTTGATTTCTTTCTTGTGTAATAATTTTTACATTTTATTTAAGCTTGAAATAGCACAACTAGGTTCCACCCTTTATGACCAGAAAAAGAACTCTGAATCTTATAGAATATTGTCTACATATTAGTTATAGTTAGGACACATAACCTTACAAAATGTATATGGAAAATAAAAAGTATCAATTGCTGTTGTAGTTGTTATTATTAACACGTACCATTTGTTTTGAATCTGTTCAATGTTCATTACGATTCTTTGAATTATCATCACCCAATAAAGTATATCATCACTTTTCTTTCAAAGATGAGAAAAATAAACTCATGGGGCAGGGGGAGGTTAGGTCACCTTCCTACAACCACATAGCCAATAAGTTATTGGGCCAGAATTTATTTTTTTAATGTTTATTTATTTATTTTTGAGAGGGAGGGAGGGATGGAGGGTGAGCATGAGCAGGGGAGGGGCAGAGAAGGAGGGAGACAGAGAATCCCTCAGTGCTGTCAGTGCAGAGCCCAATGGGATCCCCGCATGAGATCATGACCTGAGGCAAAATCAAGAGTTGGACACTTAACCGACTGAGCCACCCAGGTGCCCCAAGCCAGAATTTAAAACCAGAAAATCTCACACCATAAGGTTCTTCCCAAATTTTTTTTTCCATGTGGATAGTGAGGAGTGGGGGTGGTTATGGTCAAATACCATTAGCTCTGTCCTTTTTGGGATAGTATAAGCTTTTTCTTTCACTGCCTAGTGTCTCTGTGAAGTGACATGGCCACGATCCTTCCATCTGAGATTTTAAATTTTTTCTTTGTGCCATTGTTAACAGAGAGAAGTTGACTAATGTGCCAAGGCAACAAAGAAAAAAAAAATAGGACAAGAAACTTGAAGAATAGTGAACATGGCTAATTAAAAATACTGTAAAGTGAGTAAAACACTCCCTCTAGAAGTGAACTCAAACACTTTCAGGATAGAAACAAACTCACATGAAAACTCAGAATTTATGGATATGAAAAATGAGACCTCCAGCACTGAAAGAGTGGCCAACATATTTTTCTTTGCTTTTTCTTTTCTTCACCTGCCACTCTGTTCAGGTATTTCTACAATTGATTGGCAAATAAATACTGTGGCCAAAGAGAAAAATAGAAAAAAAGTAAGCAACTCAACAAATCAACTTACAAAGCCAAAGGGGAAAAATCAAGATTTGTCTGGAATCAGTAAGCTGTCTTCAAAGCAACAAAATGAAATAAGAATTTGTGGGTATGAATAAAATTTAAAGCCTAAATCAGCCCCCTAGTATTATGATGGCTGACACCATGTTACACTGATAGCTGATTTAATCTTCCAATTAGTAAGATATTTCACTTTTAATTGGCCATGAATTAAGTAGTCCTGCTTTATTACATACATGTAGGGGAATTTAGCAGAAGGTCACCTCCCGCCTTTAGTAAGGATAGATGGGTAATCCGGAGTGTCAGAGAATTTTAGAATTTTTGGAACTTCAGAAATTGGACTTAGATTTGTCTAGCTCATAGTTCAATGGGGACTGGAGCCAAGATCTATGGATCTCCCATGGAGGGAGAAAATTTAGCCCTCCCTCCTGTTTATTATGCCACAGTGTAAAACCTGACAAGAAGAGATAACAATAATAATCCCCTTGTTGCCAGGAAGCAGCATTGCACACCTTTTGCCACCAAGGCCCAGAAATGGCAGACAGAAATGAATTCCCTAGATCCAAAAAGGAAAATTAAAGGGCTTGAGAAAATATGTCTGCTCACCAGCAGACTGATAAAATGCTAAGAAAATGTGGGTCAAGGGCCCTGGGAATTTCTTCTTTTCATATAAACATTTTTCTGGTGACCACTTCAAAGGGCCAGTGGTTCCTTAGCAAATCCATTTGGAAGGAGTGTATTCAAGTTTTGATAAAAATTCCATGTTACACTGATAGCTTATTTAATCTCCTACCATTTACTGTAAAATGGTGTCACAGAACCTACCAAAGGCATCGTGGGGTGGGAAAAATCCTTCATTCTCAATGAAAAGCCCAGGAAGGAGCAAGTACCCAAGGAAGCAGTGTTGTAATTCTATAAAAGGTAAACACTGATTATAACAACATTAACTACTTAAGGCCAGAACCATCTTTCTCTAAGGACTTTTAGGGAAAGAGTTAATGGCCCTCTGAAAAGTATATAATTTGCCTCCTTTTATCCACACTATTGTTTGCAGATGAACGTAGCCCATGTAAGTTAGGTCTATATCCATAACTGATGGACATCCATTACTAATGGGCATCCAATCAGATGGTCATGCAGATAAAGCACTGCCAAAACTTAAGAGAGAGCTCATCCTCTTCCTTAAGAGTAAGACTCCAAAGAAGGAGTTTGAGGAGTTCTACTTGGTCCCCAGAATGATCTTAGAAGCCTTGGAGGAATAAGCGAATTCTTGCCCCATGAACCTGCTGTCTGACACAATTTGAACTGAACCTTGAAGGCCCTAAAAGTCTGGATGCAGTGACCATACATTCCGTTCCATTTATTCAACAAACCAGGCAAAGATCATCAGATCAATAACATGACTCTGACATCTGCTTCCCCCTTACTCACCAACTTAATGAAAAATGACTCCTTAAGTGTTCTGGGAGGCAATTAGCCCTGAACGTAGAGCTGTGATGGAGAGAAGTTGCATCACATTTGTATTCGAAACTTTACTGGTAAAATGTAAAGGAAACTGTTGTCCATATTAATAGACACATAAAATGTATAAATGGGGTAATTTGGTATTACTCTATTTATGCATACTATTATACAATTGCAAAAACACAGAGATAGGAAGGGCACTGAAATGACATCTGGCTCATCCAACTGCTTGTGGCCACAGCTGGTGACCCTGCCCACAATCATCTTGGACAGACAGTTTCTAAAGACTTTTCCAAAAGGCATGCCCATAACTTCTGGGACTAATTCGTTCTGTTATTTAACTGGCTTCACTGCGATTTGATCCCATTTTCTTCTGTTCTCTTTTTTTGTTGTTGTTCTCATCCTTCCAGAAATAGAGAACAGCGGATAGTGCTCCTCATAATAATCCATCATGTGGTAGAAGGCAGTTTTGAAATCACCTCCCAGGTCAGGTTCAACACACTGCTCCCAGTCCTTCTGTCTGTGCCGTCCAGCCTGTGTCTTCCAGCTTGGGTCACCTCGTGGCTCTGAGGATGTACTTCAACCTTCCCAAGTATCATTGACTCAATAATCATGGCATAGAAAGAGATTCTAAAGGTGGTTCTGTCCCTTTGTTTGAAAGATGAGGAAACTGAGGTTCACCTGAAGAGACTTCTTGGAGCCCACCATTCTAGAACCCAGGGGGCTCTCTCTGGCTTCAGTCTCATTGTCTCGGTGCTGACATCTCTTTTAAAACCAGCTGCCCTGCCCTGCTGGTTACTTCCCCCACGCAGTTCAATAGGACGACTCTGGCTCTTCAGACCCTTTCTGCCATTCTGCATTTTGTATTTATACCTACTGTTTTCCTTGCACAAGAAAAGGGACCAGTTCATTTCGGTTAATGTCTCTGATGTTTCAAGGTCATTTTTGAAGTTTATCCCATTATGTTAAGCTCCATTCTCATGCCCTATGCCCTGTTTGTGTTATCTGCAAATATGAGATTTTAGGGAGATATAAAATACTTCACACTGCCAGATTCTAAAGTGATTTTTAAAATACGCTTTGAAATTATGGACACACCACACCCCTGTCCTATGCATGTTCTAGTCCCTCTGCCTGGACTGCCCTCCAACACACAACACTTACACCTTCCTTTCCAACAAGAGAATGTCACTTCAGGGGTCACCTCCTCTGTGAAACTTGTTTCCATCCTCAGTTCACTCCTTTGGTTTTTATTTACTACTATCACATTTTTATTACAGTGTCTCTGTTTTACCCAGAGAAGCTAAGGGCAAGGGTTTTACCCCCTTATTTATCGTTATATCTCCAGGGCCTAAGTGGTGCCTAGAACGTAATAGAAACTCAATACATGTACTTAATTATTTTACTCCTTTCTCTTACTCATCTGTCCTTACTGGTGCTAACTTCCCCGAGTCTGGCTCTTAAGCTAGCTGTGATTTCATATTTTCAACTGCATTTTTCCCATGTACTTTTAATAGATACCTTACTATAAATTAATTCTATATGTTTGTCAGTTTTTAAAAATGAAAAAAAAAACCCTCCCTAATCTCTGGCCTAATTTTTGGCTTATGAAATAGAATAAAAAATTACACTGAGGTTAAAACAATGGATCCTTCGTTGCTGACTAGGACTATTGTGTCAGCCCCATTCTAAAGGACAATTTGTCACAAGTCATTTTAGTCATTTTGCAATATGTGATTTTTTTCTACATTTAACAGGATTCTTTGGGTCTTTTGATATTTTTTTTCCATACATAAAAATCACTGTGATGATTTGGTCATTTCTAAGATCATTGTTTGACCATTTCTGAGACCATCCTTTTCTCTTTTCTTAAAAATGAGTGTTTCAAAGTGTTCTCTTCATTCTGGGTGATATAAGCAGGATCTGAGTCTGTACTCCTTGTCTTAGTGGTCTAGGCATGAGTCACCAGACCTTGCTTCTGCTGCTTAGACCATCATCCTTTTATAGCTGTTGTTTAAGATTGAGAATTTTTCAAAAGTTTTGAATCTCTCTATTTTAATATTTGTTACCAGCCTTTTCTCTTACATGCAAAAACAAGTCAATCTTTTTAAACCTGTCTTATGCTTAGTGCATTCCAGATCATGTTCTATTTCGCTTTATATTCCAGGAGTCACTTTGGTCTTTGCGTTAGTGTTTTTCACTTTCTCCAACACATCAGAATCACCCGTGTTCCGTAGTCTTCTTAGGTGACTTATACTCTTGTCAGGACACTCCAAATCCCATTTCAGCTCTTTGTACAGCTCTTTTCTGCCCATCTGAGCTTTCCCTCAACTTCCTTTTCTATCTGCATTACAAGTATTTCTAAGAAACTCAAATTAAAACATACTGAGATATCATTTCTCACCTATCATGTTGGTGAAAATTAAAGAAGTATGACAACACATTGCTGGTGACAATGCAAACTGGAGCAGTCCTGTTGGAGGGGAATTTGCCAATAAATCCTAACAAAACTACACTTGCCCTCTTTTGACCCAGAGATTCCACTCCTAGGAATAGACCCTAAAATATACCTCCAGAAATATGAAAATATATGGGCATGGCTATTCATTTCAGCATTGTTTGTAATCACATGATATGGGAGACAACTTAAATGAGCACACAGAGGGAAGTAATAAAATAAATTATGGTTTATCCACAAACGGAGTACAGTGCATCTGTAAATATAAGATGAGGGGGCATCTGGGTTGCTCAGTCAGTCGAGTGTCCAGCACTTGATTTCGGCTCAGGTCATGATCTCAACGGCTGTGGGATCAGGCCTCACGTTGGGTGGGCTCTGTGCTGACAGCACAGAGCCTGCTTGGGATTCTCTGTCTCCCTCTCTCTCTTCCTCTCCCTTCACTTGCACACACACTCTCTCTCAAAGTGAGTAAATAAACATTAAGAAAAAAGATGAGGAATATCTCTATGAACTGGTAAGAAATTATTTCCAGGATATATTAATAAGTGAGAAACATAAAGTGCAAAGGAATATCTAGAATATAGAAGAATATGTCTTTCATATAAGAAATAAGGAAATTAAAGTATATATATATATATATATACAGATATCTACTCAATTTTGCAGAAGATTACAAGAAAGATAAGTGAGATTGCTTACCTAAAGGGAGTGGGGTGGAGATGGAATATGAAAATGGGGGAACTGAATCAGGAATGAGGCGGGGAGTGATGCTTGTTTGAGTATACCTTTTTGTATACTGCTGGAAACATTGTAGTGTTTCACATACCCATATTTGGTCATACATAAAGAAATAAAATCAGGATGTGGGGAACCTAAAATGGAATGCAATCCATAAAAACTGAACCTAAATGTATTTCAAGTGAATAGCATACCTGCACTGAATGGATAGGAAAGAAAAAAGCAGCCTAAGTAACTTTGCAAAGTAATGTTGTGACCGTATACTGTAAGGCTAAAAGCAAACAGAGCTATGTGTAAACATCGTATTATAGTTAGCACATTTGAGTCTTTGGAAATGGGAGGGGCGTGGGTTAGCAACGCTGACACTACTTTACGTCTCTGCTAGAGTTGAACAAATAGGTAAACTGCATTGTGGATAATGAGAACTGGGTTTCTCATTGTCAGAGAAAAAGAAGATACCCCTATGAGGAAAGTGAGCAGAGTAAGATGAGTTCTATGGTCCTAGACTGGGATTAGAAGCAAGAACTTATTCACATACATGCAGATATATATGGAAATACAGATGTGGGGCTGGTTAGTGTACGTGTCCTCTGAGAGGGCCTGGAAACAAAGGTAACCTCAGTAGCAATGAACACTCTTAGTACTCATATCGTGGTTTCTTAACAGCATTCTCCAGTAAAAAGAGTGAGAGATTTTTGGAGAAATGGTTGACTCCAAGGGGGAAAGGAAAATGCAAGAGGAGCTCAGGACATTTTACGGCTCCGGTGTTCAAAAGTAAATTTTCAAAAAATCTTGAAAAGATGTTGAAAAGACACAGGAGCCAACCTGAAGGAGCAACCATATCCCAAAGCTGGAACAATATTAACAGAATAAATACATATACATATTGGATATGTATATCCATATAAGTACATATAGCATGTTGGACTACGACTGAAAGAATAAATGAAATGTCTATGAGTCCATACTAACATAGATAGAAAATTGAATAAATTAATAAGTGGCAGAGAAAGGGCAGCTCTTCCTGACAGTAGAATTCTAGTTAGTGATTATATAAAGAATAAGGGAAATGGAAAAGTCATCTTAGACAAATACCGCAGTAGTAATTATTGCAGGCAAGAACCATAGATGGGCTCTAAAATTAATGGGAGAAAATGTAATGTAAAATAGCACATTGGCAAAGCCTCAAAGTACCCTCCCACAAGACATTTATTAATTACAAGGGGGGAAATAATAAGTTTACAGTAGAAAATGTAGCAGACATGACCTTATCCAAATGATCAAGGTTATAATATCACCAGTAATAAAACATAAAGGAATTGTACACCCCTGATATGTTGCCCTAGAAGACCAAACATCACTTCTGTTCTTGTTAAATGCATGAGACCAATGTAATTATAAGAAAAGATCAGAACAAATCCAAATTGAGGAACAGTCTACAAAACACACTGACAAAAACTCTTCATAAGTGTTAAGGTCATGAAAGACAAAGAAGGACTGAGGTATTAACATTAATTAGAGGCTAATGACGTCTACATGCAATCAGATCCTGAATTAAAACCTGGAGCAGAAATAAAACATTAGTGGGAAAACTCGTGAAATTCAACTAAGGCCTGTAGATGACTCAATAGTATTATATTAATGTTTATTTTCTGGTTTGATAATTCTACTGTGATGGTATAAAATAGTATCAGGGGAAGCCAGGTAAAAGGCAAATGAGAACTCTGTACTCCTTTGTAACTTTTCTGTGAGTCTAAAATTATTTCAAAGTGAAAAGTTAATAAAAAGTATTTTTCAGGACTCTTCTGCATATGGATCATAGACTACAAGCTATATTACATGCTGCTGTTGCAATTTGGATATCTGTCCTGGCGACTTGAGTTTGGGGCTCAAATTTTGAAAGCACTGGTTTCTGTGTTCATGGTCTCCCACAGTCAGCAACCACATGGACTTTCTGTGTCTCAGTTTCAGCTGCTCGGGGGAATGACTGTCACAGTCTTTGAAGCTCTTCCTCAGAGTTTCCAAGGTGAACCTTAAATATACCACTGAGATATACTTAGATATACCTTAGTTTATATTTAGGTATACTTGGATATACTTAGATAAACCTTAGATATACTTTAGTATATATTTAGGCCTACCATCCCAAACACGCCTCCAAACTTGGTGAAAAACCATCCAGCCATTATTACGTGATATGTTAACATATAAATAAGAACATATATCTTAACTCAAAATAACAACATCAGATATAGCCACAATTTACTGAGCATCTGCCATGTATAGCCACTATCCCAGGTGCTTTATGTATATTAAACCATTTAATTTTCTTACTATAACCCATGGGAGAAATTATCTCTGTTTTACAGCTAGAGAAACCAAGCTTCAGAAAGGTTATGTTACTTGCTGAAAATATTTTACTTGCTTAGGATTTGGAGTAAGCAAGTTGTAGAGCGATTTTAAATCCTGGTCTCTGTGACCCTTATGCTGAGCCATTTTATTGTTGAAGTCTCTGTGGCCACCTCTGCCAGGCCACTTGTTTACATATTAAAGACACTGAAAATGAGCAAATCTTATGAATGCCTTGGTGCTATCCTCTTGAATTTCTCCCTTGATTCCTGAACTACATGTTCATTGTTATTTTGTCTATTGGAATGCTGTAGTTTGTGGATTTTTTTCCTAATTCTGCTTTTCATCTTTAAATCATATTTAGTGTATGAATTAGAAAATGTAGGACTCCTTTTTCTTAAGTTTATATATTTATTTTGTAACAGAGGGAGAGCAAACACAAGGGAGGGGCAGAGAGAGAATCCTGAGCAGAGCAGGCTCCACATTGTCAGCGAGGAACCCGATGCAGGGCTCGAACTCATGAACCATGAGATCATGACCTGAGCCGAAATCAAAAGTCAAGACACTTAAGCAGCTGAGCTACTCAGGCACTCCAGAAACTGTAGGGCTTCTAACACAACCTGAAAAGCAAGGCTAATAAAAGCTTAAAACAAGATGATACACATTTACTTAATTATTTACACTGACAATGTTTTACCATATTTTTTTGTTAAAAATTTGAAAATGTGTAAAGAAATTAATAATCCCAAGACCATGAAAAAGCTAAGAAGCTCTTTCTATTAAAAATATTCTTAAATATGTTGACCCAGACATGTTGTACTGAACATGTAGGGGGTGGGCCCCTAATGGAAATATTATTTTCTTTATTGATGTTTCTCAGTTCAGAAAATATATTCAGCAGGATGTTCAAATGTCCAAAAATGAGCAAAGATACACACACACTACTACACATACACACACACACACACACACACACACACACACAGACACACTCACAAAATATAGGATTTATTGGGTATTTACTATGAGTCGGTTGCTGTAATAATATTTTTGCATTGTCCCATTTAATATTATAATAACCCTGTAAGTTAGATCCTACTATTTGTATTTAGTAAGCAAGAAAAACTGAGGTTCAAAAACTTGTAATAGCTGACAGATTCAGGATTTCAGCCCCCCTCCCCACTTTTTTTTTTTTCTGACTCTAACGTGTGTGCCTTTAATCCCTATACTGCAATGTTTCCCTGGCAGGAAAATATTAGAAACAGCATGGAAAAGTACGAAGGGAAAAAGGCATTTACATGAAATGTGTTAAGCTTACATCTAATTTACTCTATTTTGTGATTTGAAAAAGAAATAAAAGTAGAGCAAAAAGAAAGAAGGGATTTTAAAAAGTGATTCGGAGATCAAACATTATTTTATCTTTTGTCCCAGAGCACTTCAGATTCAAACCCAAGGCTTCGCTGCTGCTGATGCGCATCCATCGCTGTGTCTGGTAATTGGTAAATTTACATCATATGTGTCACCAGCAGCTTAAGAAAGGCACAGATGTCAGTTTGGGAAATCCTGGGAATTTCAGGCTTGCTCGGACTAATTGGCCCAATCGATAAAATGCTAATGAAAAAAATAAATCCAAACCTTTACCATAGTAACCCTGAGTTCTGACCACAAAGATTAATATAACTGCCTTTCTGAAATCCCTATATTTTCACATAGTAAAAAATATATATATATGTTTTTTTCCTTTAAAAATATATTCTTTTAAAAAAATTAAAACATATTTGTGTATTTAAAATTATTACTATGTTAAACTGGTGCTATAAAGATCATCAGAAATTCTAATTGCAAATGTTAGCTGTTTAATAAAAGTAAATTCCACTGTTACATTTTCTTAGAACAGCAGAATTCCACGTGTCACCTGTTGGCTTTAAAGTCATCTTGATAACACATCTAGGAATTTCAAGCAAGTAGCTAACTGCTTAAGCATTAACATCTCTAATGTCTTACAATCAGAGGAAGCTTGCATTTGTTCACACCATCTTTATTAGCAAAAGAATGGTAGGAGACAAGGTCAAAGCCCACTTACTGGAAGCGACAGCCTGGTAGGCTGCCTAGGGTTCCTGACTTGTTTTTTGCTCGCTGCACTGGCCATCTTTCCTCTCTTTCAATCTCATGATCATTAGCATAACAGGATCAGACAACTAGAGTTCATCTTGTTCAGCCCCCTGTCTTGTGCAGTCTCCATCTCATATTTTTAAACATATCCACAGAATGAAACTACACAGGTTCTCACTGTAATAATTTCTAGATCTTAATTTCCTTTTAGTATTTGGAATGTTGCCACTGCATGATTGATTTTTATACAAACAAACTAGAGCTTATACACTATATTGCTTGCTGCCCCCTTCAAGGCTATTACCTCGGAAGGTTAAATATACTTATTCGAGTATATATTCCTAAACCACTCGTTACACTAAACATTATTTATCTGTCTGCCTCCCTAGCTAGACTTGAGCTCCATGCAAGCAAAGACCATCTTTCCTTATCACAGTGTTCTCTGGGTCCAGTACAGTGCCTGACACAACAGGTCAATACTGAGTAAATGAATGCATGCATTCATATGTTCTATCCCTATATTTTTATACATACGAAAACAGAAGCCCTAAAGAACGTGTAAGCTTTGCCCAATGTCATATAGCTGATTATTGGCAGAACCAGCATGGGACCCCAAGTCTCCTATCTCCCAGGCTAGTTGGTTTCACACCCTATTGATATTGCTCAAAATAAGTTTTGGTTTCTTCTTTCAAATTGCTCTCAAAGGACATAGTATATTCTCTTTAATATACTTGGTGGTAAATCTTTATTCTCTTGAGTGGTAGCTTTGATATTTGGAATCATCCTAATGTTACCAGGAGCCTCTGTGATCTGACCTCAAGTCAACTTTCTTAACCTACCACCACCTGCAGACCCTTCACTCACAGAAAGAGAATACTCACTATTTGTCATACACAGCCCGATGTTCCCAGCTCTGTAGGCCTTTGCTTAAACTGTGCCCTCAGACAAGAATGGCCCTCCTGTTCCACTCCTCAAATGTCCCAATTCTGCTCATCTTGGTTCATGTTTTTTTCCAAAACAAGGATTTGAGTAGTCATGGCAGAGGGAGGAAGCAGGTGAGCATTTATTGAGTCAATGTTTCCATATTTTAATATCATTTTATTTCACTAAATAGAAGGCAGAAGGTATACAGAAACTTGGTGTTCAGTAGAAAAAAAAAAAAAAAGAGGAAAAGCCAGTGAGTGTCACAATCTATATAATGCATTGCAAATGTCTGTGAAGGTATGCCTAAGGATACTCCAGCCTAGTTTCAACCTGTAGAATTGAAAGCCCCATTATGGGAGCATTATCAGAGTCAGGCTTCAGAGCAATCTGCTTAAAAATACGCACTGAGATGATTCGACTGTTTATATTTCTAGTAGCCAGGATTCCCCAACCTTTGTGGGAAAGAGCTACCTGAGATTGGTACCCAGGTGTTGGCATATGTGTGTGCACGTATGAACGCACACTCTCTTGTACACAGGTGCTGAGGACTAGGGAGATGGAGAAAGGTGCAGGGGAATTGGGATATTTCTTCCGGAAAGGGAGGCCTCATCTCTCTTCTGCTGCCCACCTCCTCCCACCTCTCACAACTATCACACACACAAATGTCTGCCAACTCTTCTCCCTGAAGCTCTTGGGTAGTTGTTTTATCGGCCAGTTTTATGATTATACAATTAATTTCCATTTTAAAAAATTGAGAAAAGATGGGGCGCCTGGGTGGCGCAGTCGGTTAAGCGTCCGACTTCAGCCAGGTCACCATCTCGCGGTCCGTGAGTTCGAGCCCCGCGTCGGGCTCTGGGCTGATGGCTCAGAGCCTGGAGCCTGTTTCCGATTCTGTCTCCCTCTCTCTCTGCCCCTCCCCCGTTCATGCTCTGTCTCTCTCTGTCCCAAAAATAAATAAACGTTGAAAAAAAAAAAATTAAAAAAAAAAAAAAAATTGAGAAAAGAGAAAGCCAAATCTTATAAATCAGAGATAACTAACAAAGGACATATTTCCTCTCAGGACTTTAGGTGTATTTTAGGTATACTTAGGTATATTTTGACTTGTAGGTAAAAAAGAAAAAAAAATATATATATATATTACTTAAGGAGCATCTTGGTTTTTTTACATTTTTTAAATGTGTATTTATTTATTCGCATGAGCAGGGTAGGGGCAGAGAGAGGGAGACAGAGAATCGAAGCAGGCTTCAGGCTCTGAGCCTGACACAGTGCTCGAACTCAGGAATTGCGAGATCATGACCTGATCCGAGGTCGGTGGCTCAACTGACTGAGCTACCCAGGCACCCCAAGAAGCATCATTTTTTAAAGGAAGCTCTTATTCTGTTTTTCTGCTGAATGTTATATAATGAGTATTTCTCTGTGTCATTAAAAATTCTTCAGAAACATAATTTTAATGACTGCATAATATTGCATTTTATGGATGTGTCATAAACTTAATTATTCTCCTCTTCTTGGCTATTTATGTTGTTCCTAGGCTGCTGCTTCTCCCCGCCCCCCCCCCCTTTTTTTGGTGTTGTAAATCATGCTGTGATAAAGATTCTTATGTAAAACTTTTGTCCACATCTCTGATACTTCTTAGTATACAATACCAGCTCTGAAACAAGTAACTATGAACCTTTTTTTTTTTTTTAGGTTTTCAATACATATTGTTAAGTTGCTTCTCAGGAAAATGTTACCAATTTAAAGTTAGTCAACTGAGGCATTTTGAACATCATGAAAACCCTTTGTAGTAAATTATGGCCACATCCCCTCCCTAATGACAATACTCATGGGACATAGGGAGACAGTCAGATTTCACAAAAAGGGATTAATCGCAATTGACTAGTGACAGGTCCCTGCACTCAGCAAACCAGAAGCATCCACTGAGGCCTAGTAGAAGAAAAGTATAGTAGAATCTATAATCTTGTCCGAAATCAAGACAAGAACACCCATAAGCACATGAAGAAGTGGTAAGAAGGTTGCCAGTATATATCTAGTATATTCAGAAGTATGTGTTTTGTTAATTTACACCCCATCTGTATCCTGAAAGTATTCAAGGTGAGCACTGGTCATCTGAGACTGTTCCTGGTGGAGTGCTCTTTGAGCTCCCAAACTTGCATAACTGAGTTTTCAGATTCCAAAGCAGAGACTTACTATCTCCACATTCAGTGAGGCCTAACCATTTCATCTCTACTTGATTACTGATAATCATGAATATCTTTATATAGCAATCAAGGTTTTTATGAAAGACAGTAAAACATTAAGATGGTCAAGAACATAGTCTGTGGAGCCAGACTGCCTAAGGTTTAATTCTTGCTCCACCATTTGGTAGCTGCGTGATCCTGGGCTGGTTACTCAATATATCTGTGCCTTAATTTTCTCATCTTTAAACTGGGCATACTAACAGTTCTTTCCCTTAGGATTGTCATGAAGAGTAAATAGGCTAATACATGTAAAGTACTATGAACTTACTACTTAGTAAGTGCCCATAGTAAATGCTACATAGGAATCTACTATTTCAAGTTGCTAAGAATTAACTTCAACAGATGAACTAATGTCAGTTTATAAAAATATTTTAAAGCACTTGCTTGGACTCTGTGGATAAAAGGAAAACATTTTTTTTTCAAGTAGGTTCCCAGGAATATTCTGGTTCTGTCTTTGAAAGTTGTTTTTTTTTTTAATCGGAACTCTACTAAGTAAACTTCTGCATCTCTCAGAAATATTAAAAGCAGTATCTCATACCAGAGACAAAAACCATTAGCATCATCACCCCATCTGATACTTTTCTCTCTAACATGAAAGGAACTGTGTACTTTTTCATCGGACATTTTAAAAAGTTAGCCTTCTACCTTGTCCAAGGTAAAGAGTTTCCTAAAGTAATTCTTAAAAACCGTGACATTGTCCCAAAATCTCATAACCCAAATGTAACAATGGCAGTGACAACAAAAGGCATATTTCCTTTCTCCTAGATTCCTCTGCACAAATCTCACGGAGATTATACATGTGTGTTTAGAAATTTGACATTCCCAGTCCTGGAAAGGCTTGGTCAGATTCTTTATATCTATCTATCTATCTATCTATCTATATATCTGTCAGATTCTCGGTCAGATTCTTTATATATACATAAAGTGTATATACGTATACATACATACTCTATACGTATATATATATACTCTATATATAGAGAGAGACATGTGTGTGTGTATGTGTGTGTGTGTCTGTGTGTGTGCACGCATGCGCGGGTTGGGCTTCCAACCGTGAACCGTTTGAAATCTAATTCCACTGAATGATCCTGATGAACAAGTGAACTAAATGAGAAAAGCATCCAAGTAAGGGGACTGTTCAAAGAATCAGGAACTGCTTGACCAGCAGAAATTGGACCATGGATTTAAGAGTATATAAACTCTAGGCCATCACAGATAATTGAAAGTCATAATCTTTCAAAGGACCTTAATTGAATATTTTTGGGAATCCGTATGAAAATAAACTGAATCGACTAAATAAGAATAAACACAGCTCAACTAAACAGTATAAGTCTTCAAAAGAAGAGCCCTAATTAAAAAGATATATTGCACTTCCTAGACTTTGCCATTCTGGTTGTTTTCAATATTATGCCACTGGGAAAATACAAGTGTTTCTAATCAAATAATTTAAACTCCCATGCTGGGGCTTAAGGGTGGGTTTTCCCATTTTTCTCTTCCTACTTGTTTTGGGGATAAAGCAGTGCAAATTATTCAGACACCAATCAGATTTATCATCCTGTGCCTTTTGATGACATCCATCTGTTTATCTAAGAAGCCATTAAAGACTTATTGAGTTACAGCCCTATGGAGAAAATTGGGTTATCATCTATGGTTAAATCCAATTCTTGCATCTGCCATCTTTTCAGCTTATGTGGTATATTCTGAAATTACCCTGACTTGCAGACCTGCACTACAAGAATACATTTGCTACATAGCCTTTTTATGTCATTTCTAGAGAATTTCTAATGCATGAGCAATTTGTGGTTCAGGAAAATGTTGACAGAAAGATGTCAGAGCTTTCTCTTGTTACAAGTTCAAAAGCCTAATAGGGACTCTGCCAGCTTAAAAGTCTTATTCAAAAGTGGGTACTATATAATTCTGAGTTTCGTATTTAGAAGAGCCTGTTCAAAGAAAAATTTGACTCTAGGTCACAAAAGTAGAACTGTGTTAATCAGAAGATAAAGATAAATTAATATCAAGTCAAAATTCAAATGGACATAAAAAAGTGAGAGCTCATCACAAATGGTGTTAAATAAATACCAGCAGGTAAACTGATAAGACACAAAGAACCCAATCTTCCTAGGGAATGCCTAGGTAGGAGTTCAGTGCTTATCTCACAAGTCAAGCAGCTTAAGCAATACTAAAAGTCATGTTTTCTGAGCTGGCTGAAGAGGCAGTGGACTGTGTGGAGAAAACTAATTGAAATAAAGTGAATATTTGCAGTTTCCTGGAGATACTGTTATATCCTGACTGCAGGAGCTCCAGAGAAAGAGCAGCTGTGAATCAGGCAGATGCTTCAGCTTGCCAATTTTGTCTAGCATTTGTCAGAGAAATAATGAAGAATCCATGAGGAAAACATTTCCTTGATTTGTTTATGTAAATCAGGCTAAATTTCTGGGAAGCCTAGATTTTCTGGGAATCTTTGAAGATTACAGCCTAGCTGCTCTTCCTTAAAATCTAGCTATACACACTATTTATTGGCCATTTAAAGAGATCCTTCCGATCATATTTCATAGTGTCCTTTCATTGTTTTCCTCATTATAAGATAAGTACCCTGAAATGGGAGAGAATGGCCGTGTAACAGCTGAGCATAATCAATTGAGACCTACATGCCAAAAAAGGCTGGTTTCAGAAAGATATGCCTTTGTCTGTCTACCTGTTTGCTTGTCTGTGACCTTCCTACAGTACTGTTTGTGCTGTCAGCAGAGAAACTGTTTTGTAAGTCACTGGTGATGCCACAATGAGAGAAAGCTATTGCCAAGCCAAGGATGACCAGGAACCTCAACTTGGATCCCAGAGAAGCAAATATGAGGCAGAAGGGTCTCCGGGAGTATTTTCTATCCTACTAAATCCATCCAAGGCAAATTTGAGTAGGATCAAAAAAGCTCTTGTTTAGAGTGAGAAAATGTATACTTTATGACTTTAAGAGCTATGGCTTTTCTCTCATTACCACCCTAGTCCACCCATAAGATACTTCCTCTAACTTACTCAGGTCTGAAATTCTATGAATTAACCTAGTTTCTGGTTGGAGAAAAGGAGGAGTGTGAGGGCCCTTTGAGCCAGAAGAAAAAAACACTTTGTTGCTCCAAAGCTTTTTTTCCGGGTTCTTTGCCATTGATTACCCATTAGTAAAATACACTGGCAACTTTTCGTTTATTCAAAGACTAGTTTCAGAACACCTGTGGACTATTTCACAATATTAATTAATTTTAGTGTTCAGGTAGGAAAAAATGATGTTGAGGATTCTTTAAGAAAGTCTTCAGTAATTCTATTGATCAGTTAAGGATATTAACCCAGATACAAATAACTGCTAGAACAGCTAAAAGAAAGGTTCTGAATATGTAGTGGAATTTCTGGAAGCAATAGGTCTGGGAGAACCAAAATGAGAGCACACAATAATGCCCAAAGGTGGTACCATCGTTCTCCTCTCTCGTATCTTTCCCATCCCCTTATCGCCTACACAGCTCACCACACTCTTCAACCTGGTGGCAGGTGTGATTGCTTTCTGACAACGTGCTGGAGAAGATCTGTTGCCCTTCTGCCTGTCAATGACCTCCTCCTCCACATCTTGTCTTTCTTTACTCTATGGCCTCTTAAAATGCAGGGTCCACAGCCAGAGGCACCTTGTACTTGCTGGGCTGAGTTCTTCCACTTTGAAGATTACCTTCCTGATTGACCTACCCTTCAGCTGAAGTTTCCATTCTCACACTGACCAGTACTAATCGAAGCAGATAGCATTCTCTATTGGCACTCAGGTCCCTGCCTTGTTTTAGGTTGCCTTCCATTACTGACTTAAGAAATAAAGATGTTTAGCTTTACAGGTGTTTCTGCAGAGTCCATTTCTCAAGTACTAGGCACTATTGGAGAAGGAAATCACTGTAATATTAATGCACAAACTTTAGAAATGAAAATTTTGATAATTACTTTCCTGAAGGAGACTACAATTTCCTTGGGCAGACAATAAATAAATATACAAAACTTCCATTTCTACAAAAGATAAAAATGAGAGAGAAAAAACACTTACTAAATGTTATGGAGTGAGTCATATTCCCCTAAATCCGTATGTTGTAGCTCTGACCCCCATAATGTGACTATTTTTAGAGATGGAGCCTTTAAAGAGGTAATTAAGGTTAAATGAGGTCACGGATGGGACCTTAACTGTATAGGACTGGTTTCCTTGTAAGAAGAGGAAGAGACACCCAGAATGTACACACACAGAGGAAAGGCCATACGAGGACACAGCGAGAAGGCAGCTATGTGCAAGCCAAGGAGAGAATCCTCAGGAGAAACCAAATTTGCTGACACCGTGATCTTGGATTTCTAGTCTCCAGAACCGTGTTCTGTTTTTTAAACTACTCAGTCTGTGATATTTTGTTATGGCAGCCTTGGCAGACTAATACACTAAAAGTTAAATAGAGTCAGAAGAACTTGAGATCTTCAAGTGATGGGCAGGACTTGGGCAGACAATATAGAAGGAGAAGTTCCATCTAAGCCAAAGGACTCATGAGCAAAGAAGAGTCAGACGTTAGAGTGATGTGAAACTGGAGGGTTGCTAAGACAGATGGACAGAGGGCCCTCACTCCCCAGATGCACTTGAATTTGATCTGGTGGGAATTGGAAAACTATTATGTTGCTGAACAAGGACTGATATTAAAATGAAGGATTTTAAGAAAATTAGCTTTGCTGTAGTTTATACAAACTCAGATGTACACAATTAAGACTAGAAGTTGAAGACCAATTAGGAAAAAATTACAGTAATCCAAGCAAGTAAGGGCCCAGATAGTGGTAGAAAAGGAGAATATCTCGTAAATGTGAAAGTTATTGCAAAATAGGAATTGATAGGACTTGGTGACAAAATTGAATTATGTTGACTAATAAATCATTTATTTTTTTGTACATCTCAGCATTATACATCTCTGCTAGTGAACTCATTAAAGATATTTTTATGTTAATAGCAAAGTTCTTAACATAAGTCAATTTGAGAACTCTTTTTCAATTGGATAAAGTTGTTGTGCTGTTGGAATTACTCTGAAGATCCTAGCAAGCAAGGAATCATTAAATATTATGTAATCTATATAAATCGAACATTCATACAATTGAAACTTACTATCATTACTCAGTTTGGGGAGGGAGAGGGACTAGATGGTCAGATAGCATCTTGCAGTTAGGTCATCCTGAGGGACAAATGGAGGAACCAGTTCAGGGTCAGTTTTTCTAAGAACAGTCAGGAAAGGGATTTCAAGAGAAATCCCTCTACACCAAGATATTAGTCCTTGAGACAAAAACGTGGAACAAAGGTAAATATCCAAGGATCTAAGGAAATTTCAAACATTCATAAAACAATAGTACTACTGTGTATTGAGCACCTATTATGTGCTAAGAGTTTTGCATAGTTTGTTTCATTTATAAGCAGTGAGCACTTACTAGGTATTAGTTCAGGGCAAACAAACAGGCATGGTCCCTGCTCTTATGGAGCTTACGGTTTGGTGTGGGTGACAGACATCAAAAAAATAACCACACAAATACATACCTAATTAAAAATTGTGATAATTGGGGGCACCTGGATGGCTCAATCTGTTAAGCGTGCAAGTCTTGATTTCAGCTCAGGTCATGATCTCACAGTTTGTGAGATTGAGCCCCGCCTCAATAAATGAACATTATAATAAAGTAAATAATTAAACATTAAAAAATTGTGATAATTGCACTGAAGTAAATACAGAATGGTATGAGAGAGCATAATAAGGGTTCCTCATTTAGATTTCACAGTCAGAGATGGCCTCCCTGAGTACATGACACTGCAGTGGAAACTTTGCAGGGTGACCAGGAATTAGCCAACGACTGGAAGAAAGAGATTTGGGGCAGAAGTGAGGCCAGTGATTCACAGGAGGCTAGAGGGCTGGCTGTTGGCATTCCAAAGATGCGGCAGCATGAGTTGAGATCTAGTCAAGAGACTTGAGTTCACTGATGGAGAGTTTATCTCAGCTCAAGTCCTCGATAAAACCAACCATTAAAGACCAAGGGCTTGGTTTAGCACAACATTCAAGTCATAGGGACACTGAAAGGCAAAGTAGAAAACCAAAACTGGGTATTTTGGATACAAAGTAAAATGCAATAGATGTTAAGTATAAGCTAGTGAACCACGATGTGTGAGGTCCTCATATTACCCAGCCCAGAACCTACAGGCACAAACTAAACGGAAAGGGCAGTGTGGTTTTTAATGGTCAGAATATCAGATTTGTAGTCAGATATGGGTGGATCACTTCCTAGGTATTTTAGCCTGGAAAGACACTTAGCCTTTGTCAGATTTAGTTTTTTATTCTGTAAAACGGGGATAATAGTATTTCTTAGGAATAGTGTAAGGCTCAAAAGAGATAATGTCCATAACATGCTTAATTCAGTGCCTAACAGGCGATATGTACTCTTCCTTCAGATCTCACCAATGCTTTTGCTATTTTTTTTTTTTTGGCTCTTATTTATTTGGTTAAAAGCATGAACATACCTACATACCTAGTAAAATGCATGAAATTTATAACTGACATTTTCTTTGTGACTCAGAAGCTTATCTGAGTCTTTTCCACTTTTTTGAAATTTTATATTTTGATTTTAATTCCAGTATAGTTAGCATACAGTGTTATGTTAATTTCAGGTGATTCAAAAATTCCATACACTGCTCAGTGCTCATTATAATTGTACTCTTTAATCCCCATCACCTATTTCACCCATCCCCCCATCCACTTCACCTCTGGTAACCATCGGTTTGTTCTTTCTACTTACGAGTCTGTTCCTTGGTTGGTCTCTCCTTTTTCCCCTTTGTTCACTTGTTTTATTTCTTAAATTCCACATATGAGTGAAATCATATGGCATTTGTATTTCTATAATTGACTGATTTCACTCAGAATTATAGCCTCTAACCCCATCCATGTTGCTGCAAATGACAAAATTTCGTTCTTTTTTATGGCGAAATAATGTTCCATTGTGTATGTGCCACATTTTCTTTATCCATTCATCTAACGATGGACAATTGGGTACTTCCATGATTTGGCCATTGTAAATAATGCTGCAATAAACAGGAGGAGCATGTTTCCTTTCCAATTAGTGTTTTTGTACTCTTTGGGTAAGTACCTAGTTGTGCAATTACTGGACCACATGATAGTTCTACTTGTAAATTTTTGAGGAAACTCCATACTGTTTTCTACAGTGGCTACACCAGTTTGCATTCCCATCCCCAGGGCACAAGGGTTCCCTTTTCTCCACATCCTTGCCAACACTTGTTTCCTGTGTTTTTGATTTTTGCCATTCTGGCAGGTATGAGGTGATATACCATTGTAGTATTGATTTGCATTTTCCTGCTGATGAGTGATGAGATATTTTCATGTGTCTGTTGCCATCTGTATGTCTTCTTTAGACAAATGTCTGTTCATGACTTCTGCCCATTGTTAATTGGGTTATTTGTTTTTTGGCTATTGATTGTAGATGTTTTTTATATATTTTGGATACAAGCCCTTTATTGCATATGTCATTTGCAAATATCTTCTCCCATTCAGTAGGTTATCTTTTAGTTTTGCTGGTTATTTCCTTCACTGTGCAGAAGCGTTTTATGTTGATGTAGTACCAATAGTTTATTTTTACTTTTATTTTCCTTGCCTCAGGAGACCTAATTATAAAGATGTTGCTATGGCTGATGTCAGAGAAATTATTGCCTGTGTTCTCTTCTAGGATTTTTATGGTTTCAGGTCTTATATTTAGGTCTTTAATCCATTTCGAGTTTATTTTTGTGTATGGTGTAATAAAATGATCCACTTTTTTTTTTTTTTGCATGTAGCTGTCCTAGTTTTCCCAACACTGTTTGTTGAAAAGACTGTCTTTTTTTCCCATTGCATATTCTTGCCTCTCATTGAAGATTCATTGACCATATAATCATGGGTTTGTTCCTGGACTTTCTATCCTGTTCTGTTGATCTATGTGTCTATGTTTGTGCCAGTACCATACTGCTTTGATTACTACAGCTTTGTAGTATAACTTGAAATCTGGAATTGTGATACCTCCAGCTTTGTTTTTCTTTTTCAAGACTATATTGGCTATTCGGGATCTTTTGTGGTTCCATATAAACTTTATGATCATTTGTTTTAGTTCTATGAAAAACACTGTTGGTATTTTGATAAGGATTGCATTAGATCTTTAGATTGCTTTGGGTGGTATGGGCATTTGAACAATATTTGTTCTCACAATCCATGAGCATGGAATATCTTTCCATTTGTTTGTGTCATCTCCAATTTCTATCATCAATGTTTGATAGTCTTCAAAGTACAGGTCTTTCACCCCTTTGATTAAGTTTATTCCTGGAGATTTTATTATTTTTGGTGTGATTGTAAATGGGATTGCTTTCTTATTTCTCTTTCTGTTGCTTCATTATTCATATAGAAATACAATGGCTTTCTGTATATTGTGTGTATCCTGTGACCTTACTGAATTCATTTATCAGTTCTAGTAGTTTGTTGGTTGAGTTATTTAGGGTTTTCTATATAGAGTATCATGTCATCTGCAAATAGTGAAAGTTTTAGTTCTTCCTCACCAGTTTGGATGTCTTTTATTGCTTTTTCTTGTCTGATTGCTGTGGCTAGGACTTCCATTACTATGTTGAATAAAAGTGGTAATAGTGGACATCCTTGTCTTGTTCCTGATCTTAGAGGGAAAGTTCTCATTTTTTTCCCATTGAGTATGATGTCAGTGGTAGGTTTTTCATATATGGCCTTTATTATGTTGAGGTGTGTTCCCTCTGAACCTATTTTGTTGAGAGATTTTATCATGAATGGATGTTGTACTTTGTCAAATGCTTTTTCTGCATCCATTGAAATGATCATATGGTTTTTATCCTTTCTTATATGGATGTGATGTATCACGATGATTGATTTGCAAATACTGAACCACCCTTGTATCCAGAAATAAATCTCACTTGATCATGGTGAAGATTTTTTTAAGGTATTGTTGGACTTAGTTTACTAATATTTTGTTGAGGATTTTTGTGTCTATGTTCATCAAAGCTAGTGGCCGATAGTTCTCTTTGTTTGTAGTATCTTTAACTAGTTTTGGTATCAAGGTAATGCATGCTTTATAGAATGAATGTGGAAGTGTTCCTTCCTCTTCTATTTTTTTGGAATGGTTTGAGAAGAATGGGTATTAACCCTTCTTTAAATATTCGGTAGAATTCATCTGGTTCTGGACTTTTGGTGTTGGGAGATGGTTTTCTTGTTTGTTTTTTGTTTTTTTGTTTGTTTGTTTGTTTGTTTCTGATTCAATTTCATTGCTGGGAATTGATCTGTTGAAATTTCCTATTTCCCCTGGTTCAGTTTTGTGTTGTATGCTTCTAGGAATTTATCATTCCTTCCGGGGTGTCCCACTTGGTGGTGTATAATTTTTCATAATATTCTCTTATAATCCTTTGTATTTCTGTAATATTCATTTATTATTTCTATTTCATTTCTGATTTTGTTTGAATCCTGTCTCCCTTTTTTTCAAGGGGTCTGGCTAAAGGTTTATCAATTTTGTTGACCTTTTCAAAGAAGCAGCACCTGGTTTTATTGATCTGTTCTACTGTTTTGATTTTTCTTTTGTTTTGTTTTGTTTTGTTTGTTTTTTTGTTTGTTTTTGTAGTTCCTATTTCATTTATTTCTGTTCTAAGTCTTTATTATTTATTTCCTTCTAGTGGCTGGGGGTTTTATTTGTTCTTTTTTTCCTGGTTCCTTTAGATGTAAGGCCAGGTTGTTTATTTGAGGTGTTTCTTGGGTGTGTGTGTGTGTGCGTGCACACACGTGCGCTTCTTGAGGTAGGGCTATATTGCTGTAAACTTCCCTCTTAGAATAGTTTTTGCTGCATCCCAAAGATTTTGGACCATTGTGTTTCTATTTTCATTTACCTCCATGTATTTTTTATTTCTTCTTTGATTTCTTGGTTGACCCATTCATTGTTTAGTAGCATGTTATTTAGCCTCCATGTATTTGTGCTCTTCCTAGGGTTTTTCTTTTGGTTGATTTCTAGCTTCATAGTGTTGTGGCCAGAAAAGATTCATGGTATGGCTCCACTCTTTGAATTTGTTAAGACTTGTTTTGTGGCCTAACCTGTAATCTATTCTAGAGAATGTTACATGTACACTTAAAAAGAATGTGTATACTGCTGTTTTAGGATGGATATTCTGAATGTATCTGTTAAATCCATCTGGTCCAGTGTGCATTCAAAGCCACTGTTTCCTTGTTGATTTTCTGGTCGGATGATCTATCCATTGATGTAAGTGTGATGTCAAAATCCCCTACTATTACTATCGATTGCTTCTTTTATGTTTATTATTAACTGCTTTAGGTATTTGAGTGCTTCCATTTTGGGAGAATAAATATTTAAAATTGTTATATCTTCTTGTTGGATTGTCCCTCTTTTGATTATGTAGTGTCCTTCTTTTTCTTTTGTTACAGTCTTTTTTTAAAGTTTATTTATTTATTTAGAGAGCACAAGAGTGAGGGAGGAACAGAGAGAGAGGGAAAGAGAGAATCCCAAGCAGGCTCCACATTGTCAGCACACAGCTTGATGCAGGGCTCAATCTCAAAAACTGTGAGATCATGACCTGAGCTGAAATCAATAGTTGGACGTTTAACCGACTGAACCACCCAGGTGCCCCATATTGTTACAGTGTTTATTTTAAAGTCTATTTTGTCCAATATAAGTATTGCTACCCTAGCTTTCTCTTCACATCCATTTGCATGATAAATGATTCTCCATACCTTCACATTCAATCTGCATGTATCTTTAGGTGTGAAATAAGTCTCTTGTAGACAGTATATAGATGAGTCTTTTTTTTTTTTATCCGTTTTGTCACCCTATGTCTTTTGATTGGAGCATTTGGTCCAATTACATTCAGAGTAATTGCCGATAGATATGTATTTATTGCCATTTTGTTACTTGTTTTGTAGTTTTTCACCATTCCTTTTTTCTCTTGTTCTCTTTTCTCATGATTAGTTGACTTTCTTTAGTGATATACTTGGATTCCTTTTTGTTTGTTTTTTGCATAACTACTTCTGGTTTTTGAGTTGTGTTTTACCATTCAGTTTGTATATGCCGTCTTCTGTATATACCAGTGTATATTAAGTTGATGGTCACTTAAATTTGAGCCCATTCTTTACTCCTCTCCTCCTCTGATTTTAGGTAAATGGTGTTAAAATTTACATCCTTTTATCGTGTGAGTCTCCTGACTGATTTTGACAGATATAATTATTTTTACTGCTTTTGTGTTTTCTACTTTCCTTACTCTCCCTTATGGTCTTTCCATTCCACTTATAGAGTCCCCTTCCTGTGGGGACCGTTTAGTGATCATGAATTCCTTTAACTTTTGTTTGTCTGGGAAACTCTATCTCTTCTTCTATTCTGAATGATAACCTTGATGGATAGAGTACTGGCTGTAGATTTTTTCCTTTTAGCACTTTGAATAAATCATGCCACTCCTGTCTGGCCTGAAAGTTTCTGATGAAAAATCAGCTGATAGCCTTATGGGGTTTCCTTTGTATATAACTGCTTTCTTTTCTCTTGATGCTTTTAAATTTCTCTCTTTATCACTACTTTTTTCCCTCTTAATTACTATGTGTCTTGGGTGTGGACTTCCTTCAGTTCATTTTGTTGGTAGATCTCTGTGCCTCCTGCACCTGGTTTCTGCTTCATTTTCCAGATTTAGGAAGTTTTCAGCTATTATTTCTTCAAATAAATTTTCCACCCCTTTTCTTTCTCTTCTTCTGGAGTCTCTATAATGCTAATGTTATTACACTTGATAGAGTTGCTGAGTTCCCTAAGTAAATTCTCATGTTGCATAATTATTTTTTCTCTCACCTGCTCAGCTTGATTACTTTCTGTTATTCTGTCCCCCAGGTCACTAATTTGTTCCTCTGCTTTGTCTGATCTAGTATTTATTCCAGCTAGTGTATTTTTAATTTCATTTATTGTGTTCTTCATCTCTGATTGTTTCTTTTTTATCTCATTGTTAAGGGTCTTGCTGATGTCTCCACTCTTTTCTCAAGTCCAGTGATTATATTTATGACCATTATTTTGAATTCTCTATTAGGCATATTACTTATGTCCATTTCACTTAGGTCTCTTGCTGTAATTTTGTCCTGTTCTTTCATTTGAGACACATTCCTCTATCTCCCCATTTTGTCTAACTCTCTGTCTCTGTTTCTGTGTGTTAGGAAAGACAGCTATGTCTCCTGCACTTGAAAGTAATGACCTTGGGGCACCTGGGTGGCTCAGTCGGTCGAGCGTCTGACTTCGGCTCAGGTCACGATCTCACAGTCTGTGAGTTCGAGCCCCGCATCGGGCTCTGTGCTGACGGCTCAGAGCCTGGAGCCTGCTTCGGATTCTGTGTCTCCCTCTCTCTCTGCCCCTCCCCTGCTCATGTTCTGTCTCTCTCTCTGTCAAAAATAAATAAACATTTTTAAAAATTTTTAAAAAAAGGAAGTAATGGCCTTACGAAGAAGAGGTCCTGTAGTGCCCTACTGTACAGTGTCTCCTGTTCATCAGAACTTGGTGCTTCAGGGATGTCTCCTTTGTATGTTGTGTGCACCCTGCTGTTGTGGCTGAGCCACCTTTTCCTTCAGCCCAGTTATCTGCAATGGCTCTCTTTGCCTTTTGTGAGCAGTATATGGTCCCTGTGATATTATTGGGCCAGTCTGGAGATGCCTTGGACTTGAGGCATTTTCCAGAGATGCAGTAGCACCAAACTTCAGGGCACTTTCCTTGTGTGTCCCCTGAGAAGCTTTCCTTGGTGGGCAGGGCCTGCAGTCAGAACACTCGTCTCCTCCAGCCCACTGGGGCCTGTGACTGGCTGGTGTGTGTCATTATCTTTCCCTGTTTCTGGTGCAGGAGTCACTTTGGGGTGGTGCTGGCCACTACAGGGGCTGCTTGCTCACTGCCAGGCTGCCCTGTGTGGGCTGTGGCCAAGAGAGTGTTAGCGAGAGTGGACCTGCTGAAGCACAGCACAGGGCATGGTGCCACAGGAAGCAGGGCTAGCAGGCTTTGTGTGCCCCAGTCCTTGGTGGGAGGGGCACCTGGCCTGAGGCAGGCCTGTCTGTCTGGATGGACTGGTGGAAGCGTAGCACAGGGAGCAGGGCAGCAGTGCCAGCAAGCAAGTTAGGTCGCAAGTTCCTGCTGCCGGTTATGTGTTTCCACGGCAGCACAGGGGACAGAAATGGTGCCTGCCAGTTCCTTTGTTTCCAGAGGAGTTCCCTAGCAATTTCTGTCCCTTTGGTAAATAATCATCCCTCCCTTATGCCCCAGGCTCCTTTCACACAGCTGCTTCTGTGCTGTATCTTTGGGGGCTGTTTATTGTGCTGTCTCCTTGAGGGCAGGGACTCAAATTCCTCTCGCCCTCCCAGCTCCCTCAGAGCCAACCCTGCTGATTTTTTTTTAAATTCCAGGTTCTGAATACCACTGGTTGTACGAACTCACCATTAGGCCCTCTGGTTTTCAAAGCCAAATGTTATGAGGATTCATCCTCCCCGTGTGGGCTTATGGATATAGGGGTCTGTTTCTCTCCCCTCTCTGTGCTCCAGTGTCTGTCCCTCCCACAGACAGTCCCACAAGTCCCTTTGCTTGCCAACTGCATCCCCGCCCTTCCTACCCTCTTCCATGTGGCTTCTTCGGTACATGTAGTTGTGGAGTTTATTCTGCCGGTCTTCAGGTTGACGTGAGTCTTGTATTCGTGGGATGAGGTTGAGCTTAGGATCCTCCTACTCTGCCATCTTCTTCTTTCCTACTTTTTTCTTGATTTGTAATCATGCTTCATATTTTTGAGGCTCTTAGAAATGAAATCTCCAGGGGCGCCTGGGTGGCTCAATCGGTTGAGCGTCCGACTTCAGCCAGGTCACGATCTCGCGGTCCGTGAGTTCGAGCCCCGCGTCGGGCTCTGGGCTGACGGCTCGGAGCCTGGAGCCTGTTTCCGATTCTGTGTCTCCCTCTCTCTCTGACCCTCCCCCGTTCATGCTCTGTCTCTCTCTGTCCCAAAAATAAACATTGAAAAAAAAATTAAAAAAAAAAAAAAGAAAAGAAATGAAATCTCCAGATTGGGGAAGGGTCAAGGGATTAGTATGTAAATTCACTCATTTAAAGATACAATTCAGTCTGTGTTCTATTAAGATTGTATGAATGAATGATTGCTGTATCATTATGGAGATTTGACAGTGATAAGCATAGTTAACTAATTGAAAAGATAGTATACATTAAAAAATAATTTTAAAGCATTTTTTTTGTAATTTGTGTTTTTAAGTGATCAGTAAACTGAATTCTAACCTCTTACTCTCTGAATATTCTCTTAGCTATAAGCCTACCATGTTTTAATTAGAGAACTGTTCTGACAGTTCCGGGAAAGGAAACATTTTTTTCTGTTTAAAACATTCCTAGCATTTCAGCTAAACAATTTATCTAGAATGATATTCCCTTTAAAAGGAGTAGTAGACAATTAGAAGCACAGCACTGTAAATTTTCCGCCTTATGGATCCACGCCAAGAACCATACAACTTTTGTGCTTTATAAGCAATTGCAAACTAAAATGAGTAACTGGTATACCGTAATAGAGCTGCTCTGAGCTGCTATTACCATAGAATATTTTTCCGGCTTTCTTAGAAGCATGAGAACAAAATTGAGAAGAAGGCATCTATCTGATTGAAGCTAGAATGGTACTTGCATTATACTTCACTTTAGGCAGAATGGTAGTCATTTTATTTGCTATTAATGTGAATAAAGAGATCACTTCTTTTCAGAACGTGGCCTGAAAAAAAGATCTGTAGCCAATACACATGGCTGGAAAAGAAGCTGCCTGTACAGAGTACAGACCTAGACGTCCCTAAGTCTGGTCAGACCCTAGAAACTGTTCTGGAAATCACGGTGGGAAGACTGTGAACTTTCTCAAATCAACAATGTCTGTGGGGAGGTTACTGAAGCCCCCGCCCCTCCCCCCCACCGCTCTTCCTTCAGAATTTGGGAGTACAGGGTGGACCAATCCAAATAGTCCCTATTTGTACGAACAGTTTTGTCAGGTTTAGGTTAGTGACAAGGCAGTAAAAGTGCACTGGTGTTCGAATAGTTCCCTTACAGTAATACCCGGATGAAGTTATTTTATTTGGACTTTAGGAATAAAAGCATTGTTTGAGAATATTTAAATCCTACCAAATATAAATAGTAAAAAAAAAAATTTTTATACGGGTAACCTTAAATATTTCAACCAATTACAGCATTATCTGCAAAAGTGCTATTCGTTCAACCTCTTGGGGACTTAGCACTGATTTTTCCTGGGCAAGTAGATTTTACCATTTTGTTTACTTACTTGAAAGTATTTACTAAATATAGGCAAAATCCTAAGTACTGTGCTAGGTCCTAGGTGTGCAGCCAAGAAAATCGACACCCATTCCCATATTCCGGATACTTACAGCTACTCTGAAAGATAGGATTCAAATGGTGCCACAGTATCCTTTCTCCAAGAGAGATCTTTGGAGGAATCCTACCAGACAGAAGTGGAGCTGGTCTGGTGGAAATGGAACAGGGCTTGAAACCCGCCCTTCCCTTCCTCCTCACCGCTCTCTTGGCAAACCTCTTTAGGGCTCTGCCGGCCTAGCCTGAAAATCGTTTAACTTGCGGTCAGATGTGCAGAAAAACAGGCAGGGTCTGCTATGCAGGACACCATCCCCGCTCAATCTACTTCCGATGGTGCTGGCCGGCCTCAACGCACTGGCCACGCACCACAGGCACAAACCATCATTCCCACCAACCAGATGTTCCACGGTTCGATCTTTGCAATGAGAAACACAACTTATTTATTGCCATGGTTTAGGCAGGAGAAACTGCCACTAAAAACTCTTCTCCCAGGAAATAGAGAACTATAAGAAATACTCCCTCTCTCTCTCTCTCTCTCTCTCTCTCTCTCATGTTAGCCAAATGCTTTGAACCTGCCAAAGGGGTCTAAACTTGCAGAGTATCAGATAATTACATCAGTGTGTCTCCAGCTCGGACAGATTAATCTGGGGCAGGGAACTTACACCTTACAAGCCATTTTCTTTTCTTTTTTTACCATCCAAGACGTGCTTCATTTATACAGAGAGTCAGAAGGTCCCATTTGACATTATATTATGGCTCTCCAGTTTCTAGATTCTCCGCTCCCTGATGCAGAATGTATGTGTTGTGTTAATACCCATTCCGTTTAATACTCGTGCCCCTGTATTGTGTATACATGAGTGGTACAGGTAGCTCCTTGGTGCAACAACATGACCTGCACATGTAGAAAAATTTCTCTTCTACCTCCTCAGATATTAATCGTTTGATGGAACGATTGGAAGATTTCAGTGGTAGGGATGAGAGAACATGAAAATGTGGAGTTTTAGGCATAAAAATAATAGAAGGAAGAGAAAAATTATAATAGCTGTCACATATATGTTACTTATTCTGTGCCAGATATCATTAAAAAGGCTCATATGCATGTGTTCACATACTCACTTCAACATTACAGCAACCCCACGGGATAAGCCCCACACTTACTGCTGAAATTGTATAGATAGGGAAGCCAAGGTAAAGTACCTTATCCAAGATCACACAGCGTCAGGAACCCAGACTAGCTACCAAGTCAGTGCTCTTAGCACCGCACTGCGAAGCCACAATGCAAGGAGGGCCTTCTGCAGGAGGTGTAGGCAGAGGGCAGATTTCTTTCAGCAAAAAAGCGGGTGTGAACTCAGTGAGGTTACATAATAGGGCAGAGAGAATTGAGAGGAAAGAAATTAGGGACTTTGAAAGGAATAGAAAACGGGTAACTGCAGAAGACCCTAACTGTGATGACTAGAACTAAGAATAAAATAATACTTAGCCGCTTTATTTTTTTTATTTTTCGTAATGTTTATTTATTTTTGAGAGAGAGAGAGAGAGAGAGAGAGAGAGAGAGAGAAAACAAGTGGGGGAAGGACAGAGAGAGAGAGGGAGACATAGAATCCGAAGCAGGCTCCAGGCTCTGAGCTGTCAGCACAGAGCCCCATGCAGGGCTCGAACTCATGAGCTGTGAGATCATGACCTGAGCCAGAAGTTGGATGCGTAACCAACTGAGCCACCCAGGCACCCTTATTTAGCAACTTTAAATCTGTTTCTGGAAATAGATAGTAGATACATTTTAAACAAAAATAATCACCATGAGGCTTTTCTTGTTTGTTTTTTGAGAGGAATACTAGATATTCTGGCCCAACTGTGGTTCAAGGGGCTGCAAGGAGAACATTTTCAGACTGAAACTGAGATTGCACACCCTCATGGGCACGTGTAAGTTGGGGAGCCAAGAAGAGGCTGTGGGTGACGGATAGGAAATGGTCGAAAGAATAGTGTGGAGAAGCCTGAGGTCACAATGGAGCAATAAAAACTGAATTCAGGAGCCAGAAAACTTCAGAAGCTAGAAATCACAATTCACCAGATGGTAAAAGCCAACACCAGAGGCGACGCTAACAAGTATCTGCAAATAATTGTCCAACTGCCTCGGACAGGAAGCAGCTTATATGCTGGACCAGGAGCCAAAATTATTTCAGGATCATCATCTTGCTCCAGTCCTCAAGTGGAGTGCTTTACCTAGGCTGGCTGCCACCACCAGCCCAGGAAGTACATCTGTAGCTCACACTAGAAAGCCCTGTTTTGGAAGGACCCAGGGATCTGGGACACAGGCTGGGAACGGGTGGTCTAAGGAGAAAAGTGAGGAACCTCGGGCTCTGACTAGAGAAGACCAGTGATAATTAAAATGGGCGCGGACGTGGAAGGACCCAGAAGCTTGTGATTAATGTGGTAAAATGCCTAGAGGCCAGCTGTGCCCCTGTCACCAGCCTGAGTGGTACTGAATTTTCATCCTAACTATCTTGTGCGCTTGAGTGTAGTGACGCCCTTTGTGCTCCCAAGTATTTATTATGCACAGTAGTGAAAGGCCTGCCTTAGAAGAGACCAGCAAGCACTTAATCACAAGATGAGGGTGTTGTTGGGTTTTTTTCCCCCCGGGGGAAAACAAAAAGAACAAGTTTTGGATGGGTAGTTATGAGGCCCCTTCCCACTCAGATATTCGCTGAGTATCTGAATCACCTGATGCCCCTCGACTATTAATCAGAGATGCGGGGGCTCCCTACCCGTGTGTTTGTGGGGCTGCCTGGGACTTGTGTCCTCAGGGCCTGTCCTTCTTTTCAGGAGCTTCAGGGGCTCCCTCTACCAAGGGCTTCCTGAGTTTTGTGCTGAGCGTGATGCCTGGCTGGTGCGAGGCTTGGGCTGTCCCATGTCTGAGCACTGCCCGCAGCCTACCCTGCTCACTTCTCACCTGTGGACGGGAGTATCCTTTTGCCAGGGCCACCACAGGCTCCGATACTGCCTCTCGGCAAATGCACATCCGCCCCAGAGTTCAGGGTTTGGCCCTCGGAGCATGAGCTGTGTCTCAGCTCACACTTTCCCAAGGGTTCTTTGTAATTAGTTTTTTTTTTCTAATTTTTATTTATTTTAGAGGGAGAAACAGACAGAGGGAGCAGGGGAGGGGCAGAGAGAGAGGGAGACACAGAATCCGAAGCAGGCTCCAGGCTCTGAGCTGTCAGCACAGAGCTTGACGTGGGACTTGAACTCACAGACCGTGAGATCATGACCTGAGCCAAAGTTGGACGCTTAACCTACTGAGCCACCCAGGTGTCTCTCCCCAGGCATCCTTGTCCATGGACAGCGGGCACAGACATTCGCAGCACCCTGAAGACTGCATGGTCTCTGCCTGGGTGCCGATGTCCAGGACTCAGATGCACTGAGGCCAGCACTTAACTCAGTAGCTTTCTCTCCCAAATCTTTCTTTCTTGTGTTCTGTTTGCCTAACCCAAGTATCCGAGTCATTCTCAACCCCGTCAACCTCTGCATGTGGTCAAACGGTGGTATTGATCTGGCCCCTGATTCCCTAGACTGTTTCTGTAGTTTACAAAGCCAGGTACTGGATAACTCCTTGACTCACTCCAGGCTAACTTTATCATCCGTTGCGTCTGTTGTATACATGTGGAAACTGATGATCACACAGCTGAAATATTTTGGCCTCAGCTGAGTGCTAGCTCCCCAGGTGTGTCTGCTGTAAATCCCATCACCTTGCCCTGGCCTTGGGCTACAACTCAGCAGCTTCTCCAGGCCTCCACACAGCCCCCCTGCCTCACTCGTCCCTCTGCCACATCGGGGCTAGATGTGACATCCTCAGACACATGCAGCCTGTCCTCTCACTTACAGGTCTTTGAGGGCTAGCCATTTCTGATGAGGTAGAATTCAAACCTCTCCTCCTAGCAGCCCTCGGTTTCTTCCCAGACTCGTTTTCTAGCTCTCAGGTCCCATCCCCAACCCCACTGGATTGAGACCCTCACAACCAATGTCCTGGGCACAAACAAAAACTGGGGGATGATACAGGCTCAGCACCTAGCATTCACAAGCAGGTGTTGTCTCTGGGGAAGGGATTTAGGAGGTGGGAAACGTGAGCCACCAAAGGTCTTGAATAAAAACAGAGCTCAGCAAATATGCACATACACTGTAGTGCTGGCAGGGTGCCCAGACAAGCTGGAGGTGAAGCCAGCCTGGGGATAAAACTAGCCCTCAGGTTCTCCCCATTCAGACTGGGGCAGTGTTTACAAACTAAGTAAGTGGTCTGAAAAGCACCGCTCAGGCTCTGACTCCCGCTTCAGCTTTCTGGGTTCCCAGCAGGTGCCATATACCTTCACCCTGATGTGCCTTCAGCCGATAAGGCATTTGTCACCTGGAAAAATCCTATCACTCCTCAGGGCCATGAATCACTGTCATCTCCTCTGTGAAGCCTTCCAGAGTCCTTCTAGGCAGGGCTAAAACTGCTTGCTGGTTTTGTCACAGAGTGGGAGAGAGAGAGAGTTTTGGGGAGAGAGGGGTCTGCACTGGAGTGAGAAGCAGGGTGGGGGATGGAATGGCATCTATCCCCCCACTGGCTGTTGGGTCTTTGCCGCTAATAGCACTAAGCCCTTTGAGTGTCGGCTGGTTTTGTAATTAACCAGATGTCTACAAATACTTCAACCCTTGCCAGATAGAGAGCCATTGATGTTTCCCGCCCCCCAGTGGGCTGCTAGTTATTTCTGGAAGTCCCCAAATGAATGAACCACAGTTACCATGTGACTTCGGTGTTGTTTGAACCCTCTGACTCCAGCTGTCCCTTGTTCCTGTCCCTTGCCCATGAAGTCTTTAAATGCCTTCCAATGTCATGGCCTATCAGGGGAGCAGATGCCCGTAGCTGTCCAAGGCTGCAACCTCTTGATAATCCCAAACTCCTACTGAGGCAAAAGACCTGAGCTCACTTTGTGCAGGTGGTGGTCATGCACCATCTGGTTCCTGGACACCTCTCTTCACACCCATTGAAATGTGCAAGCACCCTTTACCCCTCCTACACACGGACTCACATCCAGCCCACAAGCCCCAGAGGAAAAAGAGGTGTCGTTTCCTTTCTCACTTCTCAGTCTGTCTCAGACCCACTCCTTAACAAAACTCTCTTCTAGAAAAACAAAGCTCGCATGCGTGCGAGTGAGTTACAACTGTTAGGAGTCAGCAGGCCCATTATATCTTTAGGTATAAACCCAACAGAAATGGGTATAAATGAATACCAAAGGACATGAACATGAATGCTCATAGCAGCGTAATTGTAGTAGCTAAATGCTGAGCACAGCCCAAACAGCCACCAACAGGAGCGTGTCGTCTATTCCCACACAGGCCTAGTACACAACAGAGGAACAAACTATCTCCACACGCTGCACTGCAGAAGAATCTCCCTTAGGTAAGGTCAAGCGAAAGAAGCCAGCCAGAACAGAGTATGTATTACGTGATTGCATTTACATCAAGTTGCTTTTTTAATGACAACTCATCAGTGGTGAGAGTCAGTTTCGCAGTTACCGCTGGAGAGGAGAGAGCAGAAAAGAGTCTTCTGGGATTTGGGTATAGAGAGAACTCTGACTCTGGAGATGAACGATCCCGCTGGGGCAAGGGTCTCTGCCCTGTTGGGAAATAGCTCGCACCCTTCAGATGTACAGAACAATCTTCTTGTTCCCTTCACTCAGCCTGCGGTGGGGCATTTGAGGTCAGTGTCAGGAATGACATTTTCCAGTAGCTTGGTGTCCACTCTGTTCGTAGAAAGGAACCTGGTAGTTGATTCTGTAAATAAAATACCAGGAAAAACAATGCGCACCGAGATATGAGCTCTGAGAGCGGCAATTCTAGAGCCGAGGCAAAAGGGAACCAGCTGTCATAAACAAGCAAAAGAAAACAGCACTTTCCATCTGGACCTTACCTTTACCTGGCTGTGTTAGCCGTCATCCTTCCAAAACACGTTTGAAACTGTATTTTACCTCATTGCTTTTTATATCAGGCCCAATATTTCTTTTGATAATCCGTGCTATGAAGCACTGACAAACAGAATCCTGGCCTATTTTCAAGGATGGGAGCTATGACACACACCAATTAACTCTAGAAAGGTTCGAATTTAGGATGGTTTTATTTCACAGCACAGAACGTGTCGGCCGTCTCTCTGTAGAGCCAGCACTCTCCAATGACAGAATCACGTCGCTCCCACAGTGGATCCCCCGGCTGTCGGGAGAGTCTCTGCAAACAGCCGCCACCACAAAAAGCATTAAGCCGCTTCTTCCTGATTATGGCTCTCTCTAAATATCTAATTATCATTGAGAACAAATTGCATGTTGCAGAGATAATATTACGGGGAATCGTTCATCTGTTGGGCTTCTGCTTTTGAATTCCTGAGTCGGTGCGGCAGCTGCTGAAGCAAAAATTTTCGCCACCTGGACACTTGGTTAGGATTTCATATTTAAATGCAAAAACTGCCGAAGAGGGGCTCTATTTGCTGGACTTGGCTTCTTCGGGCCTTTTGTACTTAGATGTGCATCACATGTTCAGCTTTTCCAGGTTTCCCAGGTAGCTGGGAATATTGAATAATGGAGCATTTAGACAGACCGAAATACAAGGGAGCAGCGGGGATAGAGGAATACCAATAAAGTGACAGTGGAATCGGCGTCTCTAATTATTCTTTCTTATCAGTGCACAAAGGTCTGCAGCTTTTTATGACATTCCTCAGTTACTACATGGGATTTTCTTAATAAGTGCTGATCCAAAAGGTACACATTCCCAAAGATTACCTGATAATTACACCTACTGTAATATGCTTAAAGCTAATTAGCATTCAGTCTTCACTTTAGAGAATAGAAATTACCAGGTACTTATCCTATAATTACATCTTTGCGCACTCACTATTGTAATCCATGGCATTAACTATATAATTAAATGATGAACAGTGACTGTATAAGTAGAGAGTACTTATGTAAAATTTGTGCCTTCTCCAAAAAAAACAATAATAATAAACAGACTCAAAGAATCACGTCTCATTTTAAATTCCATTGTTCTCACAGAGATCGTATAGTATGACAAGAATTAATAATAATATTGTTAGCTCCTTGGAGGTGGGACAGTGATAATACTGTCCCACTCTCAGGAAGACGTCCTCTGCAGTTCACTTCACCGCTAGGGATGAATTGCACCAATCAATTCTCACTGTTTTGTTTTGTTTTGTTTTGTTTTTTTTCTAGGTTCACATCAAATAACAAGTACTCAGAAGTTATCTTACTAAATATGACCTGTCTCTAAGCTATTAAGTCCAGTAGCTTTGTGTCAAGTGCTTTGTATAAGAATTCTTTTTAAAGAGTCACACTTTGTATCTGATTTTAAATGCTAATACACATTCACTGTAGCAAGTTTTTGGAACGTTGAAAAAATACACAGAAGAAAATAGAAATCACTTACAATACCATATTAATATTAACTTTCTGTTCTTCCAGGCTCTTTTCTAGAGGAATCTTTCCTTCTCCCTCCCTCCCTGTCCCTCCAGATATAAAATATAAATAATATAAAATATTGTAAGCTGCTTTTTTTCAATGTTTACTTTTCAGAAAGAGAGAGAGAGAGAGAGAGAGAGAGAGCACGAGTGGGGGAGGGGCAGAGAGAGAGAGGGAGACACAGAATCCAAAGCAGGCTCCAGGCTCTGAGCTGTCAGCACAGAGCCCAACGCAGGGCTCAAACTCATGAACCATGAGATCATGACCTGAGTCAAAGTCAGGTGCTTAACCAGCTGAGCCACCCAGGCGCTCCATAACCTGCTTTTTTTAAGCTGTGTATTATGACTATTCTAATGAAATATTATTTCTCATCATATTGACCATAATCCCATAATATTCTGTAATATTGATGGACCCTAAATTACTTAATCATTTTTAATGGACATTTGGGTTATTTCTACTTTTTCATCATTAATCATCATTATTTTACTCTTCCCTGCGTAAGCGTTCTCTAAAAGGATTTTTAAACATTGTGTTTCCACGAGCATATTCTAGACCACCTATTCTAAATAATTACCTGGGACACTCTCAGTGCCTGAGTCTGCCTCTGTATTCACAGTGTACTGGAGCCATGGTGGACAGATAAGAACTGGTGGAGGTCAACTTCGTGCACAAATGACCCACCATGAGAAACCAAAAGACTTCATACTGTGCCAAACAAATGAAGCTCAAACAGAGGAAAGTGGTGGCAGGAATGTCATCACGTGGCAGTAGCACAGATACATCAAACTAAAAAAGGAAATCCAAAAGTTGATACCATATTTGCAAAGCAAGCAATAATCCAGGTTCAAATAAATATCAGGCACCCTAAATTAATGCTGTTGGTTTGAAATTTATTTGTTTGTATGTATTGTATTTAACACGCAGATTTGTTTTAAATTTGTTTGGGTGGTATAGCTTAAGAGCTATAAGCATAAAGAGTTCCTGTGTAATTCATATTTTCACACGTTTAAGTTACATGGTAAAAATAATTTAACATGGGGGTTCTGTAAGAACTTTTTTTTTTAAACTTTTTTTTTAACGTTTATTTATTTTTTGAGACAGAGAGAGACAGAGCATGAACGGGGGAGGGTCAGAGAGAGGGAGGCACAGAATCTGAAACAGGCTCCAGGCTCTGAGCTGTCAGCACAGAGCCCGACGCGGGGCTTGAACTCACGGACCACGAGATCGTGACCTGAGCCGAAGTCAGCCGCTTAACCGACTGAGCCACCCAGGCGCCCCAAGAACTTTTCTTTTAAAGCGGATCCATATATTTTCTCAGTATGGGTTGTACTGTTCTCATAGCTACATCTCTATGCGTAGCCTTAGAATAAATTACTTCCTTCGGGAAATTTCCTGGACATAAAATTACCGTCAAATTTGTAAACATGCTCAGGCTTTTGAGATTTCTGTCAAATTTGAGTACAGATTCAAGTTACTTTTTCTCCCGTTAGTTTCACCTTCATTTTGAATATTTTCTGCAGTAGTCCACTCATTTGAGTCTGCCAAAGACTTATTGAGTGTTCACTCTGTGCAGGCATCACACTTTGCCACTGGGCCTTCAAAGATGGGAAGGACTCGTCTCTGCCCTGCAGGAGCCCGCCCACTAAAAGGAAGGTGATGACATAGGGCAGCTGTTCTCAAACATTTGTTTTCACTTCTGGAAATGATTAGGGACCCAGAGAGCTTTTGTTTTTATGGGTTATAGTATTGTTATGTGCTCTATTAGAAAATGTAGACATTTTTATTTTTTTTAAATTTATTTTTTTTCAACGTTTATTTATTTTTGGGACAGAGAGAGACAGAGCATGAACGGGGGAGGGGCAGAGAGAGAGGGAGACACAGAATCGGAAACAGGCTCCAGGCTCTGAGCCATCAGCCCAGAGCCTGACGCGGGGCTCGAACTCATGGACCGCGAGATCGTGACCTGGCTGAAGTCGGACGCTTAACCGACTGCGCCACCCAGGCGCCCCAAAAAATGTAGACATTTTTAAATGCCATAATTCTTATTTTCACTTTGAAGCTTATATTTTTATCACTGGCCACCCATACTGTCCATTGTTTTCCTTGAAGTGACGGCCTTACTTTGTTCATTTCTGAGAAAATGTCTGCCATATACCTGAGTCTGAACAACCATAATTTGTCAGTCCTTCGTGTAAGAGAAAAAAATGGCTTCCCGTAAGAAGGTGCAGCTAGTTCAGCTGGCACTTCTAACAGTCTTGGAAGTGTTTTCCCTGAGACGCCTGTCACGTTGTGGTACGGGACAGAGTGCCTTACGCGTGCTCCGCATTTCGTCTCACGGAATATTTGAAAGACATGTACACAACAGTCAAGATTTAATGGATTGAAACATTTTCATGCCAAACTGGTATTAGTTTTTGCCGGGAGAGTGTCGCAAATGGAGAACACCTGGCTGCTATTGCACTTTGGTGGCCCTGCCTCGACTCAGGCGGAAACTCCAGCAGGTGTACCCAGCATACCTTTTGTACCGTTACCCGACCAAAAAAGGCAACCGATATCTTAGTGTTATTTTGGCAAAGAATGTCTTAATATTGTGAAAAGTGTTTTCACCTTGTGACCCTGCCCCGCCCCCCAAAGAGCCTCAAGGATCCTAGGGGTCTGCGGACCATACTTTGAGAATCGCTGCTATGGAGCAGGGTTATTATGTGACGGGTACATGCACGGTGTGCTGTGACAGGAGGGCCTGAGTCTGCAGGGAATCAGGGAAGGATTCGCAATGAAGTAGGGATTCAGCGGAAGCTCCAGAACAGGGAATTTGCTTAAGGATACGGCATTCAAAACAAAAAGCGCAGGACCCCCCCATTTGCCACCCACAGCCGCTTCATCTCTTATCCTCTTCACATCAATCTTCTCTGAAGAATTTACTGTGCGCCCTGACCCCATCTCCCTACCTTCTCCTCATGTCCAGTCCAGCCTACCTTCTGGCCCCATCCTATGCCAAAACAGTCTTGTTCCCTCTTGCCTAAAATACTCTCCTACCTTGACCTCCCTTGTATAATTTTCTGGTTTTCCTCTATCTTTCTGTCTATCCCACTTGCCTTCTTTGCAGGCTTATACACCTCTATCCAGCCATTAAAAGTTAGTGTCACTTAAGGCTCATTTCTGGACCCTGATCTCCTACCACTCTGGACTTTAAGCCCTCCCACCCACACCCAAGGCTTTCATTATAGTTTCTCATAAGTTTTAGCTCCAACCAGACTTGTCCTCAACTTTTGCTACTTAAAGTGTGATCTGTAGATCAGTGGCATTGGCATCACTTGTGAACGTGTTAAAAATGCAGAATCACGGACCCCCCTCCTACTGAGTAAGAATCTGCATTATAACCACGTCCCCAGGTGACTGTGGGCATATCCAGATTTGAGACGTGCTATTCTACAAACCAGGCCCAGAGATTGAGCTATTTCTCTGCCATTTCCTCTTGGCTGTCTCCACAACACCTCAAACTCAACCTATTCAAGATAGAACTCATAACTTTTTTCACCAAATCTAGTTCTTTATCTACCTTACCTTACTTCAATGAATGGCATCGCCAGCCGCCATATCATGCAAATGAGAAACCTTCCTCTATGTTATCCCCTTATCTAATTTATCCCCAAGTTCTCCATCTCTCACATCCCTCCTCTTCTGTCCATCCTCTGTCCCCACGGCCACCATCCTTGCTCAAGTGCCCCTTGGCTGTTACCTGAACATTTCCCAATATCCTCCTAACTGATTTCCCTGATTTGACTCTTACAATTTATTTTCCACAATAGTTTGTGGAGAAGAGTATCCTTTGGATACCCATACTGGATTTCATCGTCATCTTGTTTAAGATATCTCGATGACTTTCCATTGCTCTCATGACAAAGGTGAAAATCTACAATGTGGTCACGTGAGATCTGCCCCTGCCTGCCTCCCCACGCTTGTCCCAGGCCAGGTTCCCTGAGATGCCTGTCTCCTCACACCTTGCTCTCTTGCCACCAACATAATTCATGTAGTGAACTCCTGTTCTCCCTTAGGTCTTAGCTCAATCACTTCTTCCTCAGGGAACCTTCTCTGGCCTCTATTTCAATCTGCTCCTCTGATTCTGTGATCTCATCACACCACTTATTTGTCTGCCTATTTGTCACAGCTGTAACTCAACATTCATTTTTTTGAAATTCTTTGATGAATGTCTGACTCCCTCATGAGGCCACCAGCTCCACTAGGACAGCGACCACGCATGTTCTCTCATGCTTTGTAGCCTAGCTCATGGCCCCGTGGAGAATCAGTAAGCCCTATATGTTCTTACCCCTCCACCTTGGTTCGTGAGTAGTTCTGCTCTGTCAAATTCCTTTCTTCCCTGTTGTCAGATAGCTAAGTGACACCTGTTTTTCAGATTGGACTAAAATGGCATCTCCTATGTGTGGTCTTCACAGCTGAAGTGCTCTTCAAATGCTCTGATACGATATTTATTACCTTCTACAGTAATTACTCTGCATTTTTTCTCTGTGTGTACTAATTGGTGTAAGTAACCACTAGTCACTCAAAAAATAAATAACAGATAAAATTTCGCTCACATCCCATCCAATGAACTGACTGAAGCAGTTCTCTATCCAGTAACCCGAGGATTAGGTTTCCTTCATCTTATTATGCTATTTTCCTAGCATATGGCTTACAAGGGTGTCATAGCCCAGAAATGTCATGTCACTTCTATTAGAACTAATAATGTGACCCCTCCTAAATGGGTGGGACAATGGAGTAGAGCCTTCCCACATGCCAGGAAGATATGTAGAACCAGATGTGAGTGAAAACTAGTCATCTCTACCAAGCCATAAACTCCCCAAAGAGGACAGGATCTAAGTCCTAGCCACCTTTACAGAACAGGGACGAGTTTGATATCTCACATGTTTGGCAATTAATACAAATGAATACAAATGGTTGATTTAATGAATAAGTAAAGATTTCAGAAGATAAAAATGGAGGCGTAGATAAAACCAGAGAGAAGCAGAATGGCAGATATGGAACAAAATTAGCAGACGTTTCTTTCATAACCCATCGCTCTTTGTTTCCAGGACTGACACGCATTTGGGCCGTGCTAGCTAACCTGCACAGCAACCTGAGTCCCTCTCCCCCCACAAAAAGTCAGTTTTTTATGAAATACTGTGGCTTCCTCTGCTGTGATGATATAAATGAAACTTTTCAGGATGATATTTATGTGCTAGAGAGTGCACAAGGTGCTTTATATACACTGTCACACAGTAATTCTTTCAGCAATTCTGCAGTGGAGCCATTCTTATCTCCGAGCTGATGTGTCTTGTTCTAGACCACATAGCTCACACTTAACTGCCTCTAGAGGTGAGCTCAGATGTGTCTGGCTCTAAAATTTTTTTTTAATTTTTATTTATTTTTTGCAAGAGAGAGAGAGAGAGAGAGAGAGAGAGAGAGAGTGTCATTGGGGGAGGGGCAGATAGAAAGAGGGAGACACAGAATCCAAAACAGGTTCCAGGCTCTGAGCTGTCAGGACAGAGCCCAACACAGGGCTTGAACCCACAAACCGTGAGATCATGACCTGAGCTGAAGTCAGACGCTTGACTGACAGAGCCACTCAGGTGCCCCTGATGTGTCTGACTCCAAAACCTACGCAACCACGATGTCATACTGCAGAGTTTGAGAAATAGCTGAATATTTATCCACCCTGAGAAGAAGTACCTATAAGTAGTGGAATTAATCTGCCCATTGTAACCTCCAGACCTAACTTGGATAGTAGATTCTGAAGGATTGTTTGTAGAATTTTGCCAAGACTGTAGGCACATTCTAAAGAACATAAGTATCTGTATTTGAGTTACATATTCTAAAGCCAAGGTGATATTCTCATAATTGGTCAGTGTGTTTTGGATAGTATGTTTCTGGTGTGTCTGTTTTATTTGGGTGGGGGGCGTGGGGGCGGTTTCCAGATGAGACAGACCACGGCCACAAAGTGCCTTGTCCTTTTTTTCTTTGATATGCACACTCATCTATGTTTGCATGAGTAAGACCAGCTTTTGGCTTTATGTACAGTCAGAACAGTGAATCATGAAGGTATTCATCACAAGAGAGCCAGAGAAGCCCCCGTCAGCCCTTTTATCATTGTTTCTGCTCCCATATCGCTGTCGGTCGTGGCCACGAAAGCACACGGGAAAAGTGGCGGCCTGTGTAGCGTGAAGAATGTAGAAACTGATTACGTCCAGGTTGGGAAGTTGAAGGATTCCATTTTTCACCAGCCAGAACACAGTTAATTTTTAAAGCTATTTCACCAACACAAAGACATCTGATTGAGCACTTGGTAGTATGAATCTTTCTCTGTCACCCTCATTCATCACCTATTTTCATGGTATCTTTGTTACAATTTCCCGTAATGGTAGTGCATCGAGGGTCTTTGTGTGACTCACAGTGCCTATAAAATAAGATTTTTTTCCTCAGTCATCTTTTTGAAAATTGCTGTTTCTTGTTATTTCACGTTATTTTTTTCCAAAGGTGCTACGTTTACCTGCTACCGGAGAAGATTAAAGAAATGTACACTTTTTATTTTCTTTCATAGCTTGTGTTATGATATGTTTGATAGTTCGTGAAGGACACTGTCAGGTTTGGAGAAGGAGCCAATAAACTTTAGGTGCCAGGAAATATAGCCCCATAATATGCCTACTCATATGCAGGGATATTTTTATCAGCCTAATGGTACCTTTTAGTATCTGACACCTTTGGTTTACAGATTTGCTCAATGGCCTATTTGCCTCTGTGTCAAATTAGTGTTGAAAGATGTTTCTGATGAGACTATTCAGTTTGGATACTAGATTTATCGTTGTCAGGTTGGAGGTCAGTCAGTTTCTCTCAGATGGTACTCTTTACTGCTGATGCCAACTGGGGACTCATGAAATGCAAGAGAAAATCCTGTTTGGCTTTAAAGGTGCAAATCAAGATGTGTGGGCATGAGGGCACCTCCAGCCCACGGGGTTGATGGGCATTTTCTTTTGGAAAATCTTCTACCTTCCCTGGGCAAAAATTTAAAAACAATCATACGTTCGTCGTGTTTTCAATATGTTCTTCTAATGGTAAATGAAATCTTGCAATATGTGAAACGGGCATCCATTTTTTATATTCAAAATATGGGTGGGCGAGGAAGAGAATTGATAGTGAGGACATTTATGGAAGGGAAAATTCACCGGGGCGCCTGGGTGGCTCCGTTGGTTAAGCGTCTGACTCTTGATTTTGGCTCAGGTCGTGATTGTGAGGTCAGCCCCCGTGTCATGTCGGGCACATGGTGACAGCATAGAGCCTGCTTGGGATTCTCTCTCTTCCCTCTCTCTCTGCCCCTCCCTCTGCTCGCACTCTCTTTCTCTCTCTCAAAATAAATAAATAAACTTAATTTAAAAAAAAAAAAAGAAGAAGGGGAATGATGCAAAGAATGTAAGGGGTGGTGTCCTGGAAGCCAGGGGAGGTGGGAAGTCCAGTTGTTATCTTTAAACTGCCTGAGCTTGTGAACTTTGTCTAAGAACAGAATTAGGACTGGGCTTGATGGCTTTGTCTCTGTCTTCTGAAATGTGGAGTTTGGCAAATACATGAGGGGATATGTAATTGTTTTCATGCAGAATCTTCATGTGGACAGTATGTCAAATTAAATGGCACATAGAATTATGTGCCATGTTTGGAGCAAATGACTAAGTTTCACAGCGAATTAACTTGGATCTCTTACTAGTTACTCCTCTATCCTTGGGTCTATTGATTAGATATTTATCCCTCACTTTCTTCTCTTTCAAATTCATCTCCTCCAAATACTATGACTCACTTAGTTCCTTGTAGAGAATTTTTGTCCTCAAAATAGACAGTAACTTTCAAATATCATGAGAAATGATAGCTTCCGTTTTCTTTTGTTTTGGCAGTTATCTGAATGAGATTCATTTAACTTTGTTAGGTAAGCTAGTAGAACTTTGTTTTTTCTTAGTAAAACTTATACTGCTGTGTTGTGTTGATCAGATAGTTTTACCTGGTCTACAGTATGCTATAGTTAAATGGGACTTTATTATTATTCCTTATTGTTAATTCATCAACTTATTACAAAGATGTGGTGCAGAGGCACACACATTTACTCCTTGAAGGATTGAGGCAGGGTAGGAAAAACAACCCCATCCTGATATGGGTTGACAGCAAAACCCTGGGAAATAAGACCCATGCGAGTGTGAATAAGGACAAGTCTACCGAGTCTGTTGAAACCCTATCAAATAGTTTTTTGTTAGTTTGTTTTCTTCTGCTATATTTACCCTGAGTGTTCTAGAATCGGGGCACATTTTTTTCTCTCAGAAGCATATTTCTTAAGTTGCAAGGCATTCAATGGTAGTTTTCACTAAAGCAAAATTTTATGGCTTTTTTTTTTTTTTTTAAAGAAACTTGCTTGACAGTCCAAACACAGCCAGTGACCATTCCCTCCTGCAGGAGTAGGGTTTAGCTTCATATAAAAGATCATTTACCCAAAAAGAGGAGGTTTTCAGTTTCCAAAATCATGATATAAAAATTCCTTAATTTTTCCTCATACTATTTATATCTAGCATTACATTTTCTGTCCTATTTAGCCACCAGTGATTTCAATATGTACAGAAACTGTTAACAACTTTTATGTAATACAGAGTCATTCAAAGTAATACTGCTTTTCTTGTTGCCTCATAATAAAAATAGTTGGATTCTAGGCTAGCAATGTTTCATGCTGATGATATCCATCTTGTCAGACTATGAACTCTTTGAAAGCAGGCTTAGCAAGTATAACATTTAAACTGTACTGTCTACTTATTTGGGGAGGATGCAGATAGAGATTACAGAAGACTGAAAGCCCCCTCAAGCCACCCATATTAATAAGTCCTAGCACTGCATATTCTACAATGGATTTGCAGTCTGACAGAAATCTTTCCTGATGGGGAAGTACTTAGAGGAAACTCATACAACTGGGAAAGAAGAGGGCTTGAGTTTATGCCCTTGTGCTTGTAATTGTAACTCTAATTATATTTGTACTATATTATAATTAAGTGATCTAATTAAATGCTCCTTATACTGATAAAATGTTCACTCAAAAAATGGTTTCTATTAAAATTAATGCTTTAGAAACATTTAATCAAGACCAGTTGCTTGAAAAAAAATTGCTGTTGGATACGTGGACATGTAGGTCTTGGAAACCCAAAGAGAAAGGGTTTCAAGAAGAATGTGCTCAATTGTGCCTAATGCCTCAAGAATAGAAGAATGAAGAATATGGAAAGACCACTGATTTGTCAACTCAGGAGCCTCTGCTGAACATGCAATTCAGAGTTTCACTATATGGGTGAGGGCAGAAGATGAATTTTAAGATGATAAACATGAGATGGGGGGAGATGGGCATAGGACACGGTGACTGTGATTATCTGGATCATCCGGCAGCCAGGTGAGGTGGAGAGAAAGACGTCTACAGGTGGGAAGGACTTCATGAAAGGGTGTGGTGCAGAAGAAAAGAGCTAGTTTTTGGCTTTGTAAACTCTGACTTTTAGCAATATATTTAACTCTGTAAGCAACTATCTATCCCTTCTATAAAATTGAAACAAGGATACCTAATTAAAAGATGATTGGGTAGAAAAATTAAATGTAGATTATATAGCAAAAGTTGTTTTTCTTCTTTATATGTCAATGTTCTTCTGGGAAGGGTGAATCCTGTCCAATTGGAAGACAGACAGTGTTCTGCTGAGCTTGTTGATGGATTAGCATAAGCGCTTTGGGAACAGGCCTGAGGGAGCTGAGTTGCCCTGCATTTAGAGCACAGAGACCTGGCTGCTCCCACAGGAGATTTAGAAGGCAGGGGCTGAGCAACCAGGAAGGTAGGTGGGAGGGGGAAAGCCAGCAATGGGACAGGCAGCTGGCATGGTTTGAAATGTGACTCCTTCCTTAGGAACCCCCTCCAAAACTAATATTCGTGATGCCTCTTGGATCACAAATGCTCGATGTGGATATTTTTTTGCTGTTAATCAAAGAAGGACCTTTGTTCCATGCCTGGGTCAACAGGACAGAGGAAAGTTTCTGAAGGAAGCCAGAATTCAAGGAAATTCAAAAGACCACCATAGTCTCATATTCAAGAATGAACCACAGTCTTTGGGAGGACTGTATACTTCCACAGGGTGAGCAAAGAGGCAAGAAGAATAGAGGGGACTCTCAACAAGACTTTAGGGGGCAAGGAAGCCCCGAGCTGACTCCTGTGTTACATATAAAGCCTCGTGCCTCGAACATAATTGATACGGAATCAATGAAGCTAATTAGCATAATGTTTGAAAATGCACCAGCAGGAGTTGTAGATGGCCCACTGTCCCGAGTAGTTGGAGAAATGGGACTGAGATGATGGCTGGCTTTCTCTACTTTAGAGGCCATGAAATTAATGACTGAAACACAAGTTTGGCATCATGTTGCTTTCCCTTAATCTTGCCGTTCTTTGGGAAGTCACACCGAGCTTTGTTCAGGACCTTGCTGGCCTTGTCACTGTTTCTCCAGTAAGCTGTACTTCGGTCTCACCTCCACAAAAATCTGAGAGATTTGAAATTGGCTACAGACAGGTACAGTGGACGTAAGGTAGTAGTACCGAGGGAATATTTGTCCCTTTTCTAAAATTACAAAGAATTTACCAGGCCTCTGCAAAATGCTGGGATTGTGATATAAACGATCTGGCACTCTCTTAAATACCCCAAGGAAAATTAGTTTTTGAGGGAGCTACCAACATATTGACCACGGTTGCATTGTTATAATGGTTAAGAATGCGGTCTTATAAGGGAAATATTTATCCTCTTTGTTAAAGTTAACAGCAAATTCGTGGGGTGTCTCTGGCGTCCCACATAACACTCCTGGACAGTGAGAGTGGCAATATCATTTCTTTTAAAATCCACCACAACTATCCGCCTCCTTCTGTTTATACAAAGGCAACCATAATGACTTTTGCTTCTGGCAGACTGAAATAACATGTGGGGCCTGTGTAGAAACACTTGGAGCCTACAAAATGAGCTTTTAGTTTATCCCCTGGTAGTTAATTACTATACCTCTAGGTCAATTAGACAACTCCTAATAGTGCAGTTGTAACTGTGGTTTCACTCACAAGCTGTGTGTGGTAATTCCAGTTTACTTGTTTTCTTAAGTAAAACTCAAATTGCCGTGTGCATGAGATCCAAAATAATGATCAAAACTGAAGTATGCCAAAGTGGGCTACGTAATTAAAACAATTTCATCTGAAGCCTCTTATTTTAAATGGCTGTTATACTCTTAATGTTCTCTGGGTTCCTCCAAAGATCATTTCTGAAAAAAAAATGAAATAAAAGGAGCATTTTTACCTTCATTACCCTGGCACAAATGATTAGAAATTTGCATGACCCGAAATTAAACAAGAGGCACAGAGGTTAAGGTGGTTGTGTGTACTGAAGGAACAATGCCACACTGGTCCACTGGGGATACAGCTGAATCACACAGAGGTACTTGTTGTAATTCAGTATTTCTCTAGCACAGTACATTCCCAGCTGCCAAAACGCTACTGTCCCAGCAGCATGTTACACACAGTCTATGCTCATCCTTCTGTTCTAACGTGAATGCATTATTTGCAGCTCCGGGACACTCCAGAAAGAGCTAATGGTCACTTCCTCCCCCTTTTGGCCTGTGATTCGTCCATCTGAGAAAGGCCCAGTGAAATCTCTCCTACCTCTGCCACCCCACTCCCACCCCGGGAAAGCCACTCTGCTTTGTGCACTCAGCAGACACTTAGTGAACATCTACTACATACTAGACATGGCCAAACACCAGGCAAATAGAAGGTGAACAAGAGCTAGACTCTGCTCAAAGATGTTAACGTCCTATGAAGAAGACAGACATTTAGACAAGTAACCACAGTAAAGTATGATAAGTACTCTTAATTGAGTTGCCCACAAAGTGACACAGACAAAAAGAAGGAACACCTACTTGTAACCAAAGGTGATATACAGAAGAGGGATCATACAGGCCTTCAAAGAGGAGCTGCTGCTTGAAGTAGGTCTAGAAAGATGTGAGAAAGTTGTCAGGTGGATCAAATAGGAAGTGCAGATGTTACCAGACAGAGGAAAGAGCATGAGTAAAGGCAGAAAGAATGGCTTGATGTTTGCTAACTCGATCAACCAGGTGAGTAAGGATGCCATAAACCAAGAAACAGACTATAAAAGGAGAAAATAGGGTGCATCTAGGAGCCCAGTTCATTTTCCCTGTATCGTTGTCACCATCACTGTCATTTTCATAGTCATTGAACCCCATTTCCCTAATTCATTCCCCTCACACATCAACGGATTGGAAAAAAAAAGCCATATTGCCCATTATATATGGACCCGATAGTTTATTGTCTTCCTAATATGTAACATATACTTGTTGATTATTGTCTGCCTGTACTGTGCTTTTAAACTATCGAGAAACTCGTGACCCACAAGTTGGAAAGCTTACATTGACCAAAAATCACAAAATAACTTCAGAAAGCTATTTTAAAGATTACCCCTAAAATATGCTAGATCCACATGGTTTCATAGGAACATTGTTTTAAGCCTTCAAGAAATAAACAATAACAATGTTAATTAAACTATTTCAGAGCATAGAGAAATAAGTCAACTTTTTCTGAAGCAAGTATAACCATAATGCAAAATATGACAAAGAAAGCAAAGTAAAAGGATACCTTGACAAAATGGTTCTACATTTATTTAAAGTGATAATGATATAAAAGATCTAGTAAAAGTCTAGAGAAAGTAATGATTATCATAATGGAAAAGGAAAAATTACTCTAGATATTAAAACATAAAGCTGTATGAATTAAAACAATATGGGGCTTGACTGAATACAGAAACCAGTAGAATAAAGAATACAGAAATATTCCCAAATATATATGGTAATTTAGTGCCATGTTAAGTAAAGAATATCAAATAAGTAGAGGAAGGATTATTTTTCAATGACAGTATCAGGACAGCTGGCTACGTAGTATTTGACAAAATATGTATTCGAGTTATCACTCCTCCCATGAAAATAAGTTCCAGGTGGGTAAAATAACATACTATGAAAAGACACATATATATACATAATATTACAATATAAGTAAAAATTTTTCGAACTTAATTCGGAAGACCCACAAAGAAAAAGACTAATGGCTGTGAATGTAATATTGACACATAAATTCTGTAACCAAAACCACAGTGAAAGACTAAAACCCACTGTCAAACTTCGGGACATTTATAACAGAGTCAATATTCCTAAAATAAAGAGTCCTGATTAGTTAATTTTTAAAAATAATTGTGCCAATAGGAAAGTAGGTGAAGGAAATGAACAGGCAATTGGCATGCATTCATACCACTGAAAGAAATAGGAATAGCCTGTGAGAATATTAAAACATATTCAACTTTGCTAATAATTAAACAATGCAAGTTGTGAGTATAATAAATGATCATTTACAACCTATTAGGTAAGCAAAGAGGAAACAACGTCATAGGCAACGTCTTTGGCAGTTTTCAAAGAAAGGGGCATGCTCGTGCGTTGTTGGAGGGATAGTTTGGCAACATTTAACAAAATGTAGAATGTATTTTATCAATCTCTCTTCAGAATTAGATATTTGAGTATTCAAAGGTAGATTCAAGACTGTTGATTTCAGCTTTTTATGTAATAATGAAAAGTTAGAAATATCCTACATGTTAACCAGCAGGGAATACAGTTCATCTAGGTAAATATAAAAAACTTAAATGCCTAAGATAGATCATGATAATAGTTAAATGAGGGATGTGGGTCAGAGATAAGACAATAGAAAGGGATGGGGACTATAGATAATGAAGAGCATTTACTATCAAGGGGATAGCCACTCTCAGCTCTAACTATTTGTTGCCATGAAATAATGCTGAGCCAGCCTGCAAGATTTCCAATTTTTCTAAAAGAGGAGTTTGAAATTGGATTTTAAATCTAATTGTAAAAGAAAACGCTATGTGGGTCATACGTATGCCTGCCAAATTTGACTTATAAAACCAATTTGCACCATCTGATTTATACAATGGAATACTATATAATCATCATTGTGGTAGATTGTTCCCACATCTGCTTTCCCATCTTTGAAAAAGGGCTCTGTAACCCCTCCTCTGCTGTGCTTAGCGGTGCCTCCTGTGGGGGTAGTGTCCTGCCCTCCCCCAGTAATGTCAAACTCAGCCACATGTCTCCTTCAGACCAAACGCACTGTGTGCAAGAGGCTTTAAGCGCCAGTACATGTCTTCACCTGATCTTTCCCTCTGCCTCTGTCCTAAATAGGGGCCGCTTGGATCCTGAGATGAGGCAACATGTGAAGCAGAGCCATAGGAGGTGACCCCCAACCTCAGACGTGCCATGTACACAAAAAATAAATATTTTTATTATAAAGCACTGAACTGTGGGGCATGTTATTACAGCAAAACTGACTATTGAAAAGTATGACAACTTTCATTGACATGGAAATATCTTTACAATGTGTTGTTGAGTGAAAAAAAAAAGCAAGCAACAAAACAGAATGCATAGGATGAAACGTTTTTATGTAAAAATTGTAAATAAATATACCTCCATATATAGGTATATGTATTAAAGAAAAGTCTGGAAGGAATATAGAAACTGTTAATGGTGAATACCCTGAGATGTGGGATGTAGGACAATTTTTACTTTCGTTTTTGTATTTTCCCGTATTTTTTATCAAACAAATCATTTTTGTAAAAAGAAAATCACATTTTTACCTGACTGGTGGTTGAAAAAACTCAAATGCCACATAGAATATTATAAAATAACTACATTAGGAGAATTCCCCACTCCCGCCAAATGTAAATATCTATGTTCTCATAAAATTTGATTGTAGTGGACGCTTGGGTGGCTCAGTTCGTTAGGCTTCCAACTTCAGCTCAGGTCATGATCTCATGATTCATGGATTTGAGCCCCATGTCGGGCTCTGTGCTAACAGCTCAGAGCCTGGAGCCTGCTTTGGATTCTTTGTCTCCCTCTTTCTCTGCTGCTCCCCTGCTCATGCTCTGTCTCCCTCTGTCTCTAAAAAATGAATAAATGTTAAAAAACAATGAAAAAATTTTTTGATTGTAGAGCCGAAACTAGTTAAGGCACTCCCAAAGAAAATCAAACTGTAGAGATTTGCTTCTCAGGATTTCAAGAATTATTATGAAGCTATAGTAATTAAGACAATGGGGTATTGGCCCAGTGCGGGTGTATGAACCAATTTGAAAACAATGCTGAGAGTCTACACATATCCAGAAACTTGATTCATGACAAAGTTGGCATCATGGACAAGTGGGAAAGGAGGGGATGCCAATAAACGGTGTTGAAAAATTGGCTCTCCATATAAAAAATGAAATTGGACACCTACCTCACATCATAGCTCAAAATCAATGCTACATGTCTTAAAATTTTTAATATAAAAGACAATACAAAGCATTTAGAAGACATCCTACAAAAGATTTTAATGAGTTTGGAAGATATAAAAGCTTGAAATAAAAGCTCAAAAAATGAAAAAAAATTAATTCATCTACATTAGAGAACTTCTGTTCATTGAAAGACGTCATTGAAATATAAAAATATAAACTACCAAACAGGAGATATTTTAAAAACCTATAACTGGCAAATAATGATATTTAGTAATCCTTGAGTGCTTACTGTGTGCCAGATACGATACTCAGTACTTTACAAATATGAATGAATTTCATTTTCACGACTACCCTGTGATACAAGTAGTATTATCGTCCTCATTTATAGATAGTGCCAAGGCACAGAGAGGTTAGGAAACTTGCTCAAGTTCCCACAGTAAGTGGTAGATCTGGAATTTGAACCCAGGCCGACTGGCTCCAAAGTCTCTTCTTTCAACTACTTCAACACTGCATTATACTGCTTTAGCTATATTAAATAAAGGAAGATAATCCAAAATATATAAAGAATACCTACAAATCAACCACAGAAAGACAATGTACTGAACAAAGGTCAAAAGATTTAACAGTCACGTCACAGAAGAGGAAATATTAATGGTGAACAAACATTGAGCATGAATAGTGCTCAATTTTACTAGCTATCAATGAAATGCAAATGAGAGCTACAAAAGAATGCAATTTCACATCCACCTGATTGGCAAGAATTAGGAAGTTTGTCAGTGTGAATAACGGCAAGGAAGTGGACTCCCCTACACTGGAGGGACTGTAAATTGATAAGTGACTTTAATTAAAGTTAATAAGAGTGCATTGATATTTCGGTCCTACTATGTAAAGTTTTGTGAATAAAGATCATCTCTTTCTAGGCTACATTTTTCTTTATTTGACACAACAGTTTGTCTAACATGGACACATGGAATGGTCCCATTAAAAATAGAAGCAGATATGTTTCCATTTATAAAATATGCATAGAGAGTTTATTAAATGGCGTGTAAAATATAAAATTAGTCTTTAAAAATTGATGGAAAATTTGAGCCTCACTCAAGTCTATGTTAATTAAAAAGATGGGACATATTTGAGTGAAAAGAACTATTTAACTTGTTCTTGAGAGCCTACTTAAGAAATATTTTTGTATCAACTTGGAGGGGTTGACAAACCAAAATGTTAACTTCATCAATTGCAGGTGTAGGGGAGGACATTTTTTCCTTTCTTCTCTTCTCAGTTCTTTGGCTGGTATAATAATTAAATTGACACAAAACAGATTACAGGAGAAAAATTTAATTTCGCACATACAGGAGCTCATAAAAATATGAGACTCAAAGAAGTGACCAAAGCAGGCAGTTTTATATCTTTTAGAAAAACAGTAAATTTGTGAAGATTTGACAAGACAAATTTTGGGCTTGGGGTAGCAAATTAATGAAGAAGTAACAAGATTTCTTTATACAGCCTTCTAGGTGTCTGTTGATAAGGATGCCTTCTACCCTACAAGTGCAGGGAGGGTACCCACACACGGAGAATGTATTTCCTGATTTCCAGGGGACAGAGGAGGGTCAGAGTGTCCTTCTTGTTCTAACTGTTTCTTAAGTAACTTTAATTCAAAGTAATCAATATGTCAAAGTAGCATATTTGGGGGCAGCCTGCCTTAAATCCCATCACAGGATTTTAGGCAGGGTTTTTTTCATCATTTATTCTGGTGCCTCATTTCTCACTGTTCTTGTACGATATTTATCTTAAAATATTGAATCGGCCAGGGAAGTGTCAGAAGATTACAGCTCAGTTCATCTCAAACCACTGCTTACTTTACACTGACCTGCAATGTTATATAAAGGACAGAGAGGGAAAGAATTAAAAAAAAAAAAGAAAAAAGAAAAAAAAGCCACCTCCTGCCCCTCAAGAAACTTGCTATTCCAGAAAGCTTCCTAATGTCACTGCTAAAAATCATCACGCTTTGAACCATCGTTTTCGACCAGGTAGTAGTGACAGAGAGAAGGCCCCTTGGTCTCTCATCGTCGTCCTGCAGAACTGAGTCCTGGAGGCGACTTCTGTCCAGTTTGAGATATTGATCTGTGAAAGATCCCAACACTATCAGCAGCGTATGGGCCCAAAGTATAATAATTGGGTAAATTATGTTTGCTTTTCCACATCTGCACGCCGAGATTGTTTTGGAGATCTTTCAACTTAACTCATTATAATCAACTTGTACCAGCCTTTGTTTTAATAAGATTGTAATCTCGAGGTCTATCCTTCTCATCAATGACTTTACACTGTTAATTGCTTTCTTGTCCTCCATTAAATTGCGGTTGCAATTGCTTCAACTTAACAGGCGCTTTGTGCTTTGTATTCTGCCCCATGCTTTGCAGACACACTCAGTAACATCATCTTCCTAAAGAACAAAATTACCTATTATCCCTTTAATCTTGATGTACTTTTTTTATGTATTTGGTTCCTAGCTAGTGTCCAACCAGGAAGCTACATATTATCTTCTCATAAAAAAAAAAAAATTTAAAGCAGCATAGTATGGATGGCCAGAATTTATTTCCAGATAGAACTCACACAGGGCATTCATTTATTGTTTTATAGGACCAATTAAAAAGACAAAGGGGTCTATTCTCCCCCTGATACACAAGAGTGACTTCCATTAACATTAATGGAAGGGAAACACTTGCATGGAGATGAGTGGCTTGTCGGCCGGTTGCTGTCCTCCTCCTCTTATTAGAAAGAGAAAAAAAAGCAGACTCTGGAAGGAACATCTCCATATTTTTCACTACAAAAGCTACAAAAGCAAACAGCTCAATTCACAAATGGGTTTTCCCCCTACGCTTTCTGCTTGTTTGTATATTAAAGAAAATCAGTGAATAATTCTGAGGCAGTTCCTTCCTTCACAAATCAATCAGATGTGAATTTGTTATTTTAACACAAATGGCAGAACCTGCAGAAGGAATTCAGTAATGAAAAGCAGTCGGGGGATTTGACAGATTTTAGCTGAAGTGGAGTCCTGTGAGACCTGCTTCTGGAGGCAGAGGTGAAAGTAGAAATTGGTTACCTGAAGAACTCTGTACACAGAAGCTTAATTTTCAAGGGAAACGGGTTGTCCGTGTCAAGCTTATCTTTTGAAACATCTTGCCTGAAATCTATCAAAATCTGGGAACTGATTCTGACTTCAGCGAAGCCTCTGAATCTGTGATCCCCTTGGGCCTCTCGCGTATGTTATGAAAGTTTTAAATTAGACTAACATGACCTGACACAATTTGTGAATGTTTCCTTTCTATCATTTCATTTTTTGATTAATTGTTTAGGAGTTAAATTATTTAAAGCGCGATCAGCTCCCCATGCTAACATCTTTTCTTGAAAAACACAAACGCATTCATTTTTTATCAGGTGGATGTGGAGTGCAGCTTAGATTTTAACCTTTGAAAACGTGCTTCAAAAATACAAACAGTCCGCTGAGTAACAGCCGCCTCCTTGGTGTCTCTCCGACTGTCCTCGGTTTCCTTGGCCTGGCCTTTCGTTTACTGCACAAACCAGGCTCAACGGTGTATTTTCTGCCTCCAGTCTGCCCCTTCCCATGGCTGCCTTGCACGATCTCCGGAACATTGTTACTATTCATACTGACCTGGAAAATTCGTCTGAGATATTTCCTACTTTAATTGTGTCCTTTCTTAACTGTGACAAATTCCCTGCCGCAGAGCATTACCTGCAACTTTCTTTGGAGCCAAGAGATCCAACTGTTTAGCCAGAGCTCCTTTTTTAGCTTAAAATGTGACTGCATCCCCATCCTGTTTATCACCTTTAATGTCCTTCCTTTTGTCTTGGGATCCAGTTCAACCTTGATCTGCTCTGGTCAGAATTCCCTGAAGAATCATCTTTATTTTCTTCTCACAGCAAAACCCTGTTTTTCCCCATTCTTGGTATTATGACACGGTTTCTGTATTTTCCTTACTGGATATCATGACACGGTTTGTGTCACGCATCCAGTGGAACCTGGTACAAGGGGAAGTGACGATGGCAAGTGGGAGGTCTCCTAAGCATTTTCTTTGAATGTTTCGTGACACTTTAAAAATGCTTTCATTCTGGGGCGCCTGGGTGGCTCAGTCGATTGAGCGGCCAACTCTTGATTTCGGCTCAGGTCATGATCTCATGGTTCGTGGGATCTCACGATTCATGGGATCTCATGGTTCTGGCTGCGCAGAACCTGCTTGGGGTTTTCTCTCTCTCTCCCTCGCTCTCTGCCCCTCCCCCACTCATGGGTGCTCTCTCTCGCTCTTTCTCTCTCAAAAATAAATGAATAAACCTTACTGTAAAAATTCCTTCTATCTCCTAACATTCCTCAGTGTGTTCCTTCAAGTCCTCTGAGGAGGTGACGCCCAGATGGGATTAGATGTGCAAGGTCTCTTTTGAGGGAAATGCCTGTGAAGGATACACGGAGGAAGTGTGAGTTCTAAAGTTTGGATGGGCCAACAGGAAAGTGCTGAAGCCCTTCACCTGTTAGAGAAGTCCCTCATCAGACAGGAATGGGGCTGCGCTGGTGCTCCCACCGTGCTCAGCACCGGCTGGGAACAACCTGGGAAGAATCTGGCATCAATGTACATGGTGTTGGACCCGGGGCCGGTGGCAGCCAGAGCCGGCAGGCAGCACAGGAGGTCTGACTAGCACCTTTCTAGGCCACCACACCCAGATATTGGCCATTGTCCTCCGGGGAGGATATCAGCAAACTATCAGGACAGTTCTGTTCCTGCTGGCCATTCTCCCAATGCCGACAACTGCTCCTTCGGGAATTATTATGGGATCACTGATGGACAGTGTAGATTTTTTCCCCCTGAAGTTGTTGAGAACCATATATCAGTTAAACTAGCTCCAAGGCTATGCTGTAGCCAAGGCTGAAAATCCATTACCTATAGCCATGTTTCCAAGAGAACACATTAACAGGTTCATCGAGATCAAACACATTTAAGATACTTTGACAATAGACTGCCAGCATGAAGATGCCTGAAGTTGGAATATAAACCCACTACCATTTTGAAATTCCTGGAGCAAATTTTAAGTCCGAGTATTTAATTAGTTAAAGTCCAAAGAAAATAAAGTCTGCAATCTTAGGTTCTCTTTGTCTTAGAGAATTAATTTTTTGTTTTTAAGTCCAAAGCTTATTCTCTCCAATTTCTTATATTGCTCAGTGGCTGCTCAGTGGTGTTCTGGATACCGAGGGGGAGTTAGGGTTTCCTTAGCAGCTTCATCCTGGACCATCCATCACTGGAGTGGATGAAGTTTTCTCAGTATTTCATAAATTGCAGACTAATTTTCAAAGAGTCCAAAAAAGTTCATAGGAACCTCAAGATTATTACAACCCTGGCCTCACACCTACCCAAACTAGAAAAGGAGCTGGTCCCCAGCCCCTAAAGTAATTATCCCAATACTCAGGGTCACCAAAACCATAGCAGAGATTCAATGGTAAGTGAGTGAAGGAAAGTAGATGGAGAAAATCTTGGTTTTACTCCTCCAATGAGGCTAGTCAGTCCATGTCTGATGTCCAGAATCCATGACCTATGAGTATAAATTCTACTGGGAAAAATCTCTCCATGAGAGGTTAATTAGACCCTATATATTTATTTATATTTATGGAGAAAACTCCATCTGTGTAAATGTTCCACTCCAATAAGTGTTCTTGACCCATTCAAAGCACTTATCCTGAGGCCAAGGACTGTGTCTGTCATGCGCACCATGGAATCCTTGGCATCCAGCACCATGCCTGACATATAGAAGGGGCTTGATAAATAATTGTAATAAAAACAGAATTTAATAAAAATTAATTCCCACTCATGTCATTCAAGCTTCTATATTGCCTTAGTTGAAGAATAGCCTAGTTACAAGGTGACCTGTTAAAAATCTGCTCCAATTTACAACTATGTGATGCAGGATTTTCTAAAAACTATGCAACAAAGAGAAAAACAGAAATAAATCAGACTCTGAGACCAGTATGACTGTGGCCATCATCCATAACCTCTCGTTTCAAGTTTTTTATGTTCATCACGATAGCCACATTATTTTCACGGATTGACTTTATGACAAGTAAATGTTTACTGTTATAAGTGTAGCTGTTAAAAAAGTTATAAGCATAACTTAAATTTATACTAGTAATGCATTTAACAATGTGCGATTTTTTTTTTAATGTTCATTTACTTTTAAGAGAGAGAGACGGAGGTATGAGTGGGGGAGAGGCAGAGAGAGGGGGTAGAATCCCAAGCAGGCTCCAGGCTCTGAGCTGTCAGCACAGAGTCCGACACTGGGCCGAAGTCAAGAACTGGCGATATCATGACCTGAGCCAAAGTCATTCTGAGTCACCCAGGCACCCCAACAATGTACAGTTTTTTAAAGTCAGGTTCATACAAATAAAGTTTGAAATCTGATTCAGCAATAGTAAAATTGGCTTTGAGCCTGAGAGTTTTATCTGGATTCAAATTCCTTTCTGCCTTAGCGTATTTGAGACTCTGGTAATTCTTTTGTAAAACAAGAGTGATTATACACATCTCAAAGTTTGTTGCAAGGTTCAAAGAGTTAAATAAGAAACTCTTAAAAGCCCCTGGGCCAGAGCAGGCAGTCTGTATGCCTTTACACAAAGCAACGACAGTGGACTACATAAGACAGCACTATTATGTTGTGATTAATCTTATCTTCAATATTTGGAGATCCTTAAGTTGTTTTAAATAATTTCAATTATAACTGGGTAAAACAGTTTTCATTATTAAAATAACAACTTTCCTATGAATTTTCAGATTCCTTTGTTCATACCTGTGCTCCAGCACATGCTTCCTACTATATAATTAAATGCCGAAAGGATAGGGGTTGTGCCCTAGTATTCATCTTCACACTGGGGCTGGACAGTAGAACAGTAAGTTCTGAATAATACCTTTTTTAAAAAAATTTTAATGTTTATTTTTTTTAATTTTTTTAATGTTTTTATTTTATTTTTGAGAGAGAGAGAGACAGAGTGCAAGCAGGGGAGGGGCAGAGAGAGAGGGAGACAGAATCCAAAGCAGGCTCCAGGCTTAGTGCAGAGCCCGACGCGGGGCTTGAACTCACGGAGTGCAAGATCATGACCTGACCCGAAGTCAGACGCCCAACTGACTGAGCCACTCAGGCACCCCAAATATTTATTTATTTTTGACAGAGAGAGAGAGAGAGAGAGAGAAAGCAAGAGAGAGAGAGAGAGAGAGAGAGAGGGCGCGCAAGTGGGGGAGGAGCAGAGAGAGACGGAGACACAGAATCTGAAACAGTCTCCAGGCTCTGAGCTGTCAGCACAGAGCCAGCACAGGGCTCGAACTCACAAGCAGTGAGATCAAGACCTGAGGTGAAGTCGGGCACTCAACTGACTGAGCCACTCAGGTGCACCAATACCTTTTTTTAACTCAGAAAAAAATGCATATTTGGAACTTAGGTACCAGTCTTTTTTATAAATGCCTTATAAATATCAACCCATGTAATCCTCAGAATCTCCTGAGGTAGCTGCTATTATCATCTCCATTTTACAGATGAGGAATCTGAGGCTTAGCGGGCTTAAGCGACTTGGCCCAAGTCACACAGCTAAAAAGCAGGATAGCTCAGAACTGGAGCCCAGTGGCTTCAAAGTCCACTCTCTTGATCCTTCAGTGTGGTGCCCCCACTAAATGAAAATGATAATCTTATCACTGAAAAGGGAGTTGCAGTAGTAGGCTGATTGAATTAGTAATAATTTAGTGCTAGAATTTGTATTGTAGTTTCCATAGTAACCTTAATTCTTGCCGCTTGGTGTGTGTACATTATAAAAGATACATTCATGGATGTAATGTCAATGTATAGAAATTGGTTGCATTTCTATACACCAATAATGAAGCAGCAGAAAGAGAAATCAAGACTCGATCCCATTTCCATTGCACCAAAAACCTTAAGATACCTAGGGATAAACCTAACCAAACAGGTAAAAGATCTGTATGCTGAAAACTATAGAAAGCTTATGACAGATATTGAGGAAGATACAAAGAAATGGAAAAACATTCCATACCCCTGGATTAGAAGAACAAATATTGTTAAAATGTTGATACTACCCAAAGCAATCTACATATTCAACGCGATCCCTATCAAAACAACACCAGCATTCCTCACAGAGCTAGGACAAATAATCCTAAAATATGTATGGAACCAGAAAAGACCCCAAAGAGCCAAAGCAATCCTGAAAAAGAAAACCAAAGCTAGAGGCATCACGATCCTGGACTTCAAGCTATATTACAAAGCTGTAATTATCAAGACATATAGTACTGGCACAAAAACAGACACACAGATCAATAGAACAGAATAGAGAATCCAGAAATGGACCCACAAGTGTATGGCCAACTAACCTTCGACAAAGCAGGAAAGAATATCCAATGGAATGAAGACAGTCTCTTCAGCAAATGGTGCCGGGAGAACTGGACAGTGACATGCAGAAGAATGAACCTGGACCACTTTCTTACACCATACACAAAAATAAACTCAAAATGGATGAAAGACCTAAACATAAGGCGTGAACCCATCAAAATCCTAGAGGAGAAAACAGGCAGCAACCTCTTTGACCTCAGCCACAGCAGCTACTTACTAGACATGTCTCTGGAGGCAAGGGGAACAAAAGCAAAAATGAACTACTGGGACCTCATCAAGATAAAAAGCTACTGCACAGTGAAGGAAACAATCAACAAAACTAAAGGGCAACTGACAGAATGGGAGAAGATATTTGCAAATGACATATCAGATAAAGGGTTAGTATCCGAAATCTATAAAAAACCTATCAAACTCAACACTTCCCCCAAAAAATCCAGTGAAGAAATGGGCAGAAGACATGAATAGACACTTTTCCAAAGAAGACATCTAGATGGCTAACAGACGCATGAAAAAATGCTCAACATCACTCATCATCAAGGAAATACAAGTCAAAATCACAACGAGATACCACCTCACATCTGTCAGAATGGCTAAAATTAAGAACTCAGGAAACAACAGATGTTGACAAGGATGAGGAGAAAACGGAACCCTTACACACTGTTGGTGGGAATGCAAACTGGTGCAGCCACTCAGGAAAACAGTGTGGAGGTTCCTCAAAAAATTAAAAGTAGAACTACACAATGACCCACAAATTGCACGACTAGGTATTTATCCAAAGGATACAGGTGTGCTGTCGAAGGGACACATGCCCCCCAATGTTTATAGCAGCACTATCGACAATATCCAAATTATGCAAAGAGCCGAATTATCCCTCGACTGATGAATGGATAAGGAAGATGTGGTATATCACAATGGAGTATTACTCAGAGATCAAAAAGAATGAAATCTTGCCATTTGCAGCAACATGGATGGAACTAGCGTGTATTATGCTAAGCAAAATAAGTCAGTCAGAGAAAGACAAATATCATATGGTCTCACTCATATGTGGGATTTAAGAAACACAACAGATGAACATGGGGGAAGGGAAGGAAATATAAGATAAAAACCAAGGGAGACAAACCATAAGAGACACTTAAATACAGAGAACAAACTGAGGGTCGCGGAGGGGAGGTGGGTTGGGGGATGGGCCGAACAGGTGATGGGCATTAAGGAGGGCACTTGTCCAGATGTGCACTGGGTATTCTATATAAGTGATGAATCATTGGGTTTACTCCCAAAATCAATAGTACACTATACGTTACCTAACTTGAATTTAAATAAATTAATTAAAAAATAAAAGGTGCAGTTATAGTTGTAAGTGTGGTGTTAATCTTCAGGATCATTTTGTCCATTAGTGCTATGAGCACAGTGCCTTGGGCCTGTGAAAACGTTTAAGGAACAAAACAAAAATTTTATTCTAAAGCAAGAAAACTACAAAACTGAAATTAAGAAATATCAAGAGGGCCGCCTGGGTGGCTCAGTCAGTTGAGCATCGGACTTCGGCTCAAGTCAGGATCTCGCAGTTTGTGAGTTCGAGCCCCGTGTCGGGCTCTGTGCTGACAGCTCAGAGCCGGGAGCCTGTTTCGGATTCTGTGTCTCCTCTCTCTGCCCCTTCCCCGCTCATGCTCTGTCTCTCTCTGTCCCTCAAAAATGAATAAGCGTTAAAAAAAATAAAAAAAAAGAAATATCAAGAAAGTATAATGTCAACTTTATTAATTGTTAAATTTAGTACTCATAAATATGTCAATGTACTTGCAAACAACCTGTAGGTTTAATTTGCTCATTTCATTAGGATTCCTAAGCAGGATCATTCCTGAATAATCATAGCCAATCATATGTTATATAAGGTACTTGTAGTAAATATTTTAAAAATAAAAATCATGCAAAACTTTTCAAATGTTTTGTAAAAAAAATATATTTCATGTGAGTACATTTTACTGTGTTTGATAAGACCCATAGAAGGGTCTATGAAGGTTTTCAAGTGGGCCTTTTATGACTCACTTCGTTTCAGGTTTTGACAAACTACCCAGCAAGCTGCCTGCTTCTCTGTATACAGGTAGCCCCAGTGAGTGAGGCAAAGAAGGCATGCAGCCTTATTTGTAAGTTTCATAAGAAACCATTTTTTTAAAAATTGTTATTTTTTCCTATTACCATACAAATGCTTGAATTTTTCCTCCTTTTCCATTTTCTGAATTTGTAATTCTGAGAATATTTCCCGTAAGAAGTAGCAGAGAGGGGCGCCTGGGTGGCTCAGTCGGTTAAGCCTCCGACTTCAGCTCAGGTCATGATCTTGTGGTTCATAGGTTCGAACCCTGGGACAGCTCAGAGCCTGGAGCCTGCTTCGGATTCTGTGTCTCCCTCTCTGTCTGCCCCCTTCCCCACTCATGCTCTGTCTCTCTCTCTCTCTCTCTTAAAAATAAATAAATATTTAGGGGCGCCTGGGTGGCGCAGTCGGTTAAGCATCCGACTTCAGCCAGGTCACGATCTCGCGGTCCGTGAGTTCGAGCCCCGCGTCAGGCTCTGGGCTGATGGCTCAGAGCCTGGAGCCTGTTTCCGATTCTGTGTCTCCCTGTCTCTCTGCCCCTCCCCCGTTCATGCTCTGTCTCTCTCTGTCCCAAAAATAAATAAACGTTGAAAAAAAAATTTTTTTTTAAATAAATAAATATTTAAAATTTTTTAAAGAAAAGAAGCAGCAGAGAATGGCATTATTTGGAAGACAGGAAAGTGCTTGAGTTGGGAGCTGGGGAGCTGGGAATAACCGACGAACTCTCTCGTCATCCATGGATCATAATCTCCTGGAGGATGATGGCACATCTGGGGCCCAGAAAACTCTGAGGCTGTGAATCCATATGCCAGAGCCCTGAGTCCATTTGCATTATTTAATTTTTTAAAATATTTATTATTTGTTTTTGAGAGAGAGAGAGACAGAGTGTGAGCAGGGGAGGGGCAGAGAGAGAGAGGGAGACACAGAATCCGAAGCAGTTCCAGGCTCCGAGCTGTCAGCACAGGGCCCGATGCGGGGCTTGAACTCACAGACTGCAAGCTCATGACCTGAGCTGAAGTCGGAGGCTTAACCAACTGAGCCACCCAGGCGCCCTTCATTTGCATTATTTTAGCTATCCCATGATTCCCTGCCTGCACCTAGGACAGTCCTGAGCATGTAGGAGATTCTTTAGCCTCCTAATGCTGCCACAGACTAGGTGGCCTACAAAGACACAGATTTATTATCTTACAGTTTTGGAAATCAGAAGTCTAGTATGGGTCTGAAGGGCTGCATTCCTTCAGGAGATTCTAGGACGGAGAATCGGTTTCCTTGCCTTTTCTAGTTTCTATAGAGGTTGCTGGCATTTCTCAGTGTGTGGCCTTCTGCCTCTGTCTTCAAAGCCAGCAATGTCTGCTGGAGTCTTTCTCACATTACACCACTCAGGTCAACTCTTCTGCCTTCCTCTTCCCCTTTGAAGGAACTTTGTGATGATACTGGGCCACCCAGATAATCCAGGATTGTCACCCCACTGCCAAGTCCTAAATTTTGTCACATCTATAAAGTCCCTTTGCCGTGTAAGGTAGATTGCAGGGATTAAGACATGGGCGTGGGCATCTTTGGTGAGGAAACATTATTCTGTCTACCCCACAAGCACTTGGCAAACTCTGAGTGAGTAGATGCTTCCAGGACACCTGAACAAATACTTAGTTTTCTGCTTTGAGTGACTCTCAGAGGCTGGTCTGGTTCCTCTTGCTATTTTCCTGCTATGGCTCCCCTAACGCACCTTAATCCCACCTCTAAAGTTGCTCCTGCCTCTCTTCCTACTCATCCCTTTCCCCTTAAACTGAATGGTAGGGAAGTTGTATGAGTCACTCTTTTCCTTTTATTCTCTTGGTAATACCACCCGGTGAGACAGACCCTTGCCAAGGGCCAGCGGGGAGCCGTGTTGGCAGATTTGTGTGTAAGACGTGTGCATATCCATACTGATATTTTTCCTTTCCCATATTCAGAAATGTTTGTTGTTGTTTAGAAAATTGCCCCATGGGAGGAATCCTTTCAAGACATCGTATGAATGGATGTACATGTGACTAATAGTGAGCTTGTTCTCTGCCTCTCCTTGCCCTGGCCCCCATCCTCTTTTTCCTGATTTTCTGTCAGCCAAACTATGGGAGGCATCACAGGAGGAAAACTCAATGCAGCCAGGGTCAGATCTGCCTCCTAGCTGTGATATCCTCAGCAAATGCCTTAATCTCTGTGCCTCGGTTTCCTTAGATATAAAATGTGAACAGCAGCCTTTTCATTTCAAACCACACTCAGGAACCAGTGTTTCATCTTGGTCTTTTATTAAAACATATTTGATTTCTATACCAGCCACCAGGCTACCTAAGACAAAGGCCTACAGGATAAAGGCCAAACTCTTCAGCATAGAGGTTCTTGAAACTCTGATCCCACCCTCACTTTCCAGCTTCCACTTCCATTGCTTCCATTGCAACGACACTCCCACAAATCCCATCTGCTTGTCATGCCCCAATATGCCAGAGAGAGGATGTTCTTGAAGTTCTCTCTCTCTCTCTCTCTCTCTCTCTTTCACTTTGATAGATAGGAAAAGAGATGGGGTCAGGGAGAGCAAGTGTCAATCATTGTTAGAAGGATTTTCTAAGATATTACAATGAAAATCTTGCCTTGAAAAAAGAGAAAAGTAATGAATGTGTTTAAATTCAGATAAAATGTACGTTTCAGTTTCGAATACACAGCTAATCAGAGCTAACTGGGGGGGGGGGGGGGTCAGTGCTTCCTGGCCAGAGAGATGTTTTAAGCATTGCTGAGTCTTATCTGCCCTAAATCAAGTAGATGGTACCACCTAGGATAACTGAGTTCCTGCTTCACCCAGTTGGGCATTAGAAGTAAGTAAATAAATGGAAAGGCAGCTTCTTCTTGGGATGTTGCAACCTGATTTGGGGAGGGGTGGGGATGGAGACTACGAGGGGTGTCGCCTCTGGGCAGGGTTTGGTTTTCCTGAAGGATACTTTTTCTTATTCACCTTATGCCTTAGCACCACTTACCTGCAAGAAAAGCAGCCAAAGACAACCCAAGGTGACTTTTCATCCTCCACAAGTCACTTTCACATGGAGGAAGAATGCCTAAACCGCAGGAATATTCTACAGAGGGATCAGGACCTTGAGAACAGAGGAAAGAGGTTGTTGTTACTACATTGTCGGCTTCATTCTTTGTCCTTATACCCTTTACACAGACTCTTACTTTTGAGAGCCATGTTAAGAGTGCTCAATTTGATGGTTCTGGGTAGCTGAATTTTTGACAGGTCGTTTTCCATAGCAGCCATCTCTGCCTCTCAGAGAAGCCATCCAGGACCCACGCCATGCCCCTTCGCACCCCGAGAATGTCCTACATGCTCTTCTGGTCACACCACCCTTTTACCTTCCCTGCTTGCACACCAGGCGGTTCCTGCACATTGCCAGTAGTCAGCATCATATTTCTGAAGCCCTTCCTAGTGACCAGCACACCCCAACACACACGGCAAAGAAAGGTCATTAATTAATATTATATGCTCACCTTTCATGTATTAAACGGGATGCATGTGTGTATGACAGAATTTTCCTGCAGATTTTTCAGCGAAACATTTTGTTCAGCAGGTTCTGCTGGCAACCACAGAAATCAAGATAAGTAACTCTAGTGCCTGTGTTTTAGGGACATCTAAACGTATATCATGGGGCAGGGAGCAAGAGGAAAGGAAGAATCAAAAGAAAGCAAAACTACCATCTGAAAAAAATGCATGGCTTCTTATATTGCTTGTCAATGAATGTTTCCTTTAAAATACTGAATAACAACAAAACTTCCATGAAAATTCTGAATTACAGCTCCTTTTTGCTGTACAGTTCACAGGTTGTTTCATTTAAATTATTTCACTGGATCTTGGCCACAGCCAGTGCAATACCCACTGTAAAGATGGTGACAGGGAGGCTCAACAAAGACAACAGACTTGTCCAAGTAGCAGAGCCAGTGGGTGGTGGTCTGGAGAGGAGGGTGTGGTCATGCACCTGCACGCCCTCCAAGGAGCCCTTAGCAGACAGCTGATGGTGCCCAACGCTAAGAAGAGCACACGGGAGACACAGGTAGATGAGGAACCGTTCCCCTCCAGGCGCTGCTGACTCGCTTTCCCCCCCCCACACACACCACCTGTGTTTCTCCCCCTTACTCCTTAGTTGAGCTGCCTGTATTTCAGCAACTGTTCCATGCTCGGTTGGAAAATTTGAAGCCCGGAAAGTCATAATCTGTGATTCATTTCCTATGTCTGCACACCTTCCGTATGATATTCTTCCTTTATGTACTGTTTTTCTTATCACCCACCTCATGTGCTACCATGAGACTATCACGTGATTTAATCCCATGTCTCTGACTTAAACAGCTTCTCATCCAGTGGGGTGACAGAAGGAGCCTGGTTAGAGGAACCGTGGGAGAGAGTGACACCCCAGTCCTTGATGTTTTTATTGTCAATAAAGATATCAAGTGGCAGCTAAGCAAGGGGGAACCTAGGGAAATATTACCAACAAATATGATAAAACATTGGTTATTATAAGGGAAGCTCGCACAAATAAGTAAAACCTAACATCAATACAAAAAGGGACAAAATATACAAAAAAGCAATTGATAAAGAGACTAATAACAAAGAAAATATATGAAAAGGCTACAGGCTAGTAGCTAATAAAAAGATATTAAAATGGCAGTCCTCACCTGTCAAATTAGTGAAAAATTAAATATATAAGTTTATATGATGAAATAAGCACATTTTAAACACAGGCGCAGTTTAAGTCTTGCCACAAAATAAATTGGGACTATGTACCAAGAGCTTGAAAATGGTTCATATTCTTGCATTTAGTAATTTCATTTTTAAGAATCTACTTGAGACAAGCAATCTGAAATTTGGTCACATAATCGAAAGCAGAGATGGGCAACCCAACATTATGTATAATAGTAGAAAATTAGGAACTTAAATAAGCAACAGTAAGAAAAACTTAACAGAAATTATCATATAGCTATGTGTTATATCATAATAATGCAAAGAATATTTAATGGCAGGAGAAATGTCAGGTTGTCAAATGTCAAAATTCGTTCACCTGAAATCTCGAAAGAAGGTAAATGTTCTCATACTCTGGCAACGGTGAAGGGCCCTTCTCCACACCTGGGAGAGCGAGCTCTGCAGGGCCAGAACCCTGGGCCGAGGGCCGGCTGCCCAGGCTGCTGCCACTGACTCAGCCATGTCACCTGGGCAACGTCACTGGGCTGTCCAGCTCCCCCAATTCCTGCCAGCGGCCCCTGCTTCTACCTCAGCAGGAGAACTGTGAGGCGGTCCGTGTTAAAACTGCCTGGTGGGAAGGCAGCTGGCTCCTGTTAGCACAGAACACAGGCACTCGAGAGAAAAAATTATTAGTGGGACAGAGAATAAACTGAAAGTACTTTCCAGGCTAAGTTGAAGTATGCATATAAGTAATATTTTAACTGATTCCTAATTTTCATTTTTTCCCCAGTTGTCATCAGTACCTCGAACACTATCCTAATTGCCTAATTACGTGATGCCCTCCACAAACAGTCCTGAGTCTTTGATCACCCTTTCCTGTGCCAGCTCCCAGAGATGGCTGCAACCTCACTGAGGGCCTTGCAGGGCGGTGCTGGGGTGAAGGATGCCAGCTTGGGGTCAGGATATCTGGTGCAAATCCCAGCTTTGTCACATACCAGTTGTAAACCTTAGCCGAGGTGCTGGACTGCTATGAAGCCACAGTTCCCTCAGCCACCCAATGGGGGCAGCAGCTCTGCCTCACTGGGGTGGTGGGGAGATTAAATGAAAAGTCCGGGTCACAGGCTTGGCCAAAGTAACACCTGGCACAGAATCAACAGTAAATGGTCGGTTTTATTATTACTACCGCCCTTAACTCCTAGACAGCTTTCATCTTCCACTTACACAACAGGGCTCCACTCTCCAGCGTGGCCTGGTTAAGGGGGGGTCGAAGCAGCAGAGATGTCCTGCAGAGCCCAGGACGATGTCAGCCTGTGCAGAAAGCATAGATGATGTTACGGAACTGGTGCAAAACCTTTCTGGATGTCTGTTCATGGATACCCCCAAACTGTGATCCCCAAACCGTGGACCCATACTCTGAAGTAGGTTTTGAGGCAAATTGGGAATGGTTAACATTTGAAAACCCTTCATGGTGTGTCAGGAGATCCAGGCTATGCGATGGAGAAGAAGAAATATGGTCCATAAAACAGGTGGAAGGGCTGGAATTCGGAGGTGGTGTGACCAAAGAGCAGGGATTGGGAGGGGGGGGGATGGTGGCAAATAGGCCACAAATGAGTCAAAGCAGATGGAAATATGTTGTTTGTGTCACCCATGTACGCAACCAGAGTGGTCATGCCGTCAGCGAGCGAGCGAGTGAGGGGCACGGCCTTGGGTGTGGCACGGGTTTCTGCAGGACAGCTAGTCTTGGGTCTTCTCCTCCCTGTCCCTTTGCTCCATCAGCTTATCTGTACACCTGCTCGTCCTGCTCCACACTGGCGGCCACGTGGTCATCATCCATTCTTACTGTTGCCTGGTTTAGACCCTTTCCATTTTATAAATACTTTTCCTTTCCTTACTTTGCAAATGTTAAAATGTGAGATGGAGAGGTAAGTGTGGCCTTTCTAAGGTGAGGGGTCAGAAGAGGATTCAGACCTCAGCTCTGCCACGTCCTTGTTCTGTGTCCTTTGGAAAATTACGTAATTTCACGGAGCTTCCACGTCTGTGTTTATGCCATAAATACAAAAATCCTGCCCCACTGTCCTGCCCCACTGTCGTGACAATTCATTGGAAAAAACAAAAAAAGAATATTTGTGGAGAAACTAGCATAGAGTAGGCAGTTAGTAAATACCTTCTTTCCCTTTAAGGAGAAATGTTGACATACAAATACTGCATTTCATACAATTGCAGTGTTTACAGACAAACATTGTGCTTGTGGCTTTATGAGTATCTAATCAAATACGCCTGTAAGTGTTTGGATGATTAAAAATATTTGACAATTACAACCAGGTCAAGTGCTAAGAAAATAATGATAAATAAGAAAAAAGTTCTTGCCAGCTGGTGCTTTCATTCTAGTTGGGAAAGACAACAGATAATGAACGTGGATATAAATAATGCATAGACAAATATTTTTATAGAAAAATAAGATATCCACATGTGCTTAGTTTGCATGACTTTTAACTGGATATTTGGCCCATTGACTGATGATCTTGGCTGGTGATTAGGGCCTGTGGGTGAAACCCCACATGTCCAGGTATCAGGTCCTACAGAGAGATTAGAGTGAGGAGGTAGATTTTGGGCTGAGAAGGATCACATGCTGACGTCTAAGAAAACACATTCTATAACTTGTGACACCTCCGAAAACCAAGTCAGCTGGCTTTCCTAGGCCAGCAAATTGCTGGTGACCCTAGAGAATTGTGTGAGGCCACAATTTAATTGCACAAGCTTTAAGAGATCTGCAGTCTTTTATCCCATTAATTCAACCTGCAACTTTGTTCTCCCGTCCTTTTGAATATGCAATTCTCATTGATTTCAATGGGAGTTACAGACACAGAGAGAGGGAAGAATTGGGCCAATTATCTGTTCAAAGGAGAGCATCATTTAAAGTACAGTCTTAAAATGTTTGCAGGCATATTAGTGAGTCAGTTCCTTCTCCCTCGTTTGTCCAGAAGGCTTTCCAGTTTGAATGGACCCTTTTAAAGGGCGGTCTCCTTCCCTAAAATCTCAGTGTCAAACTCATGCACCAGTAATTTGATGTGACTGCTGGGAGGCAGTGACCTCACATTTCAGTCCCGATTTTACTGCTGAATTGTTTTAGATTCAAGCTATAGCCTAATCATAATTACCAACCCCAAATAACATTATAAATTCCTAGAATGCCTATTGGGCTCTGACCAGTGCTGCATACAGCAAGTTAGTCGGCACAGCCTCTGCCCTCAGAGACCCTTTGTTTGAAATAGTCTCAGTCCATTGGTCATGCACCAGCATAGTGCAAGAGGAAAAATGGTTGCAAATATAACATTCAAAGCAACGGAACTTGCACAGACGGTGAGCACAGCATTGTGATTTCAGCTCTCCCTAACCTTATGGACTGTGTGGTACAGCATTTGGCTGCGTTGTACATTTCTGTAAAGCAAATCCTATTCCCTAACAATCTCCATTCCATAATTTTCCATAATTCCATTTGTATTAGTACTCATGAAAGTCTTACTTGAAAATTCCTGTGGGGGAGAGATCCAGGTGATGTGGACTGCCAGACATCCCAGCTCCCCAGCTAGCCTGTGTCTTTGAGAGACTTCTTGATGCAGGACAGTGGATAGCCCTGGGAGCTCAGAATCTTCCTTTGCTCTTTCTTTGACCCAGAGAGGTATCCCTTCCACACTTTAAGATACCTTGCCTTCATGCTCCAATACCTTTTTTTCCTTTTGGTTAAGTATTTATAATGCTTTGTAGGACCAAGGTCAGGACTGGTCCCCATCAGTAATTGTCTCCAGGTGTGCAACAGAAATTGAGCTCCCAAGTTTGCACTTTTGCGACACAAGTGAAGATAATATGTACCCCATATGTGGCAAAGCCGTCACCTTGCAGCATGGTAAAGGAATATTGTAGGATGCGTTCTAAGTCTGCCTTCAAGCTTAGGAGCTATGAGACCTTGGGCAGTCTCTGGGATGCTAAGTTTCTTCTTCTGGAAGGTGAGGCCATAATACCCACTTTCTAGAGTGTGTGTAGAGTAGATATGATAATAAAGTATGCAAAAAGCCAGCTCAGTATATAGTGGTTTTCGTTTTTCTGTTTGTTTTGTTTTGTTTTCAATGAGAAGGGTTATTGAAATGTATTATAGATTTTCTGTGGAGTAAAGAGTCCATATGTGTTTAATATTTTAAATAAAAAACTCCTGTTTATTTTTCTCCAGTGCTATTTCATACGGAACAAAGACCCTGTGAAATAGCTCACCAAAGAGTTATGATAATCATATTCTGTTCATAATAATGCTTAAATGAAAATTTTCTGCAGAGCTTGACTATTATTTCAGGTTTGCTCACCTGGTATTCTCCATGAAAACAAGTATCAACAAAATAAGTGGGGGCAACAAAAATCACTGTTATTATATTTATTACAAACAGGTATTCTTTGGTTGATTGACTTTTCTTATATGAAATCCTATTTCTAATAATTGTCAAAATAGTAAATAATACGTTCCAGAAATAATCATTACTATCATTTTAAAATCTTTTTAAAAATGTTTCTTGCCTTGCTATAAAATACGGAATCTGAGATTTGAGTGACATCTGTCCTAGCTTACAGCAATTTCTTTTCCAGTGTCTTTTTCTTGCCTTCTAAGGTGTTCTATAGAACAACAAGTAGGGCTAGCTACATTCCTTGTAGAATATACAGTTATGAAATTCTTAGGAAAAGTTTAAATAATGTAAAGGCAATTACCCCCCAATAAATTTTAAGAAATAACTGGATTTTTAAAAATTAACACATGAGTATTTCTATCATAGAGGTGTAATGGGGTTTAGGGGTCAGGAACTACTTCAGCCTTAGCCGATAAAACAATAATAAACAATATAACCATCAGGGATCAAATTATGTAATGCCGGCTTCAGGTACTCAAGAAGTTCAGGAGAGATGTAGAAGTAACTAAGTAAATAAATAAGAAGTTCAGGAGAGAAATTTTAGTGAAGTTGATGGTAAACCAGAAGAGCTTGGTCTTAGGCTGGGTCTTGAGGGATAGATGAACTGAATTTGGATAGGCAGAGGAAACATGTTCCTTACGGGTTTTATATCTCTGATCGGCAGTAGGAATCTGCAAATTCCTTCACGGTTTGAGTGTATGATATGTTTCCTGATAATTAGCAAACATAGGAACCTGACAGTGAGTGGCTACAATGCCCCTTCCTCAGCAGAACTTCACAGAAGTGACTCCCTGGGAAGAGGAAATATTCCCACCCTTCCAGTTGGCATTCAGCATTGCCCTGAGTTTTTGCATGCAGATCTTCGAAAGATAAGGGGTCAACAGATTGCATTTATGCAAATGAGATGTTCAGATTCTACTTGGGAACACAAGTAAATAGTAAACAAGAGAACCCGAAAGTTAGCTAAATTGGAAAGCTGGCTGAAATGCTAAATAGAACATACTTGATAAGAAATGATGGGTTCACTCAGCCTGGAGGAAATGCAGCAGAATGGAGAATGTTCTAATACAGCTCTACTCATTATGAGCTCAGCTCAAAGTGCTCCAGTGATAGGTACAGAAGGCATACTGAAACCTTTCCACATGTCTAATGATTGTCTGCTAAGTCTGTCATCGAAAAGTGCAAACACTTAAAGATCCAGTGAGTTTTGTCTATTTTCCTTCAGATAAAATGGTGATGCAGGTATTGGAGTTCTGGGCTATAGATGAGATAGAGATACAGAGACAGAAATGTACAAATGAAACTTACAGTTGCCCTAAGAGTCTGTTCACCTGCCCGTGTCCCTCAGTATGCCATTCTCATTCAGTGCCACCCCATCCTTCCTAAGTCACCTCAAACCTAGACCCACTGACTGCCATTCTCACACTGTTTCCTGTCACTCCCGTGCCCAGCTTAGTTTGGATTCCCAGGAATTCTGTTAGTCTCTAGGTTTTTTGTATTACCAGCAGGGACAGCTTGTCCCTTGCTTTGATGACCATGGTGGTTTTAAAGTATGTTCACAAACTTTCTGACACTCTTCCCTTCAAAAGGTGGAGCCTAAATCTCCTACCCCTGGGCATGGTCTGGACTCAGTGACTCCCTTCTAACAAACAGAATAATAAGAGAAGTGACAGGGTGCAGCTTCCGATACTGGTATAAAAGACACATCAGCTTTTCCTCACTCTTTCCCTTGGATCACTTGCTGTGAGAAAAGCCAGCTGCCAGTCATGAGGACACTCGCCATAGAGAGGCCCGTGTGGTGAGAAATAGAGGCCTCTGGTCAGCAGCCAAGAAGGAACTGGGGCCTCCTGCTGATAGCCACGTGCGTGAGTTTTGAGTGGGTCCACAATTCCCAGTCAGGCCTTCGGGTGATTGTCGCTGTGGCCAACGTCATAGGCGCAACCACAGGAGATGCTTTGAGCTCATCCAAGCTACTCCCAACTTTTGATTCACAGAAACTGTGAGATGAATAAATGCTTGCTATTTTAAACATATAATTTTGGGGGTAATTTGTTATATTATTGATACCTAATACAATGACTAAACAGAGTAATGTACTAGCCTGACATAAAAAAAAAGTCTTACAAAGAATTAGGTGAGAATTCCACATTTTTTGATAGGCCTTGAAAAGGGAGAATCAGCTTTGGTCCACCACAAGTGTTTTCCATGTCTGAGCCAAAGGTGCACTTAACAACAGTGATTCTGGCGGGGGCAATACTATCCTGTAAACTTTTTTTTCAGAAATTGGCAGAACCTTCTGGGTTATCATAATGATTGGGGCCGCTCTAAAGGAGCTAGCAGTGGCTTTAGATGCCCTGTGAAGCATGGGACAGTATCACACAGTGAAGAATCATCCTATCCCCCTTACCACCATAGAGTGCCTCGCTGATCATTTATGAAAAAAAGCTGCTTTCTGAACTTAGAACTTGTTTCACATTGAACTCATTTTTAATGCTTTTAATATATACTGAGTTTCCCAGAAATAGAACCACTGTGTAAGTTGATAGATTATACTTTTTTCTTTAGAACCTTTCTAGAGTGTTCAAAACCACCTCATGGCAACAGTGATCTTCATACATTAAGTCACCAATAAGACACTCACATTAGTCTACATTTATACCTGAAGAATGCTTGGTGATTCTACAAATAGGTAACAGTATCTGACTGCTCATAACATAGCCATATCAAGCCTTACACATGGAGAACCACTGTTCTCGATCGTTACAGACATATTAGAGACAGTGTGGCAGAGTAGGGTGACAGACCTGAATTCATTCTGATTCTACCATTTGCTGTGAGTTAGTAGCCTCTTACTTTTTTCAAGATTGTTTTCCCATCTGTATAATAAGGTAATAACAACTGTGTTGAAGATTTTTGGAAGGGTGAGAGTTAATGTTTTAGAATGTTCGGGATAGTACCTGGCCCGTTGTGGTTGTGTGATACTGACACATGTCATGGTAAGCGATAGTGCATGTTTTGATCCATTCGATAAAGGCAAATCAGCGTGCTTCTTCCTTTCAGGTCTGCGAGATAGGATGCCAGCTTGATTCTGAAACCTAACAATAGTCCTGATTTAAAATAACAGAGAAACCAATGAGATACAAGGTACCGTTTAGCTTAAGAGTAGAGACAAAGCTTCAGTCAGTTCTGAACTTGGAAGTAGTATGTTAAAATTATTAGGAAGCTTAGGGATCTCCAGATTTTTCAGTATGGAATAGCATTTTCACTTACACCTGTGATGCGGAGAGTAACTGTTCTTCATGCCACAACAGGTTATAAAAAGCTACAATGAAAGACCCTGAATCTGGGATTTGCACTTTCTTTTTTTTATATATATTAAGTATAATTTATTTTCCAATTGGTTTCCATACAACACCCAGTGCTTATCCCAACAGGTGCCCTCCTCAATGCTCATCACCCACTTTCCCCTCTCCCCCACCCCCCGTCAACCTTCAGCTTGTTCTCAGTATTTAAGAGTCTGTTATGGTAGGCCTCCTTCACTCTCTATAATTTTCCCCCTTTCCACTCTTCCATGGTCTTCTGTTAAGTTTCTCAGGATCCACATAAGTGTGAAAACATGTGGTATCTGTCTTTCTCTGACTGACTTATTTCACTTAGCATAATACCTTCCAGTTCCATCCACGTTGCTGCAAATGGCCAAATTTCATTCTTTCTCATTGCCATGTAGTATTCCATTGTGTATATAAACCACAATTTCTTTATCCATTCATCAGTTGATGGACATTTAGGCTCTTACCATAATTTGGCTATTGTTGAAAGTGCTGCTATAAACATTGGGGTACATGTGCCCCTTGGGATTTGCACTTTCTTGCCAAGGCATCATGGACTCTACCGTCCACCTCCCTCTTCTCCATGCAGAGACAACTACTGGGTTGCAGTTGTTGAGAGTCGGTGTGTTTGGGTGCATGCTGTCTTCTTATCTCTCCTCTGTGCTCACTAGTGGGTAGAACCTCATTCTGACTCTAGCACACTTGTGGAAGTGGGCCAAAATGTGTTCTGCCCTCACCTCAGTCAGTGCTGCTGCCCATGGAACTCAAGCCAGCAAAAGCTGAAGTTATCCCAAGCACCTGCAAAGAAATGGGAAGAACCAGACTGTGAGCAAGAGGGAGTAATATTAAGACTGTAATTCTGAGGCACCCAGCTATCCCCTGCTGGGGAGTCATCTATTTGTTTACCTGACTTACAGACACCCAGAGTCTGAGAGGAATGCAAGAACCCAGCTAGCCAGGTCTGGCAGGAGATTCATTTGCTAGAGATGCCCAAGGGGAACCCTTAGAAGGGGACAGAGCAGCCCCAAAGTGCATGGAATGGATTTAAGCCATCCTTTAAAGTGATCTCGCATTAACCAAAATCTGGATTAATTTTAATTATGCTTTTTTTTAAATGTGAAATTTATTGTCAGATTGGTTTCCATACAACACCCGGTGCTCATCCCAACAGGTGCCCTCCTCAGTGCCCATCGCCCACCCTCCCCTCCCTCCCACCCCCCATCAACCCTCAGTTTGTTCTTAGTATTTAAGAGTCTCTTATGGTTTGTCTCCCTCCCTCTCTAACTTTTTTTTCCTCCTCCCCTCCCCCATGGTCTCCTGTTAAGTTTCTCAGGATCCACATAAGAGTGAAAACATATGGTATCTGTCTTTCTCTGTATGACTTATTTCACTTAGCATAACACTCTCCAGTTCCATCCACGTTGTTACAAAAGGCCATATTTCATTCTTTCTCATTGCCAAGTAGTATTCCATTGTGTATATAAACCACAATTTCTTTATCCATTCATCAATTGATGGACATTTAGGCTCTTTCCATAATTTGGCTATTGTTGAAAGTGCTGCTATAAACATTGGGGTACAAGTGCCCCTATGTATCAGCACTTCTGTATCCCTTGGGTAAATTCCTAGCAGTGCTATTGCTGGGGCATAGGGTAGATCTAATCCTGTCAATTGATGCAGAAAAAGCATTTGACAAAATTCAGCATTCTTTCTTAATAAAAACCCTCGAGAAAGTTGGGATAGAAGGAACATACTTAAACATCATAAAAGCCATTTATGAAAAGCCCACAGCTAATATCATCCTCAACGGGGAAAAACTGAGAGCTTTCCCCCTGAGATCAGGAACACGACAGGGATGTTCACTCTCACCGCTGTTATTTAACATAGTGTTGGAAGTTCTAGCATCAGCAGTCAGAAAACAAAGGGAAATCAAAGGCATCAAAATTGGCAAAGATGAAGTCAAGCTTTTGCTTTTTGCAGATGACATGATATTATACATGGAAAACTCGATAGACTCCACCAAAAGTCTGCCAGAACTGATACATGAATTCAGCAAAGTCACAGGATACAAAATTAATGTACAGAAATCAGTTGCATCTTATACACTAATAATAAAGCAACGGAAAGACAAATAAAGAAACTGATCCCATTCACAATTGCAGCAAGAATCATAAAATACCTAGGAATAAATCCAACTAAAGATGTAAAAGATCTGTATGCTGAAAACTATAGAAAGTTTATGAAGGAAATTGAAGAAGATATAAAGAAATGGGAAAACATTCCATGCTCATGGATTGGAAGAATAAATATTGTTAAAATGTCAATACTACCCAAAGCTATCTACATATTCAATGCAATCCCAATCAAAATTGCACCAGCATTCTCCTCAAAGCTAGAACAAGCAATCCTAAAATTTGTATGGAACGACAAAAGACGCCGAATAGCCAAAGTAATATTGAAGAAGACCAAAGCGGGAGGCATCACAATCCCAGACTTCAGCCTCTACTACAAAGCTGTAATCATCAAGACAACATGGTGTGGGCACAAAAACAAACACATAGACCAGTGGAATAGAATAGAGACTCCAGAATTGGACCCACAAAAGTATGGCCAACTAATCTTTGACCAAGCAGGAAAGAATATCCAGTGGAAAACAAACAAACAAACAGTCTCTTTAACAAATGGTGCTGGGAGAACTGGACAGCAATATGCAGAAGAATGAAACTAGACCACTTTCTTACACCATTCACAAAAATAAACTCAAAATGGATAAAGGACCTGAATGTGAGACAGGAAACCATCAAAACCTTAGAGGAAAAAGCAGGAAAAAAACCTCTCTGACCTCAGCTGCAGTAATTTCTTACTTGACACATCTCCAAAGGCAAAGGCATTAAAAGCAAAAATGAACTATTGGGACCTCATCAAGATAAAAAGCTTCTGCACTGCAAAGGAAACAATCAACAAAACTAAAAGGCAACGGAATGGGAAAAGATATTTGCAAATGACATATCAGACAAAGGGCTAGTATCCAAAATCTATAAAAACTCACCAAACTCCACACCCGAAAAACAAATAATCCAGTGAAGAAATGGGCAGAAGACATGAAAGACACTTCTCTAAAGAAGACATCCGGATGGCCAATAGGCGCATGAAAAGATGCTCAACGTCACTCCTCATCAGGGAAATACAAATCAAAACCACACTGAGATACCACCTCATGCCAGTCACAGTGGCTAAAATGAACAAATCAGAAGACTATAGATGCTGGCGAGGATGTGGAGAAACGGGAACCCTCTTGCACTGTTGGTGGGAATGCAAACTGGTGCAGCCGCTCTGGAAAACAGTGTGGAGTTTCCTCAAAAAATCATTATGCTTTTTAAAAAATCACCTTTGTAACCTTAGAAGAAAGCATTAATAAAAGAGGGAAGTCTTTTAGTCAATATCATAAAAAGAAGTCATATAAACTCAATATTTTATAGAACATGTCACTAAAATTGCAACCGAAAAAAGTTCTAAGAGAAAAAATGAGTATGATAAGAGTTATCAAAATATCAGTACTTCTTTCTATAAATGATGTATATGCAGGGGATATTTAAAGATAAATTGCCTGTGAACGAAAACGAGAAGAATAGCACAATCACAGAAATGGTTATTGAAACTATCTGAAATTCCCTGTGTTCCACACTATCACATAATGGTATGGCTGTTGAAGTTGCTCACACAATAAGATAGCTTTAGAGAAATTTTAGCAGACATCTTTGTGGTTTCACAAAAGGAGGTCCCCGAAAACTTAGAAGATGGTTTAGATAATGCAATTATTTAATCAAGAATGTCAAATACCAGCCATCACACCACCTGATTTTTAAAGTAATGGAAGCCAGGAATGAAAGGCGTTATTTTAAAAAGCAGAGAAAGAAGAACAAACGACAAAAAGAAGAGAAAAAATGATGACACACAGCCTAAAGGAGATGTGTCTGTATCATAACTGCGCGGTATTTTTTTCTCAAAAGTTTATCTGCAAACTAATATCTATTAAAAGATAAAAAAGAAAACTTTAGAAACTAGAGCAACCTTTTCTTTTTAAAGGATGAGGTAAGAGACTCCAATGACAACATGTTTTAAATTAAGGATCTTTAGTTTTTTCACGCCTCCCACCAGGTTTCCAGGTTTCCCTGAATTGCAGTTTGAGAAGACATCCCTCATTTACCTCCTAGCCGACGCTGTCCCTTATGGTTAAAAAGCCCCAAGTGACAAGTGCCTCCTACGTGTACCGAGTAGCGATACCAGAAGAAAGAGAACGTGAATAATCCTCATGCAGTGTCTGATTTCCTAAGTGGTGTCAGTATAATATATTGGCAAATCCCCTCATTTTGAAATGGAATTATCCTAAAGGTAATAACCTTTCTATAACTCTGCATTTTCACGTATTGTAAAATAAAAACAGGTTAAATGACTATTGTCGAAATTCAGGGTTAACCAAAACTTTTTGTGTTTCAAACTTCTGAATGAAAAGTATTTCTTAAACACTAGACGGCTTCCCTACCCCAGTGATTTTGACTCACCTAGAGTAGAGGGGTGCAGATTTGCTTAGCTGATTGAGCTACCGCCAGACTCATTACGCAGGGCTGTAGGTCAAGTTGGTGCTGGACGAGAGCCTGAAACGTCTCCGAACCCAGTCTCACGAGCTCGCCAATATGTTGGCACTAAGATTTACTCGAAATGGAAAAAGTCTGTGGATATACATAAGCAGTTTAGCATTGCCTGTCTTTGGGAAAATATTTTTATTTTAATCCTTATTTTTTAGAGAAACACCATAATGTGTCAACTGGGATTTATATGTTTTACTAAATAAACCAAAATCCGGAGTGGTTTGTCTGTCTGTAACCATTTAGCTAAAATTTCACGTCATCAAAATTTTCTGAAGGTAAATAGCCCATCGAAATTAAGTATACTTTAAGATAAAATAACATGACCCCTTTACATATATAAATAAGTAACCTAGATAATATTCTTTCTTAATAGTGTGTAAAGATTATCTCTAGCAAAAAATATTCTTCTCCACACTGGCGTATGTGGTAGTATAAGAACAGATTTTATTTATTTTTTTTTTTGGATGTTTAAAAGTATGCTTTTGATATAATGTTATTTATTTTTTTCTTTTTTTTCAATATATGAAGAACAGATTTTAAAATTCAAGAATTAATAAGAAAATAAGAAGTAAGGCAGTCTCTTTCATGTGAAGAATAAGATCTAGAAAAAAAAGTTGTAAGTTAAGAGAAGAAGAAATTAGATTTACTTCTACAGACACAAAGACTCAACAGAGCAAAACTAATTTAGAGATTTTAGCACAAGGAATACAAGCCGTGTGTAATAAGTGGACACGTGGGTTATTTTCTTCCTATCTTTAAGATAATCTGTGTTTCTTTACCCCACAGTAAAGGGAGAATATGAATAATTTCCATAATTCAATGCAACATGTGAATTACAAAGAGCTATTCAGTATTTTGTTAAGATCATTCTGTAGGCACTTGGAGTCTTTTTTGTTCAGAGCCTTTACTTAAGGATTGAAATCCTTCTAATGATGGTGAAGTGGTCCCATGATTTAAATTATTTAAATTATTATATGCACATCTTCATGCAACCCAGCAATTAATGTATCTGTATACATACAGATATATATATGTAAATATATATATATATATATATATATATATCCACATGTATAAAACGTATGTAGTAGATCAAAAATTAGAATTACATTTCATTCAAAGTGATTAATGGGGTTTCAACATTCGCTAAGAATACTGTGATTGCTGTTGCCTTCAGTAACTTCTTTTGTATTTTCTTAATAATACCAAAATTTAAATTAAAAAGCAATAGAAGGCAACATAGAAATACCTTATTGTGGTCTAAATAGGGAAGCCTCTTGCAAGCAGCACATAAACACAGGAGTCATAGGGGCGCCTGGGTGGCTCAGTCAGTTGAGCGTACAACTTTTGATTTCAGCTCAAGTCATGATCTCAAGGTTTGTGAGATTGAGCACATGTTGGGCTCTGCACTGACAGAGCGGAGCCTGCTTGGGATTCTCTCTCTCCCCGTCTTTCTGCCCCTCCCCCCACCAAGATAAATAAATAAACATTTGAAAACCACAGGAGTCATAAAAATGATCTATAACTTGAACTACATATGAAAGCAAGTTTGACGCTAGGAGAAAACATACAACCAAGTAAAAAGACAAATAGCCAAATTAGAGAAATATTTGCAATACAATATACTGCTGTTGAATGCTTCTTTTATACAAACCTTTTCACAGTGATACAAACTTGTAAATGTATTTGACAGTATTTCATTGACTTGTCAAAAGAATCAGTGCACCATGTAGGTGTCAGGAATAGTTTCAGTGCTATTTTCATGCTATTGCTTAAAAATCTAAATTCTGTAATAAGTGTTTCGTGTTATGATTCAGCATCATCTCTGAGCTCAAACTACAGTCTCAAAACCACAGGGACAAGAAGTGGCATGGTTCAGGGGAAACGGAAGCCACAGTAAAGCAAAATTAGTCCTTGAATAACTCGAACTTTTTGGTGGTTTCCAATGGAAAAAAATGAAAATAATCCCTCCTCACTACTCCGCCCCACGGATAGTTGGGGATACTGAACTGTTCTTTCCCCAGTTGTTAAACCAGGGAATTTCTAAGATTCCTTCCAGGTCTGAAATTCTCTGGTTCTATGACTATCCCTGTTTTATCATTACATCTCATTTTGCCGAAAGAAGGTTAAATCCGTAGTCTTTTATCTTACATCTATCTTTGTGAGAAAGAGTAAAGAAAACCGAATTCAGTTTCTTCATGATTAATGCATTTGTCAAATTCTTTCCAAGTAGCAAATTAATTTATTGTGTTTTTTCATGAATGCAAATTAAAGCTTCACCAACTATTGTGAAACTTAGCAGTCCTTTTTCATAAATTAAATCTAACTGATTTAATGTTAATGAAAGGGACTATATTCAAATACAAATTTTAATAACTTGGGTGGAAAGAAAATCTTAGACTTCATAAGATTTCCTTACATAAAATTCATGTAACTTGGACAGAAAGTCATTAAAAAGTAATTTTCTATATTGAAGCCTGTATTAATTGCCTTGTATAAAACTCTGAAAAGTTCTTTAATAAATGTCTGGTCCTATGTGTCCTCCAGAAGGAGAATTGTATATTGATTAGTTAATTATCCCAAACCAAGGGCCCCAAATTCAGTTTCTGATGATCGCTGTCTTACCTTTTTCCTTGTTTGAATTTCTCATCAAAAGCAGAAGTAAAAAAGTTGTGTGTGTGTTTTGTTTTGTTTTGTTTTGTTTTTTTAGAATAAGGGAGTATTTTGCTTCTGTTCATATGGCTAATACAGAGTACCAGTATAAATTTAGTACAATATTTTGCAATTTGTTGGTTCTTTGGACTTAATCTATAACTTCATACAGATATGTTTGTGTTTGTGTGTGTGTGTGGAAAGCATCTGTACTGGTAGGATCAGATTTTAAGAATGATTTTAGAAATATGGCCTGTAAGCTTGATTCTTTCATAATTATAAACAATGTCTAAATTCACTTCAATAGGATTTTAAGAAGCAGAGGCATCACCAAACTTACTAAATCATTGTGTTCTTCTTTAACATAACTATCCTGGGAACCCCATTGGGTAGAATACTTACCAGAATAACATGAGAGAATCAAAATCAGTATTTTCCTTTGCATTTATATCATAACTGCATTTGTGTTTGATTTTCACTCACTTCAACAAGGAGGAATTTCAACTTTTGAATTGACTAAATAAACTATAGGGGCTAATTCATACTCACATTTTTAAAAAGGAAAATTTTGTGAATGCTAAGTTTGATTACATGTATTTTGTTCCGGGATTTAGGAATTTTGTGTGAAATAGTAAAAGTACCTTTTTTTATATTAAAGTTTGCGACATTTACTAAATTCAAAAGGCAGTGTCAGATTCGACTTAATGTTCACTAATTCTAGGGCTAATCATTTACATTGAGAAAGGGAAAGGGAAATCTAAAACGTAAAACTTTGACACATTCTGTCTTATTTTTATGTCACACTGAAGTGATAAGAATCGATAGAACGCTGAGATTAAAGCTGAAATACATCCAAAATCTTTCTGGCTCCTCATCTAGGAACCAGAGAAGTACCAAGTAGGAAGGAGCCCATGCCTGAGTAGGTCAGACCATCAGTCGTTTTACCCAGCTTGCGTTAGCCGTCATGATTGGGTTTTACTTTAAGAGGAAATGAACTCATGGAGAAGCATCATCGGCTTCCTGTGATGAACACATGTAATATTTTCACCCACTTCTTAAGTATATCTTGGCTGCCTTCACATCTTTCAAAATGTCAGCAGTGATTAGACTACATTATGGGATAATTAATATGAACTTTTATCTCAAAGCTAATTTTGAGTAATACGAGAACAAAACGCATGTCAATATGTTAAAGATGGAAAGTTGAACAGACTGCTTTTGTATATAAAAATACATTTTTTTCTCTTTTCAAATGTCAGTCTAATATAAATGTTTGAGGAAGGTTAAATAACCTGTAAAGGAGTATCTTGTGAAGTTTGTGGTATTTTCTAAAATCCTTTCATAGAATATGGGATAGAGCCTTTCATATTAAAATATTGGTCATTTTCAGAAGTTAAGGAAATATCTCCTCATGTACCTGGATCCAGGGGATGTGACTGTGGTTAATTAACTATGTCCATTTCACACTTTCATACCAGTGCTCCATATTTTAAAATTATCTTCAAATGCAGGGCTCCTGGGTGGCTCAGTCAGTTGAGTGTCTGACTCTTGATTTCAGCTCCGGTCATGATCTCAGGATCGTGGGATCAAGCCCTACTCAGCCTCTGCACTGAGTATGCAGCCCATTTAAGGTTCTCTCTCTCTCAGGGTTCCTGAGTGGCTCAGTCAGTTTAGCATCCAATTTCGACTCAGGTCACGGTCTCACGGCTTGTGAGTTCAAGCCCCATCTTGGGCTCTCTGTTGTCAGCACAGAGCTTGCTTCAGATCCTCTGTCCCCTTCTCCCTTCTGTCTCTCTGCCTCTCTCCAGCTTGTTCTCTCCCTCTCCCTCTCTCTCAAAATAAATAAATAAGCTTTAAAAAACCAGATTCGCCCTCTCTCTCCCTCTGCCTCCTCCCTTACTCCCATGCATGCTCTCTAAATAAATAAATAAATAAATAAATAAATAAATAACTTCAGGTGGCATCCTGTGCCATTTCCTTCTTCTAAACCAGCCTTGTCCCAAAGTAGTTAAAATAACTAAATAATCTACTTCATCCCAGATGAGTTCTTAGAACTACTCTGGAGCCCTGAATCTGGCTCTGTGCCGAGTCAGCTTGGGATTCTCTCTGTCCCTCTCTCTCTAGGCCCCTCCCCCACTTGTGTGTGCTCTCTTGCTCTCTCTCAAAATAAATAAATAAACATTTTTAAAAGATAGTCTTCTACAAAAAAATAATAAAAATTGTAAAAGCAGGGGGGATTTAATGTACTTAATCAGTTATAAATAAGTCATTTATAGTTGGCCTTTCAAAATCTCCTTTACATTGTTTATGGACAAGTCATGAATACCATTGTAAATAAAAATTATAACCTGCGTTCTCCAACTTTAATAAGTGGGGGTTCAGAGTAAGGAATATAAAACCAAATCTGATTATGCATGTGTGTGTGTGTGTGTGTGTGTGTGTGTGTATATATATATATATATATATATATATATTCTGCATGTGTGTGTGAATATCTTTAAAATTTTTATTATTGGGGCGCCTGGGTGGCGCAGTCGGTTAAGCGTCCGACTTCAGCCAGGTCACGATCTCGCGGTCCGTGAGTTCGAGCCCCGCGTCGGGCTCTGGGCTGATGGCTCAGAGCCTGGAGCCTGTTTCTGATTCTGTGTCTCCCTCTCTCTCTGCCCCTCCCCCGTTCATGCTCTGTCTCTCTCTGTCCCAAAAATAAATAAACGTTGAAAAAAAAAATTTTTATTATTCAAATATAGTTGGCATACAATGTTGTATTAGTTTCACGTGTACAACATAGTGATTTGATGATTCTAGATATTAGTGCTCACCACAATAGGTGTGGTTACCATTTGTCACCGTACCATTGTTACAGTAATATTTATTACATTCTCTATGCTGTATTTTTCATCCTTGTGTCTTCCAGTTATTTTATAACTGGAAAATTGTACCTCTTAATCCCCTTCATCTATTTTACCTCTCCCCACCATTCCCTCCCCCTCTGGAAACCACCGGTTTGTTCTCTGTCTTTATGAGTCTGTTTCTGGTATTGTTTGTTTGTTTGTTTGTTTGTTTGTTTGTTTTGGTTTTTTAGATTCCACATGAAGTGAAACCATATGGTATTTTTCTTTCTCTGTCTGACTTATTTCACTTAATGTATTACCACTATCTAGGTCCATCCATGTTGTCACAAGTGGCAAGATCTCATTCTTTTTCTATGGCTCAGTAATTTTCCACTATATTCCAATAGTCCAGTGTATATATTCATATCATCTTTATCCATTTATTTATCAATGAATACTTACATTGTTTCCATATCTTGAGTATTGTAAATAACACTGCAATAAACATAGGGGTGCATATATATTTTTAGATTAGTGTTTTACTTTCCTTGGTGTAAATAATCCCAGAATTGTGATTGCTGGAGCATATGATATTTCTATTTTTAATTTTTTGAGGAACCTCCATACTGTTTTCCATACTAGCTGCACCAACTTACATTCCTACCAATAGTGCACAAGGATCCCCTTTTCTCCACATCCTCACCAACATTTGTTGTTTCTTGTCCTTTTGATATTAGCGCTCTGATTGGTGTGAGGTGATATCTCATTGTGGTTTTGATTTACATTTCCCTGATGATGAGTGATATTGAGTGTCTTTTCATGTGTCTGTTGGCCATCTTCTTTGGAAAAATGCCTGTTCGTGTCCTTTGCCCATTTTTATTCAGATTATTTGTTTTTGTTGTTTTGTTTTGTTTTGTTTCATTTGATTTTGTTTGGTTGGTTTTTGTTTGTTTGGTGTTGAATTGTGTGAGTTCTTTATGTATTTTGGGTATTACCCCATATCAGATATAACATTTGCAAACATCTCTCATTCAGTAGGTTACCTTTTTGTTTTGTTGATGGTTTCCTTTGCTGGGCAAAACCTTTTCATTTTGGTGTAGTCCCAATATTTTTTTTCTTTTGTTCCCCTTACCTGAGGAAACATAGCCATAAATATGTTACTAAGGCCAATGACCAAGAGATTACTGCCCATATTTTCTTTTAGGATTTTTGTGATTTCAAGTCTCAACATTTAGATGTCTAATCCATTTTTAGTTTATTTTTTTGTATGATGTAAGAAAGTGGTCCACTTTCATTTTTCGCATGTAGCTATCCAGTTTTCCCAGCACCATTAATTAAAGAGACTGTCTTTTCCCATTGTATATTCTTGCCTCCTTTGTCGTAGATTAATTGGCCCTATATGCATGGGTTTATTTCTGGGCTCTCTATCCTGTTCCATTCATCTATGTGTCTTGAAATAGATATACTTTTTAAAACCTCATAGTACCATACTTCTGCTATACTTTAATACTTTCTTAGATTTAATTCCCCTAAAATGTAAGTTTCTTTTCTTTATTAAAAATCTTTTTTTCCCTCTAATTATGGGAACTCATCAACCACTGGGCTGAAAGTCAGCGGCAGCTGGATGGTGAACTGGCCCCTTGCCCAGACCTCAGAGTAAGACTAATTTGAAAATCCTTTACAGAATGTAGCCCAGAGTCTGCTGCTCAGAAGATCCTGCTCTAATCAACCATTGATCATAAGAGATTTCCTTTATTGACCTGAAAGCAAGTTTCTTCATCTTCCTGCCAGCTAAGGCACTTACTGAAAGTAGGGAGATATAATCCAAAGTGAATATGCCTAATAAAGAAGGCAAAGCCTTCCATCTCTTCTCACAAGTGACATTCCAATTCTGTTGCTAGTGGGCCTTCTTCAATGACATGTATGAATAAGAATTTCTGTCTCCATCCATCTCTTAACCCATTTCACTGCCACCCTGTGAAGAACCTGTGGTTAGCAGATATCCCTTCTACAAATACACTTGGCAAGTCATTTAGGAAACTAGTCGGGGATTGTGGAACAATATATGGGAATTCTCTCCGTGTCTGCAGATACCTCAGAATGAATGCAGGGAAATGTTTATCCCCCTGGATACATCATCAGAAAGTTCCAGATCATTCTCAAGTCAGCTCCCTCTATGATTTACCTGCCTGTAGAGTTTGAAAGGTTCCCACTAGTGCTGACTCTTTGTGACACTTCTCAATTTACAGTAGCTCAGAGGACACTTTGATTGTTTCCAAAGGCAAAGTGGGACAAAATGACACTTTTTTCACTCAGAAGGGTCAGCATTTATGGGACATGCTCAGTCAGATTCTCAAAATTGCTTCAGAGAATGAAGATTTCTTTTATACTAACTTCTGATAGATTAAAGGAGGTCATTTAAACAAACTACTTCCCCAAAGTCCCTGTTTTGAATTGCTGGAGAGAATGTGCACTATCTGGGGTCTTGGATCACTTGGCAAACACCAGAGGAGTGGTTTGGAGTCTGTTTTGGGAAGTACACTGTCCAACTACATTGCCTTTTCCTTCAGCAAAAGAGATTTATCAAGGATCAATTTGGCTGCGACACATCTGTTTTTGTTAAAATGCCTTTGGCCATTAAGTTATCTGTAATAACTTTTGGTAAGGTCTGAGCAATTTATAATAATATTAATGGAAAAATCATGATTCTATATAGCATTTTTTCTCTTCCGTTTTATCTAAATGGCTAGAAGTGGAGATTTGCATAATTTTATCTAGTTTTTTTCCCTCCCATTTTTGCAATGATCTGAGAGTTTTGTATAGAAGGCATTAAATTGATGCTGTGAACTTAGAGGAGTAGAAACATCACCTTGGACAATACTAAACTTCATATGTTTTTAGTTGATAGCTTGTCTTTTAATACTCATTGTGGTATATATGTGTTATGTGATATTTTAAATTTGAGTCTATCTACTGTACTCTCATGTATTCTTATATAAATGCTACGGAAAGCAGCGTGATTCACGACACCACCCAACACTGTTTAACCTTGATTGACAATTATAATCTAGTTTCTTATAAATAGGTATCTGAGCTTAAAAAAAAAAAAAAAAAAGATTTGTGTTTTTGTGTTGACTCTGACTTTGCACGGATCTCCAGAGAGAGAGAGATCAGAACATGAAAGGTAAACTGATTTTTCCTTTTGGGAAGTGGTTCATTCAAGACCTCAAAGAAGCTTTGGATATGACTTCCAGAGTTGATTTAAAAATACTCAGTGTCTCCAAAGACATTCAGGGAGAAAGGAATTGCTGATGCTTTGCTGCCAAGCAAGCGTGGTAGCTGTTTCAATTTTTCATCAATACTGTACCCACAGCCACAGATATTAAAGCCCGTTTATAGACAGTGTTGACCAAGGTACTGAGCAAGATGCTCACTAGTGTGGCTCTCACTGTTTGGGCATAAGCACGTCAGGCCTTAAGGGGAGCAAGGTGGCACCATGCGGGACACTCTCCGCTGGGCCACCTTCTCGGACAAGAGATTATTTATAGTTACACTGGTGCCGCAGTGGTCCCTCCCTGCCCGGCATTTTACCCATGCTCCACTCACTGTCTTCTTTGCAGCTAAGCATAAGGATTGGAGAAACTTAAAGAGGCCAGCCTATACTTCTGACTGCCTTTAAGGTAAAACAACACCGAGACTTCTGATCAGAATTCACTTCCTTAGCAGCACACAGCACCGCGAGACATCCTTTAATCCTCATTCAAGTCCTATTTATTGATTACCTATTTTAGACGACGCATTGGGATATAAAGATGCGTAAAAACATAGCTCTTATATTCAAGGTGCTCCCAGTCTTGGAGGTAGGCAGGGTTAAAATACAAAATTGTATTATAACATAAAGGGTTAAAAAACTAAATTTAAAACGAAATCTGTTCGGTTGCCCAGAGATTTCTGGCCAGGTTAATCCCACCTGGTCTTGGACACTGCCCATTCTCCTGACCTCCCTGATATGAAACTTAGAGCCAGTTCCTTTAGTGTTATTGGCATCATAGAAGCCACACCCATTGGTCAGTACAAACCATACCTGCCAGTACTGGTGAGGTTCTCACTCTGGTAGAAGTGTGTCCACTCCCTCAAAGGTCCTTAACCAGCCAGAACAGATGCACGTTTCCGGCAGGGAAGTCCTTGGACCCATCCAGTCCCCTGACTTCACAGTGATGCTCGTGGTATCCTACTCTGCTGCCACTCAAGAACATGTACGACAGAGGGGGCTCGCAGTGGTGTCTGGGTCCTTGCTGTTGGCCCACTCAAGAAAGGCAGCTGCAGTCATAAATTTGTAGAGCCTGAGTGACCTTAGAAACCACCTACTCCAACTTCCTTCCAAGAGAAACCTCTCAAGGGACATTCTGAATTTCAGATCAAGAAAGGCTTGGAAGCCACAAACTCAGCTGGCTTATCGTTGTCATGGAAGTTTTTGGCTATTTGTTGCAAACAGAAACAGCATCCACAGGTTATAACTAGTCTCTGACTAGTTTTCTTACAGAGTCTGTGGACAGTCTCTGTCCTGCCTTCCTCTTACCTCTCCGGATATACTGTCTTCTCATGGGCTCCTCTCCTCCATTGCCAGTGCTCTCCTCTCGGTCCCCCCTCCTTCTTATCCCATTCTTTCTACCAAGGGCAGACTTATCCACCCCGGTGGCAGGGATCTGCACCTCCCTCCCTGGGGAATAGTACTTGCAAATGGCATTGGGACAGAGTGTCATGGGCTTTCCTACCCTCTTGTCTCCCACCTGCCACCTAGATGTCAATGTTCAAGGCAACCATGGAAACCCCTGACTGAAGACGGCAGAATCCCCATCAGCCTTGGTCCCTGAGTAACTACATAGAGCAGATGCTGCATTCACTACCTCCTCCTTCCCCCACATGTGTCCTGCCACCTCAGGATTGGATTTTACATAGTGAGAAATGAACTATCGTGTTCACCCGCTGATATTTGAGGCTTTATTGTAACAGCTGTTACCTATACTAACAAAGTCTTAAGATGCCATCCATGTAAAAACCCTGGGTATCTCAGGGCTAGACTTTATTCCTGAGCTTCCCACCTGCATTTCTAGCTAGATATCTCCACTATGGTGTCCCACGGGTCATCCAATCTCAGTATGTCTAGAACTGAACAAATTAGCCACCACCTTCCTTGGATATACTGTTCCTCCTTCATATACCAGTGAGTAGAATTGGTATGCACTTGGCCACTCAGGTATGCACTGGCCACACTCTCTCTCAAGCCAGAAAGCTGGGAGTTGTTCTAGATTCCTCCCTATTTTCATCTCCCATATTAGTCTCTCCTAAAACATCTGTCCTGTTCATTCTGTATCTCTCTCTCTACTGCCATTTTCCTGTCTGGTTTCAATAATCATAGCCTTGTCCCCAACTCCCATCCGTCTATGCTACCGCGAGGGGTGTCTCCTTGAAGTAACGATCTGGCTATGCCTCTCCACGCCTTAAAATCATTTCAAGGCTTTTTATGTCTTGCAGATTAAACATCTGTTTCCAAGTTTGGTACCTAGGTCTGTCTCACGGACCCTCTTATGCTTCCCACTCCCTTCTTTCTCACTAGTCTCCCTTTTGAACCTGGGGTACACTCGTAGCAAATGTCCTGAAGTTGCAAATGCCCTTGCTCTCCATGCTGGTGAAGTTCTAGTTCCCTCCAGCCAGAATATGCCACACTGCTCATGCCTGTGCTCTTCTTGTGAGTAGTTCTTTCTTGTCTTTCAAACCTCAGCTCAGAAACCACCTCCCCTGGGAATCTTTGATCTCCACCCCCCACCCCGCCCCCAGGAAGTCTCCTCTTGACTTTTTTCTCCTCGTGCCTTGGGCCTACTTCATAGAATTTGTCTCGGTGTGATTATTAGCAAATGTGGGAGCTCTTGCATGGTTGCCGAGCTTGATGCTGTTTGATAATGACTCTTTGACAACCACCCTCAACCACACTAGCTGTAATATACCCTCAACACATGTTTATTGATTTAACCTGTGTTGTCATCCACTCCTATCTACATAAATGGGTAAAACAATGCACATCATGTGCTGAGGGCAATGCCTGGCATAGAGTAAGCATTCAGTCAATGTTAACAGAATAGGGTTTTTTTTATTATTATTTTTATTACCATCAGCATTAATTAAAGCCTTTGATCTTAACTGATTTCACACCCCTAGCAATTTTTGAATTGGGTTTTTTCCCCCCATTTGGTTCAAAATCATTACTCATTTATACTAAAGTAGAAATGTCCTTCTAATGGTATAAACCGAGTAGAATTCAAGTCAAAGAATTGGGAGGCTTGGTCTCAGGTCCCACTACTACCACTAACTGTGTGAGCCTGAATGAGTCACTTCATCGCTCTGTGCCTCATTTGGGCCATTGGGGAAGCATAGATGAAAAGAAGTTTCTGGGACATCTGGGTGGCTCAGTTGGCTAAGCATCCAACTCTTGATTTTGGCCCAGGGCATGATGTCATGTGAGATCAAGCTGTGCATCTGGCTCTACACTGACAGTGCAGAACCTGCTTGGGATTCTCTCTCTTTCTCTTTCCCTCTGCCCCTCCTCGGTTCATGTACTTGCTCTCTCTCTCTCTCTCTCTCTCAAAATAAATAAACATTTTTTTAAACAAAGAGCTTCTGGACACACTTCAGCAGAATAGTCTTGAGAAACAACCTAGATACTCAATATAAAAGCATTTATTAACTCTAAAAAGTAGGGAGAAGTTCATTGTTAGTAGTATGTCCAATAATACAAGCAATATTAATGTAAACAATGCTTTCACTATTCAGTGTTGTCATTCCTCTATTTTGCCATTATCATTTTCAATTGTTAGCATATTCTCTGATGAATGGGCCACACATATAAGTCATCTCTACATCTATGAGCAAATTCTCAATTTTATTTTCCAAGGTATCAGAATAATTCTGGTTTGAGGACTAAACATAGTACCACCTCACTGGCAATGTTGTTCTATACTGATGCTATCTGTGAGTCTTTGAGTCCACCTTTCCATCAAATTTTGTTCTTTATTTGGCATTCGACACAGTAAACATACTAGTTGTTGAATGAATGAATGAATGAGTGAGTGAATGCTATTAATGGATAGAGGCAAAGCCGTTTTTTTTAATATTTATTTATTTATTTATTTTGAGAGAGAGCAAACATGAATGAGGGAGGTGCAGAGAAAGAAGGAGAGAGAGCATCCCAAACCATGAAATCATGACCTGAGTCCAAATCAAGTCAAATGCCCAACTGGCTGAGCCACCCAGACACCCCAACAAAGTCTTGGGTTCCCAGTGTTTTGTCAACTGCTTCCTAGTTGACTTCAAACTTCTCACTTGATGATGATGATGATGATTGACATTTTTGAGATCTTATGTGTCAGGCACTTTCCTAAGCCCTTCACATTTAATCTTTGCAATAACTCAGTCAAAAAAAATACATGAGTTTGATCCCCTATAATGGAAGCTCCATGGAATATAGAATCTTTTATGTATTTTCTGTCTCATCAATTGCTAAATTTTTAGAGACTCAGAGCATTGCCTGGCGTATAGTAGGCACTCAAGAAATTATAGTTGAATGAAGTGATTTGCTCTTCACCTTCTTGATACTTTGGAGTTTTTGGACATTTGCAATTTGATTGTGATTTCTTACTAGTAGTAGTAGTAGCTGATTTACTATTGAAATTATTAACTATCTTTTTATAACACTTTATAAAGTATTTTCACATATAATCTCATTTAATTTAAAGCAAACATTTTACTACTAGAAATGCTAAAATTCAATGTCTCTCCCTAGTGGAAAATAAAATATTGCCATTATTACAAAACTGCCATAGTTTGATTTTTCCAGTGATCAGTAAGCACTTTAATTAATTTGAAGATGATTGGGGCTTAAAATTAAGAATTATCATATATCAGATTTTTTTTAATTGAAGGAAGAAATTGCTAGAAAATATTTCCCCAGTTGGCTTAGGATGAGGGAATTCTCAGTTGGAAACTACTTAACATTACTTAACAATGTGGAAGGGTAGCTGCAAGGCTGATGCTTATAATGTTTGTGCCTCTAAAAAAAATCACAAAATATTTTAAATGAATTAATAAGATTTTTAGTAGGTAATTAAAATTTGAACTGATAAGATCTAAAAGAAGCTTTACTTGTTGAGAAGCATGAGGATTTGCATTACACAATGACTTGAGACAATAACGTCCATGATTTACTCAGCATACTCTTACCAATCAGAAAACAGTCCATAAACAATTTAGGGAATGCTTGGCAATGTTATAGAAGGTGGCATCTGTGGTGTTAGCAGTAGGATTACATTTCGTAAAACTTGTACCACGTGTCTTTAAGTGAAATTTTACAACATTATGATGTGCTAAAGGCCAAACAAAATCGTATAACCAGAATGTAGTTAACAATTTGTCTTTAAGTATTGGCATCTCTAGTTGCCATTGGTTTTTAGTAGGTGAAGGGAAACATTTCTTTAAACTCTTCAGACAAATAGGACTAGTCCATTTGTCATTCCAATGTTTTCAGTACTTGAAGTGTTTCAATTTTGGTTCAACAGTGTAACCTTTGGAGTTTTGCCTAATAATGACTTCAGTTGCACTGGCCTTCCAACAGATCAATTAAAGTGGAAATGCATATTTTCTAATTATGCATCCAGCCCCGCTTGCATCTTGGCAAGGGTGGCCACGCCGAATGTTAAATGAAGTCTGCACAATAGCTAGAGTCAATGCAACATCAAAGTTTCCCAAAGTCACTTTCTTAATCATGTGAAGGATAGCCAAGACTCTGATCAGTAGCATGTAGCTGTATACAATCAGAGGGAAAACATTTAAACATCCCAGCATGGTATTTCCATTTAAATCTGATTACAGTGAAATAAAACTGTAGCCATTAAAGGTTTAGAAGAACTACAAATACAAGCCGTAAAAGAAGACAGATAGTAAATGAGGTAGTAAAACATTTCAGCAGGGCAAACAGTTTACAGCACTCATTTAGGTCATCCCGAAGCAGACTGTGCAATTCACTGCAGACCTTGCACCATTCCCTGAGCTCCACTTAAACCTGCAATTAACCTTTCACGCCTAATGAAGCTGTTTTCCTGGAAAATTAAAATATATAGTGGTGCCTGCTTTTACACAGACTTGGGAGGAGAACATTTCAAAATGAATGACTTTTCTGAGGCTTTGTTCAAATGTAAAATGGAAGTGCTATGTTTGTGTATAAAGTGAGAATGTTCTTTCCAAGGCAATTTCACTTGATGTGCAGTAGTTTATTACTGTACTTATTAATTGTTCTGCATAATTGTAAAAAAACACACATCAGTAATTTTATGATTAGATTGTTACTGCTGGAGTCTACTAATACCATTTCCCTTCCATTAGGAAAAACTAGAGTTTTACTAAAGACAACTCGATTCCTGCCTGATGTTTCTCCTTGGTGGTTTTCATTGCAAATGTAGTGGTTTGAAAAGATATATTTACCATTTAAATATTTAGCTGTTAGTCATTTGCATTGCTTTCTTTGTAGGGCATGCCTGCACGTGTTTATTGAGAGACTTAATTCTTAATTATAGAAAAAAAAAAAGTCGTTGTTATTGTTTTTCTCTGAGAGTCCGAGGAAAGGTCTGATTTGGGTATATCTTCTGCTTATTTACCAAATATCTGTGGTAGCTCTTGGCATCCAAATCAGTAACTACTAACTTGTGCCCCTGTTCTGAGGGAAATCTACATGGCCCCAAAGGAGTCTGCCTCCTTCATAGCTTGCCCTGCCCTGTCATCCAGAGCAGCCACGGGTGATGTTCCACGTTAGCAGGAGCTAGTTTGAAAAACCACAAGGCCATAGCAAACGGGACAGGAAACAAGATGGTACCTTCTTTCTTATGAGGTTTATAATTCATATTTAAATAATCTAAATGTCATAGTGTCTGGTGTTTAAGAACTCAAAGTGCAAAAAGGTAAAGTTTATAATAAATATTTAAACCCCAGCATTTTTATTGAGTCTATGGGCATATTTTGATGTAAATTCTGCTAGCCTGCAGTGTCTGTGCATCATCTTGACATGGTAAATGAAATTCCTTTAGACCACCAGTCTAAAATAATGAATTGTTCCCCCAGTTAATTGTATTGCTTTGATAACAAGGAACTGTGCTAGGTCTAGAGAACACAATAAGTGGATTTCATCAGATGATTTGTGTGACGTTTTGAAAAATGATCTTCTGGAGTGACCTGATTTTAATGGAACGCAAACCGCAGGCAGCCTGTGCCACTGCATCACATCCCACTGCAGGAAGGGCTTCCTCCTATGGCACCGGGAGCGAGGGGGCATCACCAGAAAACCTCTCCCTGGGGGGAAAAGAATTCCCAGGGGAATCTAAACGGGAGAAAGTGTTTGCCTGGAAGGGCAACATGGATAACTTATTTTTAAGTTGTTGTTGTTTTATTGATGCTTGTTAAAAAAAAAAAAAAAAATCCAGGAAAGATCTCAAGCTACCTTTTTGTCTCTTCATCACCAGCGTGAAAACAAGCCAAGACCAACCAAATAGCAAGTGAGGCTATTTACTCAGAACTCGCTACAGGAAGGGAGTCAGTCATCCACCATTGCTCGCTTGCATTTTGGCAGACCCTTAAAAATAGGCAAATGGGAACCACCAAATGGGTGGAAAAAAGAGAAGGCTTCAAGTGCGCCCTGATGGGAAGCAATGGGCACCGGAATGCCGGAGGCAGATTAACTGGAAACGGATGTGCTATGTGATTGGTTAGAGGTGCATAGTTGCCTTTTTCTGATTGGTCCTTATTTGGAAGCAGGGACAAAAATTAGGGAAGTTGTGAGTTATTAATCAAGTTGGGTAGGTGGGACCCGTTGTTATAGGGTAATTGTTTGACTTCCTAGATTGTTACTAGACATAGGGGTCTGACTTGCCATCACATGGCAGGCTGGCTTCCTAGCCCGGTTGTTGCAGATAAGGGTGTGCTTGCATGAGCAGGTTGCTGCAGTTTGAGGGCCAGAGTTCTGTTTTTATCTTACGGTCTGGCCATTGCTATTTATATGTTCAGTCTCTCACCAGCACGTACATATTACATGCGGGGAGGAGTCATATTGTTTTTGTTGTTTTTTTTTTAAAAAAGCTACTGGCAACTTTTTTTTTTTTTTTTTAATCAATTAAGATGCCCTACAGGTGCGCCTGGGTGGCTCAGCCAGTTAAGTGTCGGACTTCTCAGGTCATGATCTCGCGGTCCGTGGGTTCGAGCCCTGCATCAGACTCTGTGCTGATAGCTCAGAACCTGGAGCCTGCTTCAGATTCTGTGTCTCCCTCTCTCTCTCAAAAATAAACATTAAAAAAAATTCCCTACAATAAAGTGAATTGAAGGGCAATGATAGAACTTTATCTTCTTTTAAAGCATCTTCCACACACTAGAAACCTCAGGAACACTGGAACCTTGTTTGTCTTGTTTACTCTTGTGTCCATGGCCTCTTGTAGGTTGACTGAGGATGTAGCAATTTCTGGGTGGTGGTTGTTATTTTAGAGTTCTCCATATATTAAAATATGCAGAAACGCAAAATCAGTAATAAACACCTATCCCCAATAATTCGACACTTAAACATATATGCATGCAGTTATTATGATTATTATGCTGTTCAGAATTAAATTACAGTATTATAAAAAAAGAATAACTCATGGTGTGCCACAAGCTGTGTAGTCCTGTAAAGGACTCAAGCTTACATCTAAACGAAAACATCGTCTGGCCCATCAGGAGGATGAGAGCTGGGCGGTGGCCCTCAGAGTGTCCTCTGTGAGCACATGTGGTGGACGCTCAAACGTCACTGCCTCCAGGAGTCCAAGGTTTCTTGCATGCACATTGCCATTTATGCAGGATCTGTAAATGCAGTTGATTGTTCCATTTTCATAGGAAAGAACAAAAATTTGTCAAATTAAAAATAAGCATGATTTGCAATTTTATTTGTAACTTAAGGACTGAAACATGGCTTATGATTTATTATTTCCAGCTGAATGTGTTTCCAAGCTTACAAATCATTAGCAAACCCAGGATATTTATGAGAGACACTACTTTAATTAGGCTTTGGACTGCAAATACCCTGAAATACAAAGGTACAGTGACAGTTTCGGATTAGCATAGAATTTCCTGTTTTGGCAACTCACACTGTTTACTTCTCTCCTGGAATGTATCTTCTGTAAGGAAGCAACATTTGCAGCCACGTGTAAATGGAAAAGTATTGTTTTTCAGGGCTCTTTTGGACTGGGTCATGCAGTGGTTTAATGAATAACACGATTTCGTATTGAGATGCTGTGATCATTGAAATTAGTGGAAGTGGTCTCCGTCTACATTAAAGGAGACATACATTCTTTGTCATATTTGGCTGTCTCTGGATAAGATGGTGCCAGGAATGAAATAACAGAAGGTTGTGAATTATGACCGAAGTGTGCCAAGAGATCTGCAGAAACTTCAGGTCTGCCTGAACCGAACTTTCAGTTAGCACAACCCTGCTCCCTGATTCTTTTTTTAAAAGAAAACATGTGCTTCAGCTTCCTCTCCTGAAGAAATAACAAAATAACTATTTCCTACAGCAGAATAAGTGGTTAAAACGTCTTTGTTGGCCACTTCAGAAGTCCATCTGTGCTCTTCCAAGGTCAAGAAAGCGATTTTTATTTAAACTTTGAACCTTTGAACTTGCATTACCTCTAAGAAATTTGAGTAATTGTTTATTATCCTGAAAGAGCAGGTTCTTTAACAGCAACCCTGAAAAAGTAAATGTCTGAGATTGTCAGCCTAGCCCGTGATTACTGTAACTTTTTAGTCCCTTCCCTCCCCAGAACCATTAATTTCTCCTTCTCTACAAATACCTCTCTTCTGTTTTCGAAAGTACCTAAAGCTCTTTTTTCCCTTTAAAAAATATATGCAGGGGCGCCTGGGTGACTCGGTCAGTTGAACATCCAACTCTTGATTTTGGCTCAGGTCATGATCTCACAGTTCATGAGATCGAGCCCCACATCAGGCTCCATGCTGACAGTGTGGAGCCTACTTGGGATTCTCTCTCCCTCCCGCCCTCCCTCTGTCTCTCTCTCTCTCTTCTCCTCCCCCACTTGCATGCATGCTCTCTCTCTCTCTCTCTCAAAATAAATAAACATTTAAAAATATATATGTACTCGGATAATTCTATGTAGTCACAGATTTCATCTGACCTGTTGCTTCCCCTGTGCACCAGTTCCCTTATTGCCAAATGGCTTGAGCATGGGACTCTTCCATGCACTGCCCCATTTCCTCTCACCCCATTCCCCGCTTAACTTGTGGACTCCCTTCCTCAGTTAGGTATGGACATGACTCAAAGATCATCAAAATTTTCTTTGAGGAAATCGAATGGACTCCACATCCAGCCTCACTGCTGGCCCATTTGGTCCCTCTGCAGACTCCTTGAACCCTGTCCTCCTTTGACTTCTACAATACTGCCCTAGGCTAGTGGACCCTCCCCTTACAGTGTCTGTTCCCCTTGGCATTTCTTTCCGTTCATAAGCCTCTGGAGTTCTATCCTTGCCAGGTCAGGGTTGAGGCTTACCTAGAATAGATTGACCCACAAGGAGTAAAACAATTCAGTGACATCTTACATAGCTTAAGATCCAAAGTGAGGCCTTTCTCTAAGAGCATCACATAGAGGAGATGCCTGTGAGGGCTCAGGGTTTGGTTCAGCTCTACTCAGTGTCAGGTCTTCAAGACCCTGGAGACAGGAAAATGAACCAAAAGTCCTTTAGTGACCTCTTTAAAGCAAGCAGCCTGTTCTCTTTGTTTAGTATGGTGACTTGGCACATTTTGTTTTACTCAAGAATTATATGGGACTCAACAGAAACTAAAATGATTCATGCGTAGCTATGATAAACCAGGGTATCTGGTGGAGCCATTGCTTTTACAAGTTTAGAAGGCATTTACTATCCATCAACATATTACCAAATGTTCTCCTCAATCAGGAGACTAAATGATGTCACAAAACAATTCTTTCAATTACCTGTGATAGCTAGAGACTTACTTTTGTGTTAATAGTCTGCTGATCATACTCAAGATTGTTTTCTTATGTGTACAAAATATCAAGTTGTCTCTTCCATGTCTGCTTGTGCATAACATAACTCTGCCTGGGTGCTTTCTTCTTAAAAGCACTTGAAAAAAAAAGAGAATGAACGACAGGCCACAGATCTGGAGAAAATATTTGCAAAACACATATATGATGAATTGCTGCTATCTAAAATATAAATGAAATCTTAAAACTCAACAATAGGAAAACAAAAAGCTCAATTAAAACTGGGCAAAAGATCTGAACAGATACCTCACCAAAAAAATATGCATCTGACAAATAAGCATATGAAAAAAATGCTTAACAGCATATGTGTTTACGGAATTGAAAATTAAAACAACCATGAGATACAGTTACACCTATTAGAATGGCCAAAATCCCAAACACCAACAATACCAAATGCCGACAGAGATGTAGTACAATAAGAACTCTCATTCTTTGGTGGTGGGAATACAAAATGGCAGAGCCGCTTTGGAAAACAGGAAGTTTCTTTCAAAGCTACAAGCCAGACTTACCATGTGATCCAATGATCATGCTCCTAGGTATTTACGAATTGTTAACTTACTTCTACATAAAAAAATTGCACATAGGTATTTATGGCTGCTTTATTTATATTTGCCAAAAATCGGAAGCAGTCAAGATGTCCTTCATCTTGGGTAAACAAACCGTGGTACATCCATACAATGTATGGATGAATGAATATTATTCAGTGATAAAAAAAATGAGCCATTGAACCAGAAAAGATGTGATTGAAACTATATGATACCCCAGAAAAGGCAAAACGATAGAGACATTTTAAAAAGGTTAGTGATTACCAGAGGCTCAGGGGAAAGAGAGAGATAAACTGGTAAAGCACAGGGGATTTTTAGGGTAGTGAAATTATTCTGTATGATACTGAAATGGGGAATACATGACATTATGCATTTGTCAAAACCCATAGAATGTACAATACAAAAAGCGAATCCTAATGTCAACTATAGACTGGTTGATAGTCATGTATCAATACTGGCTCAATTTTTCTTTAAACCTAAAACTGCTCAAAATTAAAAAAAAAATCTTAGCACAATGGTTTTTATTCTACACACACAAAAACAACAGTAACACTGAAAATTCTTTGTACATCTAGTACAAACTTGTGTTCAGACACGGGAACTAAGGTGTGGAGTTACATCCATGGCTGCTTGTGATATTTTTGTCACATACTGAATTTAATTATCCAAAGTCAAAGTCAGTTAACTTTGTTAGATCCTTGTTCTTCTTCATGTGTGAAGTTCACGTGTCTAAGTTGAAGAACATTTTAAGTGAAGGGCACGGTACGTAATAACTTCCAATAAACAGCGAAATATTTGATGACTAAATATAAAACAATGAAAATAGGGTGCTAAGACACCACTGTCACTATCCCGGAAAGGTCTAGCCACGTAGTTGACTGATTTTCACCTTTTCTTCCAGGCCTCGCAATTGCCAGTGCCCTAATAGATATTTCACAACAGAAGCCTTCCGACAGTAAAGACAAGACTTCAGGAGTCCGAAATCGAAAACACCACCTCTCAACACGTCAAGGAACTTGTGTCTGAGAAACAGAAACTACTCCTGGATATTCCGACATGTTTGATTTTGTAAATGACTTCCATTCAGGCTGGTCTATGGCCTCAGTTTTTATGGAGGCAAACCTGTGTATGGTTCCAGAGCTCAAGTACACTTCCCTCCAAATGGGCGATGACTCAAGTGGCCAGAGAATGTCCGTGACTTTTATGAAAGTAACAGTACTGAGGGGCGACAAAGTCAGTTTTTACGACTCTCCTACGCTTATCATAGATAACATTTAAATACTCCAGAAAAAGATGTATATTGTTTCTTAATGCAGATGGAAAATATGTGATTCCTATAAACCAAACTGTTTATATCCTAGGACTTTAAAGAAAGACATTTTATAATGCCTGAGTGATGAGAATTGTACAATTTTTGCCTCATAAGCAAACTTAAATCACTTCTATATGAACAGGAAATGAACAAATCGCAATGGCTTTAAATGCTGTTTTATCTCACTGTAAATGTAAAAGCAAGATTTTGATTTAGCAGGATGTAGGTAATGTATTTAAATATTCCACATGACCAGATCATATCCGCACCCAGTTTGAGAATGGGACAGTTTCCCACCTAACTGGAACACAGACCAAAATGAGACCATTTGGATGGATGGTAAATGCAACTTCACAGGAGGTTTTATTAGAATTCCAAGTGAAAAGGACATTCCTGTCATCCACGCCAACTGCCTCACTCATTATCAGAGCTGATAGAGCATGGAAAAGCCTGTCCAGCAATCAATTTTTTCCCTCCTGCCAAAAACCCTGTAATACCAAACCTGAAGAGAGCTGAAATAGTTATTTTACAGTGTGCAAGCTTCAGCTCTAGTATGGTAATTTTTTTTAATTGCTTAGGAGTCATTGGATCAGACCTAAATGATTCATCTGCATTTTTGTAAGAATGGATCAGCTTTGGTTGGCCTTCCTCTCCTAGCTGCTCGATTTTATCTACCTTTTACAAATATTATGGAAGTATTTTAGAGGTGACCCCTCCAAAGTTTTCACATGATCCAGGGTCCTTCTTGCCAACTATTCACTTAGACTACAAGTAGGGACAAGCATTTGTTGGCAAGCATCTACAGTATTCTTGTTTCTAACATAAACACATTGGTGTCATGAGAGCAAGTTTCTAGTTTAAAAAATAAGTTCATCAATGCCCACATTTAGCATATTCTTCATGATTCAAATATGTGAGTTATGGCAGAAAGCAAAAATGGTATAGAACAGCCTTCACACTGGAACATAGATTTATTTGTGTCCTAATTTTGACTATAGTTCACTAGAACTCAGTAGCATTAACCAGACCTTGTTTGGAATTAACAGTTTCTTAACTGTAGTCAGGGTGACTACAGGATATGTGTAGAAAGCAGTGACAGAGAGACCCAAAGCTGCTTTATACAACATAGTTTTGTTCAATATGAAAGCCATTTACACATAATTGATGTTTAGTACTATATATGTACTTTTCATGTTCTTTGGATTTCTGGAAGGTAATGACACTTTACTGTTTACAGCTAATGCATAGTTACTTGCATGCTGTGGTTGTACAGTAGCAGAATATGACCCTATTGTGATATTCAATGTTTATTTCATAATACCATTATACATAGTCAGCTTAATTTGATGAGGATCGAATGTAATATATAACAGGAATGACCATACAATAGGTAGTTGCATCGTATATAAGATTGCTAGGTTGCATCTAACCATGCCTATCACTGTTTTGATAATTAGACATTTATGAATTATAGTATATATTCTTTATGTTGGCATGATAATTTTGCTATTTTCTATGCGTTAAAAATAAGACTAATTCTTAGAGTAATTTTATCTATAGCCTGTGGGTTTTTTTGGGAGAGGGGGTGGCAGTGAAGCTGGTTGTTTTTGCCTCCCTGTGATATTTTATCTCTCAAAAAAAAAAAAAAAGGCAAGGAAAGTTTGTAAACGTCTCCTAGAAAAACGATCAAGTAATTTTATTAGCTTCTTTTTGGACCCTTTAAATGTTGCTTTTTCTCCTGGAAAAATAAATTGACAAAACTGGTGACTACAAAAATATAATCATTTAAAAATAAAATGCCCGATTTGTTTAATTCTCTAACAGTTGTATGAGAGAAAGCTTATGTAACAAAACACAAAAACATATATAAAATCTATTTCAGCTGTCCATTTAGAGAGGCCAAGCAAACAGTGTTACAAAGAAAGAATTGCCAAGCTATATCCACCTCCAATCCCACTGGGTTCCTAAAACTTGAAAATTTGAATTTTAGAGAGTTACAGGACATAATGCAATGTGAAGTTAAAGTCATACTATATCTTTCTGGGCCAAATATTGCTACCTCCGTGACTACTTTTACAATATGTTCTCAACGTATCAAAGCTTTTCACTGGCAGCAAAATTCTTCACCCTCAGGTAAAGTGGATTGAAAAGACCTTAGGGATTATCACTTTGTATTTGTGTCACAATTTTTTTGTCCCCACATCCCAAACACTTTACATTTAGATGCTACCTTTTTTTTTTTAACTTTTTAAAATCAATTCACAAGTATATGCAGATACTCTTCTAGAAGTTTATACTTAAATAACTGATTCTCTTCAAAACTTTATCTTAATGGAATTTGGTACCTTTCCATTTAGAATAACTTTGAAGGGTCCTTTAGATTTTAGGATTTCTTATTCTTCCAAGTAGGAAAAAGGTTTTGTTAAATAGAACAGCATTTTTAAAATTGACCTGGGGACGATATTTGGACAACCAGAGAATTCTTGTTTAAAGGGATGCATGTGCTTACAGATTGATGTAATAAATTTTAAGAGGATTGGGTTTTCCTAATTGCTTTTAAATGGAAATTTGTTTTAGTAATACACGGAGAAGGAAAGAGTATGCCACATACTATTGTGTTATGTTCAGTAGGAAGACTTCAAATAGGACATATTTCAGTGGGGAATCAAAACTTGCTGTGCTTCCCAATATCTCATTGGGGGGAGGGGGTGGGGAGGGAAGTTCTGTCACATAGAAGTGACTGTACAGCTGGAGTCCTGTTGCAGTCATTTAGAGTATAGACTGGCAGACGGGCCCAAGAACAGATGCTGGCATCAGCTTTGAGCTGTGTCGTGCTGGGCAAGGTTTGCTCTTCGGAAGCCTCAGACATTCCATCTGTGAGGGAAGGTGGTGCCCACCTTGCGGACCCACCGTGAGCCGAGAAGGTAATAGGCATCAAACTCCCACAGCAGGCCCTCCACGCTGAGTAGCTGGGATGGACCATCACGGGGCCACCAGGCCACTGGTTTTCAACCGTTTTATGAATCCATCTATTAATTTTTCATCCATCTTTTTACCATAACTAAAAGTCAAGTAGGGTTTTGCAGGTGAAAGTTGCATAAAAATCTTGAGCAAGTTCCTATATTTCGAGGATATAGAGATTTCCAAAAAAAGCTACTTTGATATTTGAATCATTAGAGGCTTTGGCTCTTCCAAAATATATATAGCTTTAATAGAGCATTTAGACAGGAACATTCATTGTCACTTTCACATTCAAATTAGGCAAGAAGAAACCAATCCTTACGTTTGGTTGGCATACATCGTACCTCTTTTTATCACTAAACATAAAACTATGATTTGAAGAGTGTTTTATGTAAAAGGTTTGGAAAAATGAAAACGGATCAGATGAACTAATTCTCCCGCATACACTTAAGGAAAAATCCACTTCCAAAGCCCATTTGTCATGTTACTAGAGTGACTTTGGAACTCACTTGATCATAAGAACTACCCGGGTTCGTACAGATTCCTACTTTTGCCTCAAGAGATCAAGACTCAGAAGGACTGGATTAGACCCTGGAGATTCATATGCTTAATAAGCACCTCAGTGATTCTTACCATTAGGCGAATTAGGAAAACACTGCACTGGGCCAAAGAGTTGCCTTTATCTACAGTTAGAAGAATTTCTTTAAATAACGAAGTTATCACTCTAGTTCAAAATGCTTTCAATAATTTTCCAGGGAATACAAGCCATCTGGTTGGTGTTACAGCAGTGTTTTCAGTATAGTGTACATTTAACAGTGTAGTTTTATCAAATTTTTAAAATTAAGACTTATAACCATATCAGCATATATGTATACACATGTGCATGCCAATGTTAAAACAGATTGTGTAAAAGTTCAAACCTGCTTTAAAAAGTCAACATTTTATGCTGCAGTGTGCTATTATTAATCAAGAGTTTAATTACTGAAATAAAAACACTGGATCTTCCAACCCCCACTGCTAACTACGGTTTTGTTACTTTTATTTTTACCCTTCCAAAATCACAACAGGTAAAAGCTCTCAACACCTGAAAATGCCCCTCTGTCATCTAAGACTTGGTTATAAAATTTGTGTTATTGAATTCCCCATTCCAAATACATTTTTCTCTCTTTCCCCTCTTCTCCTGATTTTCATTGACCTTTCCTACACGTCGTCTTTGAATGGCATGCGGAACACTTTGAATGTTGCTGAGAACGGGAGCAAAACCCACAAGAGGTTGAGAGCGAGTGGCCAGAGTTCCAGCTATGACTGTGGGTCTCTGCCCCGGCCATGTGCTCTGTGTTTACAAAAACCGTTCTTACTTCCAGTAACCATCCTGGTTCTGAAACTGGTACAGCTGTGGCCTAGCTCAGCAGTGTTCTAAGAAATCTGCTTGCTCTTTGGCAGGCTTTGGGTTTCGTCCCCATGTTGCCATGGGGGTCCTCACTTTACATTAGGGCCACTTCCCTGCTGGACCTCAGTCCGGAATTACTGAGAAGAGGCTGCCAACAAGGATCTCTCTCTGCAGCAGCCACAGTTGGACCCAGGGTCTGTGACCCCTCTTGGGCTCGGGGTCTCAGACCCCTCTTGTGCCCTAGAGGATGGAATGGTGGTCTCCTCACAGGCAGCCCTCCATCACACCTCCCAGGAGTCAGGTCAAGGAAGAGGACTGAGAAACATGCCCAACCTGGCTGGCATCTCCCAGAAGCTTTAGAAAAAAAGAGAGAAGCTTTGATATGGGCCGGATGAAGGTATGCCCAAAGTGGGTATAACAGAGTGGACCCTGGAGCTTCTTTCTTTTACAACAAAAAGTAGCAGCTTCTCTGAACAGCTGAGCCTTGAGCATGGTCTTCTTCAGCTTTTTTTTTTTTTTTTTTTTTTTTTTGATGGTAAGTCAGTGGCTATCAGGAGACGTGAAGATTTCAGCTCAAAACTGATCTTTCTCTGCCCTGAAGAAGTTTCCTGTAAGAAGTCACCTGTGAGTGGTTGAAGTGAAGGGGCGGGCACCCTTTCAGCAATAACCCAAGCCCTTTCTCCCTCTCCACATCCAATGGACTTCTCTGTTTGTTTAGCATTATGGTGTCTGCCATAACCAGGGCAGCCAAGTTTTTGTTGCACTTGACTTTGTCCAGCCCTACAAGTGAAAACAGCAAGTATTACTATTTTGCTTTCCAGATATGAGGCCACGTTATAATTTTGGATAAGCTTTTGTAAACTGCATCGTGCCCCCACCCCTCCCCCCCCCCAACTCCGGTCGCCTTCAGACCTCTGTGCTTCCCAGGGCTCCCATCCTTCCTCGAGGAAATAATTCTGTCTCCTTTAGGATTCGTTGTAGAGCAGTCCTAACTGAACAAGAATGCAAACCTCTCAAAGATCACTGCAGAGACTCTGTCTTCTACTAACCATCAAAAGGTTTCACCAGTCTTATTTTTGGCAGAAGTGAAATTTTCACTCAGGCAAGATAGCTGTTTAAGCATAAGCTTCTTTAAACTGGCTCTGTGTATGGTCAGATAGGAGATCCTGCTCCTGAAAATCCGCCTAGAAAATAGCATTAGTGAGCAAATTCTTGTAACTGTTCTTTGTGCATCTATAGCCCCTGTCGCTGAGAGATATCTTACATTTTGTGCTTCCCAGTTACGAGTTATCTTAGTCCCATGCGGGGACACATTCGAGTTTTAATGTAAACTCAAATCACTACTCTTTTTTTTAACGCCTTGGGCCAGTTGTCTAAACCATTTATAAGTAAACTGGGATAAAACTGTTCACCTACCTCAGCTAGATATTGTGATAGGTTTATGTTGAAATGGAAGTAGATCAGAATTAAACGTGTTCAACTTTTACTATGAAAAGGTTCAGGTTAAATTCAGGAAAGTCACAAGCAATGATTTTCCTTTGAAGTCTTTTTGGTAACACTAAATTACATATATGTGCCAAAGTTCCCAAATAACCAAATTGCAGTAGAATCCAATGGTATGGTATGTGTTACCTGGTGATTCAGATTTGTGCATCAGGATGTTTGTTTTTTTCTTTTTTTTTACAATGTCTCCTATGTATTTCACATATTACCCTCCTCACCTTTAAATGGTAATTCTACAGCAAATACTAACAGATTGTGTTAGATTTTCTGTCCCATCATGACACATTTTTCCTGACCCTTCACTGACTGGTCGGCTCTTTTTCCCCAGAAGTAAACGAACATTTCATACCTGTATCCATGCTTTAAACATAAATAAATAACCTAAAATAGAGCTTGTGCATCTTTGTTCCCTTGTGACGATACACGCTGACAGCCGTTGTCTTTTCCTTCAGATCAGCTTGTTTGAAATACGATGGCACTTAAAAGGAAGGCCGGCTGGAAGGATACCAATAAAAAGACCAGCTCAGCTTAAAACAATTTGATCTCAACCCAAAATGGACTGCCTTGCAACACAAATAGATAATGGCAAACAGAATATTCTACGTATCAAGACTATTCCCTCCTCCTATCAGAACCCTGGGTCCATCTGAGGCTTGTTGCCTTGTGGGACTGAAAGATTATGATCTCCCCAACATTTATGTGCAGATGAACTCTTTGGAAGAGGGAACAAATTCTGAGTATGAGATGTCCACTCCTTGCTGATTTCTGAAGTGTCAGCTCCAATTTGACCTTGTGCAAAAATTCAGTCAGTGTTGGCTTTGTTTCCCTTTCTGTAAAGGAAAGCTACCCGGCAGCATCAGGTTGCTTCTCTGAAGGCAATGCCTCCGATGAGCTTGTTCTACAAACTAGATATTCGTAAAGGCATATAGGGATGTGTTGTTTGTTTTTACATATAACATGCAATGTTCAGTGACAAGACTTTCCTTTCCTAAACCATATCGAGGATTGTGTGTGGTAGACTTTCTATTAGTCATTCTTATTTTGGCAATATATATAAACCAGTTACATTTTGCACATTAGTGTATTATGAACTATTTGTCCTAAAGTTCAATGTCCAAAGAAAGAATATTCCTTCATCAAAACCCCTTGAGGAAAAACAATGACAGTTTTCCTACTTTATCAAAACGTTACAACCATGTTTATATCCTTCCATACTGCATTAATACAGTTAATGATAGTTTTCTTCTTCTTCCTCTTCTCCTCCTCCTCCTCCTCCCTCTCCTCCTCCTCCTCCCCTTCCTCCTCCACCATCTTCTTCTTCTTTCTTCTTTTCTTCCTCTTCTTATGCAAATTACTTTGTATACATATTCTTAATGTAGTCTGGATAATTGCCCTTATAATTTAATCTCTAAGGGATTATTTATAATATTTGCAAAAATTATGGCAATGTCAAGTTTATGATCTTGATGTAGAGTATAGGACAAAGAATAATGATTAATAACTTCTACTAAGTTTGAGACCTATTATGACTGTTGGTATAAAGTTTTATTTCACTCATAAAACAAGTCACTTCATGTCACTAAAAATTAAGTGCAAATTTCCCAAATTGGGTCTTACCCACATTAATATCAATCTCAAATGGCAGCACTGTTTGGGTGTTTTGTGTTTTATGTTACATGATACAGTCTGTATAAACTATAAATGAACAAAAAATATCCAAGGAAATGGAAATAACTGAATCCATTTTGTCATTTTTTTTCCAAAGACTGTTGAGGACATATGATCTAGTGGTTAAAGTGGAGACCTGGGAAAACTAGAATAAAAGCAAGACCCTATCCTTAGCTGAATGACCAAGACTCAACATGCTTTATTCACCCAATGTAGGAAGATGAGGACACTGCTTCCTTCCTTCCAGGGCACTTGTGAGAAAGTTTTCAGAGCCTAGATCCAGTCCCATACAAACCACTGTCACATCAGAAGACTGTGTACATGGCCCTGTGTATACGCCTTTGGTAATATTCTCTACATTACGATAACACTTGATTTCCTAATGCTATTTCCATGGGTTATTACTCAATGGTTTCTAGATTTCAAAAGTGGAGGTATACATCATATTTCACTAACCTGAAGAAACTATTGTCATTGTTGTATCTGTGTACAAAGGAATGAATGAACAAGCTGCCATATCATGGTTTGAATTTCCATTTGTAGCTGGATTTTGTGAAGTTTAAGACTTTGGTGCTTTCTGTTAAATGATAAAGCTACTCATCTGTAGAGAGGAAGTATCTGAAATTTTATCAGGTAATTACATAAATAAAATATTTTACACAAAGCATTACAATTTATATCAGAAAGAACAGCTCACATCATTTCTCCATCAATATTGGCATATGTAAGAACACTTTTAAAGCTCTCGACAAAATGAGAAACTAAAACATGTTCCTCTCTTCCTGTTAGTCGTTATCTATATATTTTTATTTTAGATAAACAATCTACAGTGTGTTTACTGAAGCTTGCATTGATATTCCCCAATAGTGTTTGCAACTTGAGTTTTATTCCAGCAGCTACACGAAATGAGTCTGCAGCGCAGAGCGGGCAGGCCCCTCTGGAACCTGAGATTATTTGTTCTCTCGCTGTTCTAAAGGTAATTAAGGAGCATTGCATGTTTCTCAATTAATGATTTCTCATTCAACAGGGGATCTTTGATGCTAATTTGTTTTAATCAGGGCAGAGGCTGCTCAAAAACTCTAAACAATTCAGTGAAGAGGAACTAGGAATTTTTAATCAAGTGGAAGAGATTTAAATGCTATGAGGGACATATCCATCATGCGTTTTCAATTCCTGTTCATTTAACTATGTTCTTTTACATTTTATAAACCAATGCGAGAGAATTATTAAATAGAGTTTGTTGTATTACAGATCACTATTTTCCTTATAAATATATATGTATTTGTGTGTGCATGTGTAATGGATGTCGCCTGTTTAAAGCCTACTTATATACAACTTTCATTTCTCTTTCAATATAGAATGTATTTATACATATATCTTACACCCTTATTTATTATATATACTTGTAAGTGTAGACTATGTATATGTAAGAGTATATTTACATATCTATACCAAAAGAACAATGGAAGATATGTTATGAATGAGCATCAGGCTTAAGACTTCCCTTTCACCTCTTGGACAACTACCCTGAGTGGCCATTCATAATCTGAGCTACTGAATCAAATTGCATCATGTACATGAAACACTTATAATCTATGCAGCCATTGCACCTTGGAAAGGCATTACAGTAATGATTAGACCTCAGTTTGTGGAAAAGATGACTTCAGCAGGTGACCGTCTCTTATGAAAGTAAATGTTCAAAGGGGTGAAGTCAGAATCCTGACTTTTTTCCCCAATGATCAGTTTCCGATCATCTGATTCTGATGTCTTTAAATCAAGGCTACTTTGCAGGAATGCCAATCATGTGGAAATGAGGTTGGTTTGGTTTTTCTCCTTTCTCTAACTGAATATAGAAAAAATCGCAAGAAATGCTCGAGAGGCCTCTCTAGTTAAATACTTATTGGTTCACTGTATTGAAATAAGTGGGAAAATGAACTTTTTTTTTTTTGGAAACTAGTGGTTCTCAAACTTTAGAATAAATCAGAATCACCTGGAGGGCTTGTTAAAATGGATTGCTGGGGCCCACTCCTAGAACTTCTGATACAATAGGTCTGGAACGGGGCTCAAGAATTTTCATTTCTAAGAAGTTCTTGGGTGATGCTGAGGCGGAGGCTGGTGACCCCATTTTGAGAACTCTGGTTATAAACAAATAAAACAGAATGAGATGGCTATGGTTTGAATGCAGCCCTGAGCAATGATGCACTCCTCCTGTATTTTTTCACAAGTTGTCTGCCAGGAAGCAGGCAGGCCTCGTGTGTGTCTGAAGTGGCCTCTGGGTGAATTTCCAGACCAGTTGGGCAGGGACTAAGTGCTGGACTTGGTCAAGGGGATGACATTCGGACATTCATTTTAATTCATGGAAATCCCCTGGAGGGCTTTGCTGGAGTTACAAACATTTGAAAACAAACTTTTGAATGGAAATAACGATCTAGTGTACCTGTGCTAATGGGCACTGCCAGAAGCCAAGCCGGCTTGTGAAAAGACCAAGATGCCATGTTTTGCACCCCTGCCGATAAGAAGCATGATCTGGGGTTCTGTCTGGCATCTGTGTGTTTTGTTTTTTTTTTAATTTTTTTCAACGTTTATTTTTATTTTTGGGACAGAGAGAGACAGAGCATGAACGGGGGAGGGGCAGAGAGAGAGGGAGACACAGAATCGGAAACAGGCTCCAGGCTCTGAGCCATCAGCCCAGAGCCCGACACGGGGCTCGAACTCATGGACCGCGAGATCGTGACCTGGCTGAAGTCGGATGCTTAACCGACTGCGCCACCCAGGCGCCCCCTGGCATCTGTGTTTTTAATAAGGGTTCCAATTAACTCAACAGACAAGTTTGGGGGAACTCTACTTAGAGACCCAATTCTTCTCCTTTAGAACTATTTTTCATAGTGCTACTAAAATTGTCTATAGAGACTTTGGAGGGAAGCCCATTCATGAAGCCTCGGTCTGGGACACCCACTGCATAGGCTGACCTCATTTGCTTAGCAGTTTCTGACATGGGCCATAATTGTGTTGGTGGGCAAATGAATTAGCTCATGTGTCTCTCAGCCATATAATTACCAGACATAGTGTGGTAAGTTCAATTGCGATTTTCATTGACTCTGTCAATACTGTGGGTTTTTTCTGACCCCCATATCATAAGGCGGTTTGGGGGTAGGGAACTAGTTTCTGATGTTTAAGTATAAATGGTTATTTAATTGTATTTACATTTGCCCTTATATTAATTAGTGGTCATGGAATTTAATGCTTGAAGATGATCTTGTTTTGAAATACATCTTCTGAAAGTTCAAATAGTTAATAGCACCTACTATGTACCAGGCACGATGCATGTTACTTAATTCTCCTACAATCAGTAAGAAAGGAATATTGGAATCCCTGTTTTACAGATGAGAAAACTGAGGCTTACAGCATCAACCTGACTAAGCTCAAGTGGCAGATTTGGGAAAGAATCTAGCACAGTGTGCTGCTCCCCCAAACCTGCCGGGGGACTAACTCACAACAAGACAATGGCGGGAAGAATGAAGTCAGAAACTCCGGCCATCATTCCCTTACCATACTATCTAATGACAGAAACACTTCTAACTGAAGGGACATATCTCCTATTCTAATGAGCAATCTAATCTTTTGAAGTTATCATGGTTGTCCCATGTAAAGAAAATGAGATCTGCCTGCTTCAGGCGATCTCAGACTTTCAGATGCCCGTGACCTGTTGTGCCCGTGAGTCAGCCTAGTTAATCACACAATCGTCCTGCGTGTTCATGGGCTGGCTTCAGACCTAATCATGTCATATCATTGGGTCACAAAAGTGCTAGTGATCTAATCGAAAGTGACTTTGCAATTACAAGCTACATCTTGATGTGATCATATTGTCAGTATCCCACTTTGCTTGGACTTATAAATCTCCAGACTGAAGTTGGAATGCTTCTCTAAGCCCAGTGCAAAAAGTCATCAGAGAGTTGGTCAGAGCCCTTGCAGTGTCTTGTCCATGTTGCTACTTAATTTGGACAGTGTTATGCACACCGCTCTCCCCCGCTTCCCCCATACCTTTTACGAAGCAATCTTAAGTGCAATGTTCTGTCTTGCACCCTCGTTTACCAAGCTGTGTTCGAGATTCTAAGCTCCAGTAGAGTAAAACACAGGTTATGATGAGCGATCCCAATTTGCACCAGATCAAATCACATGACAGGGCACTCCAATCCTTTCCTAGATCTCTAGTCCTGTTACCATAAGTACAGTCTAAGTTGGGAAATCTTTTCTTTACACAATTTCTTTACACACAGGTTCCACAATAACAGAAAGTGACACACAGCACTCTTTAACTGGAGCATGTTCATGAGACTAGTCAAGTTCCTTCTCTTTTCCTCAGTCTCAGTTTCCCATGTGTCTGGTGTAGACCCATCTCAGGACATGCTGGCTGGTTCTCCCTGATTCTTACCCGGTGACAATGCTACTGTGCTTACCTGGGTTGCTCTGCCTTAGATTTTTAAGAAATCAGCTCGAAAAAGGCTGTTAGAACCCATCAGGTTACCCCAGCTCCACAAGAAACACATGTCCTAAAATGGCACACAAATCTTCATAGGCATTTGACCCCTGTAGGGTCAAAGTTTTCATTCGATGATTCTGCACTGCTTTGGTTACACTTGAATTCTCAGGGTAGCATATTGAGATAAATGGGTACAGTAGCCTTCTTGCCCATTTTCTTAATCTTTTCTCATGGAGATCCTTTGAACCGTACATTCTTCAAATATTCTTTATTCCCCACCATCCAAACACTAAATTCTTATTTTTTTCCTTGAAGCTTAATTTCTACCCAAAGGACAGTGGATTGTGACTTCGCCGTTTGAGCTGTGTGTCGAACCTTCGTTGCCTCTAAGGGGACCTTATGAAATACATTCTTTCTACTCAGAAGATAAAATGCAATGTAGAGAATTAATAAATTATTTGGGCATCAAAAGATTCTATATAAAGAACTGCTAGTTAACAGCAACAGGAATGTTAATGTTTTTTTAAGTCTCCTAAAAAGATCATTGGAAATATTTTTGTGGCAGCCGACTTTCAGAAAGAACATGGCAATTATCCCATGGTTCTATTGAAGGGGAACTATCATTCTCTATTCAGGGCCAAAATAAATGGAAATTCTCCGTCAAGCGTGGCCCTAACAGTTTAGAAAGAAGCAAGTACTAGGTAACTAGCTGGAGTGTTTATATGCAACATGCAGATGTATGACCTAGATACATCTCTAAAAATTAATTTAACGGCGCTGCACTGGGCCCAGCTAATACTCTAACAAGTTTGTTTTTTTTTTCTTTTCTTTAATGATGAGCATAAACCCTGAAGGCATTGTGTTTGATAGAAACGACAGCTCTGCAAGATGCAGGCTCCTCCAAGAGTGAGTGTGCTGACTCAGAAAATAGAAGGACGGTGTCGGATGGGAGGGGGGTTGTCAGACAAATTGGTAACCTTCTAGATTCAAAGTTATGTAGCTAATCAGTGCTACAGGCATACTTTACCCGTATCCTGAACGAGGTGGTTTGTTTCTTAGAAGAAAAATCAGGATAGAACTTAAAAACGCCATTATGAAACGTCCCAGGTCTTCTCCTTCAGTTGTTTGACATATTTCAAGTCCCATTATCATCTGAATAAAGGAGTTAATTTTTCCTTCTTCATTCTTTCTCCCTTCTCACCACCGCCCCCCCCCCCCAAAGTCAAGAAAAGCCATCATGTTCCTGAAACCACACAGGACATGAATATCTTTGTCTTTCATATACGCTTAGAAATAAAATTGCAGATGTTTGTGTATTTCTAAGGTATTGCATAATTAACTCTGCTATCAATGAGGGAATTGAAACAATTCAACAGGAAAAATAGGTATTTATATCTTTTTGCCTGGGATTTTCTTTAAAGTGGCTTAAGTCACACTCAGGATTAATTAATCCTGTGGTTGATTGCTGTGATGCATGGGGCCAAGGGGGCACTGGCTGATGTGCAAAGTGTGTGCATGAGATGTGGTGTTATCCAGACCAAGCATACCGAGAAGGACACGCACGAAGTATCTAAAACAGGGCTTTTAGATCTTTCAGATAAAAGGAGGAAGTGAGACTTAAGTGGTTTAGCAGTTCAGTGTCAGCATCAGAATCCTAATTATTACAGGTAGGATTTACCCAATTCAGGTATCATTATACTTAAAGAGAATTTTGAATTTGTGACTTATAATGAAATAAGATAGTGAAAGGGTTCTTGAGACTGTGTTACAAACTCAGGACTGAGAATAATAGGCACACTTACCATATAGGAACTCTGCACGGAGATGCACAGCAATAAGGTGCCATGCGGTGGGGCTCAGATGGCTATTTAAAGTTGCTCCTTACTATGAAGAACTGGGGGTCCTTAGTTTCCTTCTAGTGGTTGCATCTGGACTCCGGTTCTCTGTGCTTTGTCCCTGTTGTGTTGGTTCCTTCTGAGGATCCTGTGTTTGTTTTACATCAGTCAGGTGTATTCAACTACAAATAATAGACAACTTGAATACCAGTGGATTAAACCATAAGGAGTTCATGTCTCATGTAGCAAGAAAATCTGTCAGTACAAGTCTGTTTTGATGGCCCAAAGACGTTCCTGTCCTCCCCCTCCTCAGTGAATACGCTTTTACTTCAAGTGCATCCCTCTTGGTCATAAGATAGCTGCTACAGCTCAGGACCTCACCTCTGCATATGGCATTTCACACAGCAGGAAATGGGAAGAAAAGGGGCAATTTTAGGCAGAATATTTTGTGTTCTCTTTACAATTCTCTTATCTCTCTCTGCCCTTCAGCACATCTTCTCTTAGCTTTCTCTGGCTAAGACTGGGTCACATAATTACTCTGAACCAATCCTTGGCAAGGAACAATGTGATTGCTGTGATTGGTTTAGACCCTCTCTACTCCAGGTGGATCCAAAGGGAAGCACGTCCATAGCTTTGGGGAGCTTGTTAGAATTGCAGAGTCTCAGACCCACCCCAGACCTCCTGAGTCTGACTCTGCATTTAACAAGAGCCCCCCTGGTGGTCAGGTGGACGTGGAATTGTGAGATGCTCCAACTTGAGACCAATGATGATTCATTGAAGCTGGGTACCCCACTGAAGCTGGGTACGTTGCAACTTAGGAAAATCGGGATTATGCTAGCAAGAAAGGTGGGAATGGCTTTTGGGTAGGCAACCATTAATGTCTACCACAATCTTGTACTCCTTCGTCTCTTATACTGGGATTGTCATCACTTTTTTGGTGACTATCACTTTCTCTCCAAAAAGCTCTGCAAAATGCTGTCTGATAACGTTACATGCTAACCCAGCAAATGGGTTGGTCCACTGGAGTGGCCCTGCAGCTCTCTTCCTTGTCTTCTGGATCATGTCAATATTCTCCTCGAGTCCTCAGGCAAATGGTACATGTGTCATCCCACTTCTCTTTGGCAGGAAAGATCACTTCCTGAGTAGGGTCCAAGCTCAAAGTGGTCTCAAGGTAGGCTGAATAATGACTCCCAAAGGGATCCAAGTGCTAATCCCTGAAACCTGTGTGTGTTATTGGGCAAAAGAGACTTTACAGATTTGATGGAGGCAAGGATTTTGAGATGGGAAGGTGATCTGGATTATCCAGCTGGACCCTAAATGTAATCACAAGTGTCCTGATAAGAGTAAGGCAAAGGGAGGGTTGACTTCAGAGAAAGGTGACCTGGCAGCAGAAGCAAGGAGTGATGTGATGCCACTACTCACTAAGAACGACCAGCAAACACCAGAGCTGGGACAGGCAAGGAACAGATCCCCCTCTAGAGCATCCGGAAAGAAGCTGCACTGCCAACAACTGGACTTTACCCTAGAAGACTCATTTCTGGACTTCCGGCCTCCAGAGCTGTAAAAAAAAATACACTCCTGCCGTTTTGGGCCACTAGTTTGTGGTAGTTTGTTCTAGCAGCCACAGGAAGTGGATACTCCTCTCACAGCCCCTGTCATGCCCTTTAAATCCAGATATGTTACCTTTTCAGTATTTTAATGTAGCTTACAGATGGGATTACAGATTAATTTTTACAGCACACTCACATACTGTTAAAATAAGATCCTGGTAAAAAATTTTAAAAAAAAAAGGCGCCTGGGTGGCGCAGTCGGTTAAGCGTCTGACTTCAGCCAGGTCACGATCTCGCGGTCTGTGAGTTCGAGCCCCGCGTCGGGCTCTGGGCTGATGGCTCAGAGCCTGGAGCCTGTTTCCGATTCTGTGTCTCCCTCTCTCGCTGCCCCTCCCCCGTTCATGCTCTGTCTCTCTCTGTCCCAAAAATAAATAAACGTTGAAAAAAAAAAATTTAAAAAAAAAAAAAAATAAAATAAAATAAGATCCTGGTTGGGTCAGGATAAGAAATTAGACTCTAGGAAGCCTAGAGAGGCAAATTACCTGCCTATCATAGATTCAGGTCCTTGGTCACCATCATCATCTTGCCCCCAGCAGCAGGCGGAAGGAAGAGAGGGAAGGAGGGCCAAAGATTAGCCGCACCCCTCTCCCCCACACCCTCAATACACACACACATCTTGGCAGCTCATAGAGTAGAAAAAAAGCCCACTCCATTCTATAGTGAGCCCAGTAAATTGCACTCGTCTCCACCAAAACCATTTGACAGGACAATAAAGACTGAGAAAGGTCAAAAGCTAAGGCTGTGAGGAGACTAAACATGCCACTGAAATGAATAAAGGGTGGCCATTAGCAGCCGTGCAGATGCATGAGATGGATCTGGAAAAGACTTGGAAGGGACAGGGAGGTCTCACGCAGAGCCGGGACCCGAGGGGCAGAGGCCACAGGCCTGTGGGGGCAGCCACAATCCTGCAGACGGTGGGGCCTGACCTCCAGCAGGGAGAAGGGGCCTCTCCTGGCGTTGGCACGTCTGTGCTGCGGGAGGCTTTTAAAGAAGCTCTTTGGACAGTGTTCATCTCAGGCCATTGGGATGGAGACGGATGAGGGTCTGAAGTGAGGCAGACTAATGTGAGGAATCACTGTTTTCACTGCTGGCAAGGAGGGGGAAGAGGCTGTCACAGTCTTGCAAGCACAGCATTTTCTCAGAAATGAGCTCTCAGCCCTGAAGTCTGTCTGCTTCCAAACTCCCTGTGCTGCTAAATGTCGCTAATAACGCGGCGCCCACCTTGGCCACCATTCCACTGCCGGAAGTCGTGGTGCTCAGGAGCCATCTTGTCCACTGCAGGTTCTGCTGGGCACAGAGCCTCTCTCCTCAGGCCTGGCCCCTTTGTTTGGAAAGAGACAGCTTACTTTTCAGTGCCGGCCCCCTTGCAGCCATTGCTGAGCCTTATGGTATAAACTTTCATCAATAGAAAGGACTCATATGTGACATTAACTGGGTGGGGTTCCATTTTTGTTTTTGTTTTCTGGGCTTTGTCCTTGAAATCCCTCTGTTGGCATCATCTTGTGGTGCATCTTCCTAAATAAAACAGATCATCAAAAAAAGTAGACCTTGGCTCTTGGCCCCCAAAGAAAGAAGAATCAAGTGAAATGCAAAAAGAAAATACATTAGTATACAGTTCTGGATTTTGAGACTCTTATGGCCCAGGGTCTAGTGCTCAACAGGTTTGACAGAATATTTAGCCAATGGGCCCCTGCCCTTAGATGTCCCTAGCCGTGGAGAGGGGCCATGATAGAAGCCTACCTGGAAGACAGAGAGAAGCTATAGAAGAAACAACTAGACATAGAGTTGAAGCCCTTGCCCTTCTAGATTAAAAGAAATGGTGTGGAGTGCATGTTCACACATGTGGAAGGTCTTGGCCACTGGCAGCAGACTGTGGGTCATGCAAGTCCAAGGCCAGTGGAAGACCAGCTATCTCAGCAGATACTGGTGGGGATACATGCTGATGGTCAAAGCATCTATGGTGGTGATGGCCACCACCAGAGATGTCAGCACATACAGAGGTGGTGGGGGACAGGGAGCACCTTCCACATGGACAAGACACACCCGTCACTCCACCCCACAAAAGTGCGGACATGGCATGAGGGACTGAAATGACTAGAAACCCTAACAGAAAATTCAAGTAGCTGCCTTTTCTTAACTTGCCTAAAATTCTACCACAGTTGGAATGGAAGCTTGAGAAAAAGTATGTTGAACTAGAAAAGAATAGTTAACCCATTTTACACGTTTAGGGATGTGGTTTAGGAAGTCATATAGCCAATATTCTAAGTTTATTTCACCTACGATGAACTTAAAAGTTACCTTAAGCTCTAGATTTCAGCTCCCTGTTGGGAGAGAATTTGGTTGGATGCGTTTCATCTGCTTTTACTTCCTTCTCTGTCCTCCCCAGTGGAGCTGATCTGCACAGATGACGGCTTCCTCTGAGTGGTTTCATTCAGCCTGTGAACTCACTGGATGTGGTTTATGTGTTCCCAAAAATATTCATGATACAAAGAAATAGCCACCCAAAGGGGACTAACGTTTATTAAGTACTTGTTATGATGCCATTGTTCCAGAAATGTGATGAATAGTACCTTCCTCCATTCAATCCCACCAATTACCTGTGATGTGGCTGCTATTATCCTCAGCTTACAGAAGAGGAAGTGGAGCTTTGCTAGTCTACCCAAGGATGTGTGGCTTGTACTCTACTGCCTTGCCAAATAAACTTAGAAGTATACTGAATATAGGATCCATAAAAGACCTGAGTTAGAAGGCAGGAAGTGCCAACTTAGAACAAGTTTAAGGCTTGCCAACCATTTTCCCTCTGCCTCAGGTTCCTTCTCTGAAAACACAGCCATAAAAATGCTTTGGCAAAGGGGACCGCTTATGGAGGAAGCGAGTGCGGGGTAAGAGGCCCTGGAGGGAGCAGGGCAAATGGCAATCAGTTTCAGACTACCATTCTCTCTGGAATAGAGAAGAGGGTCTGGGTGGCTTGTTCCTTGGCATTGGGAGCATCCTTGGCAGTCCCAGGTGGCACAGAAATCTGGAGCACTGTGGAGACCTTGGTGATGCATCCAATCTGGCTCACCTGACCCGTGTTCTTGATGCATAGTGAGGTAGCATAGCAAAGAGGCTAAACATATAGGCTCTGGAGCCTAGTAACCTGGACCCATATCTTGGATTGGTCCTGGGCAAATCATTTGACCCCTCTGTGCCTCAGTGTTTCCATCTGCAAGGCAGAAATAATAACCCTATCTACTTCAAGGCATTTTGCAGATGAGTGAGTGAGTAATATGCATAAGGTATTTAGGACAGTGCCTGGCACATGGTTAGCGCTGTGAAGGCATTGGCTGTTATTATTAAGTGGTCTTGGGATCAGCTGACAGGATTCACCAGCTCAGCAGCTGGGGAAGTTTCCCCAAGGAGCTGGTTCAGAATCTAACTCACAAACTAGTTTACTTGTTATTCTATAATATCTAGCAGTGTAAGAAGGCTTCTTGCATCAAGTGGGACCTCTAATGCATCCTTGTTTTACATCTTTGGAAATTGGGACTGGCAACAATCATTTGCTCTGACATAGCCTGTGAGATAATTACTCAACAGGCTTCAGAGAACTGAAGCATTTTCTGGGCAGTCAATCTGACTTCCAGCCTGATAGACTCAAGCGTGGTAATGGTACTCTTTACTTGAACAAGGGAGGGGGCAGTCAAGCCAGTGGAAATCCTACTACGGACAGGCCCTGATCACCCACTCATTCTGCTGACACTCATTTTCACTGGCTTCTTTGTATAAACAAGAAAATGAAACCCCTGACACGTTAAGTTACTCCAAAGGCCAATGGCTAATGAGTGGAACAGGATTCGCACCCAGGTCTGCCTGATGGCAAAGCCTTGGGCCTTCTCCCCGCCCCCCCCACCCCCCCACACTTCACCTGCTTCATCCTTTGTTTTTTAAATCTTTTTTTCAAAGCACTTTCTTTGTCCTATCTTTCAGGGACACTGCCCTCAGCTACTCAGTACTTCACCGCCTTCTCCTCCCTCAGCCGTTTCCACCTACTTTGCTCAGGACAAGCCCTCCTTCTGTTTGGTGGTACTTAAGTCCCTCCTGAGCCAGGGTCTTCTCATCTCCATCCCCAGAATGTTGCTTCAGCAAAAGCTAACAAAGTCACCCACAACAGTGAATGTAAGGAGGTGAAACACTAGACACCCTTGGGACATTGGATAGACCTCACTCCCCCACCCTCCACCGTCCCCCGGGACTGCCTCTCCAGAGGCTGGGATTCAGTCTGGTAGATGACGGTTGAGAAATAAATTTGAAATGAGGCATAATCACGAAACACTGCGTTCTAGGACACTGAACAGCCTGACTAAATGGAGGAAACACGGAAAATCGTAAACCCACAGGATGAGATGCACAGTAATATCTAGTATAACCACAGCTTCCAACACAGAACCTAGAAACCCATGAAGTGCCATTTTCAAGTGAAAGAGCCAGACGTGTCCCATGGGACTCTGACTGCCCAACCCACATCGGTAAAGAGGTGGGGAGGCATTGACTCTAGAGATATCCTTTGGTGCCGGACTGCCTTTCATCATCTCCTCAAATGACTTTGCCGTCACTGTGCTGGACGTGATTTTCACACCCGTGAGCTAGCCTTGCTGTGCTCCTCAGCGCACCAGCAGCTAGTTCTGTGATTGTGAATCAGTTACTTATGGTGAGCAAGTAGTTGTGTGATTAGGGATCAGTTACCTCTCCTCCCATGTTCTCCTCTGCAAGATGCGAGTACTGGGGACAGCAGGGGTCGGTGTTAGTTCCTACACACTGTTATTCTCTAATTGCGCTAAAGTGGGTTTAACCCCAACATCTTCATCTGTTCTGGTTGCTGTAACAAAATACGATAAACTGGGTATCTTAGAAACGACAGAAATTTATTTCTCATAGTTCTGGAGGCTGGTAATTCCGAGATCCTGGCACCAGTGGATTCGGTATTTGGTGAGGGTGGGCTTCCCAGATAGTCATCTTTTTAGTGTGACTTCATGTGGTGGGAGGGACTAGCTCACTATCTGCTCTAACTTGCTCATCTTTTATAAGGACACTAATCCCAATCACAAGGGCTTCACCCTCATGACCCAATCACCTCCCAAAGGCCCCACCTCCTAACACCATCATCTTTTGGGTTAGGATATCAGTATATAAATTTTGAGGGGACACGAACATTCAGACCATAGCACTCAACAAGGAGAAATTGTGACTCTCGCCTTGAATAAAAGCAGTCAGTCCAAAGTATTCATTAGCCAGGACTGCTTAGGAGAAATACCACATTCCATTTCTGTCTCCTTTGTCTGATTCCCCCACCTTGGGGCATCCTAAGAAGGGAAGTTGACATTTATTGAATACCTACTATGCTCCTGGCCCTTTTCACACCAATATCACAGTCTCTGGAAAAGCCTTTATTATTGTACTCATGCTGGGGGTGGGGGGGGGAGGCTGATGTCAGGAAAGCTCCTTGGGTTGCTTTCACCTGGGGTTTTCACATACGTGTCCTACCTGCTTAAGCTCTTTCCTCCTTAATTCTGCACCGACCCCTCCTGACTTCCCTGCCCTGCTGCTGAAATGCTGTTGGTCTTTTGAGGTTCCCTCAAAAGCCTCCGCAATGCATCTTCCAACCATATCTCCATGACGAAGTCTTTGGTTTTTGGGTCTGTGTGTCTATATGATTGGATTTGACCTTGTTCTACAACAGTCAGCTGTGTCCACATCAGTCTTCCCCAGAGCTCCTTGAGAGGCTTATAGAACTCAGCCGAAGCCACCTTTCTCCACAGAGAGCGGGGAGTCATAGTTAAGGACAAGCCAGAGTCCAGCTGGTTGACTCAAACTCCTATTCTGCCATTTCCTAGCCATGTGACAGTAGGCAGGTCACTTAACCTTCTATAACTCTTTGTAAAATGAGGATAGAAAATCAGGAGGTACTGGTCTTTCCAATGGTTTTTGTGATGATGTCATGAGATAATGCCAGTAGTATATAAGCCTTAATAACGATTCTCATCATCCATCAGCGAGCGGCTTTCGTCCAGGTGCTCAGTTAGCTGGGATTCAGCACCCATCACAGTGCCTTGCACATAGTGGGACTCCAATATTGTTTTGTATGAATGAAGGAGTGACCTAAGGTACCCAAAATAAGAACTCTGGGAGACTGAGATCAAGGTATATGCAGGGAAATACACATCTTCCCCCTTTCTTTAGTTCCAATCTGTTTCTAACTTGGCTTGAGGAATTCCTACAGCCCAGTTTTGTTGACGAATATGTCACACAAATGACTACTTTGTTGCATGCCATATTGGACTCAAAGGTGTTCTGAATATCTGTCAATCCCTTCACCCATTCTTGCAAGGCATGTTCATTGAATGTCTACCATGTGCCAAGTCCTTTCCTAGGAACTGAGGGTATAGTAGTGAGCAGAAGAGACAAAAATCTCTTCATTCGTAGAGCTTATATTCTAGTGGAAGGAGACAGACAATAAATATAAGTAAGTAATTAATATAGTGTAATAATAGTGACAGGGGCTATAGAGAAAAACAAATGGGGGAGTGGAGAGGGCTGGTGGCAAGAAGGGACTCACTGAGAAGGTAGCATTTACGCAGAAATCAAAAAAAAGTAAGGAAGCAAGGCCTGCCTAAATCTGGAAGAAGAACGTCCAGGAAGAGAAGCAGCCAGCCTAAAGGCCCTAAGGTAAAAGTGTGCCTGGCTTAATGGAGGAGGCCAGTGCATGTGGAACCCAGTGAATAGTCAAGAGAGTAAGACAGGCCACATCAGGCAAAGCTGAATGAGCCCAGTGACACTTTGACTTGACTCTGAGTGACACGGAACCCTTGGAAGGTCTTGAACAGAGCAGCGATTCCATATGACTTGCTTTCCACTCTATCAGTGATATTTATCAACTCTAGTAAAACAGTTGGACTCAAAAACTGCCTTTAAAAATATTCTGTAGAGGTGCTTCTGGGCGGCTCAGTCTGTTAGGCGTCCGGGTCTTGATTTCAGCTCAGGTCATGATCTCACAGTTCATGGGATCAAGCCCTGCATTGGGATTCTCTCTTTCCCTCTCTCTGTGTCCCTCCCCAACTTGCACACATGTACACGCGTGTGCGCTCTCTCTCAAAGTGAATAAATAAACATTGAAAAAGATCATGTAGAATAAAAAGACTAAACACGTACAAAAAATAATCATGCAGAAATTGTGTTACTCTCACCGTACTCAAGGGATTTTCTATTTAAGGTGCATCGAACTGAACATGACCCAAGGAAGTATTGAAAGCAAAGAACTAATTACTTGTCACAACTAAGGAGACGGAGAAATAGTTCCCAAAGCACTGTCTCCCATGGGTGCTTTTATTCTGAATATTAGGGGAGTGGGAGCAGGGAGCTGGCATACGGCCTTTTTGTTCAATCGCAAATGTCTAGCATGTCAACATACATATACATATGTATGCATACATATATATTCAAAGATGGAGAACAGTTCGCCCATAGGAAGAGATCTTAGTATAGTAATGACCTAAAGTAACTTCAGGAAAACTCAGGGGGGATTCTGCACAGGTCCTCAGCTCCAATCCAACTCAAATAGGCTCACATAAAGGCTACCAAGTGAGACACACCTAGCAAGGGGCCACCAGATCAAGCACCTATTTGGCATCTCCTTGGCTGGAAGTGTTGTTTCTGTAAAAGAAAACAAATTCCTTCCCTGCTTCTATCTCTACCCTTCTTCCGCTCTGATGGCAGCTTTCAGCCCTCTTTTTGAGTCACTTCCCATGACATCCTAGCTCACACTATCAGTGCCAATGTTCTTTTACAACCCTGAACTGTTTTAATTTAAAAAGTACTTGTTTCACATATACAGATTCAAAGCACTCAAAATTTGCACCAAATAGTCTATAGCCATTGCATATGAGTGGCTACAGTTTTCATTATCTTCATAACCATTTTTAAATCTTATGTTATATAATTATCTCAAAGGTTTTATACTTTATCGATATATATATATATATATATATATATATATATATCCTCATAAGGGTACAGCTCAATGAAAGTTCTCCAAGAGTGTATCCTCCTTAACCAGAACCAGATGGAGAACTACATTCCAGAATCCTCCAAGCTTGCCTTGTGACTTCTCCCTCCTGCTATTCTATAGCCTCACACCCAGGGGTAATTTCTTTTTTGACCTCCAGCACATGGACGAGTTTGGTCTCCTTTCAAACCTCATCTAAGTGGATGATGAGGTTTGTTCTCTCTTGTGTCTGGCTTCTTCTGCTCAGACTTGTTGGTGAGATTCATCTGTGAGTGGGAGTGATTGTAGATGCTTTGTTCTTCCTGCTGTGTCATTGTGTGTATGGACAATGATGTATTGCTCTATTCTATTGCTCGTGGCTCATCCGACTCTTCCAAATAGTGCTGCTATGAACATTCTCATAGATGTTTTCTGGGGAACATATGTCCACCTTTTGAAGTGACATCCTAAGTTACACTGTCTTTTTCAGTTGTGAAGTAAGTTTTAAGGGAATTGCTCCGGCTTGCTGTGTTAAGTACAGACTCAAAGACGGCAAGGATGGACACAAAGAAACCAGGAAGAAGACTTCGGGGATGGCCTGGGAGGTATGGGTGTTGCTTGGACCAGGGTGGAACAGTCTGGGGGGTGAAAGGTGGAGGTCTGCATATATTTTGAAGGTCCCTCCTTAGAGAGCTGTGATCTTGCTGGTGAATGGTAGCCCAGCATTGTCTTGTCACCTCAGCAGAGGTATCATGTCAGGAGGGCACAGAAAAGCATTCCATGGTATTGCCTCGTTGAACTTCTGGGCTTTAATGCCTTGTGCAAGCCCTGCTCCTTTGCATGGTGGCTTCAGTAACTACTACTACGACCATTGGAGCCAAACAGGAAATTTCAGAAAGCTCCAGATGGCCAGTGGTGGAAGATACAGCAACATTAGAGAAAAGCTTTTTGAATGGTTGTCTTCTGAGAGAGCCTGCTGCCTTTGGTGATGTGACTAACCATTAAAAGTTGCACAGACTTGAGTATAAGATTCTTTGCTCAGGTCTCAAAGGAACCGACTTACAACTTTGTCCGTGGGTAGCTTGTTTTCCAAAAGTTTTTCAAGCAACCAGAAATTCACCGTTGGCTAAAATGCCTGACCCTTTACAAGGCTCCAGTGGTTTTTCTCCAGCATGCTTCCTCCTTCACACAGAATAACATTTACTTTGCCTGCTCTATGGTTGAGCCTCCAACGCTATTCAGGCTCCTCACAGGAATTCATGTCTGTAGGCATCCAGTAGGAAAAATGGGGGGGAAATCTCTCTTGAGCTCCCCCCACCTCCACCCTGCTTCCAGGCTCTTTGGCTCATTTCTCTCCACTTCTGCGTTTCATGAGAAAGACTTCCTCTTTTTGCAGACCATCATTTTGACATAAATTTCTGGATTCTCCTGAATTGATTGCGAGCTTAGGAAGTGCTTGGTTTTGTTCAGCTTTCTCTCTTTTTTATATATCAACAGAATTCTTTTTAACCCATACAGAGCTTCTCTATCATATAATGTAAGACCTCTTTTACTTCCGAGGAGACAGGGTTTATATATGCTTGCTTAACTCGATCAATAAACAAATGGATTATCAAGTATCCTTCAAATAAATAGCCTATACCACTTGACTACCAACGTGAGTGACATCTTTGAACTAAATCTGATAAAGACTGGAATAACTGTTTCCTATGTGGGGTTTTTGTTGTTGTTGTTGTTGTTGTTGTTGTTGTTTCTTGAGATAAGATGAAACTTGAATCTTCAGACAACCCTGTCATTGATTTTTTAGTCTTTTATCTCCACAAAAGAGGCCCCCTTGTTCCAGCTTTAGCAAAATAGCAAACAGCTTTCGCTTCTATTTTAGAGTCCTACATGCTCTCCCTTTCTCACCTCCCTTGGATTAGGGGGTCACGCAGTCCGTGAAGACTTGGGATGGGTAAGGAGAGGACTCTGCCCTGATCCACTAAGTCCCTTGTAACCTGTTAGAACACAGGATGTGTGTGTGTGTGGGGGGGGGGAAATGATGGGCAGCAGGTTGGTGGGAAAGTGCACGTTTTCTGACGAGAGCAGGCTTACTGGAAAAGGCTGATGAAGAGCAGTGAAGTATGGCATTTGGTGGGATTTAAACACATAAAGAAGATGCTCTAAAAGATGGGGGAAATATTCAATCATCAAAGACCAGTGACATGAGTGTCCAATTAATGAGCTCACAGCATACCCAATGCAACTGTTGTAAGAAAAGCTCAAGGGGGTCACCCTACAAATGGAGTTATTATCCAGGACTCCTTCTAATAAGCTACCCCTTCTCTTGGACCTTCCTGGGATTCTGCTTCCTCCCTGACCCCCTTGAGAACAGCCAATTATCCCACCTGACACTCGACTGCTTCTGAACCAGCCGGCAAGGAACCCTGTCTTCACCGTTGCCCTCGTCCCGTGTCATCCGTTGTTCAAATGATTGCTGGGCACCCACTAAGGAGTCAGGATCGTACCAAGAGCTGTAGCGAGGGAAAAACCAAGGCTTTAAACTTTTTATGATGTCATGTCTGCAGTGCAGTGTGATAAAGTGCTGTGAGAAAATACTCAGGACAAGTATCTGCATGCTCTGTTCACTACACACAGCTCTGCATAGTCTATGTGCCTTATGTCATCTGATGCCCTCAACAGCCCGGATGTGGAAGGCATTGTTACACCCATATTATGGGCGTGAAAACCGACGTGTCAAATCTTAAGAAATTGTTCAAGGTTGCAGGAGTCCTTGTCTGGCAGGAGTCGAGGGCCAGAGCTTTCATTAGTGCAGAACCAGGGGGAGTAGGTTTTGGAGGGCACCCCGGCAACCCTCCAGCCAACGTTCCCAGATATGTGAGGGGACAGCCAGGTTGGAAGGAGAAACAGGGTTAAGTTTATCTGGGGAGGAGAAAGGCCCTTTCAGACCAAAGGAGAAGCATGACCCACAGGCCCTACACTGGTCTGGGGTTTGGCCGGTCCGATGCCAGTGCCCTCCACCCTGGGGGGATCGTGACTGGGGTGGAGAGAAGACACGACTGCAGATGAGGCCAGAATCAGGTGCTTGTGGATACCAGTGTTTGCTGTTGTCCAAGCGTCCCCTCTGCTCAGAAGTGTCCTGTTTTGGACGATAAATCTCATAGTCACCCCGGGGCCAGAAAGAAAGATCAATCCTTTCATCCTGCAAGTGCTAAGGGCCTGCAGGGTTCATAAGGAAGGCTCTGACTGTAGGTGAAAGTGTGGCAAAGAGTATCCTGATAGAGTGGGGGAGGGGGTGGAGAAGGAAAGAAGGGAGGACCCATCAGGAGCTAGGCACCAGGGGGTCAGCGATGTGAGCCTGAGCCCAGGAAATGGTGTGACAAAAGCAGGAAGAGATAGACTCTCAACCAGAGGTGCCCGGATTGAGATTTCATGCTACTCTGGAGCTTTTCAGGGGGTGAGGAAGGGTGGGCCGCCCTTCACGTGCAATCTACCTTGCAAGGTAGAATCGGGAACGGCCTAAGGAGAGATGGACATTTTAAATGGAAAGAATGCAGGCAGGAAGGATGAAGGAGAGGGAGACAGCAACAGGCCAGGGCGGGGGCCCTGAGGGGACAAGACAGGAGACGTGGACTTGGCAGAGGGTGGTCTGCGAGTCCAGGGCTGGGAGACCCTCTCGTGTCTCGGGAGAGAGTGGTCGGTGGCGGGTGCAGGTGGAGACCTTGAGACAGCGGGTGGAAGCTTCCTTTGCGGCTTTGAAAGGACTGAGGCTGGAGACACCAGAGCCTGTGATCCGCAGGCAAAGTCCCTGAGGCATCAGGGCTCACGAGGCCCCTCTCCCCACCCCCCTCCCATGCCATTTAATTACCTCACCTCACACCCTCCTTCTCTCACATTGCTTCACAAACCACAGAGAACCAATCAGCAAATCCTGCCTCTGCCGCCCCCGATGCCCCCAATCCAGCCATCCTCAGGCCCTCCACTGTCACCAGCCTGGTCCCAGCCACTGTCACCTGCCGCCACCTAGCTGTTCCTGCCACACTCCTGGGTGTGGCCCCCTGGTCTCCACAACATACCCAGGACAGACCTTTGCATGTGTAAGTGGCATCATGTGAGTCTGGCTCAAAGCCATCTGATGCTCACCAGGCTATTTAAAATCTAAAGTTTGGGGCCCCCCTGGGTAGCTCAACTGGTTAAGCGTCCAACTTCGGCTCAGGTCATGATCTCATGGTTTATGGGTTGCAGACCCACATCAGGCTCTGTGCTGACAGCTCAGAGCCTGGAGCCTGATTCAGATTCTGTGTCTCCTTCTTTCTCTGCCCCTCCCCCACTCACACTCTGTCTCTCTCTCTCTCTCTCTCTCTCTCTCTCTCAAACATAAATAAACATTAAAAAAAAAAAAAAAACACGTCACCTCCTCTGACTTCCCTGATGGCCCACCTAAAGTGTATCCCCACATCTCCCTCTTTCTCTCCCCTTACCCTGCTTTGTTTTTCTTCATAGCAGTGATAACATCTCATTTTTCTGTTTTTCTGATGTAATCTAGAAAAAGTGAGACCCCCTCCTTTTCAGATACAGATCTGTGAGTTTTGACAAAAACAGGAAGTCTTATAGTCACAATCAAGATACAGAATAATTCCATCACCACCACCCCTCTGTTTTCTGTCCTCATAGGCTTGCCTTTTCCAGAATGTCGCATAAATAGAATCATGTAGCATGTGGCTTCTTTCCCTTTGCATAATGTATGTGAGATTCATTCATGGTGTTGGATCTCATAGTTCATTTCCTTTTTATTGCTGCCCACCATTCTATTGTGTGGCTAGATGACGGTTTGTTTATCCATTCCCAATTAAGACTATTTGGATGGTCTCTAGTTTGGGGTGAATGTGATTGATTACAGCTACTTTAATCACTCGTGATCAAGTGTCCGTATACATGTAAGTTCTCATTGTGGGGGTAAAAAACTAGGAGAGGGATTGCTGAGTCATGTGGTAAGTGTATGTTTAAACTTTGTAAGAATCTGGAAAACCCTTTTCCAGAGAGGTTGTACCATTCTACATTTTCACCAGCCACGCACAGGGTCGTGGTGGTTTGTGAGACTGAACATACACAATGGCCAGACACATATGACAGTAGGACTCTGACCTACCACCTCTGTAGCAGCCTGCCCGATGAGGTCTGGAGGTGCTCAGTGCATGCAGTTCTCTCTGACTTCTGCACCCCCCCAACTCAGGACCACCTAAGAAAGCCGAATATGCTCCCTTAACCAATCGCACAGGATGCCCCACTTCTAGTAAGCTGCCTCCAGCTTCTCCAGGCTAGCAGCCTCCAGTCAGGGCCCACGGGAAGCCCCCACCTTGACCACTATAAAGCTGTCCCACTCTGCCGGCCTCCCAGGCCCTGCCAAACAAGTGACATGGCTGACTTGTTGTTGTAACAAACTCTGAATAAATAGCCTCTCTTGGTGGTCTTTGTTTTCTTTTCCCAGCTTGTGTATTCACTGTGTCCTTCCATCACGACAGGGTCTCTGTGCCCCTGTGGATTCCCAGTACCTGGGGCGATGCTAATAGATGCTCCAAAAATGTTTGTTGACCAACGACAGCAAGCTGCAGCCCTCAGTGTGAGCCCGTGGCCCATTTCCTTCTAGTCAGTCAGAAATTATAGCCCGGGGAGGTGCTTGGCAGTCGGACCTGGGGATCTGACATGTTTCCTGGTCTCTGCTGGGGAAGGGGGCCCCGCCCTTCTTCCTCTTCAGGTCTCCCTGCCTTCTTAGCTTCCTGCTCCCCTGCCCCATCTAAGCCACCCCCTCCTCCCCCATATAGAGAGAAGGTCAGGGAATTTGGGCCAACTGGCGGGAGGGGCAGGGTGAAAGCTTGGCAGCTTGCAGTTCTTCTAAGGGTCTTGCTTGTTGTGGAAGAACATGGAACCTAGGAAAAGAAAGCCTGCAGGAGCAGACTCTTTCAGAGGCAGCCAGAATCTCGTCTACTTTTAGAAACTGCCTCATGAGTAGGGAGGCCTGTTAGACTAAATATCACACTGTCCCAAATGGTGCCAATTTTGGAAAGCTCCTCAGACGATATCTTCTCCCAGGGAAAAGGGATTTGTAAACCCTTGGTCTGAAGTGGCTCTGAGTGCATGTCAGCTCACGGACCTTCTGGAAGTCAAGTTTCAGAAATTGGACTCACAGAAGCGAAAGAGCAGGTGGCCTAGACCGGGATGAAGTGGGGGCTCAACCATGGTCTCGCCAGAGTCCAAGCCCCAGGAAACCCGATGGGGAGGCCCCGGGGCCCTAGAGGTGTCCACCCTAAATCAAAAAACAAAATAAATAAAAACAAACAACAGAATACAACTTTCAATGTCTGCATCTCCCGTTGTGAGGGGTTTTTATTTTGTCACTACGGCGTCAGATTTATTTTCTTAAAAAAAAAAAGTCCGATGGTTGCCTCATCAGCAGTGGTTTAGAACACCCCCATTTCACCCCAGATTAAGTATTTAATGATCTGCAAACAAAGATTTGAAGATGCCACTTAGCAGGGCTCTGATCCTTTTGCAATGGGATCCCTTTCACCCTCTCTGTGTTCAAAGCCCAGCTGCTGGGTGTGATTGGTAAGAATGAGTTAAGCAGGTGCCACAGGGAAGGAGGGAGAGCCCACCCCCCACCCTGGATTTGTGCCATGAGATAACAGCTCCAAGAGACCTGAGGCTCAGAGGAGCCCCTGCAATCTCTCTGTCTCTCTGTCTGAGGTTTTCCCCTGGGGAATGGGCTGTGGATTTGTGCTCTCCACTTCCCCAGCGGTAGGTGATGCAACAGGCTCTTCGCATTTCCCCCATCACAACCAGAGGGGCGACTCACAGGGTGTGGACCCCATTGGGCAGCACGGGACACACAAAGGCAGATTGAAATTGCAAAAGAATTGGGCAGAATTGCAACATTTGAAGCAACTACACCTGTTGCCTAAGACTTTTGGTTGTGTTTTGGCGGGAAGAGTTTTGTATACGGTTTGTTTCGTTTGTTCCACTTATTTCATTAAACTTCTGTCGTTTAGCAACGCTATGCACAGGATATACTCCAAGTTTTTTGTTTGTTTGTTTGTTTGTTTTTATCTGGAGGAGAAATAAAGACAGTTAAGTTATTGACGATGAATGCATGTACAAGTGAATTGATGGAGACTGAATTTCCGGAATGTGCAGGTGATGGGCCCAAGGCCTTCACGTTTTCTCTTCTCATCTGCCCAGCAAAGACTTCTTGCAAAGCATCTTAAGAGCCCAGGAAACAGGGGCTCGCTCGGGATCACTGAGTGTCCAGCATGGAGTCTGACCCCGGCTGCGAGGGCACCTAGGGACAGTGAGCTCCTGGACGTGGCTGGCCTCATCACACACACTGCTGACTGGGGGAATGAACCCTTGCCCACTCGGCTACTAAGCTACAGACAGAGCACTGCAGGACAGAGGGGAGAGGCGCTTGCAGAGGAAGGGAGCCCCTGCTATCTTTCTCTCTGTCTGAGGCTTTCCCCTGGAGCTTCCCCGGATATTCTGAGCCCTGACACCTTCCATCTCCTGCAACGGTAATGACCGGCCTCCTGGGCCTCCGCTGCTTCTGCGCCACGTTTCCCTGATCCAGCACTTTTTCCTCGGTGCGTTATTTTCCCCTAGAACTTCAAATTCCCCACGGACGACAGTCAGACAGCAAGCTCCACACACTCGGCAAGTTTTGAGTTTTAATAAAAAATCATGTTTATTCCTGTAAAGACTTTTTTTTTTCTTTCCCCATGAATTCTCCTAACAGATGCAGTTTTTACTCGACTCGGGCTTTTTCTTGAGCTTGGTTTCTTAAAGCTGACTCTGTCCTCAGGTTCTTTCTGTGCTCGTGAGCCTGGAGTCTGCTCTGTAGCTCCGGCTTTGCCAGTCCCTGAGCCGGGGGAAGACTTGCATTATCCCCCTTCTGGTTTTCAGCCTTAGTGTGTCCAGGGGGATTTAGAACATCTGCGGTAAATGGGAAGAGAAAAGAAGAAACGCTCCCTCTGCCTGCATGAGTGCTGCCTGGGGCCCTGGCATTCTCATTACGAGGCACGTTAACGTCAAGCATACTTTATACAATGAAACAAGGACACCTTGTGTCGCATGCAACAGCTGTGGGGGCACAGACCATCTGCAGTGTCTAGAGCCCCCAGTTCTGTCCCAGGGTTCCCTTGGCAAGGGGCCAGTCCCGCTGCTGCTACCACATGCAGGGGAGAGGAAGTTTACATGCGAGCGGCACCTGCAACCCAGCCCTCTCTTGCCCCAGACATGATACATAGCTGGATGTGGTGTCCCCCTTCACTCCCTCTTTGACAGTGAGGTAGTGAAAAAAAGTGGCAATTGAGAGGCAGCAGGCGGGGGTAAAGACCCCGGAATGCCCACCAGAGGCTGAGGATTCACCAGGTGCGGGGACCGTGGCACAGGCAGGGGCTGTGGATGCCGCTTCCAAAAAGGCTCATAATCCCATTGTCATAAGAGTGAGCTGGAGTTAGAAATCAGAAACCCCGGAATGGCAGGCACTGGGTCAGACTGGGTCTCGTGCCCAGGCAGCGTTGGAGTCAGACCCCAGCTGGAATTCCAGTTCTGTTCTCACTAGCCTGTGACCACCAGGGATGTTTCGTAACCTCTCTGATCCTGTGTGCCCCGTTGTTCAAAGAAGACAATGCCTACTGCTAACGTTTGTCCTAAGGAATATATGAAGTAAGATGTGTTGCTGGTCAGCGCAAAGGTCAATGGCAACCCTTGCTCGCTGCCTGCTCTTCCTTTTTATTCCTATCGTTCATTTCAACGCAGGATGGTCGTAAGTTACCGCGTGAGAGGAGAGGCGGCATCCCAGAGCCCCGAGTCCGGGCTGAGTTGGCTATGTATCCTCAGATGAATGAAGGCTCTCTCTCAGCTTCAACCTGCTCTTCTAAAATGGGCTGATGCTTGCATCACAGGACTGAAGCAAAGATAGTATGCTGTGAGTGGCCCCTAAATGTTAGCTCTCAAGGTGCTTCTTTATATTTATTTTATTTTATTTTATTTTATGTGTTTTATTTTTTCAGGGTGACACTTTAATTACCGGTACGAAGTATGGGTTCCAAGGCAGAATTATAAAGGCAAGTGGATGTGAACACTGAGGTTCCCCTGAGCATGCACAGTGGGCAAAGAAAGGGCCTTTTTCCCTTGAGTTGGGGAGGGTGAAGACTTTCCAAAGGGATCTAAACAACACTCCCAATCTCTGCCCCCAAGGTTTCAAAGGCCAATTTTGTGCGGTGGTTGGGCCAAGTACAGAAATCACAGGGCACAGGTGTACATTTGGGCTGACTGTGAGAAAAAAAATTTTTTAAATCATTTTTTAAAGACCATAATATACTCACATTCAAAAATCAAAAGGAAAACTTAAGTCCACACAAAAACCTGCGCACGAACATTTATAGCAACTTGGTTCATAATTGCCAAAACTTAGAAGCAATGAAGATATCCGTTAGTAGGTGAATGGATAAACTGTGGCGCATCCAGACAATGGGATAGTAGTAGGCACTAAAAAGAAATGAGCTATCAAACCATGAAAAGACATAAAGGAAACTTAAATGCATATAACTGGATGAAAGAAGCTAATCTGAAAAGGCTAAATGCAATACGATTGCAACTCTAAGACATTCTGGAAAAGGCAAAATTGTAAAGACAGTAAAAAGATCAGTGATTGCCAGCGAAGGGGGTGGGAATGAATAAGCAGGCCACAGAGGATTTGGGGGGCAGTGAAACTACTCCGTGCAATACTATAATGATGGATACATGTCATAACGTTTGTCCAAACTCCTAGAACACACAACACCTATAGAATGAACCTTGAGGTAAACTGTGAACTCTGAGTGACAATGATGTGTCATGTAGGTTCATTAGTTGTAACAAATGTCCCACTCTGGTGGGGGATGTTGATGATGGGGAGGCCAAGCATGTGTGAGGGCAGGGGGTATCATGCAGCTCTTTATAGCTTCCTTTCAATTTCACTGTGAACCTGAAGCAGCTCTAATGAAGTCTTTTTAAAAAAATTTATTGTTATTATTATTTTATTTTATTATTATTATTTTTTAATTTTAGAGAGAGTGAGCATGTATGAGTGGGGGAAGAAGGACAGAGGGAGAGAGAGAAAATCTTAAGTAGTCTCCATGCTCAGTATGGAGCCCAATGTGGGACTCCATCCCACGACCCTTGGATCATGACCTGACCCAAAATATTCGGACTTTCAACCGAGCCACCCAGGTGCCCCAAGTCTGATGGGAGGGATACACAGGCAAATTTTGCTCACAGCCATTCTTGTCTGTCACACCTCACTGGCCACATCCACATTCACTTGTATTAATTTATTGAGAATTCTTGCATTCTTTCTTCATACAAATCCAATCAAATACAAATATGCTATTTGTCTCCTTTTTTTGCATAAAAGGTAGCATACTTTATGCATTGTTTCATACAGTATATCCTGGAGATGTCTTAAAATATATTCTGGAGAGGAGATGTCCCAATGTGAGTACAGGTTCTTGATTTTATGTTAGCATGTGATAGATCCATTGGGTGAATGGACCATTGTTTATTTATTCCCTATGTAGCCGTTTCCAGTCTTTTATGACTACAGATAATGCTTCCTAGACCAACGTTGACTGTGTTTATGTGAGTTTGGTTGTGTGGTTTTGTGTGGGAGTAAAGGAAGGCTATGGACGCAGAGGTGGGATTGTTGATAAAGTTACATTTATAATTTTGATAGATGTTACCAGATTGCCCTGCACAGAGATCACACCATTTTGCACTGCCCATTTTGAGAATGCCCATTTTGCTGCAGGGTTTCTCAACTATTATCAAGGTTTTGTATTTTTTCTGATCTCTCAGGGAAGACATAGTATCTCTGGCATGATTTTAATTTCTCTTTCTTTTATGCATGAGGTTGAGCATCTTCTCATTGGTATACAGGTCATTTGTATTTCTTTTTCTGTGAACTGTCTGCTTATGTATTTTGCCCATTTTCCAGTTGAATGGTTGTTCCTTCTCTTCCAGAAGTTGCTGTTATGTTAAGAAGATATGCCCTCTGTAACCAGAGCAGGAGGGAAGGGAGCTGCCTGGCAGAGTCAGTGTTGGTAGGGACACAGTACCGCCAGGGGCTGGAGGGGCAGGTATGGCTAGTTGTAATAGCCTTGTTAATACCACTGCCCATGCGTCAAGGCCCAGCTCAGATCTGACCTCCGCCAAGATACTTTCCTAGGTCGCCCGGCTGGAATTCTCCCCATCTATCACCGGGGCTCAGTTCTGTGGGCGTCAGAGTCTGCCTTATGTTGTTTAAAGGTCGTAAGGTGCAGGAGAAAGAGTGTTGGTGTGGGATCCGGGTGCTATGAAATCTACACCCCAGCCGTGCTGCACTAGCTTACTCTAGTCATGTCCCTCCCCAGTCTAGGCTTCTTCAGTTTGCACCTCTGGACGAATGAGACTATTGTCTGGCAGAATCAGCTGGGAGCTTTTTAACACCACACTTGCCTGGTCCCCACCTCAGACTTGATAGGCTCAGAGGGAGGATCCGCCTGCAAAGTTTAACGTGTCCTTTGGTTGAGGCCAATTGGTGAAAATAATGACTGTCAGGGTCTCTGCATCAAGACGCTTGCTCAGGGCACCTCCGGTCTGAGATGGTAACTCCTGGGAACTTGCTTCTTCGCAGAAGTGGGCACATTCCTCATCAACACGTAGTAGGCACTCAGGAAACATTGATGGAATCCAAAACATGAAGTTCTCTTCTTAGGTCGCATTTTCTTACTTCTGCTGCTTATGAAAACACGTTGGTGGGAAAGAATGATTCTGTAACCTCTAAACTGTGTGGATTTGATCCATTTCTATCGCGAAGTTAATCTAACACAAGTTAATCACCCTGAAGCTATTAGCCATTTGGAACCTCTCTCCAGTGGGGTGAGAGGTCATGCATTTGCAACCTGTGGGTTTTATGAATAATTGTTTCCTCTTCCGTGCTGAGCTTGTGTTTTCTTGATGAAAAACCCATGATTTTTTTTTCCCCACCTAATCTAAGGTTACTCTTCACATTTGAGGACTTCTCAGGCCTGGCTTTAATAATTCTGGCTACTTTGACCTTTACATCTCTGAACCTAGTTGAAAAATCCAGAGTGTGTGCCCAGCAAACGGCCTCCAGGGGAGCCTGGCTTGTGGGCTCAATGACTGCATTTTCTAGTGCTTTCACGTTTCAAATGCTCCCAAGCAAACAGCCGGCACCGCTGGTCATTAGGAGAGCCTCGGACACAGAGCCAGTGCACCAGCCCAATTACTGGGGTGCGTCCAGCAGGCTTTCCACCGCAGGTCGGGGCCCATGGCACTTCAAGTATAATCACTGCTCTGGCAGCCTGAGAATTTCTTTTCGGCTTAATTGGCCTGAGGCTGGTACATGGACCCCAGCTTTGTCCCCTAAAGCACTGCACGTGGCATTGCAGTCAGGGAGGGGGTGAACAGCTTCAGCAAGGCCCTTTGCATGAGGAGAAACGCTTTGGTGCTTGCCACATCAAAGGCACGCGGTGGAGACCACCTGCCTACCACACAGCTCACCTCGGGCTCGCTGGGTACCGTGGCAAGCAGTGCACCTGAAATGACAAAAAGCACACTTCCTTTTAATTCCCAGCGCCAAACAAACGCTTTCCCATGATGTTTTTCTCCCATAAATCAGCCTTGAGACTAAAGCGTGTGTACCAACAAATCTTTCTTACCAGTCAGCTTTTTTTTTTGGTCTGCTTTATAGTAAAATAAATGACTGCATTTTTCCCACCCCACTGTCCCATTAGTGGACGGAAGGAGAACAGGATGGGAAAACAAATGACAGACAGGCTGTAACCCTGGCTCCGCCCTAATGTACCATGTGATTTTGGGGGGTGACATTTAACCTCTTCTAGCCTTGGTTTACCCATGGGAGAAATGGGAACGATAGTACCTATTCTATCTTACTGGTAATTATAGAAAGGAAATGGAAGCAATCTTTGAGAAGTGCAAAGTCGTCCAAGTGCATAGTGTTATTAATTTTGCTATTTGCACAGGGCGTTTTCTTTCCTTTCGATCTCATGTGGTGGACTATTTTTCACCTGCCACAGAAAGTTTCATCAGAGCTGGTGTCTCTGGAAGCAGAAGTGAAGCTCCCCTTCTTCGTCTGTCACCATTTGTCACATTTCCTATAGAAGATCCCTCTGCAGATCATGTGCCAATTCATTGGGGGGCAGCTCTCCATCAAGGGTGAACCTTGATCATCCGTCTTTAGACTGGCAGGTGGTGCCAACACAAAGCAGACACTTCCCTGAGGGGTAAGAAATGACAAAAACAGCTCCTCTGAGAGGGACCCACAGCGTACCGTGATGTGCGATGCGTGCATTCGGGGAAGAAGTTCCAAAGAGCGCAGGTGTGTTTGAGACAATTGCCCCCAACATCCCAAGCTTGTTCCACGGACCCCTTGCCCAAATCCGACACCCATAGAAGGAATAATGATCTCAGGAGACTCTGGTCCCATTTCCAGATCTCTTGAATGTCAACACTGTAATTGCTATTCAGTTCACAGAATTTCTGGAAAGCCCAGGTGAGGGGCTACTTTGGCCACTCAGACTTCAAGGAATTAGACACTATTTGCCCAGTGAATGTTTGAGTGTACATTCTGCTCTAGAAGGACAATGGTGAACAAGCCAGACAGAGACTTTGTTCCAGGGGCCCAGCAGTCCAGAGGGAGGACAAGATGAGAGGCTACAGGCAATCACTACGTAATGCGACATGGAGATGTACAAGAGGTTTTAGGAGCATCTGGAGGAAGCAATTAATCTGGATGTGGAGATTCAGGGAAGCTGATGAAATGGTAACCAGGGCTGGGTGGCAAGGCTGTGGGGGGAAAGGAGGGCTCAAGGCAAAGGGAGAGCAGGTGCAAGGCCCAAAGCGAAGGCAAAGCATGCTGCATTGATCAGTGCTTCCCAAACTGTGGTCTGGGCCAGCACCATGAGCATCACCGAAGAACTTGTTAGAAATCCAAATTCTTGGGCCTCACGGCAAGACTACGCAGTGAGAAACCCTGTTAGGGGGGTCCAGAAGTCTGTGTTAATAAGCCCTCAGGTGATTCTGATGTATAGCCTCCTCTGGGAACCGATGTGTTAGAGGAATAGGAAAGCATTTAGCCCAGAGTTTAGCCCAACTGAGCATCTTTCTTCCTAAAACATCACTGCTATCTTTGACACTGGGAGGTGCACTCCCATAGTGTCTCTAGCTGCTGCCCTTCCCTGCCATGGTCAACCATGGTCTTTTATTCTCCACTCTTGACAGGGCAGTACTCAACCTTGTGACCTCCCACACACCCATACCCCAAAGAACTACAGAGAGAAATAGATACATCCACAATTATGTTCAGAGATTTCATCAGACCTCTCTCAATAACTGAAAGAAGAAGAAGAAAGGAAAATCAATAAGGATATGAAACACTTGAACAACAGTATCACCCAACTTGACTTAATTGGCATTTGTAGAACATTCTTTTTTTTTTTTTTTCAACGTTTATTTTTGGGACAGAGAGAGACAGAGCATGAACGGGGGAGGGGCAGAGAGAGAGGGAGACACAGAATCGGAAACAGGCTCCAGGCTCTGAGCCATCAGCCCAGAGCCTGACGCGGGGCTCGAACTCACCGGCCGCGAGATCGTGACCTGACTGAAGTCGGACGCTTAACCGACTGTGCCACCCAGGCGCCCCTGTAGAACATTCTACCCCCAAACAGGAAAATGCACATACTTTGCAAGTATGCATGGAACATTTACCAAGATTGATTATATTCTGGTTATGAAATAGTCTCAATAAATGCAAAAGGATTGAAGTCACACGAAGTATTTCTCTGACCACCATGGAATTAACTTAGAAATCAATTACAGAAAGATATTTGAAAATCCCCAACTATTTGAAAACTAAATAATACACTACTGCATATCATATGGTCAAAGAAAAGGTCAAAAAGGAAATTAGAAAATGCTTTGAGCTGAATGAAAAAGAAAATACAACACATCAAAATTTGTGGAATGCAGCTAGCACAGTATTATAGGGTTATTTTTAGCATTAGATGCGATAAAAGAAGAAAGCCTAAATTAAATGACCTCTGTTTCCACATTAAGAGAAAGAAAGCAAATTAAACCAAACAATAAGCAAAATGAATGAAATAATAGAGATCAGAGTGTAAATCAATGTCACAGGAAACAAATAATAAAGACAATGAAACCAAAACCCAGGTCTCTGAGAACATCAGTAGAATCAATAAACCTCTGGTTAAATTAATAATTAATTAATGAGAGGTATGTGATTTTACCACATATCTGTGATTCTACAGCTATCACAAGAATAATAAGGGTATAATATGAACAAACATATGCCAATAAATATAACACCTTGGATGAACAGACAAATTCCATGAAGGTTGAAAATTACTAAGCTCACTCAAGAAGAAATAGGTAGCCTGAATAACCCTAAATTGAGTTTATTTAAATTTTAAATTAATTTAAAATGTTTCCTTAAAAAACAAACAACAAACAGGGGCGCCTGGGTGGCGCAGTTGGTTAAGCGTCCGACTTCAGCCAGGTCACGATCTCGCGGTCCGGGAGTTCGAGCCCCGCGTCAGGCTCTGGGCTGATGGCTCGGAGCCTGGAGCCTGTTTCCGATTCTGTGTCTCCCTCTCTCTCTGCCCCTCCCCCGTTCATGCTCTGTCTCTCTCTGTCCCAAAAATGAATAAACGTTGAAAAAAAAAATTAAAAAAAAAAACAAAAAAAAAAAACCAAAAAAAAAAACAAACAACAAACAAGCAAACAAAAAACTCCAGACCCAGGCTTTACTGGTGAATTATAACCAAACATTGAAGGAACAAATGATATCAATTCTACCCAAACACTTCCAGATAACGGAAAAGGAAGGAATACTTCCCAAATCGTTCTAGACCAGCATTACTTTGATACTAAAACTAGCCAAAGACATTGCAGTGGAACTACAGACCAATACCCCTCATGAACACATATGTAAAAATTCTCCACAAAATTTTAGTGTATAGAGTCAAACAATGTATCAAAAAAACCATGCAACATAACAAGTGGGGCTCACGCCAGAAATACAAGATTGGTTTAACATTTGAAAAGCAATCAATTTAATTCATATTAACAGACTAAAAAAAAGCACAGCTATATAATCCTCTCAAAAGGTAATAAAAAGCATTTGATAAAATCCAGTATTCATTCCTCATAAAAGATGTCGGCAAACTGGGAAGAGAAAGGCATCTATGGAAAACATGCAGTTAACATCATACTAAATGGTGACAGACTGATTGATTTGCCTCTAACATCTGGACAAACGCAAAGATATCTGCCCTCATCACATCTATTCAATACTGGAAGGTCCTAGCCAGTGCAATAATGCAAGAAAAAGGAATGAAATATATGCAGATTGAAAATAAATGAATAGAACCCTCTTTATTCATAGTCAACATGATTGTCTGCATAAGGCATCTCCCAAAAGAAAAACCTATGCGAATAAGTGAGTATAGTAAGTTTGCAAGAGGCAAGATCAATATAAGAAAGTCAATTATAGTTTTAATTACTAGAAGCAAACAATTGAGAGTTGAAACAAAAATGCAATTTATGATAGCATCAAAAAGATGAAAGTTAGGGATTAATCTAACAAAAAGGTGTGCGAGGCTTTTTACTGAAACTCCAGACATTGCTGAGAGAAAATAAAGACATTCTAAATATAGGGAGAGAGATATTTTGTTAACAGAGAAGAAGATTCAATATTGTTAAAATGTCAATTATTCCCAAATTAAAAAGTAGATTCAATGTGAGATGCTATATACATCCTATAAAATATTATGCAGCCTTGGAAGGAAGGAAATCCTGACACCTGTTACAAAGTGGATGAACCTTGAGCACATTATGTTAAGTGTAATAAGCCAGTCATCAAAAGACAAATACTGTATGGTTCCACTGACATGAGGTCCCAAGAGTGGGAACAGGCTTCAAACAGATAGTGGAATGGTGGATGCCAGGATCTAGGAAAGGAGGAAAATGGGAAGTTATTTAATAGATACAGCGATTCGGGGTGCCTGGGTGGCGCAGTCGGTTAAGCGTCCGACTTCAGCCAGGTCACGATCTCGCGGTCCGTGAGTTCGAGCCCCGCGTCCGGCTCTGGGCTGATGGCCCAGAGCCTGGAGCCTGCTTCCGATTCTGAGTCTCCCTCTCTCTCTGACCCTCCCCCATTCATGCTCTGTCTCTCTCTGTCTCAAAAATAAATAAAAACGTTAAAAAAATTTTTTTAATAGATACAGCGATTCAGTTTTACAAGATGAGAAAATTCTGGATGTGCGTCGAGATGATATTTGCAAAACAATATGATAGTGTACTTAATGCCACTGAACGGTAAACTTAAAAATGGTTAAAATGGTAAATTTGATGTCAGGCGCATTTTACCAGAACTTAAAAAAATGACACAAGAAAACTTTTCGAGGTGGTATGTACGTTCATTCTCTTGACTACGGTGATAGTGTCATGGGTGTATACAAATGTCATAACATCAAATTGTATATGTTAAACATGCACAGTTTGTTATATGTCAATTATACGTCAACAAAGCTGTTTAGAGAATTGAACAAATAGTGTTAAGACTTGGGTTCTTGTGAGGTCTGCCTGTATGTTTTTTTCAGTGTTTGAAAACATTATCTTAAAGTTCACCTGGATGAGTGACCAGATAGGCATAGCCCTTCCTACCTTCCTACCTTTTCCCACAAAAAGAGGCTCAGCACAACCTGTTTATCAAGGAGCATATTAGACCCTCATTCATTTGTTTGTCTTTCTCTTACATTTGAGATCCTGCCACAGGCCATGCACCTGTCATACCAGGTGGTGAAGAGCCCCCCGTTGGAGGCATCTGGGTCCCAGTCTGTGGGGAGACAGTTGGCAAGCCATCGTGCAAGGCATACATGAGGAAATGGGGAGAGAACTTCTAGACCATGTATGACTGTTTGTGGTGATACTTCAGTTGATTCTTGAGAAACGTATACATGTCGAAGGACAAGAGGGGAGAGAAGGGCTTTCCAGAGACATGGACCAAAGCATGCAGGTGTGACAACACCAAGTGGTTTGTGGAGAGGCTCTCTGTTGCTTTCCAAGGGCTGCCATGAGAAAGTGCCACAAACTGACCGGCTTATACTAGAAATTTAGCCTGGAACACTAGCCTCGTAGTCCGGGAAGCTAGAAATCTGATATCAAGGGAGCAGCAAGGTCATTCTCCCCCTGAAGTCTCCAGGAGAAGCTCCTTCCTTGCCCATTCTAGCTTCTGGTGGTAACCAGCAATCCTGGGTGTCTCATGGCTTGTGGCAACATGGCTCTGGTTTCTGTCTCCATCTTCACATGACTGTCTTCCCTTGGTCTATATCAGTGTCTCCCGTGGCCTTCTTATAGGGACACCGATCATTCGATGTCCAGTATGACTTCATCTTAACTACTTACATCTACAAAGACCCTATTTCCAAATAAGGTCACATTCTGAGGTTTTTGGTAAAATGGATTCTGGAGGGATACTATTCAACCCAGTCCAGAGGAGTGGATGCATCCATTTGTAGAGGCTGCATCAGGAAAATGGGAGTAGAGCAAGTTCCTTAGCTGGAATTTAAGTTCAGTGCTAGATAATGCAGGTCCATGAAGAAAGTTTGGAATTATTCTAAAGGCAGTGAGTTACCTTTTCATGGCAGACAGAGGGGGTCAGATCAGTGCTTTTAGAAAATGTATCCACATAGTAGATAATTTCAGAGGAAAGAGATTGCCCAAAGCACCCCAAATCTGGGGCTGTTATAATTGTCTTCCTTATTCGCAAGGAAGCAGAGCCCACAGGTAGGGGCAGAAGCGTGACTGGGTTATGAGGGAGGGTGTCGGCTGGATAACTTGTTGGATATGGGAGAATAAACGAAAAAACAAAAATGGAAAGCAAACCCTGGGTTTCTAGCCTGCAAAGAAGGAAACTTTTCCTGGAAGGATTTATACAACCTTCCTGAAGGAATAGTGAAGGTAACGACCAACAGAGATGACAGACAGAAGGAGCAGCTAGCAGTTTTAGGGGCTGTAGGCTCAGTGTTGGTAGTCCAATTTGGTGGCAAAAATGGAATCCAACCATGAGTCTTGTGGAACAATTTTAGGGTTGGGGACAATGGTCCTCCTGAATGCCAGCCATGGCTTTTCTGTGGCACCAAGCTGGGATTCCCTCAAGCAGCTGGAAATGGGGGGCTGGAGCTCAGGAGGGACACCAGAACTGAAAATGCATACTCGAGGATGGGTTCTGTAACAGGGCTAACTTGGTTCACTTGGGCGAGGGCTTGGATGCCTTTGCTGAATGGAGGAAGGAAGCTGTTTCTTCCTAACCTTTCTCTTTCCCTCAAAATTTGTTGGTTTGGGTGAGGCTGCAAACCTATTCCTGAACCAGTCAGTAGCAAGGGGCGGGGGGGGGGGGGGGGTAGAATTAGCATGACTGTCTTGAGCCAGTCATCTGGGGCTGAAGGGAATTGGAGGCACAGAATAAACGTCTGGAAGTCAACTGATCCTCCCAGAGTGGGTAAGATGCTAATGGGGCTTGCGAGCCTCCAACACAAGTGACAGACTTCCCTACTCTGAATTCGATACAGAACGTTATTTGTACATCCGGTTTAAAGGAGACTGCCCTACTGAAGCAGTAATAGAAGAGTCTTCAGATAAAGGCTGAGCAGGAGCTTCCAGACAGGTAGAATAGGTACCCAAAGTGGCAGGCCCAGAGGAGTTTTAGGGAGGTGAACATTTTCTCTAAAGGCTCTGTTTTAAATTTCCTCCAAAAACCAGTTTGCGTGTGTTTGGCCTCAGGCAACGAACAGCCATATTTTGAAAAGCCATCTTCTCGTTCCCACCCTCACTCTACCTACACCCCATCTGTTCTCCTTCGACAGATTCCACAAGCCATGAGATGCCACTCGACGCTTTGTCCAGAGTCACCAGGTGCATTGCTCACTAATCCTGGTGGCCCAGTTGCAGGGCGCAGGCTCAGTTGTTTGCTCAGCCAGGGATCTTCTTTTAGAAACCCGAGGGGGTTCGTGATGGGACAATGGATTGGCACCTCCCCTTGTAATAGGTGTGATGTCTGCTACCTGCAGATACACAAACTGCATTGTTGCTGGCTGGAGTTTTTCTCCCAATGAGGCGGAGATTAATTGCAGGAGGCAAGCAAAGAATCCCATTCATGGATTTGGGGGCACGCAGTGGTGAAGACAGAGACAAATTAAGAGTGTCTACGCCTGTGGTGCCTGTCAGAGGAGGACTCCAGCAGATGGGCTTTCAATGCACGTACTTCAGAGGATTGGTTCTTCCTCCATGGCAGGAAAGGCTTTCCAAGGAGGATATTTGGACACAGAACAATAAGGTCCACCATCTGCATTTCAAAATCAATGCAGACAATGGCTCAGGGATTGAAAGAGACGTTTGAATAACTATTTCGTGGAAGTCACTTTTAATCATTATGTTTGGAGGCGGGCTCATCAGTCAAAGCAACAACTGTTATTGACATGCAGCTTTTATACACTGGAGACCTCCACCTTTGATTTCTCTTCAGCCCATTAAGCTACTCTCAGTGAGGGGGAACTGGTGACCTTGAAAAGGGAAAACAATGTGGCTAATAAAAGAGCTGCACTGGCCTTGTCAAAGGTGGGACATTGGGACATTGATGTGGCAGTGTCTTTCTATGAGAGTTTCCTCCCTGATGGATGGCTGTGTATTGACAAAGCCTACTCCTTTCCAAGGCGTGTGTCTCTGAAAACTACTGGGAATCTGGAATGTGTGGTCCCCGTTTTCTCTGACTCCCACAGCAAGATGATGGCAGGGCCAATGGGCTGAGCACATCCCTGGACTGGGGCTTAACTCCAATGAGCTACATGTGCCAAGGCCAGTCCTCTGGTCCTTGGAAAGGCAGATTCAGCTGGCATCTGAGGAGGAAGGATCCCCTAATAAGAGTGGGTGGGATAGGGCTAGAATAGGGGTGAGTGTGCGGTGAGTGGGAAAGTGGAAGCCCATAGGTTTTAATATACCTTCCCTCTAATAAATTTTAAATTCCGCATCTGATTTGTTTGCCCTTCTTTCCTCACACTCAGAACATAGACTGGCCCATAGCTGGCTATTGCGTGAACATTCTCACACCTCTCCCCGAAGTCTTTCTGTAGAATCGTTGGTTTAAAGTTTAGTGCTCATTCATGGGCCTCACTGCTGATCTGTTGGATTGGGATCTGAGCATGGGGTTGGGATGGGGCTGAAACCTGCACTTGTGCAAGCTCCACGCTCTACAAGCTGGTCTGCATTGTAAAGGATCTTAAAAGGGCCTTTGCTTCTGGAATTCAAATGTAATGAGACCCTTGGGAGACGGGACCTTCACAGAGTCCTGCAAAGCACAGCATCTTGTTCTTGGTTTTGATCTGTCTCATCTGTAAACTAGTCCGTCATTATTTACTCATCAAAACAGACAGAAGGAAGGGAGGCATTACACAATCTTTCTGTCTTGTACTGTGAATAAGCTCTTGCATATTCTATTTTTGACTGCACTTGAAATTAATCAAAGACAGAATGTCCTGTCTGATTACGGAAGCCTTCTTGAATGCAAGCCCTTGCCTGTCCATTGACTCCAAAGAGTTCTGTGCTTGGGCCAGCTCACATGGGCTGATGGTGTGCATCTCTTCCCAACAACCTGTCCAGTGACATCACAGTGGCAGCTGGAAACCCAATTACGACGAGAGCATTTACACCAAAGAAATTGGCAAGTGCTATAAATCAGGCTTCTTTTCATCATCTACCAGAACAGCACTGACTCTGGGCTGGCCAGCCACATCTGTTATAAGGGTACAAAATCTTACTTTTGAACTCAAGGAAGTGGGAGAGAATAAAAACTACCAGAACAAGGGTACACCATCACTGGAGTCAGGGCTCCAAGCACTACCAGATGTGTCCCTACAAGATGCCACACTGGGAGGGCCAGTGTGACCTTCTGTTCTATACCATAGAGCCTTCTGGGCACCCCAGGGCCATTCCTTTCGCCTACAATAGTCTCCTTCTCTGATCCTACCCACGCTTATCTTCTTGTTTATCCTATTGATCAGCAACATTAGCCAACAAGTATTTTCTGAACATTTTTGAGCCTACCCTTGTACATGCAAAAGTGTTTGAAGCTCTGTCCCCGAAGAAATTAGGGTGGAGGGGATAGGAGGATAAAATAAAGCTAAAACCTGTGAACAAATTCATAAACAGCAAAGTGAAAAACTGGAGGCAACCTGAAGTTTTATTCTATAGAATCGAGGGGTGCTGGAGACCTCTGAACGAGATCCTTGCTCCTCTGTGGTCCTGCAGGGACCTGTACCTTCCTCCTTAAGCTGCAGCCTTACTGCATTGCAATGCCTACTCTTCCCATCTCCCTGCTCATGCTTCTGGGGACACCACAGGGTGGACAGCCTTGTGGTCTGCTCATCTTTACAGCCACGCTGTACTCGGCAGTTTCCAGCAGATGCCCAACCCCAAAAAGTAAGGGTGGGTGGGTAGAAGGTGAGTGGATGGACTTGAACCTGAAGAATGGACAGGACTCGAGTCAGGAGAGAGCTGAGACTCTAGCAGGAGAGCAGCCTAAACAGAGCACCCGAAAAACCCTTATCTAGGGGCCCTGAGGAATCAGCCCCCCAAGCTGGAAGTGCCCGTTTGGGGAGCAAAGGCAGATAGGGTTGGAGGAGAAAGTGAAATGCAGGTGAGCTTAGACCTGGCTGCGGAGGTCAGAGATTTCCTAATTATGTTCTTCCAAGGAGCCCCAGGGTGCTACACAAGTGCTCCAGGAGCTCTGTAAATAATTTAAATTTAATTTTCCAAATTACATATTCTAAACGGTAATACAATTACATCGGCACACACAAATTTGGTTTACGCTACATTTTCACACGTTGCCGACCTCCAGTGGATTAACATGTGCTAACCCAATCAATTCTGGGTCTGAATAAAAGTCTGACTGTAGCTGTTTAATTGAAGACTCGTCTAAGATTGCGACATGTGCTCTAAGCTGCAAATGGTGTCAGTTTTACTGATATGAATCAAGATTTTCTCCCTTTTATGCAACTTAAATCAAATACAGAACTAAATTACATGCTGAGGCTGATAGAAGATTGCCATTTTCTTCCATAAACCCCGATTTCAAATCTTTATGTTCGTCAAAACAGCCTCATTATTCTCATTGACTGACTTCATTGTATTCATAAATGTTTAATCATTTGGACTTATGAAATAAAATTTATATTAATGTTGCAGACTACCTAAGCGGAAAAGAAGACCCTAACATCTTTGAAATCTTATTGGGCTGAAGCTAAGAAGCAACCAAGAACACTCAGCCTGCCTTTTCAAAACCCAGACTGATAATCTGGAAAGAAATGGTGATGTCAAAATTCCTTTGGGGTGAATGGCTTCTTTGCTTTGGGAAAAACATCTAACTGGGGTCTTTAATTATGGAAATATAAAGACAAGACCCTCTTCTGCAATGGAGACATTTGAGATTCAAGCCAGAGCTATAAGAAGCTACAAACTACAGAGGAATTTGGCGATGGTGGGAGTTAGCTGGGGCTGGGGGACGCAGCAAAGATGCATCTGGGTTCACGCTCTGGGTAAACTGTGTCTCCCAAAAAGGGTATGTGGGATTCCTAATCTATAGTAATTCAGAACTGACCTAATTTGGAGATAAAAGGTAAACAAGTTAAGATGAGGTTAGTAGGGTGGGCCCTAATCCAGTGTGATTGGTGTCCTCATAAAAAAGGGAAATACGGGGGTGCCTGGGTGGCGCAGTCGGTTGAGCGTCCGACTTCAGCCAGGTCACGATCTCGCGGTCCGTGAGTTCGAGCCCCGCGTCAGGCTCTGGGCTGATGGCTCAGAGCCTGGAGCCTGTTTCCGATTCTGTGTCTCCCTCTCTCTCTGCCCCTCCCCCGTTCATGCTCTGTCTCTCTCTGTCCCAAAAATAAATAAACGTTGAAAAAAAAAATTAAAAAAAAAATTAAAAAAAAGGGAAATACGGACACAGAAATAGACATGCACATAAAGAGAAAGCCATGTGGAGGCTATTATGTCCACAAAAGCCAAGGAACTACCAGAAGCTAGGAGAGAGGCCTGGAGCGGATCCTTCTCTAAAGCTTTCCGGGGCAAGATGGCCCTTGATCTCCAGACTTTGAGCCTCAGAAATGACACAATAAACATATTGTTGAAGTCACTTGGTTTGTGGTCATTATTATGGTGGCCCTGGGACACTGATATAGTAGTGTAGGGCTGCTTTCAGAGAAAATGATGGAGGGTGTCCTGGTATTTGTTGTTCACCTAATCCTGTTATCTCCGCTTTCCCCTTCTTCCCCCTCCTATGGCTAAAAACATGGAGAGGGTCGGCACCTAAGGGGACGTTCCTACTAACAGCACAAGGCTGATGCTTCAGGGCCCGATTCTATCATATACTGGGATTCTACATGAAGCTGTTTGGAAAAGGAATTCTGATATTATAAAGAATTCTTGTGGTAGACCATAGGAAACAATTTGAGCTTCAGGGTAGCAAAACAAAAGACGTAATTAAAGTTAGGAAATAATTTTACCTGTTTCCTTTTTATGTTTTGTATGCTACTGCTGGAAAATTCTGAATTACATACCTGGCTTGAACTTGGGGCTCTCAGTATATTTCTGTCGGATATCAATGCCACAGCACCATAATCACAGGTGCTATTATTTTCATTTTACAGGGGAGGACAGTTGGGCACAGAGAAGTTAATAAATGACTCAAGGTCATGTGGGCAGTAATTGAAAGAGCTGGGATTTGACCCCAGGTCTTTCTGGCTCTAAACACTATACACGTGACCATTTCGTTTTGCTGTCTCCCAAATTTATGGCTCACTGAGTGTATTTTGATTTTCAACAAGAGATTAAAGCCCACCCATGGGCTAATGGCGGAGAGACGGTGCTTAAGTATTTCACACAGCAACATCCCTTATCCCAAGTGTCATTGTTCCTTGAATCCACAGAGGCTGGGAGCCCTTGCTTTTCAGGTTCAACCACTGAGCCCCAGGCATGGAGCTTTCCATAGCCCTGCCCACCTCAGGAACTGGCTGGCTTATTCAGTGTCTTCTTCTAGAAGCAGGGCACACAGCCCCCCTCTATACAGGTTTGTTGATTGATGAAGAAGTAAGCAGAGGGAATTTTGTTCTGATATATTCTCAAAGTACGACAGAGGTCAGAATGATAACTGTACTGCACAAGCCAAACAACCAGGGCCAGGGACACACTCAGACTTGTGAATCCCGTCAAGACCCTCCAACCTGTCACTCCGATCTTCCAGTCTTTAATACAAGGCATTTCCCTCTCCCTAATGGCTAGAAAAGCAATATTACATATCTGGGGTTTGGGATCTGACAGGAAATTAGCAATTTACCCTGGCAGACTGGGCAGGGGGAGGGGAGCCAGAACCTAAGTGCCATTTGGAATTCATGAGCATTTTCTAGACATGTTTTCGAGAGCACCTTTATTTCAAGAAAAGGCAAGAACAAAGCCGCCTTTGAAGACAGAGCTTTTATTGCTCGTCTCAGAAAAATATCCAAACACAGTGGGGTTGTACAAGTGTCACAAAAGAAATTAGGTTTCTCTTTTTCCCTGCAAGAACAAATGTTTATAAGTGTGTCATTTGCTAGGTCTCATGGTAAGGAACATAAATAAACGATTTTGCTTTGCTTTCTACCAAGAGCAAAAGTGAGTGACAACCGTGAGCATGTGTGTTTTGGGGGTTGGGGCCTGGCGGCTGAAAGGAGCTTATAGGAAAAGATTAGGGAAAAAGAAAAAAAGAAAAAGAAAAAAGAAAAAAAAAAAAGCCTTTCCTTCCCTTTTTGTCTGCCTGGCTAAAAACCCAATTAAAACTTTCCTGCCCATTTGTGGGGCTACTGACGACAGGTTCCATGTCACTGAACTTTGGCTGCTGTCCTGCTCCCAGAAAAACAGTGTGAGATTTCTAAACTGGCCTTGGTGTTAATCAGGGCCACGAGGGATAGAGCTGTGCAGATTGCTGGGGGCTCTGATCCAGTATGTTCGTTCATTTATCTTGCTTTTCCCCGACATGTTTGCTGTCAGCTGCAGAGCTAAATACTGAGGCATTCTGAGGTGGTTAACTTCTGCTGAAGCCAAGAAAATAGCTTTCGGAGCCCCTTATCACCAAATCAATCTATCTGGTAAACCCCTGAAACTAAAATAATATGTTTTCGAAAATTCTCCTCTGGTGTTTGTCAGCCCCGGGAAGTTATTTTTTTCAATTTAGTTTAATTTCTCTCTCTCCTTTTTTTTTATTTTTGCAAATTGAGTTTTTATTTCCCCTGTTCATTATTCAAAACTCCTTTGGAGGCAAAGTTCGTACCAGAGTTCTGTGGATTCTTCTGGGGTTTTTTAACTCAATGCTGCCCTGTTCCTGACTCCCCTCTGGTCTCCTATGCTGAAAGGGAAACAGCTAAGCCAAATGTACCTGGAGCTGCCCCTGGAAGGTGCTTTGGGTTAGGGCAGGCTGTGCCCTGGGGGTAAGATTCGGTGGGGGGGGGGGGGGCGGGGGGGGCACCAATGATAACAGAATCAAGTCTTCAGATGCTTGCCTGGCATGGATAGGAGAGACAGGAGCTGCGGGAGATGCCACGGCTAAAGTCAGAGCTGTCCAGTTGAAAAGTAATGTAAGCCACATATGAAATTGCAGTTGACCCTTGACCGATGCACGGGTTAGGGGCACCGACCCTCACACGGTCGGAAATTTATATGTAATTTTGACTCCCCCAAGCACTTACCGACTAATTGCCTACTACTGATTGGAAACCTTACTGAAAACGCACACAATTAACACATATTTTGTATGTTTTGTGTATTGTATGCTGCATTCTTACAGTAAAGTAGTTAGAGGAAAGAAAATGTTATTAAGAAAATCGTAAGGAAGAGAAAATACATTGACAGTACTGTATTGGTGCAGTTCAAACATGTATCGTCCAAAGATCAACTGCATAAATGTTTTAGCAGCTACATGAAAATAGTAAAAAAGAAATAAGTGAAATTATACTTAATCGTGTATTTCATTTGGCGCAAGATATTAAAAGTATTATTTCCACGTGGAATAGATATAAACAAATTACTAACAAGTAACTTTATGTTCTTTTTTTAGGACTAAGGCTGTGACATCCAGTATGTTTGATACTTAAGGCACGTTTCAATTCAGCTTGGCCACATTTGAAGTGCTCAACAGCCAACTATCTCTCTCTGGTGGCTACCATGTTAGGTGATGCAGGTCTAAGTCAGGCTTTTTACTCGCTTAGTACCCAGTAGCTTTTCGGGAACAGCCACATGACGGTTTAAGGAGGACTGTGCCGAGTCAACATGGGAAGTAGACACCACGTCCCCGTACTGAATTACTAGGAAGAAATTCATAGGGTGATGGTGGTTGGGGACTAGAATTGCTAAGAAAGTTTCCCAGAGGCAACAGGATACAAAATGTGTTACACAGAGTAACTAAGGACAGAGGAACCTGTAGACTGCTTGGGAAGCACTGGCATCTCCAGAGGCAGAGAAACTGAGGCAGGACACTCCCCTTCTCTCTCCCATATCCCCTTCCTTAAGCCAACTTCCTAGCAGACCAGGGATGCACGGCCAGAGGGTAGTATGGCCATTTAAGGTGAGGCAGAGGACCTAGTCCATACGGCAACAGCCCTCGGAGACACTCCTCTCATGTAGCACAGCACAGCAGGACAAGTGGGGACCTCCGTGCCAGCTGTCCTGGCTGTGTCACTCAGCAGCTACTGCCTTTGGGCCAATGGTTGAACCTCAGTTTGCCTCATCTTGAAGATGAAAACAACAGTGACACCCACCTCATAGGGCAGTTGACAGGAGTCCCTGGTACGGGGCCTGGCACCCCAATGCAGTAGCTCTCCTGGGTTGGTCAGAAGAGTAAAAGGAGTCTAGCATCAGTTTCTGCTACAGGCAGTGCTAACAGGTGCAATGTACGTCCGCTCAGGGGTCATGATTCTCAAGACCTGAAGGACAGGAGAGAAGGAGGAGGAGGTTACATGGGGCTCTGCTGCTTCCTGTTGGCTGTTGGCAAAGAAAGTTCCAACTGCTACATTCAGCTGAGGCATAGCTTTCTTCCTTTCAGACTCATGCATTTTCTACCCGTACCACATTTCTGGTCACTTCAGTTCTGATCAGGCAGTCCCTTTGTCACTCTGCCCTCTTCAAAAATCAATAACCAAGCTAGAAGAAATGAATTTCCTTTTTGGGGGAAGAAGGAAGGAGTATTGCGATTAATCATTATGATATAATCAACATACACATATACATATGTGTGCATATGTATGTAACTCTGTGTGTGTGTGTGTGTGTGTGTCCCTCCAACAGGAGCCTACCCTGAGGGGTCATATTTTTCACAGTACTTACATTCCTTTTGTTTTTCTTTGAATTTTCCATTCACCCGTGTGGCCTCTAATTGCATCGCAAGCCTGATCTGGCCTTCCTGTCTCCATCTGCAACAGCACCTACTTGCAACCTGTGGGCGAGAAGAGGGTTGGGATGGATCCCCTCTCCCTCTGAATGCTCGTTTTTTCTAGCTTGGTCCCTGGTCCCAGGACTGTGGCCCTGCATCCATGAGATAGGCTTGGCAAAATTCCTCAAAGCCAGAGCTCACTTCTGCAGGGACACAGGCCACAAAGGCCCTTAGCACTCCATTGCCAAATCCCTATAATCTTCATTGTCATTATCTCCACCATTTGTTAAGCTTTCACCACATGCCAAGCAGTTACACGCATTTTCTCTAATCCTCATAATAGTTGTGCAAGGTGGAAACGGTTATGCCCTTCCCCTTTTCCTCCATCTCTATGAGACTGACCCGTTACCTTCCAGGGCCGCTTGCTTCTAAGCCTGTGAGTTACACTTATCCTGAGAGAAATAAGCTTTGTTAAGACACAGTTCTGTGGGGGAATTGACTGCTCTCATGCTTTTATCTGATCCAGGCACTATAACTTTGACTGCAAAGTCAGGCAGGGACTGCTCAGTTCAGATACTTATCTGTAACAGCACATCGAAATGTTCTTTCACTGGGGACTTCATAAAGACAGCCAACAAATTAGCCAAGAACAACCGAGACCACACTGTGGAGGAAAAATTCTACATGTACCATAGTCAATTAGGATAGTTACTACAACTGCTATTCTCAGTGTATTTCCTCCTCCTGTTCCTTGTCCTCATTATTATTAGCAGTAACAGTAGAGTGGCAACAACTGTTACTCAGTATAGTGTTGAAAGTCCTAGCCTCACCAGTCAGACAACACAAAGAAATAAAAGGCATCCAAATTGGCAGGGAGGAAGCCAAACTTTCACTCTTTGCAGATGACATGATACTCTATGTGAAAAGCCCAAAAGAGTCCACCAAAACATTGCTAGAACTGATCCATGAATTCAGCAAAGTCTCAGGATATAAAATCCGTGCACAAAAACCGGTTGCATTTCTATACACCAATAATGAAGCAGAAGAAAGAGAAATCAAGGAATGGATCCCATTTACAATTGTACCAAAACCATAAAATAGCTGGGAATAAACCTAACCAAAGAGGTGAAAAATGTATGCACTGAAAACAATAGAAAGCTTATGAAAGAAATGGAAGAAGACACAAAAAAAAAAAAAAGGAAAAATATTCTATGCTCATGGAAGAATATTGTTAAAATGTCGATACTACCCAGAGAAATCTATATACATTCAATGCAATCCCTATCAAAATTATACCAACGTTGCTCACAGAGCTAGAACAAACAATCCTAAATTCTGTATGGAAGCAGAAAAGACCCCAGACAGCTAAAGCGATCCTGAAAAAGAAAACCAAAGCTGGAGGCATCATAATTCCAGACTTCAAGCTGTATTCCAAAGCTGTAATCATCAAGACATATAGTACTGGCACAGAAACAGACCCTCAGATCAATGGAACAGAACAGAGAATCCAGAAATGGACCCACAAACGTATGGCCAACTAATCTTTGACAAAGCAGGAAAGAATATCCAATGGAATGAAGACAGTCTCTTCATCAAATGGTGCCGGGAAAACTAGACAGCGACATGCAAAAGAATGAACCTGGACCACTTTCTAACACCATCCACAAAAATAAACTCCAAATGGATGAAAGACCTAAATATAAGACAGGAAGCCATCAAAATTCCAGAGGATAAAGCAGGCAAAAACCTCTTTGACCTCGGCCACAGCAACTTTTTACTCAACATGTTTCCGGAGACAAAAGCAAAAATGAACTCTTGGGACCTCATCAAGATAAAAAGCTTCTGCACAGGGAAGCAGACAATCAACAAAACTAAAGGGCAACTGACAGAGTAGGAGAAGATATTTGCAAATGACATATCAGCTAAAGGGTTAGTATCCAAACCCTATAAAGAACTTATCAAACTCAACACCCAAAAAACAAATACGCCAGTGAAGAAATGGGCAGAAGACACAAACTGACACTTTTCCAAAGAAGACATCCAGATCGCTAACAGACACATGAAAAGATGCTCAACATCACACATCAGAGAAATACAAATCAAAACTACATTGAGATACCACTTCGCACCTGACAGAATAGCTAAAATTAACAACTCAGGAAACAAATGATGTTGGTGAGGATGTGGAGAAAGGGAAACCCTTTTGCACTGCTGGCAGGAATGCAATCTGGTGCAGTCTCTTTGGAAAACAGTATGGAGGTTGCTCAAAAAGTTAAAAATAGAGCTACCAAATGACCCAGCAGTTGCGCTAGTAGGTATTTATCCAAAGGATACAGGTGTGCTGTTTTGAGGGGGCACATGCACCCCGATGTTTATAGCAGCACTATCGACAATAGCCAAAGGATGGAAAGAGCCCAAACGTCCATCGACAGATGAATGGATAAAGAAGATGTGAGATATATATATCCTATATATATTCTTATATATATATATATAGGAATATTACTCAGTGATCAAAAAGAATGAAATCTTGCCATTTGCAACAACATGGATGGAACTAGAATGTTTTATGACAAGTGAAATAAGTCAGTCAGGCAAAGACAACTATCATATGACTTCACTCATATGTGGAATTTAAAATACAAAACAGATGAACATAAGGGAGGGGGAGCAAAAATAATATAAAAACAGGGAGGGGGACAACACATAAGAGACAAATACAGAGAACAAACTGAGGGTTGCTGGTGGGGTGTTGGGTGGGGAGATGGGCTACATGGGCAAGGGGCATTAAGGAGGACACTTGTTGGGATGAGTACTGGGTCTTATATATAGGAGATGAATCCTGGATTCTACTCCTGAAATCATTATTGCACTATATGCTAATTAACTTGGATGTAAATTAAAAATAAAATAATAAGTAGTGGTAACAGTAGTGGTAGTAATATTTAGTGAAGTCCTAGTTAATTTCTAACTCTTCATCACTAAAACACTAGCAGATTTTCAACATAAGTGGTTAAAAAGAGAACAGATTTCATGATCGAAGTCTGATGGCTTTCCAAGGCCATGTCCATATTCTCAGACTCTGTGTGTATCACTCTGCCCTTATGTTTTTCCACCTGCACCTCAGATTTTACCTCATTGTACTATGCATCTTTCAGTCTTTGCTTTTGAGCTTGTTCAAATATAAGCACAGACTTACCAATTCCAGTGCACAGAAGACTGTGTTTTCCTCCCAAATGCTTTCACTTCTCATTACCCCAAGCATGGCTTCTCACTCTCCAGGCTTGATGCACAAATTTACCTTGGGTTGTGTTTGTCATTTGTGCGTCCTGCCCGATGCCATGATCAGTGGGGCATGTGAAACAAATTTTGGGGTTTAAACTGAAAAGGAAAATATCTCATTGGAAAGAAACATGAAGACTGTCGGGCACCTGGGTGGCTCAGTCTGTTAAGTGTCCAACTCTTGATTTTGGCTCAGGTCATGATCTTACGGTTCATGAGATCAAACCCTGTATAGGGCTTTATGCTGTCAGGTTCCCAGGCTCCGCCTGGGATGCTCTCTCTCTGCCCCTCCCCCGTCCATGCACATCCATGCTCTCTCTCTCTCTCTCAAAATAAATAACCTCTAAAAAGAAGAGGGAAAGTGTTGTTGACTGGGCAGTAAATGGAGTAAGGAGTGGATCAGGGTGATGGATAGGCTTTGAAACATAGAGGAGAGTAGGAAGGGCAGTCTGAGGAAGGGGAGAAACACAGAATGGAGATCTTCAGTGATATAACCCACCCAAAAGAGACCAACCTGTCTAGAAAAAGGGCTTCACACTGGGGGCAAGTAGGAGAAATGGAAAGGCCAGCGCCCACCAGATTCCAGGACTGTGCTGTCCACTGTGGTAGTCAGTAGCCATATGTGGCCATATAAATTTAAGTCCAGAGTAATTTAAACTAAGTAAGTTAACATTTTAGTTCCTTGCTTGCACTAGCCACATTGCCAATGCTCAACTGTCGCCCATGTCTAGTGGCTGCTGTATTGGACAGTGCCGTTGTGGACCATTCTCATCACTGCAGAAAGCTCTAATGGACATCTCACGATGTTGAACGCCAAGCTCATATGGACATTTTTCATGACAGCTGTGGGGAACCATTTATGGTATTTAAGCAGGTTACATGAGGGTAAAATAGCTTAATTTTTTAAAATACATGTGTGGTGAAGATTTTATTTAACTCATTAATTAATGAGGGAACCAGGAAGATATTACAACCAGTTCAGTAATTGGAATTTTTTAACTCGAAGCAAAATTGACATAATGTAAAATTAACCATTTTATTTTTTTTTAATTTTTTTTAATGTTTATTTATTTTTGAGACAGAGAGAGACAGAGCATGAATGGGGGAGGGTCAGAGAGAGAGGGAGACACAGAATCTGAAGCAGGCTCCAGGCTATGAGCTGTCAGCACGGAGCCCAACGGGGCTCGAGCCCACGGACCGTGAGATCATGACCTGAGCCGAAGTCGAACGCTTAACCAACCGAGCCATCCAGGCACCCCAAAACTAACCATTTTAAAGTGAGTAGCTTAATTTCTAGCTGTGGTTGAGAAAGAGGTCTGTTTTAAAATATGAATCTGATGGCCCTGTGAAGGATGTGAGGGGGCCACTTGGAGATCTGGGCAGGACACTGGCTCTGAGCAGCTGAGGCCAGTCTCGGGAAAGCAGGAGCGGGGCAAGGAGGGTGAAGAAGAGGCAGCAACTTTTTTTTTTTAAGTTTTTAAAATTTATTTAAATATAATAAATTTATTTATATTTTAATGTTTAAGGGACTGAGCCATCCAGACACCCTCGCCAGCAACTTTTACAGGCAGAGCCATCCGGATAGAGGAGGAAGTGAGGATTAACAATCAAAAATTCCTGCAAAGAGGAGACACCCAAGGAGTGGCTTCTACCAAACACTGGAGGTGGAGGCGGAGAGCAGCGCGTGGGGCGGGATGGCATTGGCTGCCCCGGAAAGCGGTGCGGATGTGCTGACACGGCGAAGGGCAGAAAGGCATAGCCTGGGCATTGAGGAACATCCACAGTTAGCGATGCTCTGCGAGAGGAAAAGGAGCAGGTGGAGAAGTGGGAAGAGGGGAGGAGGGCTTGGTTCCTTCAGCGGGTGTTAGGGTATTAGTTGAGTGCCTGCTGTATGCAAAGCATCGAGCTGGTGAAGGTACAAGGTGGTGATGAAGATACTCCAAACCCAAACAGCTCCCAGACGCATGGTGCATAGAGCCCAGTGAGGGGAAAAAGAAAATTTCACGAACAGAGATGTGGTTTTTACTGTATGTTGCCAAGAAGTCGGTGAGGAAAGGAGTCCTGAGTAAAGCCTTTGGGTTTGGCAAGAAGGCGGCAGAGGCCAGGGGCTTGGAGGGATGACAGAGTGGGGAAATGGAGAGAGCAGAAGCCAGACTTCTGAAAGCCGAGAAGTGATTGGCAGGCGGGGAACTGTGGACACCGCAGCCACCACCACCGGGAGGTGTAGCAGCCAGAGGAAGAAGAGAAAAGTGATCTCTGAAGAAGGCAGATCTGAGCAGAAGCTGTGGAGGGTGGGAAAGGGTCTATTGTCTTCTGAGGGCATACTGGAAAAGCGGGCGCAGAGCGTGTGGGGAAAATCACTAGAGGGAGGAGCTAAGTGTGGGGGCGCAGTTCCCAGGATCTGCGCAAGTATGAGACGTAATGCGCAAGTGATTTTCTCTTTAACTAACCCTTATGAAAAAAAATTAAAAAACAAAACAAACAAACAAGCAAAAACAACCACGCTGCAGCATGGTGAAAACTCAGACAATGAAGATGTGTTTCCCCCACCCTTCCCAGAGGCAATTGTCTGCCAGTTCCTGATGTAGCCTTCTAGAAATACAGAATTGCGTGTGCAACTACGTGTGTGTCTGGGTGTGCATCTATACCACCAGCCCCCTTTTTTATTAAGACAGTTGAGAGCACACACTGTTCTCTTGTTGCTGCTGTTGTTGTTGTTGCTGCTATTTTCATGTTACAAATAAGGTTTGGAGATCATTTTCCATCAATACATAGAGAGCCATCTAATTATTTTTAACGGCTGCATTTTCTTTAATGTGCTATAATTTTTTTACCAGCCCCAAATTCACAGGCACTTCGGTTATTTCTGGTCTTTTGTTATCACGCGTAACACTGCAAAGAATATCTTACACTAGTATTTTTTTTCTTTTCTCATTGTGATAATATTGATAGTGTAAAAACTGTTTAACATTTTTAAGTGTGCAGTTCAGTGGCATTTAGCACGTTCTCATGGTCGTGCGAACATCATCCCCAACCATCTCCAGAATTTTTTCTTGCTGTAAAACTGAACCACTGTACCCATTAAACATTGCCCATTCCCCACTCCAGCTTCCGCCTCTATGTTCTGGCTTTATGAATGTAACTATTTTAGGTACCTCATATAAGTGGAATCATAGGGTATTTGTCTTACTATGACTGATTTATTTCTCTTAAAACAACGTCCTCAAGGCTCATTCATGTTGTACCATATGTCCCCATGTCTTTCCTTTTTAAGGCTCAGTAATATTCCATTGCATATTTAAACCATATTTTTTGTTTATCCATTCATCCATCGATGAACATTTGTGCTGTTTCCACCTTTTGGCTACTGGGAATAATGCTGCCATGAACACGGCTGTACAAACATCTGTCTGAGTCCTTGTTTGCCATTCTTTTGGGTGTATACCCAGAAATGGAATTGGTAACTCATTTAGCGATTCTGTTTCGTTTTGGGGGAGCTGTACCATGCTACTTTCCACAGCAATTGCACATGGCTTACAATTTCTCTATATCCTTGCCAATACTTGCTATTTTCTGTTTTGTGTTTTATTTTGGTTTTTTTAATTTTTTAAAATTTATTTTATTTTAAGTTTATTTACTTATTTGAGAGAGACATAGACAATGTCTATGGGAGAGAGGGAGAGAGAGAGAGAATCCCAGGCAGATTCCACACTGTCAGGGAGCCTGATGTGGGGCTTGACCCCATGAAACTGAAAGATCATGACCTGAGCCAAAACCAAGAGTTGGACACTCAACCAACTGAGCCACCCAGGTGCCCCCTATTTTAGTTTTTTTGTTTTTTTTTAATAATAGCCATCTTAATGGAAGTGAAGTCATATCTTCTTGCTGTTTTCATTTGCATTTCCCTAATGATTAGTGATGTGGAGCATCCTTTCATATGCTAATTGTCCTTGTGTATATCTTCTTCGGATAAGTATCTACCCAAGCTTGGCCTTTGCTCGTTTTTATTTTATTTTATTTTATTTTATTTTATTTTATTTATTTATTTTTAATGTTTATTTATATTAGAGACAGACAGAGCACAAGCGGGGAGGTGCAGAGAGCAAGAGGGAGACAGAATCTGAAACAGGCTCCAGGCTCTGAGCTGTCAGCACAGAGCCTGACATGGGGCTTGAACTGAACTCATGGAACACGAGATCATGACCTGAGCTGAAGTCAAATGCTCAACCGACTGAGCCAACCAGGCACCCTGGTCTTTGCTCATTTTTAAATTAGGTTGTTTGGGGCGCCTGGGTGGCTCAGTTGGTTGAGTGTCCGACTTCAGCTCAGGTCATGATCTCGAGGTCTGTGAGTTTGAGCCCCGCGTTGGGCTCTGTGCTGACAGCTCAGAGCCTGGAGCCTGTTTTAGATTCTGTGTCTCCCGCTCTCTCTGCCCCTCCCTCGCTCATGCTCTGTCTCTCTCTGTGTCAAAAGTAAATAAACATAATAAAAAATTTAAATTAGGTTGTTTGTATACTAATATTTTTATACTATTTCTAATATAAATTTTTATCTGTAGAGTTGCCAGGTTAAAGACTAGGTGCATTTGAATTTTTATACATATTGCCAAGTTGCTTTCCAAAGAGGCAGAATGGATTCAATGTAGTGGTGTAATGTACACATTTCTAGAATTTTACATGAGTAGAATCCTATAGCCTGTAATTGATATTTTTGTCTTTAGATCAGCAAAATTATTTTGAGATTCATCTATGTTTTTGTGTATATCAGTAGTTCATTCCTCCTTATTAATGGTATTATTCTATTGCATAGATATACCCAAATTTGATGGACATTTGCTTTATTTCTAGTTGTTGGCTATCACAAATAAAGCTGCTATAAACGTTAATTTATAGGTCTTTATGGAAATACACACTTCCATTTCTCTTGAGCAAATACCTAAGAGTGGAGTGACTGGGTTATATGGTATCTATATACTTAAATTTTATTTTTTTTTTCATTTTTTTTTCAACGTTTATTTATTTTTGGGACAGAGAGAGATAGAGCATGAACGGCGGAGGGGCAGAGAGAGAGGGAGACACAGAATCGGAAACAGGCTTCAGGCTCTGAGCCATCAGCCCAGAGCCCGATGCGGGGCTCGAACTCACGGACCGCGAGATCGTGACCTGGCTGAAGTTGGACGCTTAACCAACTGCGCCACCCAGGCGCCCCTATACTTAAATTTTAAAGAAACTGTCAAACTCTTCTCCGACGTGGTTGTGCGATTTTATTTTACGTTCCTAAGGGCAGCGTGAGAGTTATAGTTTCTCCACCTCCTGGCTACAGCTTGCTTTGGTTAGGTTTTGTGATTCTAATAATTCCAGTTGCTGTACATTGGTCTATCGACATGGTTTTAATTTATATTTCCCTAAAGACTAATGATGTTGAGCATCTCTCCGTGAGCTTACTTGCCATCTGTAGATATTCTCAGATGAGATAACTTGTTTTTGGTCTTACTTTTAAGTTGTAAGAGTTTTTAATATAATTTACCAACAAGTTCTGTTTAGAATATGTTTTACAAATATTTTCTCCCATACTGCAGCTTGCATTTTTGATTTCATCATAGTGTCCTTTAAAGACACTTTAGATTTGATGGAGTCCAATTTTAAGAAATCTTGGGGCGCCTGGGTGGCTCAGTCAGTTGAGCGTCTGACTCTTGATTTCGGTTCAGGTCATGATTCCAGGGTCATGGGATCGAGCCCTGCATTGGACTCCACGCTGAGTATGGATCTTGCTTAAGATTCTCTCTCTCTCCCTCTGCCCCTCACCCCTGCTTGCATGCACTCTCTCTAAAATAAAAAATAAAAGAAAATAAATTTTGATATCTTTGTAAAATCCAAGATGACTTACGTGTTTTGTTTCTAATTTTTCTTCTAAAATTGTTATAGTTTAAACATTTGCATTTAGGTCTCTCATCCATTTTAAATTAATCTTGGGGTATGGCATGAGGTAAGAATTAAGGTCTTTTTTTTTCAATCAAGTTTTCTCTTTTAGCTTTATTCAGTTATTTATTTATGAACAATCCAGCTCTCCTGGCACCATTTGTTTAAAGGATTATACCTTCTGCATTACCTTGGAAACTTGGTCAGAGTCAAAAAGACTTAAGTCTGTTTCTGGACCCTTCTATTACATTGACTTATATGTCTATCTTGTACCAATACCATATGCTGTGATCACTGTGGCCTTATAGTAAGTCTTAAGATCATTTAGTGTGAGCCTTCCAACTTTGTTTTTCCTATTCAAATTTGTTTTGGCTTTTCTAGGTACTTTGCTTTCCCATATACATTTTAGAATCACCCTGTCAATTCTGGACCAAAAAAAAAAAAAAAAAAAATACAAGGTTGTTGAGATTTTCATTGGATAGGATTGCGTGAAACCTATAGACCAATTTGAGGAGAATTGACAGGTTGCCTTTCCCAGCTCCTTTCCTCAACTCTGGTAAGAGAAAAACAGCTTTGAAACCAGAAATTGTGAGATAAAACCTGACTTAGCTTCTTATCTTTGGTTTTGAAAGATGTTCTTGCTAGCTATAGAATTCGAGGTTGAGATTCTCAGTCCCCCATTCTCCAAGACTTGAATGATGTCAATCCACTGTTTTCTAGCTTTCATTACTTCTGACAAGCAATTTTCTGTCTTTCTTATGTCTATTCCTCTATACAGAATATACATGGTTTTCTCTGCTTGGTTTTAAGATTTTGTTTCAATCTTACTTTAAGCAACCTGATACATATTAATATATTATATATATATAATATATATTAATATATGTATAAGATATAAGCATATATACATATACACATATATAGTATTTATATTTCTTGTACTTGAGTTTCCTTGAACTTCTTGGATCCATGGATTTCTAGTTTTCATCAAATTTGGAAAAACATTGGCTATATTTTCAAATATTTTATCTGCTACCTCCTCCCCATGCAGACGATTGGATGCTGTCCCATGGATCATTGTTTTTTTGTTGTTGTTTTGTCGCTTTTAGTCTTTTTTCTCTCTCACGGATTCATTTTGATTAGTTTTTCTTTCTCTGTCTTCAAGTTTATGGTTTTTTCTTTGCCCTATCTTACCTTCTATTAGTAGCATCCAATGTATTTTCCATCTCATTGTATTTTACATCTTACAAGCTTGATTCGAGTCTTCTTTTAAACATATATTCCATGTGTCTCCTTGTTATGGAATATAGTTATAAATGTTTTAATATTCTTGCCTATTATTTCTATCATCTGTATCCTTCTTAAGTTTGTTTCTATTACTGATTTTTCTCTTCTTTGGGTGTTGTTCCTTCCTAGCTTTTAATTTTTGACTAGATACCAGACATTGTGGATTTTATATTTGGTGTTGGATATTTTGTTTCCTTCCACAGCATCCTAGCCTTTACCCTGTAAGGCACCCAACATGGTGACAGTCGCTAGCTTGATGGCCCTGGAAATCTCTGCTGCTACACTGGGGGCTCCAAGGGAGCAGCAAACAGGTGTGTCATGTTCCTGCTGATTCTCCAGCGACCAGCAGAGTGCCTACTATGTTGCAGATTCTCAGCAAATTTGTCAAATGGACAAACAAATGACTTGTTCAATGAATGGGTGAAAATAACAACACTCAGATGCCCTTGTGTTTCAGTTATCCATTGTTATGTAACAAATTACTCTAAAACGTAGCAGTTTAAAACCGCAAGCATTTTATTGTATCTCACAGTTCAGTGGGTTGAGTGGCTTCAACCTGGAAGTTTTTGCTGGTATTACTTGGGTCTCTCAGATGGTGATAGCAAAATGGGACTGGATTTGTCTGAAGGCCAACTGGAAGGCTGGGATGGCTGAGTGTCTCTCCCTCTCCATGTAGTCTGAAAGTGTCGTTCTCTGCATAGTCTCTCGGTGTGCTCTCTCCAGCAAGGTGGCCATACTCTGTGCTTGGTGGCTCAGTCTCCCCCAAACACATATTCCAGGAGGAAAGAATCTGGGCTGTCAGTCCTCTTAAAGCCTAGGCTCAGAAATGGCCCAATGTCACTTCCACGGTCTTCTGCTGGACCTGAATTCGGGATAGGGGAACTGAACTCTACCTTTCAGTGCAGAACCTGGAATGCACCTACTTTATGAAGAGGTCCTTATATCTGGTGTTCTTTTTCTCTAAAGGACTTGTCTGATTTCGATTTAGCTGCAACTTCAGTGGAAAGGCCAGGAGAACCTCTGGTCTCAGGTCCGTCTCCTCTGGGACCCTTACCTGTCAGAGGAACATCCTCAACAATGGCTTCCAACCTAGACAGGGAATTCCAGGTCAACATCCCAGATGTTATCCAGGACTCGAAACGGAGCGCAGATTTGCTATAAACCCTGGACCATGATCAGTTTGCATAGTACTACTTGTTGTGCTTGTGGTTGTTGCTTTCATGCCAACATTTTTAGAACTCCTGCTGCTTGAAATGAATGTCTTTCTTTCTTCTTTGACCTTATATATGACTTGGGGACTTGCCTTGAATCTGAAATAGTTGTTATTTTTTTTTCTTTTTCTTTTTTGCCAGAAATGTCCTTCTTTTTGTTGACTAGTGTTTGCTTCTTAAATTTTAAGATGACTTTTATAGTTGACCAGCAAACATTTTTCAAGTGCTAAATTTAGGTTTTCTAGGATTAGAAAGATCTTGGAAAAAGTCCTTCCCTAGCTCTTTGCCAAATCTTAATTGAGAGAAAAATAAAACCCCAATGAAAACCTCAGTAGGTTTTCCTCTAACGCTATAATCACCAAGAGGGCAGGGATAAAAGCCACGAAGCTCTGTTTTCATAGCACCTCCTACCACAGGCATTTAAGGACTTGAGTCATGCTTGTCAGAGCTGATGTTAAACAGAGGCTTGACAACATCCAGGAGTTTTGATTCTTTGGTTTCATTTCCTAATTGGCTGCCCCTAAAGATCACAGTCCCCTCAGCCCCAGATGTTATGATGATCCTGACCCACTGCCTTTCTCTCTGAGGTCACCAGAAGTTCAACAGAACTGACTAGAAAAATCACTCACTTCCAAGTTTTAGGTTCCACAGCAAACATTCTTATGAAGAGCTGGACTTTTCAAGATGTATTTGTCTACCTGGAACTTCTGACTCCATACATCAGCAATGGAAATGGCATGTTTGTTTGCCATTAGAGGGGGTGGAGGGGAACTGCTTGCTCACATGCACAGATTTATACACCATCAGTCAAGCCCTCTTCCCTGGAGATCATCTGATGAATAAATTAGCTTGCTATAAATATATGTTGCAAGCACTCTTATACCATTCAGAGCCATTATTATAATTCATCAAAGCAAATATATAAATGGGGCAGCTATATCAAAGACGAAGAATTGGGACATCCTTATGTCCCATATATCCTTTACCCATATGTCTGGCAAGAACCTTGTCTTCAAGCTGGAACCCATAGTATTTGAAGCTTTCCAGTGTTCTTGGAAACACAGCAGCCCCATACCTGGCCACCTTCCCACTTTCTTGACCTTTTCTCTTGGGATATAACACATTGCGTATGATGTCTGATATTTTCTGCTAGATAATGCTTTGGGCTATTTTTTAAACAAAGCACTTAAGCTGATAAGAGTCATATTTTCCCCATATGTATTTCCAGCATATTGCCAGAGGTTCTGAGCAATAGATATGTTTTTGAGTAAATAGAATACTAAATCAAGGCAATGGATCAGAAGTTCAAGGCAACGAGGCTCTCTTGTCACCATCCAATAAAAAAGGTCACTAGACAGTGAGAAAGAAATGGAATGGTGGGAGATAGAAAGTTTTAATAATGCAGTCACCAGAGAGATCAGTCGAGCTTTTCTTCCTCTTCCTGGACCTGAGAAGATAAAGTCCTCATCAGAGCACAGGAAACATGCCCATTTCCATCCCAAATGACGTGTGGTTCTGGGGGATCGATCACAGCAGTCCCTGCACTAATCTCCTGAACATTCATCAAATTTGTCTCTTCAGGTTTGGGGCTTGAGTCATTGCCCTGAGGAGGTTCAGGGAGGCACTCATTTATTGACCTTTTGCATACTTAAAAAAAAAAAAAAAAAAGAATCTACTAAATCTTTCCCAGGCAGGCCAAGCTTTCTGTGAGCTGGGAGATCTTTACTTCTAGGTGACCTCTTACCATTGGTGGAGGCAGAAGCAGAACAAGGAGGAAGAGGTGCCCACACCTTTGGTGGCTGCTTAGGTGAAAGGATGTGTACACATGGTATGAGGCTAGAAAACCTTCTCACCTCTCCCCCATCCAAGTCCATGTTGAAGTGTGGTGTGTGCATTTAGACTTATAGGAAGGGCAGGAGGGGCAACTGCTCTGTGATGCATGTATGGGGAAAGCTGAGAGCTAGTGTTCTGCGCTTGGCCTTTCTTTCTCCGTGGTGTCATTATCACCCCCACCTTGCAAGCCTGAGATGCTGAACTTGGCCTTGTTTTCTCAGAACAACTGACAAAACGTGGTCGATTTTTTTTTTCATTTTAAATAAATTCAGCAACGGTGCCAAGGGATGTTGATTGTGAATTACCTCTCGCAGCACAGACGATGCTTTTAGAGAGTTCTGTTGATCAAATAAACAAATCCTTTTTTTTTTTCCTAGAACAGTTCCTAACTCTAGGGTAGCTCAATGCCTTGTGTTGTTTATGCAGTCAGTTTCAGAGGCAAGAGGCCATAATACAGTATCTTGGGAAGTTATCTTCTGTCTTAGGTTTAACTGGCATCTGTGACTCTGCTAAATTTTTTCAGACTTTTTTTTTCTTTCTCTCCTACGGCTTCCAAGCTTTATGTGATGTTTTATTTAATATGGCATGCAAGATATTGGTCTTCAGTCCAAATTGCAATTTCACATCAAAACTGATTCTCCTGACAGTTGGATGTGGATGGTCCATTTCTGAAGTTTGCGTGCTGCCCTGCTTCTTGAGGGGAAAATGAACAGCTCACCTACCCTGAGACTTTGTCCACAACAAAAAAAGATTGTTTTCCCCCAACCAAAGTGATGTAATTTACTAGTCTCCTTCAAGTGCTTTGGTGCAATAAGGGATTGTGTTAAAAATACTGCAGACGTATCCCAAGAAACAGGCTTATCAGTGCTTTAAATTTATATTGGCATGCATCCCTAACATTAGTAAGAATCTGGGGTTACCGAGGCAATTATCTATGAATTTTTGAGTTTCTTTTTCACAAGATCTGGGTGCTGCATGGCCTCCCATTTCTTTTGTGGAAAGTGCAATCTGATCACAAGCTTTTATAGCCCAGTCTTATTAAAGACACTTGGGCCAAAGTCACTGAAAGAAAAATTTTAAACTCATGTGCTGGATTTCTTTTTAGCTCTAGCTGCCTATACAATGTGTTCTGACACGGGTGACTATGAGAAAAAAGATTACAATTTATACAATGTATTAATAATTGTTTTTAAGGTTGAAATGAACAGAAATGCCCTAATTCTTTATAGAACACAGGGTGGCATTCAAGTCTCTTTAAAGTCTGACCCCAATTAGCCTTCCTGTTTTATCTCTCACCGCTTCCCTGTTCGTTCATTAATTTATTCAGTCTGTGCAACCGATAGTCACTGAGTGTCTTCTACGTGCCTGGCACTGTGCTGTGTGCTGAATACAACGTCCCCCTTTTCTCTACCTATCTGAATCCTGCCACCCGTCAAGGTCAAGGAACATTTCCCCTTCTTTTCAGACCTTCTCAGATGCTCCTGGGCCACAAGGATCTCTCCTGATTCCCCTTAATTCCCTTTATAGTTCATTTTGCATTTGTTCTCTCTTGTTCCCAAAATAATTCTTTCAACTTTCTGCGTCCTAAGTCACCAATGGGCTTGGGACCTCTTGAAGGCTAGGATTGCCTGTCTGTGTTTCTCTCCTGGCCCTGAAACTCACAGTGGGTGTTCAGCATGCGTTTAAGTGAGCAAGTGGTCATAGAATCCCACTGCCTTGCCTCCCTGACCCCAGCATCCTTCCCTTCCCGGATGTTCCTGCAAGCACACTGCTCTCGGAAGCTCATTGGGAACAGTCATTGTTCCCATTGTCTGGAATGTTCTGCTTTCAGTTATCCGCACATTTTCCTCCCTCACTCCCCTCGGGTCCCCGCTTAGGGTCACCTCATCAGAAAGGACTTCCCTGACCACTTTCTGTGAACTAACACTACCCCTCACTTGGCCTTATTCTTCTTTATCATTCACCTCTGAACATATTATTTGCTTATTTGTCTGTCTGTTGCCTTTCACTAGAACTCCTTGGTATCATAGAGTCTGCCTCTTTTGTTCACTGCTGTATCTTGAGTGTCCGGAACAGGGTCTGGTTCATGGGAGATGCTCATATGTTTGTGGAACTCGTGAATAGGAAAGTGCATTTTTCAGGGCAGATCTGTCCTCAGGGTGGGCCCTTCCTAAAGGATTTGTGTAGCAAGTGGTAGTTGTCTCTGGCCACCCCCAGGGCCCAGCTTCAGGTGGACTTGAACTAGCCAGGATTGATAACGTGAGCTCTGAGGTCGCTACCCTGCAGAGTCGTAGGCCTGATCCACCTGCGTGTCTCCTAGTAAGTCTCAGCCTCAACCTCCTCATCCGTGAAATGGACGTCTTTACCACTGCAAGGAAGAAAGAAGACAATATAGCAGAGTTGTTAGCACAGTACTGGGCACACAGTAAATGCTCAGTCAACGTAGGTTATTACTGAAGTGGATGGGATGGCTCTCATTACATATTAGCCACTAGAAAGGCAGTTTGATAAGAAGTTAGTTCAGGCTTTGCAAATATTCTTAGTTCATGGATTTTCCAGAATATGGATGTCAGCAATTGTTACTGTCCTGAATGGGAATGGGGCCTTCAATGACAGGTCTATAGGGTGTTAGCCAGTTGCCCTAATAAAAAGCATCAGAGCCGTGAGCTTGGCTGTGCCCTTCCCTGGGGCCCATCCTTGTGGTTGCTTCCCACAACCCAGATTTCAAGGTTACTGGGGTCATTCTGGGGTTGCCATTGTTTGGTGATTATCTGGCACGCAGAGAATGGAAGAGAACAAGGAAGAAAATGGGAGATAATGCCAATGTCAAAAGCTAGATGAATTTCAAGCTAAATTTGAGATGAATTTGGGGGAGTTCTTTCCCTAGCTGTTGGAACCACATAGACAGTATGATTTTATTTTGATCCTTTCATGCCTTTGTTTAAACCAGGGGAAGGACATATGAGCTTCTAGTGTTTCATTGTGACAGCTTTCTGTCTTGTTCCCATGGTAAGTATATGTGTGTTTCCTGCAATCTACCTTAACACGGTCTATTGGAACCTGGAAACACACACACAGGGCCTTTGGTCGATCAGCTTCTGCACGTGCATGTCATAAACTTGGCATTAACCAGCATTGGTTCCAGCACAGAACCAGCTCAGGGCCCGGCTGCCAGCCCATCTCAGATAGCGTGTGTCTCTCTCTGCACAGTACATATTTTTCTCATTACCTAAGTTTAGCATGTGATTAATTCTCATAACTCTAAGAAGGGATTTGAGTTCTTTTTCTATCACCTATCATTAGGATGCCTAAACGTCATTTTCCTTCAGTGATCCCAAATATTCTTCAAGGACTAATTTGACCTTGAGAAGAAGCGTCGTTTTCATAGGCAATTTGACAGTAGATTTGAAAAATCACCTCTGTGCATTCTAACAGGTACTCTCTCTGGGAAAAGCCGAGGAAAGCTGAGAAATGATGTGGAGACTCTCTTCAATCATGTTTTCTCAAAAGGCATATCTGATCTTGAAGTGATGGAGCCTGGGGGAGAAGATCAAGTTTAAACACACACACACACACACACACACACACACACACACACACAAAACAAAAACAAAAGGAAAGGCTAAAGTTATTTCGTTTCCCTGATCAAGATGAGACACAGTGGTCAGAACTGTTTTATTATACTATTATCCGACATTAAATTTATCACAAGAAATTTAAATAAAAAGAGAAAACAATTACCTATTTGCTTTCTGCAACATCTCACTTTTTTGAGAATGGCTGTTCTTTTTTCCTTTATTTATTTTTGAGGCGGGGAGGGGCAGAGAGAGAAGGGGAGAGAGGATCTGAAGCAGGCTCTGACAGCAGTGAAGCCCATATGAGGGGCTTGAACTTGGCTCAAGCTCGACTCAAACTGAGGAGCCATGAGATCATGACCTGAGCCAAAGTCAGATGCCCAACTGAGTGAGCCACCCATGCGTGCCTGTAACCATCTCACTTTTGGACAGTATTTTCACTTCTTTCTGGAAAGTGGTTGATCGACTAGAGACACAACCTTCAGGAGATGGGACAATCGGTCGAGGGGTATGTCAGCAGCCTCTATGTTCGAGGCTGACTGGTCAGGGGCCTCACTGGGAGTTTCCACATTTCAGGACACCTGACAATGGACGAGCATTGAGTGATAGACATGTTTGAGGCAATGTAGCAATTGTAAGGGGTAAGAAGGCTGGCTTTGTACTTGAGTTCAAATCTAGATTCCTCTATGTGCAACTGGTTAGTTTTCTGTGCCTCAGTTTCTACAGCTTCAAAGTGGAAATAATGATGCCTTCTCAGGAGTGAGGGAGGTCAGAATGAGGTGATCCGGGTCAAAGGCTTAAACCAGGGCTTGACCCTTTACAGTTCAGTTGTTGCTGCTGTTGCACATCGTGTTACTTATAATAGATCGAGTCTCTGGATCCAGGAAAGCAGGATTCCTGGAAGCAGGGCTTTGGGGGACTTTTACGGCATAGAATTCAAAGACCCACTCATTGTTTTGCTTCTCCTAATCTCATCTCTGTGCCAAAACCAAAGTCTGGGTGTAATTTTGAGAGCTGCATGATGACAACGCTGCAAATGCTAAGGGGTGTTCTCTTAAGCCCACAAGAGACCACTGACATATCTGAATTCGATCTGAGTATTGGACACATGCAGTCTAAACACCGTCTCCCATCCTAGCCCTCTCCCCCAGGGAAAGGAGTCGGGGCTTCTGTCTCGTGTATCTGGGGAGACACAAAATTTCACAGCAATTTTTTCCAGACCTTAGTCATTTGCAAGCCACTTTCATGTCTCCTGGTCTGTCTCAGTAATATCCGTGCCATCATGTACTTATTGTTGACCTTCAAATTTACCTAAATAGACTGACTTTTGTTACTTTGCTTTGCTCGAAGTTATCTGACGTCTGAAATTATGTTTGGATGTGCTAACTGTATTTTTAGTAATATGCAAGAAACTACATGGCGATTATGTTACAATGAAATTCACATTTGTCTCACCTAAAATGATCTTGTCTACCATCTTGGGATCACAAGGCACCTTCGTGGGGGACACTGCCCTAAGAGCCTGGTGGGAAAGTGAGTTTCTGAGGAAGCAATGTTCTATTTGAGGAAGAACCATGACCCAAGCCTCCTGAAAACCTGTGATCCCGGGCTCTTAGGTTTTGCTCTACTGTTTGTTGGCCCATCACCCAGGACTCTGGAAGGACAGACGCAGAGGAGACGTTTTCTGTCAGTGACAAGAGAGTGTGCCTCAGACAGCTGTCACTGGACAATTAATCTTCAAAATGAGATCTCAATTACCGAACATGTGTTCTCATGAGCAGGGCCTTATTCTCATCATCCAGAGCTGCTAATAGACACAAATAATATATATATTTTCCATTCATAATTATCTCCTCTTAATGCAGTTTCCGTGATTATGATGTATGCTGTAACGGTTGACTCCTCACTGTTGGAATTGTTAACATATTGTGAAAGTATGCAGAAGATCATTCTTTCCAAGCTGACTTTTGCTGTTAAAATTAGAAAGACCAATATGAGTTTGAACAGCATGATAGGAAGAAAGGATGATCAACTCCTGTGCTTGGAAGTACAATTGTCTCTCTCGAGCCAGGATTTCTTGCCTCCGCGTCTTATTTCTTCTTGTGCTTCTTATAATAAAGACAATAAAGTAAAGTGAAAGGGGGTGGAGGCTGAGAGGGAATAATGGAATATTTTAGTATAAAATGATTTTGATTTAAATATTTTTCTATTTGTTCTAACAGACTGAGTTCGCTATTAGAAACCTGAACACAAGTAAAATATCTTGTTTTCCATGTCCAGGGTTTGAAATGAATTCCTGCTTCTAGTATTTCTGGACTTGCCACTCATCCAGAAGAGAGAAAAATTCTATTGAAAATTCAAAGGAAAAATCCAGACAATATACATAGTTTTTTTTAGAAAAAATTGTCACTAAAATTAAACACATATCTATTGAACTGACAAAGGCCAAACCCATTTGTTCAGATCTGGAATTGGCCATGGTGTCTCCCAAGAGATCAATGATTCCTTTGATTTTTAATAACAATTAGGAGTTTTGTTTGAATAATCGTAACTGGAAGGAAAACACTTTCTTGCCCCATTAGAAAAATAACCACTTTCTGTTCTTTCTCCCATCCCCTTTGAGAATCTCAATGGTTTCCTGCCCAGGATTCGTTTGCTTTCTGCTGCTGTTCCATGGGCGTTTTGTTCCATGAAACCATTGGGGAAACAGGTCAGTCATTCACGGAAGCGCAGTTAGATGTTTCCAGTTCTTCATTCAGGAAACGTTCAAAACTCATGAGTCCCAGAACTGAGGTCCAAAAGCCACTCCCCACCCCCACCAAGACAATTCATGTCATTTTTCTCTGACCTTGAGGAGACCTTCCCTTACTCTGGGTGACAACTATGCCATCTTCCCTGCCGGGGCCCCAGCTTTTGCAAGAGGCCACCTTGTCCTGGGAAGCCTGCACTGGTGAACCCCCAAAACTTATTTTCAGATGTCAACACTTTCTTGTTTTGAATTGTAAGCAGAGATCAGCAGGGCTCTCTGTCCCTCCTGCCTCAAAGGGGTATTTTAAAACTTGAGTATTTTACTCTTACCCAGCACTAATGAGAAGTGGAGGGTGATAGGAAGAGAGGAAGTTCCCATAAGTACATATTATAAAAAAAAAATTAATGTCATCCTAAAGCAGACCACCCAGACAGAAGACATGTCTCCTACACAAACGAGCGATGGGGGAAATACTTCTAATTTAAGCTTCAGTCCTCCATCCAGATCAGTGTTAAAGCATTGAGAATTTTTTTTTCTTGGATGTTTGGTTTCACTGTGGATATTTTGCAAAGATAACACGAGGTTTTGCTTAACACCAGAATCTCCATTAATATTTATTTCCACAGAGTCTTGGTTCAGGGCCCGGAGCTATCTTGGGAAAAAGAGTTACCAAAATCCCCTCTACAACATTCTCTTCAGTGACTTTTTAAATTGTACTTAGAGTTTATTATTCAGGGGCCCCTGGGTGCCTCAGTTGATTAAGCCAACTCTTGGTTTCGGCTCAGGTCATAGTCTCATGGTTCATGGGTTCAAGCCCCGTGTCGGGTTCTGTGCTGACAGCATGGAGCCTGCTTGGGATTCTCTCTCCCTCTCTCTCTGCCCCTCTTCTGCCCACTTGCTCTCTCTCTCTATTTCTCTCTCTCTCTCTCAAAATGAATAAATAAACTCAATAAAAAGGATTTATTATTCAAATGCTGAAGGAAACATACTTTCAAAATTAGAATAACCTGGTTATAAACCTCTGTTTCTGTATTTCATGAGAAACCTCTGGAGTTTAGGCTTTATGGTGTTTGAGAAGTGAAGTGAAGGTCCGCAACATTCTTGAGAAAGCCCCAGTCAGGTCTGCTCCGAGTGTGATGCGTAGGTCACCTTTGCTTAAGCCTTGGTGGGGCACTGTTCAAAGTTGCATACATGGTTTTACTTGATGTCCTGACCATTCCAATGGATTACTTAGATTTCAAATAGATATTCTCAAAGATGTGGTTTTAAATATGCAGAACAAGAGAGCAGGAAGTCCATATGGCATGGAATAAAGACACACACACTTCTGAAAACTTAAAAGGCTGTCATCTGCTAAGCCTGCCTGTAATAGCCACTCTCAAAGATAATTGCCACCCATGTGTCCTTGATGAAAAGTGCATCACGCTGCCCAGGAAATTGGCTTAAACTGCAACAAGAAAGATTTTGATTAGCTGAGGCAGGACTTCCTGCCTGAGCAACCCTGGGGTATGAGAGAGAGGAGTTGGGGGTAGACCCTGAGACCGACTTGTCAGTCCTCAGCCATCCATTGCTTCTCCTTCTCCTTGGGCCTTGAACTTCTTCCTGAGATGTAGAGCGGGCAGGTTGTTACTGTCTCCAGCATGGTTGGACACACGGGAACTTGAGTTTTATGGTGCTTAGCTCATTCCCTTGCTTCTCTTTCATGCAAGTGAGATGGATTCTGGTAAAATCAACCTACAGACCATGACTGAGACCTGCCCGGGGATGCTGGGAACCATGCTGGGGGCCTGGGCGGCTTCCCTTGGTGGCATAGCATCTGGCCATGAAGGCCGGCCATGGGCACCCAGCACCCTCACACCACAGGGAGAGCTGTGGGAAAGTGAGAGAGGGGGAAGGGCAGGCAATGAGGACCATGCAGGAAAAGGCTTCACCTGCAGGGTAAGACATCTTTAAAGATGGGTAGGCAGGAGACGGAGGTGAAGGTAGGGCAGTGGGATGGTGGAGGAATAGCCAGACTCAAGTTCATGAATTCCCAGTCCATGCCTGCGGGTGTGAGGGCTGGGGACAGGAAAAGTCAAAGAGGGAAGCAGCCCAGGTATGAGAGCTTACTACATCCTGAGGCCCCTCGTGGCTGGGATTGCCAGGGAAACCAGTGATCTGTATTCCGTTCACAGGTAAAAGCTTTTGATTCTTAAGTGCTTTCTTCAATCTCTTGGAACTGTGTAGGTTAAGAACATCTCGTCACTGATGGGTTTACCACTTCTGTACACAATTAATGTGCCATTAACCCTATTCTGGGATCCCTTAAACATATGGGCGGACTGACCAGATGCTGATGACTTTTGCTGGTGCTTCAGAGTCCATGTCTATGGAGGTACTTCTGACCCTACGGCACCTTCATCCTGGGAGCACTGCCATTTGCCCCAGCACCTCACAGGGGCTCAGAGGGGTAGCTGGGGGCAGGAGGGAATGGCTAGTACCTCTACCTGGAGGTCTGGAGCAGGCACCTCTTGAGAATCACACAGGCTTCTCATGCTGAATGTCCCATGGTGCACGCCCCTGTCTTCCCTGGTGGGGGCGGGGTTGTCGGGACAGCCATGCTTGTCTGCCCTTCCCTGGCCCCACTTCCTTCCAGAGCCATGCATGCATGCCCAGGCAAGGAGTGCAGATAGCAGTGAGCTGCCCCCATCCCCCCACCAGCCAGGCATCAGGATCCAAGGCTCCAGACCACCCCCAGGCCCCACTCTGATCTGTGTGTCCAGACTGGGGGCAGTTTGGGCAGTCCTGGAAAATGCCCTTGAGCTACTTAATTTGTGCTCCTGCTTCAGAGACCGGAGTATTAGAAAGAATTATAAACACTCCTTTCTGTGGATTCTGGGTTATTTTGCCTATTTGGGGTAATCATTCTCATTATGCTTTGTGGTCCTTTTTAATAAAAATGACATTCCCCTTATCTTTAAAGGTTGAAATCTCAGCCTAATGTATGACCCACACTATCCTTGGAGAGTTATAAAAATTAGATTATATAACCTCACATTTCCCACTAATGAACATGGTGATGCTTTGGCCCAATGAGAGGGAGACAAGAGATGGGGATTTATGTTTTAATAATCTTGCTTAGATTGGTGTGTGTGGCTGTGGGCAGCGGGCCGCTGATGGGCGCAGCAGGCACTGTGGCTTTCCTGGCCAGCAGGGCAATATTTTTATGGCAGTAAATCTCTCTTGGGTGAGGGCTTCTTACACTGCACCAGGGGGCAGTTGTGGCCGTGGCTTAGTGTACGAAGTTGCTCTGAAAATAAGACTATTCCTAACACCTAGGAAAATGCCACCTGGTACTGCTATTCTTTGAGTCTTAATGTGCAGATGCTGACCTGGGCACCAGTGCCTATCGCATTGAGCAACACGATGCTGGCGGCCATACGTGCCATTTTGTCCTTTGTACCTCACGATCCTCCTACGAGGTAGACACTGTGCGTGTCCCTGTTCTAGACTGTGACCTCCCTGTGGGCAGAAACCGTGTTTTCACTTCAGGATCCCCAGGACCTGGGGCAGTTGACAGGAGGTCATTAGTCAATATTGCAGAATAAGAAATGAGATGGTTAACTTCATATGTCAACTTGGCGAGGACATAGTGCTCAGATATTTGACCAAATATGATGCTAGATGTGTCTGTGAAGGTTTTTTCGAATGAGATGAGCATTTATATTGGTAGACTTTGAGTAAAACATTACTTTCCATAACGTTGGGGGGCCTTATCCAATCAGTTGAAAGTCTTAACACAGAAAGACTGATCTTCCCTAAGCAGAGTGAATTCTGTCAGCAGACTGCCTTTGAACTGGATTTTCAACTCTTCCCTTCCTGATTTACCCTCTGCAATCGTGGGAGCCAATTCTTTAAAATAAATCTCTCTCTATGCCTGTCTATGTATCCATCCATCCAGATAGAGATATTTCTATTTCTAACTCTATAAAGCTTGTTAGGTATGTTTCTCTGGATAACCCTAACCCAAGATCTAATTTATTTTCAAATATGAACCACAAGAGAACACCTAGGGAGTTTAAAAAAATACTGATTCCCTTGGGCCCCATAACCAGATGTTTTGATTCAATTGGTCAGGATACGAATAATAAATAAGCATTTCTTAATGTTTATTTCTTTATTTTTGACAGAGAGAGTGCACAAGTCAGGGAGGGACAGAGAGAGAGAGAGAGAGAGAGAGACAGAATCTGAAACAGGCTCCAGGTTCTGAGCTGTCAGCACAGAACTTGATGCAGGGCTCGAACACATGAACTGTGAGATCAAGACCTAAGCCAAAGTCAGACGCTGAACCGACTGAGCCACCCAGGTGCCCCAGATAATAAATAAGTACTTTTTAAAAACTCCCTAGGTAGCCATCAGGGAAATAACAAAGAGACACCTCATACCCACTAGGATGGCTATAATCAAAAAGATAGATATTAATAATAAGTTTTGCTAAAGCTGTAGAGAAATTGGAATTGTCATTTGTTGCTGGTGGGAATGTAAAAATAAGCGGCTACCTTGGAAAACAGTGTGAAAGTTCTTAAAATGTTAAATATGAAATTATCATATTCTAGCAATTCTAGTCTTAAGTTACAATTCAAAAAAGAAAAAAAAAACCACACACATTCACATAAAAACTTGTACGTACATGAGTGCTCACAACAGCATTATACACACACAATCACCAAACAATGGAAACAACACAAATGCCCATAAACTCCTAAATGGGTAAGGAAAATGTTGTGTATCCATACAATGGATTATTATTTGGCCATAAAAATGAAAGCCGTTGATGCATGTTACCATATGGATGACCTTTGAGCACATGTTACATTCAAGAAGCCAGACACAAAGGGCTCACATTGAACGATTCCTTTTATGTAAAATGCCCAGAAAAGGCAAATCTATAGAGACAGAAGGTAGATTAGTAGTGGCCTAGGACTGGGGAGAGACTGGGGCATGACTGCTAATGGGTATGGGGCTTCTTTTTGGAGCTATGAAAATGTTCTGAAATTAATTTTGGTGACGGTGGCACAACTCTGAATATACCCAAAAAACACTGAGTTGTACACTTTCAATGGGTGGATTATATAGAATATGAATTATATCTCAATAAAGCTGTTTTGTAAAAAAAAAAAAAAGAAAAAAGAAGTTCCCCAGACAAATCTGTGGCCTGGATCTGAGAAGCACTTGCCCTAATGTGGTCCACAGAACAGCAGCACCGGCCTCCCCTAGAGCTTGTCAGAGATGCAGATTCTCAGGCCCCACCTCAGACCAAGTGGATCAGAGTCTGCATTTTAACAAGCATGCCAGGCGATTCCCGGTTTGAGAAGCAGCTACTGTAACAGACTTCCCCAGGCCTCTGGAGTCACCCATTGCCTCTGTCCACCCTGAGAGCCTTATCCTGGCGTTTTCCGGATGTTTCTGGAAGCTTCTCCAAGGGAAGAAGTCACCGGACCGGCTTCCCTGGAGTGTAATTTGCTGGAAATGAGTAGGTTGTACTCAGGCCGTTTTTATTGATAAAAAGTGATGACCCTTAGGCCAGTTTTCAGATCTTGAGAGGATGGACCACGAGGGGGTAAAGGAGAAAGACAGAGAAGTCCCCTGGGAGGGCTCTGCCTGGTCTTTGCTCCTGGAGTCGGGCAGCCAGACTGGGATGTAGAGGCATCTCTTCCCTGGGGCTCTCTGAGAGTGAGGATCGCAGGGGCAGCAGCTGCTAAGCCCTGACTTCATTCAGGTGAGTCCTTCATAAGCAGGGACCACACCTGATGTTCCCCCACCCTGAGCACCGCCCTCAGCAGATGCCCCATGACTGGTCTGATGCTGAAAGTGACAGCTGCACTTACGCAGGGTGAGTTTCCTCTGTGCTGCCCCGCCCCCCAACTGGATGGATTTGGGTTTTTGATGTCTGGGAGGAGGTGGTGTTATGATGGGGTGAACCCCGACAGGACTAGCTGCCCACGGGGGGATTCTGGAGGACTGGGATGCTGAGGCTGGTTCCCAGGGGAAGCTGGCAAACCCCGCCCTCCTCACCCCTCTGGCAACTGTTCACTGGGGACAACTGTTCACCGGGGACCAAAAAACAAAAGGGCGGTCTTTCCACCTGCTCCTAAGCGCTACCCCTGGTCACTACCTCTTCCTGTTGCTCCTGACAGGCCCAGCCCGCTGCCTGCATTCGATGGTAAATATGTTACCAGTTCAATTCCATTCGAGTTCTTTTTTGTAATCCTTTTTGGTTGGAACACTGAGCCCCTGATAGGGGAGACCAGCGGCAACAGATGGCACTTCAGAAAAGCACCTGCAAAGTGCAAACCTCTTTCTTGATCCTCTGATTGTTAGGAGCACTTTCTCATTCCACTAATTGCAGGAAAAGTGCCCCCAGATGAGTGGCTGGTGGTGTCCCTGGCTCTCTGCAGCCTCCACTCAGCAGAGACGTTCCGCAGGCCGTCTGCCCAGGGTTTGGATCTGATCTGAGCCTGTGGCCAGGGGGTTGAGTCTCAGCCAGCTGCACAGGCGCATCTGGGGAGCCTGACCACCTCCCCCTCGGGGCACCCTGTCCATATCCTCCTCCCTTTGCAGCCCTAAGTGCTCTATTTCCTGAAGGCTACTGACCGGCACAAGAGCTGGTTTGGTGCATCTCGGAGAGGCTCTCAGGTCCCTGAAGTCCACCGGTCCAGTTAAGACAAGTGGCTCCCAGACCCTGGGGTTTTTCCTTGCACCTCGGCAGTACCCACAGCAGCAGGGTCCGGCTTCCCAGTCTCCTCCAGGGCCTCAGCGCATGCCTTTTCTGCTTGCACTCAGCCTGGCCCGAGCGTCCTGCCACGCTGCTGCGTTTATCCACTTCCCTGCTTTGCTTCTCACCCACCCTATCAAATAGCTGTTGCTGGGTTACGACCCACTCCGTGCTCGGCGGCTGAAAACAGCCACCATTTATATGGGTCACAATACTAGGGGTTGGTAATTTGGGCTGGTCTCAACTGGATGGCTCTCCTGGTCTTGGCTGGTTCATGTATGCAGTGAGCTACCAGACCAGCTGAGGCTTGCTGTCTGGGATGGCCTCAGCTGAGACAAGGAGGCTCCGCTCACATGACCTCTCATCTGCTGGTTGCGTTTGTGCACACGGCGTTGGCACGGTTCCGAGACAGTGGGGAAGTGCTCGAGGCCTCCCGAAACCTGGGCTCAGAACCGGCCGCCCTGGCAGATCACTCCCGCTGTGTTCTGTTGTGGGCAAAGCATGTCATAAGGCCAGTCCTGATTCCAGGGTGGAGAAGTAGATGACATTTCTTGAGGGAGTTACTGCAAACTCTTCTTCCAATGGGAATGTGTATAGGGAGGCGTGGAAAATCGGGGCCATTGCTGTAATCAACCTACCCCATCAAACCCTATGCGCATGCTGGGCCTGCCCTTAGCCTTCGAAGCTCAGAACCGATACAGCCCTTACGGCCTCTGCCTGCCCTGCAAACACAGAATTTTACACTCGTTCTCTGGCTCAGTCCAGGCCAAGATGCTACTGACCCCGCCAGGGCTCCCTTGCTACACTCAGCCTGGCCGTCCTGGATTGATACGGCCCTGGCTGGAGTGGGAAAAAGCAACAGTCCCCAAAGGTACCAAGGTAATATATTAGTCTTTAAGAATATCTCTAAGTTTAAAACAAAACAAACGCAAAACGCCCGAGGGAAAACAATCTAAAAACGCAAAATGAAATAGTAAAATATCACTGTGTCGGGGTTTAGATGTCATGTTCACCACTCCTTAGCTGTGGACATGCTACTTCACCTCTCCATGCCTCAGTTTCCTCACATGTAGATGGGGATAGGAATAGTGTGTAGCTCCTGGGGCTGTTTTGAGGATTACATGAGTTAATATTGTAAGTTGCTTAGGGCAGTTCGGGGCACATAGCACATGCCCAAATGGGAGTTATGGTTAGTCATTGGGAGGACAGTTATTAGGGAAGGGCTGTGCGGAGGAGGCAGTCTTCCCAGAAATCTTCAAATCTAACCTTGTGCTGTATGGTGGTAATTATTTCAACTGACCATGGTGACGGATTCACCAATGGAAACCCAAACCTGCCCAATGGGACCTCCTCTTAAAGGAGAGTCAGATGCTTCCCGAAATGCACCTTGTGTGGCTAGCTCCTCTGCTGAGATCAGGAGAAGGAGACTTTTGGGGTCTCCAGCTGGTGCTGCTGGCTCATCCCTGTGGACTATGTGGTTCTACTCTGGCCCAGCCACCGTCTTCCCCATGTGCCCCAGGTCAAGCACAAAGGATCTCAGAAGGAGGCGAAGCAGGTTCTTTCCTTTAGTCCTTGAATGTGGTGCAGATTCTAAAGATCAGGGATTGGAGGCTGGGACTTTATTTAGCCCACCACCCACTCAGCTCCACCTGCACTGGCCATCCTTCTGTTTCTTGAGCACACCACGGCCAAGCTTTGGATCTTGGCACAAGTTGTTTTGCTTGCCTAGAATACCCTTCCTCCAGAACTTCTTGTCTCAGTTTAAATATTACCTCATCAGGGAAGGCATACGAGCGAAAGTAGCCCCCTCATTTCTCTATCACCACACCCTATTTTAAGATTCCACATAGTATTTATCATAGTCTTATTTATCTTTTTTGCTTGTTTGTTTACTCATGTATCTGATTGTGTCCCTACCCATTCTTTCCCCCTTTGGGATGCTAGTTCCAAGGTGTCAAAAACCTGTGTTGTTCATCACCGTATTCCCAACACCTAAAACTCAATTGGCACACTAGGTGCTCAATAAATATTTTTGGGGGTGAGTAGATGGGTAGAAGGATGGGTAGATATATAGGTAGATAGACGAGTGTATGGGTGAATGGATAGATTGGTAGATGGATTGATGGATGGATGCGTGGGTGAATGGACAAATGGATAATCTAGAATGTTTTTCATTAGGGCAGTGAAAAGCTCTTGTTTTTGAAACAAGGCACCTTGAAAGTTGTTTGGTTTCAAAGTTTCCATGGCTTATTCCACAGGAATGATGTATAACCTTTTTTTTCTAAAATGTGCAAAAAACAATAACCATAGCTTCATTTGCTAGAATCGTTGTTGCCACCTTCCTGGCTGGGTTTTAATTTTAATGGGACTGCACATGGACAGAAAAAGACTTTTCTAGAGCTATCATCTAAATTCCTCCTGGACAACACGGGGAGGATAGGAGTTTCAGCTCCTTTTGTCTTGGGATATCCAAAATACAAGGGGAGGTGGATCATTCTATTACTGATACTGCTGGGCTTCCTATGAAACAAGTTTCTTTTTTTGAAAAAAATGTTATGAGTTTTGTTGTAGATATCTTTGTGTTCTATGAAAGACATTTCTTTGCACTATAGTAGGACAATTTCTAGGGGAGAGCTCTCCACATTATTGCCAGCCACACCCCCTTTATTGTCTACCATCTTAGAATTTAAAGGATGGATTGGAAATGCTTGTCTTCTCTCATTTTAATCCTTGCTGTAACTGGACCAGAGCATATCAGGAGGATAGGAGACAGAGAAGGAATCGATCAAGCACTTTCACCCTTGATGGTTTCCCTGTTCCTAGTACAGAACCATCTAGAATTATCTCTGACATTTGAAAAGTTTCCTCTGTCATCACGTAGCAATGGCAGTGGATGATCTAAAACCAGTTCTCTCTGCCAAGTTTCCCGGAAAAGCTGCATCCCCTCATTTGTATCTACTTTCACAAGGATTTTCAAGTAGCCCAGAAAACAAAAACAAGCAAAGAAACAAAACACAACAAGTGTGACCAGTTTCCATTATGACAAATGAAGTAAAAATCAGAGGTGGCTATCAGGATCTCATTGAAATTTAAAGTTCATCAAAAGCTTCAAAGCTTATTATTTCTCATTCTCTCAAATAACTTAGGTGAAATTAACCCTCACGGGAAGGCTGACTTTGGCAGTCAGAACTGGTCATGAGAGAGCTTTCTGGGGCACAGTCAGATGATTTGAACCCATTGCCAGAGTTGTATTGACCCAGATCCTGAATGGTACCTGGGAGGCTTGTTTGTAACTTTACAAACCAAAGTCCACTTATTGCTTTAGAATTGGTGAGAGCCTTTTTAAAAATTTTTTGATGTTTATTTATTTTTGAAAGGGAGGGAGAGAGAGAGAGAGAGAATGAGCAAGGGAGGGGCAGAGAGAGGAAGACACAGAATCTGAAGCAGGCTCCAGGCTCTGAGCTGTCAGCACAGAGCCTGATGAGGGGATCAAAGGCAAGCATGAACCCGTGAGATCAGGACCTGAGCCAAAGTCAGATGCTTAACTGACTGAGCCACCCAGGTGCCCCCAGTAATAGTGCCTTTTATTGTGCAAATTGTTCAAAAGAAAGCCCAGGTAAGATTCCTAGGCCCTGGAGCTCAGCAAGGTCTGTAGCCCTCCAAATCTTTCTCACTTCCCTTTTACCAACTTCGCAGGTGTTGTCCGCCATATTGTTGCTCTTACTACTTTTTTAACAGAAGAGAATTTTTTTTCTTCTTTTCTTTTTATTGTGAAATAGTTTATACTTTCATAAGAGGGTGTGAACTTGAATAGATAAACAATAACAATGAAAAACACCTGAGTGCTACCACCCGGGTTAAGAAACTTCCCTTTGCCTTAGTGTGTCTCTCCCTGTTTGCATAGGTGTTTTATCACCTATGTTTATTTTGAAACTTTAAGTCAAAGAAATCATTAGATATGATATGATATGATATATGATCTAAATTATTCTGGGACTTGCTTCTTTCAGTTAGAATGGATTTTGAGATTCATGCACGTAGCTATAGATCTTTTCTTTTCACCCCTATATATTCTTCCTCTGTTTAACTATACTACAACTTATTTATTCATTCCACTGTCAAAGGGTCTTTGGGTTATTTTAAGCTTTTATGGCTTTGTTTTGCTAGAGGGAATAATGCTACTATGGATATTCTTTTACGTGTCTCTTGACAGACATATACAGGAGTTTCTCTAAGAAGGGCACCCAGCTGGCTCAGTAGATACAACATGTGACTCTTGATCGCTTGGGGTTGTGAGTTCAAGGCCTATGTTGGGTGTAGAGATTACTTTTTAAAAAATCTTTAAAAAAAAGTCTCTAAGGGCAGCACTATCCAATTGAAATATAAGATCACATCTGTAATTTTAAATTTTCTAGCAGCCATATTAAAAAGGCAAAAAGATGAAATTAATCTTAATGGTTCACCAAATATATCCAAAATATTATCATTTCAATATGTAGCTAATTAAACACTCCTAACGGGATATTTCACATTATCTTTCCCCCATATTTTGTCTTTGAAATCTGTTGAATAATTCACAATTACAGCATGTCTCAATTCAGAGCAACCACTGTCATGGCTCACCTGTCACATGAGTGGCAGCAATTCCTTAGGATGGATATATATATATATATATATATATACACATATATATGTATATATGTATATGTATGTATATGTATATATATATCCAACTATTTGCTATCTATATGAGATATATTTTAAATTCAAAGATATAAAGAGATTGAAAATAAATGGAAAAGAGATATCATGCAAATAGCAACAATAAAAAAACCTCGGTTGCTATACTAATATCAGAAAAAGGTGACTTTGAACCACACACAAAAAAATGCTACTAGTGATAAGAGAAATAATAAAAAGTCAATCCAACATGAAGATTGATTGATTTTATTAGACCGTGCCAAAATATTTTCCAAAATATTTATATTGTCTCCACTGATATGTTTTGTCCTGATGGACTCCAACCTTAACAAGGCTTAGTATTGTCAAACTTCCACATATTTGACTGTCCAGTGGGTTATAGTGATATTTCCCCAGGCTTTTACTGTGAAGTTCTCTGATTACAAATGAACTTAATCATCTTCTTGTATGGTTATGGGCTACTGCTGTAAAAGGTTTTTTTCCCCATATTTTTCTATTGGACTTCTTGTCTTTTTGTTACCTATTTGTAGGAGTCCTTTTCATATTCTGTGCACTATTTCTCTGTCAGTTATATTTGATGTAAATATTCTGTGACTTGTTTTATTACCCTCTGAATAGGGTCTTTTAGTATTTTTTAAATTTAATTTTAATTGTGACAGATTTATGGAGATAGAACTCATATACAATTCACCCATTTATAGTGTATATAATTCAATGCTTCTTAGCATATTAACAAAGTTGTGCAAATATCATCACAATGACTTATGGAACATTTTTCTCACCGCAAAAAGAAATGCTATACTCATTGGTAATCATTCCCCATTTCTCCAGAGATTATTCTTTTTTTTAAGGTTTATTTGTTTTGAGATAGAGAGAGAGAGAGAGAGAGCATGCGACAAGAGGGGGAGGGACAGAGAGACAGGGAAAGAGAATCTTAAGCAGTCTCCGTGTTCAGTGCGGAGCCCGACACGGGGCTCAGTCTCATGACCGTGAACCGAAATCAAGAGTCGGTCGCTTCACTGCCTGAACCGTCCAGGCACGCCTCTCCAGAGATTATTCCTAACTATTACACTTATGGCATACATCATCAGGAAATTGCTTATGAATCACTGGGTGTCAGGATGGGTCTCAGGATGGAAAGTGATAAGAGATGATGTTGATGAGGTCAGCAAAGGTCAGATGTGAAGAGGCTTGAATGACCTAGAAATTCAGGTTTCATCCTAAAAACATTGAGAAGCCACTGAAATATTTTAAACAGATAAATAACTCCATAGCATTTCATTGATTTTCACTCTAATCTTAATTATTTTTTTCCTTGTGTTTGCTGTCTGCTTATTTGGCTCTTCTTTACTCGGTGCCTGAAGGTAGAAGATTAGCTTATTGATTTGAGGTCATTCTCCTTTTTAAATTGTAGACATTTATAGCTGTAAAAGTCCTCGAAGCACTGCTTTAGCTGCATTCCATAACTTTTGGTATGCTGTGTTTTCCTTTTCATTCATCTTAGAGTGTTTTCTAATTTCTCTTGTGATTTCTTCCAATTTAAATGTATTTATGGAGAAAACATGCTTTCTATGATCACAGTTATTAGAAATGTTTGATACCTGCCTTACAGCTAATTCTAGCCATATACATTGGATCATATACTTCAATGTACAAACAGGGACAATTTTGTTTAGGATAAATGCTAAACTGGATAGACATTAAGACAAGAAGTATATGTGAGTGTTGTCTTCAAAACCAGAATGTACGTCACCCTATTTATGGCTGAGTACGTGGTGACATTATTAAATGTTTGATATGTATTTGGAAGGAATAAGTATTATGCATTGGTCTGGCACAGTGTTCTATATATGGCCATTAGACCAGAATTGTTGATCATGTTCAGATACTCTTTATTCTTGCTGAACGTTTGCCTGTGTAATCTCTCAGGTGCTGAAAGATATGTCAAAATATTCTAAATGGTTAGAAATATATCTACCTATCCTTGTAATCTGTCAATATTTATATCACACTGTGAGGATATGATGCATGTAAATTTAAAACCAGTATCACTATTGTGTGTCTTATTTTTACCATTTTAAAGATCTTGGTCCCAAGTAATGTTTTGTCTCAAAATCTATTTTATCAACTAATAATACGACTATACCAATTTTTGTCCAGTAGACATCTGATTAGAATTTAACCTTCTAGGAATCCTCCTCCTCCTCCTCCTCCTCCTCCTCCTCCTCTCATCATCATCATCATCATCATCATCACTATCATCTTGGTCAATCAATGCTTCAATGCAAACACACTCTTTCCATTATTCCTCCTTTAATCTCAAATGTGTCACATGAATCCCCTTTTGTTCTGCCTCAAGTACATCCTTCAGTGTTTCCTTTATTGAAGGTCTATATTTAGAAAACTCAATTTTTGTTCATCTGAAAGTGACTTTCCCTTGCTCTTGAAAGATATATTCACTAAGTATAAAATTCTAGGTTGACAGTAATTTTTCTCTCAGCACATTAAAGATGGCATATCATTGCCTTCTAGTTTCCATTTGTTTCTATTGAGAAATTAGCTATCAATTTTTTGAAGGTGGCTTGTCTTTTTTAAAAATCACTTTTTAATGTTCTATGGTCTGAATGCTTGCATCCCTTCAAAACTCCTATGTTGAAATCCCAGTACCCAGTGTGATGGTGTTAGGAGGCGGGGCCTATGGGAGGTGCTTAGGTCATAAGGTGGAGCCCTCAAGATTAGTACCATTAGAAAGAGGCCCCAGAACCTGGGTGGCGCAGTCGGTTAAGCGTCCGACTTCAGCCAGGTCACGATCTCGCGGTCCGTGAGTTCGAGCCCCGCGTCGGGCTCTGGGCTGATGGCTCAGAGCCTGGAGCCTGTTTCCGATTCTGTGTCTCCCTCTCTCTCTCTGCCCCTCCCCCGTTCATGCTCTGTCTCTCTCTGTCCCAAAAATAAATAAACGTTGAAAAAAAAAAAAAAAAAAAAAAAAAAAAAAAAAAAAAAGAAAGAGGCCCCAGAGAACCTGCTTACTCCTTCCGCCATGTGAGGACACAAGGAAAACTCTGTAGCTGGAAAAGAACCCTTACGTGACCAGGCTGGCATCCATGATCTCAGATTTTCAGCCTTCAGAACTGTGAGAAATAAACTATTGTTGTTATAAGCCACCCAGTGTGTGATATTTTGTTCCAACAAACCAAATGAATTAAGACAATTTGGAAAATTTCTAAGAATACAAAATGGTATAATGAACCCTAATGTACTCTGGCTTTTTAAATATTTACTCTTTCTCTTTGGTGTATTAAAGTTTAATATCTGTGTGTTTCTTTTTATACATTTTTGGGGATGATTCATTGGGATTGGTTTCTTTTACCTCTTTAGTTATTACTTTTGTCTCATTCCCTCTATATTCTAATTCTAGAACCTCACAAAGACCCAGATTTCTCAAACTCAGTCCTATTACCACAATTCTTTGTTGTGCAGGGCTGTCCAAAAACATTGTAGGGTGTTTAGCATCATCCCTGGCCTCTATCCACCAGATGACAGTGGCACATACACTCTGTCTTCTGCCAGTTGTGACCACAGAAAGTGTCTCCAGACATCACGAAATGTCCCCTGGAGGTCAAAACTTCCCCTGGTTGAGACCCACCAGTTTGAACATATATTAAACCTTTTAATCTGTATTCCCAGTTTCTTAAGGTCTTGTTCATACATTTCTTGAGGTCTTTGTTATTTATGGTCTGTAATTTGAATAATTTCTTCACTACCTCTCTCTTCTGCTGTATCTTCCTGGTCATTTTTTACAGTTTCCATGTCTCTGCTTCTATTTGAACTTATTTTTAATTTCTATAATCATAATCATTTTATGTTTCATCTCTGATCATTTCAGTATCTGAAGTCATTGTTACTGATATTTTGTCTTTGCCAATTCTTACTTTTGTTCTCTCATTTCCTTGTGTGCTCAGCAAATGAGTTGCTCATTTCCTTGGAACTTTCCATGTGGGAATTCTTTATCTCTGGGATGAAAGTGACTTTCTCCAGGGAGGATTTCATTTAGTTTCTGCTGGATGCCTGGGATCGCTGTTAATTTAGGATCACTTAAATTGTAGGTTTGAGGATTTTCAGACTCCAGGCCATAAGGATTCTGGCTGAAAAGCTGAGTGAGGGCCAACTTGTGAGTATCGATTCTCAGGGATATTTTCCTCTTTCCCTCTGTTCCAACGTTCTAGAGAGATAACATTTACAGTTGTCCCACTGGTAGTAAGGAAGTAGTGGAGTTATTTTAATTCACTTTTACACTTAAAGTTCAACTCATGGGATCTGGCTTTATTAGTTATGGTCCTCTGTTCGATTCCCTTCCTCCCAGGTGGACCCTGCAATTTGTCTTTGGTGCCCTGTGAAGCACTGAAATATACCTGATTTCGCAAATGCTCCCTGGGTAAAAGCTATTTAGTTTGCTGCTTGACTCATACCTTTACACCTTTACTTTAGTTTTGTTTGTTTGTTTTTACCTTCATGATCCTTATTTTCTGCTAGTTCATTAGTGCACTTTAGAAGCATTTATAGGGGTGCCTGGGTAGCTCACTTAGTTGAGCGCCCAACTTCAGCTTAGGTCATGATCTCACAGTGAGTGGGTTCAAGCCCCAGTGGGGCTTTGTGCAGGCAGCACAGAACCTGCCTCAGATTCTCTCTCTCCCTCTCTCACTCTGCCCCACCCCACTCGTGTGCACCTGCACTCTCTCAAAACTAAACATTAGAAAAATCTTTTTTTAAAAAAAAGGTGTTCAGAAAATATTTTTGCCAACATCTTTAGCTATTATCAGTGGGAAAATTGGTCAAGGTACCTAGTTTGTTATTTTGCTGGCAATGATTATTGAGTTAACTTTTTTTTTTATTTCCCTAGTAGCAGATCAATTAGTTTATTGGGCACGCCATTTAAAATTATATCTGTTCTATCCACAATAGGCAGCTAGCCTGAATTTTTTAGGACAGTGTTTTGCAGGAGTTGCAGATGGAGAAATAAACCAGGAGCACTATTAGATTGCTGTTTACAGGCCTTTGCTTTGCCTTTGACTCTCTGTCTGGAACCAATTATAGAGCGACATGTGTGAACTTAATGTAGTCCCCGGTTATTGAGGCTTGCCCAGAACATGCACTGGGATACCACTGAGCAAACACAGTCTCTGTACAAATGGTTGCTGAGCTGATCAGTTAATAATTCCCAGCATCGGTGAAACAATCTCTGGCATCCACATCCTTTTTAAGTTGTTCCTCAGTGATTAGATGGATACCACTTTTGAATGAGCTTGGCGTATGCCTGCAATGAGGAATAGAAAGTTATACTATGGAGGTGGTTTGCTTTTATGGTCTGGGAGTGGCCAAGAACAACAATAATAATGATCATAACGAGCATGAGGATGATAACAGTAGTATTCACTCTATGCCATTCACCATACTTGGGACTTACCTAGAATAACCGATCCAGATGATGTCATCTGATTAGTCTCATGAACAACTGGCCCTGCTATTTAATTATCACCAGAATCAAAACTGATTAAGAACTCTTGTATAGCTAATAAACCACTTCAGCACCTTACCTCGTTCACTTATCTTGGCATTAATTTTGGTAATGAGCTCATATAGGTGGGACTTAGCATGGCATCCCCTAGATCTTTCAGTGGTTCATGTTTATGGATGAGGTAGGTGTTTGGTTTTCCTACTTCAAAAACATTCTAAGATAACGTCATACAGTAATGCTGTATGGTGTGAATCTTGTAGGCATCAATCCCTATTTGTCTGTACTAGATGTTTCAGGGTATGCTCCACGGAAAATCTTGGCTCTGCAAGTATCTCTTTGATTGGCTCTGAGTGGGGATGAAGTGACCTCGTCTTCTGCATCTGGAACCTTGATATCTGGCCCCTCTATTCTGTTACACCAGTGATTTTCAAAACATTTGTGCACCAATTTCAAACCTACCAAAAAGTTTGACCAGCACAAACTTATTTGTAGAATAACTTGTTCTGTCCAGATGTAATTGAAAGTGAGTGGCTGATGTGATACTCATCACCCCTAGATAATTTTTTGGTATATTTACTACACATCGGAAGCATTATTTCACATTATTATAACACAACCCCCAAACCAGGAAGTCAGCATTGCTATATCACTACCATCTAATCCTCAGACTTGATTCAAACTTCATGAATCATCTCTTGTAGTGAAAAGATCCAGTTCAGGATCACATGTTGCATTTTTGTTGTGCTATCTGTTGGTGTCTTTTTCCTTAGGCATTCCTAAACTTTTATGACCATGAAATTTTTGAAAAGCACAAGTCAGGTATTTTGTAGAACATTTCTTAATTGGGGTTTATCTGATGTTTCCTCATGATTAGTAGGCTATGCATCTCCAGCAGCAATGTCACAGAAGTGCCACAGGTTCTTTCCATCCCTCCTAGCAGGTGGCACTCCAATGTTGACTCATCCCATTTCTGATGATGTTAACTCTAACCGTTAGATTAAGGATGTATCTGTCAAGCTTCTTCACTGCAATGTTACATCTTCACCCATTCAAATTAATAAGTACTTTATGGGAGGTTCTTTGAGACAATGCAAACATCCCATTCCTCACCAGAATTTCAATTCATTCATTCAGTTGTATCAATATTGACCCGTGGCTTCCTATTTTATTCTAGTTTATATATTTCGATATTCAAAAATTTCCCCAGAGTGACCAATAATTTCCCCTTCATTTGACACGTCTCCATCATTCTTTGTGTATCTCCTTGCTTTCTGACACAAGCTATTCCAGGCTTATCTTGTCTACAGTCTAGAATCAGCTATTTATCCAAGGAGCACTGCTTTTATTTATTTATTTATTTATTTATTTATTTATTTTGAATTTTTGACATTTACTTATTGTTGACAGACAGAAAGAGGCAGACCATGAGCAGAGAGCGGGAGACACAGAATCCGAAGCAGGCTCCAGGCTCTGAGCTGTCAACACAGAGCCCAACGAGGGGCTCAAACCCACAAACCATGAGATCAGGACCTGAGCCGAAGTGAGACACTTAACCAACTGAGCCACCCAGGCGCTGCTTTCTTTTAGTAGAGAATTGTGTTTAAAACCAATATCTGGCGAGGATCTGTGTTCAGTGTTTTTTGGGATGTCACTGTTTCCAGTCCTTCTTATGGGCAGATCAAGGGATTATATGTTTGCAGACATACACCACTTACACCTATATTTATTTCAGTATCTATATGTTGAAAACCATGGGCTCCCACCAATACTTCCAATTCCAATTCAATGCCACAAAGTTCATTCTAATCTCCCCCTTTCTCTATTTGTAACTCTCACAGTGAGAAATGTGACTCATGTTATCCTTAATACAGCAATTTGACCAGTAAACTATAAACATCTCTTGTCACTGCTGGCCACTGCACCCCCCAAGATGGCCTCCCTCCTCACCCCGCTGATGCTTCAGCACCCGTGCCGTGGTGCCCTCGTATAGGAAAGTCCTCCAGTGGGGTTGCCCTACTCATCCTGCTTAGGGTCTGACCCCCAATGCAGAATTATCTCCTGTGCTGAAGCCTTCCCCATGGTTTTGCTTCCCCATGCCAGGTTGCACCCCTATTAGGGTTTGTTTCTGTGCCTTTCTCACCTCTCTTGAGCAATGGTTCCCATGCTGGGCCACTTCTGCACATGAAGCCCTGCTCACTCTTCTCAGGTGCTGACACCTGTGTTACATGACCTTTCTTCCCTGTTGGCCATCCAACACCACGCACAAAGCCACTCCCCAGCATGGGTGTCCTCTTTACTCCTGTTGGTCTCTGGCACCTTGCCCACGTCCTGGACCACTGTGGCTCTCCCCGCCTCATTGGTGTGGTCACACACCTTGTTCAGTCCCATATAATAGCTTTTAGACTAAACTGTTTGGGAAGAGGAACAAGAATGTTAAACTCTAATATAAACAGATTCCTCTCTTCAAATGAAATTTTGCATGGACCATCAATATGTAAAATGGATTCACGTGACATTTTTATATATTTATGTAATTATTTTAACTTAAATGTACAACATGTTTTTTTTAATAACGTTAACACATGAAAACATTTAGATTATTAAAAAAATAAACTCTTTATTTTGACATCATTTTAGGTTTGCGAAAGAGACGCAAAGACAGTATATAGAGAAGTATGCTTATCAACCAGTTACTCCATTAGTACCTTATGTGACTACAGTTAATTCTTCAAAACTACTAAATTAATATTCTTACAATACAACGAATTAAACTGCAGACTTGATTTAGATTTCTCCAGGTTTTCCACTAATGTCCTTTTTCTACTCCATGATCCAGAGTACCACACTGCACGTGGACCGCATCTTCCCAGTCAGTGAGGTTGTTTTCATGAATCCCAAACTGAAATTAGCAGTTCTGGGAGAGAGTTGAAGACTCGTCTACCCCCGCCCCCACCACTTAATTTGTGCCTGTATTAGTTTGTGTTCATGTGGGTTTAAGAGTGTCTTGAATCACGCGGATAAGTGGGCACAGTTGGAAATATTTGTGTCTTCGGTGGCTTACCGGGCCTTCTCAGGACACTTGTCAATGAAACGTGAGTGGCAAGACTTCATTGTTAGGACTGCAGTAGAGCACATCAACTCAGCAGCATGGCTCACCCATTCAGTCGTTTTCCAAAATGTTAAAATTTGTTTTACAACACATTTGCTTATAGGTGGTTTGATTACATAGTTACGATATTTAAAATACATTAAAAGTAAAATTTCAAATAAACATTGGTGAGACCCTGGAGGCAACCTTCAGGACCTTGGGGTCTGGCCACCACTGCTCATGATACCCTAAAATTGGGATTGACTCAGACATTGGTGAGGAGGGGTCCTGGACCTACTTGCAAGACCTACTAGAATTGCATTTTCTAGAAAACATGTTGGGATGCTGTCTTTGGACTGTGTCTGTTGGAGAAATCCCCATACTGCTGAGGGATCATGGTGGCATGGATGAGGACATCCATCACTGTTGCATCACAGAGGCTCATCTTTCTGAGGGACACTGGAGCAAATGCTTTTGTATCATAGTTTCAGGAATGGTTGTGCTCCTGGGTTTCTTTTGACCTCATGAGTGCTAACCATCAGTGTCACTGTAATTAGTGTTCCTTTCTTTACTATTGTCAGTGTTACAGACCAGTTGAGAGAATGGCCAGGACTTGGATGGCATGCGTGCCCTGTCCCAACCTTTGTTTCCTGTTGCCTCTTTTTTTTCTCACTATTTTCAAATTTTTATCTGACTAAATTGTATGTAAGCTTGGTTCTTTTTAGAACCAAGCAAGCATGAAGTAAATAAATAAGGAAGGATGAAAGACAGTAGGTAGAGAAGTAGGATAGGAAAGTAGGCGAAAGAGAATTCAGAAATTCCTGAATGTATGTGCCAGGCTGGGGTGGGGGTGATCTACCTAGGGACTCTCTTTCACAAGTTGTTCAGTAATGCATGTTGGTAGCAAAGTCTTACCTTCCTAGGGTATCTTTGTCGTAGCTGATAAGTTAATAGGTTGATATATATTTTTAAAGTAGAGTTTGATATTCTTTTAATTGTATGAACTAGTTGCTCAACTTTGAACATTTAAAATTTATATTAAAGGAGAGAGAAATTGCCCACAGTCCTGCCACCCAAAGAGAACCATTGTTATTTAATGTTGTGCCACTCTTGGAGACTTCCAGAAGTGATCAACCCAACAGAGGCTATGTGGTTGAGAGTTGCACAGTGTCTGGTTCTGAGAAAGGTGGATCTACCTGGGCCTCACTGGTCACCTGGGCTCCAAAGCCTAAAGATTTTGATCTGCCTAGATGCATCCTGCCTCGGCCTCCACCGCAGACCGCTCTGCCTGCATGCTGCTTCCCGGCCTTCCCTTCCGTCAGATGTTTCCTGGTCAGGACACTCATTTCTGAAAAAGTTACATCCTTGGTAGCAGCCCTCTGGTGACAGGGCAGGAAGAGGCTGGCTCCTGCAGTCAGACTGTGTTGGGATCCAGGCTCTGCCATTTGCTGTTTTGTGTCCACAGGGGGAAATGACCTTTCTGGGCCATTCTGTAAAGTGGGGATACCTACATCAACCTCTTATTTTCTTCTTATTTACAGAAAATGTCTTCAGAAGCCCTTAGATGAGTTCTTGGTGCATAGTTAGTGCTCAATAAAAATTAGCTTTTAACTGTCGTTTTTGCCATTTAAAGTGAAGCCAGGGGCCATTCTAGCGTAGCCCATAGGTAGTGAATTCTTATGCACTTGAACCAAGCTTTTCTGTGACCTCTGCCAGAGAGGGGTAACCCTCCCATCATGGTCTTACCCTGGAATTTAGGCAATGGGCCATCTCGGCCCCTCTCTCTTTGCAAATATGTTTCCTTGGAGCTATTTGTAGATTATAACCTCATTATTTTTGTTTCCATGTTGGCACCATTTTGTCTGCAAGTCATTTCTCAGTTTTGCCTCCTGTGTGGTTAAAGATTGAAGAAAACTTAATGAAGTAAAGACCGGATGACACCCGTCTTGCCAAGAATAAGGGAAATGACCTTATTTGTAAGGAACACAGACAGCAGCGTTTGCCAGCTGGGGGTTGGTTCTCACACTGTCCTTGGCAAATCTGGACGAGCTTTCAGATGGGCATCTGAGGGGCAGGGATCCTGTGGCCCTGGTTGTGAGGTCTGAGACTTGTTAGTGAAGAACTCTGCAGAAAATTCTTGCAAGATTCATGGCTTCACAATGGCATATGCAGTGGTTAAGGGGAAGGAAACATTTCCTCGGCAAGTGACCCAGTGTGGTAAGATACTTGGTGGTAATAGAAAATGCCTTGTGCCTTTTCTGCCAGAGTCCGTACCCCTTCCCTGGACTTCAGTTTTCTGGATCCTTTTCATCATTCTTGTGTTCAGACAGCCTGCTTGTCCTTGCAGGAGGGGTGACCCCAAGCAGTGGCAGGCTTTGAGAAGTGCCTGAATGGCCCAGCTGTGTTGTAAATTAGCGTAACTGGCAGGTCCCATCTGTCCAGTTTACACTGTGTAACTGATGCTGCCCGATCTTTTGTTGTTAAGTTCCTAAGATGGTTTGAGTCTTAACGATGTCATCACAGGTAGAGAGGAAAGAACGCGAGCTTTGGAATCTCACTTCCCAAGTTGCTCACTTAAGAGTAAGACGCATTAATTAGCCTCATCTGTAAAATGAGGGAAATAATCATGCCTTCTTCATGGGCTGTCCTGAGGAGTAGATACCGAAAGTACTGGGCTAGTATCTGGCGTGTGGTGGGTGCTGCATGAGGGTAGCTGAGATCCTTGTGGCGGTACTCGAACTCAGTGAACCTCTCCCATGAAGTGGGCAGGGCAACAGTGAGCACGTCCCAGGGCTGGAGACAGGTGTTTGCCATCCCCGGCATGGCAAACCCTCAGGTCCTTCTCAGCCACACTCGGGGACTGGTTGGCTGCCTTGCCTTCTAGAGGAATCACTGGCCACAGGTGATTCCAAACAAGTACGACATCTCCCGCCTCCAGATGTACTTTTCTACCAACACTCTCTGCCAGCAGGTTAAACACGTGGTCCCATTTCTCAGACTGTCTCTGAGCCTACACTTCTACCCTCTGCCCCTTTGCCTGCATCCCCAAACCGGGGATTTTCAAACATTTTGTTACATGACAGCATTCTCCAGTAGCCTATATGTACATGAGAATGGGGAGCATGGAGGGGAGGGTGACAGGACAAGGAACTGCCGATCCCTTTACTTCAGCATCGACCCCAAACTCACCAAAGTCTCCAGCACTCCAGCACTCTGCTGTCTGCCCCTGGCTGTGTTCTTCCCCTGCCAAAACATGTTCAGTCACTACCTGCTACCTGCATAACGGAGCCCATGTCCCAGCCCATGTCCCATTGTCGGCCATGTGACTGTGGGCGAGTTACTTGCTCTCTGTGTCTCAGTGTCACACACTGGCCCCATACACAGAGGTGAAGGAGAGACCAAGGAGAGGCAAGCTATTCCAGATGGGTAGGCAGCATACCTACAAGGATTATTCTGGATAGCTGCAAGGCAACTTATCTCCACACCTGCCTGCCAATTCTTAAAAGTTTATACGGAGGTTTTAACTGGGTTCTGACCAGATGGCCTCAACACTCCACCACTATTTCCAGGCTGTATCCCTGGGGCAGCTTCTGGGAATGAGGAAGGCAAGGGGAAGGCCCATTCCAAAGACGGGGGAGTGGGTGCAACCCTCCACTTGCCGGGTCCAGTTCACACGCCAACCAGCCGACAAGCCTCCTCAATGATTTCTCTCAACACATATCTATAAAATGGGGTTGCCATGATGTCAAATCCAATTGTGCATGTAAAATACTCAGCTCTGTGCCTGGCATGTTATAAGCAAGGGTTCAGAAAATCTTAGATGGTGATAGATTTGTTATCTATATACATACCATACCTTTCTTACCTGGTTATAAACAATCTAGAACATTTACACTCTAATGCTTAATATGGAGCCTCATACACTTGAATATTTGCTCAGTTGGCATTTTGACTCCTGTGTAGCTTGGAGAGCTGTGGCCTGGGGCTTCTAGATCATTATTTCTCAGAGTGTGGGCTGGCGACTACGTCTATCAGAATAATCCTGAATGTATGCAGATGCCTGCACCCCACTTCAGACCTACTGACCCAACATCTCTGGGGGCAGGGCCCAGGCATCTGCATTTCAACATGATCATCCATGCATGCCCCACAGAGAATTCCAGATATCCGTGTTAAATCTTTGCCTCTAGGTCTATCCTAAGCTCACAGGACCTCTCTCAGCCTGGAGATAGTAATCCTTCGGTTCCATTTCCATCAGTCTGTCTGCAACAATATTCAATTTCGAGAACCTCCTTTGCCCCACGCTATTGTGCAATCAGCCCCACGCCAGAAATACTGACTTCAAAGCAAAAAATTCTTGCAAAGTTATTTGTCCTCTGGTTTAAGTGAAGATGTCATTTTGGGGGGACCAGGTCTTTTTGAGTGCCTGCTCCTGCTGTGTAACAATTCACTAGGAACAACAAAGGCTCTTCATTTTTCCTCCATTTATCTTCGTGGTAAAGGCTTATTTTGGTCCCATGGCGGCAACTAATTAATTACTTAATGTTCTTTTGTATTTTTACCAACATTGGGCCAAATTTACGTCGTAGAACAAGCCATCCATACAGTATGTGTCATAATTACTGTTTTGCAATTTCACACCAGCAAAAATTTATTAAAACTTCACGACTCATTAATAGTAAGTGATCATAATCGCTTAATAGAAAAGGAAACTGTGCTAATGATGGCAGCCTTGATTAACGCATTTGACCTTAAGTCATGAAGTCAAGTGAAATTAATATCACTGAATGTTGAACATAAGGTTTTTTACAGTGCACATCATTTCAACCATCATAAAAGGCAAATAAACTAGTTTTGAGTTTGACTAGATTTGAAAGCCTTTTAACGCTTCACAACAAATTAAGGGAACGTTAATGAACTCCTATACAATGACAATTAAGTGACAGAATGTGAGTCGATGCAGAAATGGCTCTTTTCTCTCAAGCGCTGGAGGAATGTTGTCCAACTGGCTGGGTAAACATGCAGACAGACTTGTCAGTAGGGTAGCAGCCTGTCTCCAAACAATTTAGTGTGTGGTAGGGAGATAGTCGGCAAGTCCTTGAAGACTTTACTCTTTCCTAACCAGATACATGTGTGGGGGTCTAGAAGGATACATGTGTGGGGGGTTAGAAGGCATTATAACCCAGAATTTTAATCCTATTCATTTTTTTATTATTTAAAATTGTTTAATGTTTATTTTTGAGAGAGAGACAGAACATGAGAGGGGGAGGGGGTGGAGAGAGGAAGACACAGAATCCGAAGCAGGCTCCAGGCTCCCAGCTGTCAGGATAGAACCTGATGAGGGTCTTGAACTCAGGAACCGTGAGATCATTACCTGAGCGGAAGTCGGATGCTTAACCGATTGAGCCACCCAGGCGCCCCAATCCTATTTATAAGAACTAAGTAAGTGTCCCTTTGGATGCCATAGACTCTGCTCTGTGTCCCAAATGCAGATCTAATGGACTGGCCTCCCTCGTGTGAATGAGGTACCTCCTGCCCATGTGAAGTCTGCAAACTTCAGGACCTGGGCAGAGGGGAGCAAGAAAAGTGCATAAGCTTCCGTGGGACAGGGGTTATATTCCTTTGATTCCCAAATATCATGTCCATCACATGGCAGGCCTCCAGTGAATTTATTTAGAGGGGAGGGAAGGAGCCTGGGGGAAACTCAGTTCATCCAGTCTTTCAGAAACAAGCTGTGTGGGCTCGGTTCCCCACTATGAACCAAGTCTGGGTCCTAGCACCATATTCAGTTTCATAGTCAGCGCCACCATCAGTCTGTATGGTCATTCTTTTAATGGCAGCGGCCGTTGCCAACATAGGAACTTGAGAGCAACCCCCTGAGCTAGGTTCTATTACTTATACCCTTTGACAATTGGGGAAACAGAGGCTTAGAGAGGTCAGGAAACTTTGTCTCTGGAGTTTCTTTCTTTTGCCATCCATTGGGGATTGAAGGGGAGACTGTCTTCCCTTTTGGGGGGCATCTAAATCCTTACTGGGTCAGGGAGGCTTTTGCGCAAAGTGACAGTGCAAGGTCAGGGAGGCTCCCCTGTATGAACAGGGGAGCGGGTGAGGTGAGCTAGAGAGCTCTGCGTGCCCAAAGACAAAGAACCCACTGTGAGCTGGGGTGACTTGGAAGGGGTTCCCAGAGGGGAGCTGCAGGTGAGTAAGCAATGGCAATGGGTGAACGTGGGAGCTGGGTGGAGGGAAGGCAGTGAATAGGGCTGCTTCTCCGTGTCGGGGGAAAGTAGGACAGAAATTTGGGAGGTAGCTTGCAGTCAGAGTCTGGTGATAGTGGAGTTCAGGAGAACTGAAGGGGAAGAGGCTGGAGGCTCGAGGCAGGTGACAGCCCATGGTGGGAGGCAGCAGGAACAGAGGGGAAAGGTGGATACAAGGGAAGGCACAGCCCGGCTGGCTAGTGGGATACAGGCAAGGAAATGTGAATGCGAGAGTGGAGGCTGGTGACGGGGTTTGTGTGTATCCTATGCTTAAGGAGAGAATTTTGGATCTTTTCCTCTCCACCCCCTTGGAAACTCTGCTCCCTCCTGTAAAGGGGTCATTGCTCACCTGACTACTTAAGCCCAGCCTGGGGGCCCTGCTTGTGCACCTTCCACTTCTAGGCACCAACGAGCCCCATCGGTTCTGCCTCCCCAACCCTCCCACTCATCTCCACGCAGTCTGACACCCCAGACCCTGCCCCACTGCCCCTTGCATGGGTTGTGTCCTCTCTGCCTCTTTGCTTGCCACATGCAAGATGGCGCCCACCTGCCTACAGCATCCACAGGGTCCCGGCATCTCTCCAGGCTCCCGTCTCTCTCCCCAGTCCCTCCGTGCTGGTCTGCTGGGCCGATTTTTCTCTTTCCAATGCACCATCCCCCTTCCCATCACTGTTCCTGTCTGGAGTGCTCTCTCTCCCCACTGGTGGTGCCTTCTTAGCACGTAGGCTTTATATCTGAGGAGCCCTCCTAGGAGACACTTCCTCCGGTCACCCAGATTAAAGCTGGGTGAACCCAGTCCCGTTCATCATGGCACCCCATTTACTCCAGAGTAATGTCGCCATATATTTCTTTAGGGCTCTGCTGTGTGCCCGCACTGTAAGCACCTCACCTGAATTAGCTGACGTCATCCTCAGAATCACCCGGTGAGGTCGATGTCCTTCTCATCCTTGTTTTGCAGACAAGGAAACTGAGAGCACTTGTCACCATCATACTTTATTTGTTTACCTTCATAAATGCTCTAGGGCTACTGTGTAAGCTCAATGAGCCTTCCTGGGCGGGGACCTATGCGCAACACACACAGACAAAATCTGCCGCCAGAACTCATTAAAATGTCGCCAACGATGATTGCCTCAAGGACAATTCTGTTTCACTGCCAGTAAATCCCAAATTAAGAAAAAAAAAAATCCAGACACCTACTTTAGTTCTTCGCATTACAAGAGGATTACCAATTTAAAACCTCAGGTTTCCTTAAAGATCTAATCCCTCTGTGGCTTTGAAAAAGGGTATGATTTGCAGGAAGCCTCTTCTGGAACCATGTGGTTACCAGGTAACACTGAGGTGACAGGGCACACCCTCCAGTCAGGCTGCCCGGGTTCGGATTCTGGGGGCCCCTCTGATCTGTGCGGCTTTTCCAAGTTACTTAACCTGTGAGTCTCTTTTCTCATTGGCCAAATTGGGAGAGTAGCACCTGCCTCCTGGTCTGCTGTGAAGATTGAAAGTGATGCTCCGTGTTACACAGAGGAATGAGGGGCCCAGGGGAAGCACAGATTTTCTACTGGAAATGAGAAAAGGCAAGGAGCAAGCAGGGACCACATTAGGAATGCACTCAATGGAGGGGGGCTGGGAAGGTCTGGAGGCCCCAGATGGTGCCTGGGTGAGCTGGGCTTTACGGGTTCTGAGTGAGTCCCATGGGCAAGGCGAGCTGAATGTGAGGCTCCCTGCGGGGCAGGCAAGGCCAGCTCGCCAGGCACCTAGAGGCCACCCGGTCCACCAGAGGGCAGTGCTGACACCTCCTTTGTTGCCCCTGCCCCCATACCTTGGTTTGCAACCCGGAAGCGTTTTCCCATCATCCCATCTCTGCACTCCATTGCTCATCCCCCACACTGAGGCTTATGGGCAAGTGAACTGCGTGTAGCAAGATCGGTCGGCAGCTTAGGGATGAGTATCTGAAGTGGGCTATCCCCTAAACACAGAAGGGGTTATTCAAAGAACACTTAATACCCTGTAAAAAATGCCTTGAAAAACTCAGTGGAATAGAAGAATCGAGTCTACAGATGTACTCAGCAAAAGCTGATAGTCAATTAAAATAGTTTGCAATTCCTCAGTGAGTGGAGATGCCAGAAGAGGCCGAAAGGAAGCTGGGGGAAAAAGTCACATGATGGGGGGGGGTGCACTGGGGGAGCTGGAGTGAGGGCTGTACCGTCTCCCAGGCTGCTGACCTGACCGGATAAAGGTCTCTTTCCAAGCCTGCCCTGCTGCATCCACAAAATGGGGATAATCAACGAGGTCTCCACCCACCAGGGGCAGCATCAAAGGAGTAGGTGCCCTGGAAGCTGAGAAACCTTCTAAGTTAAGGAGATGTTATCTGAGTACTGGACGGATCCTTCAGGGACAGAAACATTTTGGAAGAACAGAAACGGATAAGCTTTAGATCAGATTGTAGTTGCCTTCCTATTCGGATACTGAGTTCTTACGGACGACAGATGGTGTCAAGGATTCCTTTTTAATGGGCTGAGAAGGGAACCAAACGTGGATGAGAAAGTGTCTGGTAGGAACCACCTTTTTCTTATTGCCTGTTGTACATTTCTGTTCCATTTGGGTACTATTTTCTGAAGATCCCTTCCTGAAGCTGGAATGAAAGCCTTGCAAATTAAGGAATGGAGCCTGTGTTCCCTGGAAAGCAGGTGCCCCAGTCTGAGATAAGACCACGACAACTACTTGCAGTGGTACGAGACCCTGAGATGAGGGCTGCCTTGGCCATATGCTCTCCTTCCCATGTCTCCATGTTTTCTAGGCCTGGGCAGAAGCAGGAAAGCTTCAAAATTTAGGGCAAGGCAGGGACTAAATGATTTCCCTGCGCCAGCCACCCTGCCAGGGATCTGGCCCTTGTCCCCCGCCACCTCCCCAGTGGCCAGAGCTCCCACTGTCTGCTGTCATCATTCCAAAGACAGAAGATGCCCAGCAAGTCACGGCAGGGAATCCGAGTAGGGTGACTGGGCGTCCCTGAAGTTGGAACTGGGCCAGGCACTTCCAAAGTTGGACAAGAAGAGGCCAGCTATATTTTTCTGGGCACAGTCCGTGGGCAAATTAGATCTTTCAAACATTTAGGCAGGCTTTTGTCACTTGGTGTTAACTGTGTACCTTACAACTACTTTAATTGGTTTCGTGTCTAGAATGAGGGACTGAAATGGAAGTGTGATTCTCGGGGGAGCAGTCCGGGTGCTCAGATGGCTTGTCATATTTCTTTTTTAATCTTCTGTTCTTTTCCTTAAGGTGAGGGAGGTAATCTAATTATCTTTTGAAGACAAGCTCCTGCCGCAATGTGTCAGCTTGGGCTGCTCTCATGACATGGCCCCAAGTGTGGCTGGAGGGAAATGAAATGGGGATGTGGGGAGTACCTGTGAGCTTTCCTGCCCAGAGACCAGAAGATGGTCCCCTTACAAAGCTTGAGGGTAGAGAACAGCTTAAAGAGACACTGGCATCCTGAAACTGAACCCGAGTCCCACTCTGCCTCCCTTGGCGATGTGACTTTGCATTAGTCACTTGCTCTCTCCGAGTCTCCATCTTTTCAGTCTCTTCAGTTGCAAGACTAGATTAATTCCATCTTGGAGTGGTTGTGAGGCCTGAATGAGATCACGTGCACAGGGTCCATCCATCCCGGTGCTGGGGGAAGGGGTGCATGGTGGACGCTCAGTAACCAACGGTGTTTATTACTGGGCCATTGTTACCATGAGCCTTCCGTGGGCACCTGCCCACAAGCTAAGCCTTGACGCTCCTGTCACCAAAAGAGCCGACCCAGCCTCCCTTTGGGCTGGGTTATCCCTGTCTACATAGAGATAACTCACCTCACATCGCTAAACACAAAGTGAGGAATTATTTTTTTTTTTAAGTTTTTTTTTTTTAATTTTTTTTTTCCAACGTTTATTTATTTTTGGGACAGAGAGAGACACAGCATGAATGGGGGAGGGGGAGAGAGAGAGGGAGACACAGAATCGGAAACAGGCTCCAGGCTCTGAGCCATCAGCCCAGAGCCTGACGCGGGGCTCGAACTCCCGGACCGCGAGATCGTGACCTGGCTGAAGTCGGACGCTTAACCGACTGCGCCACCCAGGCGCCCCAAAGTGAGGAATTATTAAAAACCCTCCCGCACACATGGTATGCACAGTGCCTATAAGGTACTTCTTCCCCAAACTGCAGCAATTCATCTGGAAAGAGGTTCTGAGGGGCAGTCATTCACTGCCTCTTAAGCTGTGTGGGGCTTCGCTGGATGAAGGGAGAAATTCTGGTGCTGGGGGTGTTCTGAATCAGGGATGCACCTGCCCCTTTCCTCCAAAGAGCGGGGGCCAAACCCTGAATGGGGTTCCAAACGGCTACACAGTTCATCTTTCCTTTATATTTTATTCTTTAAAAAACAACTGGTAAAAATAGTACACAAACATGGTAAAGCCTATATCTAGGTAGAATTCATCCATCTGTCCATCCATCCGTCCATCCATCCATCCATCCATCCATCACCTATTTATCCATCCATCTTTCTATTGTCCGTTTAGCTATCTATCATCTATCAATTATCTATCTATCTATCTATCTATCTATCATCTTTCATCTATTATCTATCTATCATCTATCTCATCTACATTTCTAAAATGGATACGAGTAGTGCCATATTTTTCTTTGTTGTGTTCCTTGCCTTTTCACTTAATATACCATAAACCACTTCCAATTTCAGTGGATGTACATCTACTTTTTACAAACAGTTGCTCAATATTCCCTTGTCTGGATGCACCATAAGTTCTTTAACCAGCTCGCTGTTGATCGACGTTCAGGTTGTTTCAAGGATTTTGCCTCTCCAAATTACTCTGCGACAGAAATCCTTTTGCATAGACCTTGGCATGTTGTGTAAGGATGCAGGGTAAATCCCTTTCAGTGGAATTGCTGGCTCAAAGGGGATATGGATTTTAAATTATGATACACGTTGTCAAATGGTTTTCTAAAAAGATCACCCCTATTTATATACCCATCCAAGGTGTTCTCAGGCCAAATGCTCCCCTTATCTTTTAAACATGGTGAATTCTTTGCATAGCAGCCTGGATGGGGGAATCTTCACGGGGATAAAAGCCATCAGAGCAGCCAGCAGTGCCAGTTTATGTGACTTTTATGGATACTCCTGCTCGTATCTTTCACATCACTGTGTTTTTGTTTATGCTTTATTTATATCGCCAAATGCAAGCAGCTTTGTATCTTGTTCCTGTCACAGTTTTTATTCACTTTCTTGGCATTTCTCTCAGGGTTTTATTAGTCATTTCTTGTTCCAGCTCCTAAAATTTCTATCACCTGCATCCTGGGGACCTGGTTGTATTGAGAAGGTGATTAGAATACTAACCGGCTGGGGAAGGAAACCTGATGTCCCCAGAGCACATTTCCCTCTCCATTTCTGCTATGATTCAGGGGTCCTCCGAGTCCTGTCCTTCCCCAGAGGCCCGCCCCAGCCAGGTTCCTTTCCCTGTGAATGAACCTGTGGGTTTCTGCTCGGCGCTTGAGAAAGCCAAAGCCAGGGGGAATGTTGGAATCTGGGGTTTTGTCATACCTCTAAAACACCAGGCCCACCTCCAAATGCTCATAAACTTTGTATCCAAACTGTGGAGCCTGCTGGAAACCTTCTAAACCTGGTCATCTGAAAGTAGGCCCAAGAGACAAGGGAGTAGGAAAAGCCAGTTGAATGAAAAATCACAAAATTGCAGAGTCTCCAGCAAAACCCAGGCTTCTATCCTCTAAGCAGCAAGGTTTTCTTGCTCTTCAGTGGACTGCAAGGTGGACTGAAGCAAATCACCCTGTTGAAGTTAATTACTGTGTTTTGTGCTTGAATATCTTGCCTTAAAAAGCCCTGGTAGTGACAGGGTGTCTGGGTGCTTCAGTTGGTTAAGCGTCCAGCTTCAGCTCAGGTCACAGTGTCAGGTGCATGGGTTCGAGCCGCGTGTTGGGCTCTGTGCTGACAGCTCAGAGCCTGGAGCCTGCTTTGGATTCTGTGTCTCCCTCTCTCTCTGCCCCCCTACCCCTGCTTGTGCTCTGTCTCTGTCTCTCAAAAATAAATAAACGTTAAAAAATTAAAATGAAAAAGTCCTGGTGCTGATAAGGTGCCAGAGATTATAACCTCCCCAGGGACACCGGGGAGTGATACTGGGAGCAACCACGATCACAATGTTATAATGCCCAAGGATAAAATCCAGCCTCCTGCAGTGAAAAGGCAATTTTCCTTGCCAGGTACTGAGCTAGATGCTGGAAATAGAGAAAAGAACCTACTCTGGTCTTTACTTTTTATCAAAATACTTACTATTTACAAGTTGACACAAATCATTCAATACACCTAGGATAGTATCTACAGAATCCACCAATCCTATCCTTCAAATACAAAATTGTATACGGAAGACGTAAAATAAGGATGAGGCATGGCCCTACGCAGAGCCTGATTCCTCCTGGCATGCATATGTGAACTATTAGGGTGAGTTTCCAACAGTGGCTTTCAATCAGGGTGAGCCTGCTGCCCCCTCAAAGGGGTTTGACAATGTCCTCGGGGGTGGTTGCTACCACCATCCAGTGGGAAAAGGCCAGGGATGCTGCTAAACACCCTACAGCGGACAAGACCAGCCACCACCCCCTTCTACCCCCACAACAAAGAATAATCCAGAAGCATCTGTGTCAATCCCATTCAGTCCTCAGGAATCTCATCTCCTCCGCTGTCAGAAACCCCCCTATCTTGATACTGGGGCTCTCTCTGCGTTTGCAGATTTCAAGATCACTTTCCACTGAATTAAGAGAAAAGAATAAGACACCACAATCATGTTTTTTTGTTGTTTTTTTTTTTTTTAAAGAAAACAATGTTTATTAGGACATTCTGGGGTGGGGGGGTGGCTGAACAGACGACGTACGTACATTCTGTAGTGCTTGAGCAGTGTGTCAACAGAAAATTCAAACATCACAAAACCACTTCCAAAGTCCAAAGAGCAAAACGTGTACTTCTATATGGAGATGTTCTTCCATGGGTGTCGGCGATAAAGCACACTGCCAACAGCTGTGTGAGGAAGCCGTGTGGGGATAACCCTGGAGACATACAGGATCCGCAGGAAAGCAGATACACAAGACGATGAGATACATGTATTGTCTTGTACAAATAGGAAACTCAGGAAACACACAGCGTAAAATCTCCTAACTGGAGGCTTCAATGAAGCTCACCATCTCCCTTACCCCAGCTCTGACGAGGCTGGGTGTCCGACCCCCTCTCCCAGGACAGAAATCTAAAACCATCCTAAAAAACCAGAATCGTTATTCCATTCCACCTGTATTGTTAACCTACACGAAACAGAAGGAGCAGAAACGGAGACATACCCTCGGGTTAAGAGTAGAAATGAAACACCCTCTAAAAAGAATACAATCCCAAAGCCCCACATCCTGAATCTCACACAGCTTCTCAGCAGGAGGCGGATTAAACAAGAGAAAATAATTTCAATATCTAAGGGATAATGCACAGGAGATGAGAGAACTCTTTAAAGAACACTGTGTGGTGAAAAGTGTTCCCCCTCCTCCCCTAGGGGAGAAAGAGAGAGATGAAAAAAGATAGGTAATTAGAAGAAATAGAAGTCCCTGGATTTCGGGTTTCTGAAACCATGTCCTGAACCCTCTGAGGACAGTCAACTATTTCTGAATCCAGAAAAGTCTGATTACTATAAGGCTGCAGCCAAATAAGGCAGGGCAGTCTGTAATTTGGTGCTACGGTTCCCATTCTTTTTCCCACATTTCAGAAATGCTTTCAGCTGAAACTAAAGAATAAAAAGCCAGATTCCAGATCAAGCCTGCTTGGCAGACCAGGAAGAGAGGCGATGCTGGATCACACAGCCCTGTAGGAGTTGTGACACAGAGAGAGGCGCAGAGCTGTAGTGATGGAGCCTTAGGTGCTGAGAAGGCCCAGAGGACCTTCACCTGTACCTGCGACAGATGTCCTGCCTGGCCCCGGTGACGGGTGACACACCTTTACCCGCTCAAAACATCTTTGCGTGTCTCTCTACCCAGGACATCCCCGGGGTCCTCCAATTCTTTATCCTACTTTAGTTTTATAATCCGTGTTACACTCGCCGGCATCGAGGGTCTTTGTGTCTTTTCAAAGTTTTGCTCTTTCGAGCGAACACTGCTGGCTGCCTGCTTTCCTTGGCTAAAGCGGCTCTGGTGTCTCCTATTCCCGCCTGCGCCGTAGCTGGTACCTAACAGCTGGGATGCTTCCACTGGCATGGTGACCCGGCCTTGCTCCCAGCCCTCCGAGACCTCAGAGGATGACCCCACCTGGCTCTGGGTGGCGGCCCATCAGGGGTGAGGATACGTGTCTGCCTTCTCCATGTTGCTTGGGCTGGGCAGGCTAGTGTGTGCATATTGATTGGGACTTACGACCTCTTAAAGCCTGAGTCTGGAAAACGGCTTCTTGGACTATTAATAAAGACAATTTACATTCTCCGAAGGATGCCGAAGTGAAGGGTTCTGCCATCCAGAAAAGATGGGTGTTTCCCTAAGCTGCAGTCAGAGGGCCTTGCATTTTCAAGTTACTACTCACGGAGAGGCCTCAGTCGTGAACGAGGGCTCGCTCAACTAGACCAGAGGTTCAGTAAATGCGAATTGAAGACCACTCACGTTTGCCTTCTCAGGATGCTGGCACGAGCCTGGGCTTGGTCTGGGACTGGTGGAGGGGTCCACCTTTCTGGCCACCATCCTGCACTTGAGACAGATTAAAACATCAGCAGACTCAGTAGCTAATTTCCCATGAAAGCAGTCCGCCTCATTTAGGGGTCCTGTCCTTTCTGGGACTGACTGGTCAAGCTCAGCTCCTCCGGGGAAAAATGCTGATTTTTCATCTCTCAGCAGGAAACACAGTAGGCAGATCTAAAGCTGCTTTGATTCTAATGCTTTGTTGGACCCTTCCTTTCCAGGTCACCCTCAATAACCTCAGGACACCTTAACTGTTGGTGCACAACAGCTCAGTGACAGCAAGACGGTGCAGATAGACTGGTTCTTGCTGCCATATTACAAAATGAAGCCCTTCAATGCCCCCAAAGGTTTTCATTCACGCAGCGTTGTTTAAGTACCTACTGTGAGTCATGCTTTCTGTTAGGAAAGGCTAGGTGAGCGGGAAGAGACGTTAAAATGAGAGAAGAAGCGGATGGTCTCTGGCCAGTCTCTTGGCACTTTCTACAAAAGGAAAATGGGGATGGGTAAGAAAACCCTGAACGGATGAAGAGAAGAAAATCAGAGAAAACCTTTTATTGATGCTGGTGCTGGGCTTGGCAGCTGCCCTTGAGCAAAAATAAACTCCCAGTGGCAGTGGGACAAGACGCTGATGTTGGCACCTGCCAGAGGGAGACAGCCGAAGTCGCAGCTGTGCTGGTCAAATGAGCCTGGAGACCTGAGGGGGCTAGGACCTCAATGACTGTTAGCAGGCTGTGGTTCTCTGCAGGCAGTTTATTGAAATGGGGTTTGTGTGTCTTCCCACCCCTCCAGGCTGGATCCCAGAACAATCAGAAGTGCAGGTGGCACATCTCACTGAACGACCCCAGGCTACCTCCGGGGGTTGGGGGGGGGGGAGGAGAAGCTCATCAGAGAGCCCCTGGAGCAACAAAGAGATGCCTGGCGAGGATGAGCAGACGAGACATCCGAAGGCTAAGTAGAGGGAGCTTCTTGCATGGATGAACTTCCTACTTGGGGATTAACATCACCATCAGATCACCTGACTCTTGAGAGAGGCTCCTCTGTCTTTAAAAAGCCAGGGTTATATGTAAAACGGGAGTCTGGCAGAACAAGAGTTAATCTGGGTAGGACTAATTTTAGAGTGATTAGGATGAAAAATCGATGGGAAGGGACCCTGTTAAATACTTAAGTGATAAAGAACAGGGGGGCTGGGCATCAGTTATCAACACGGAAGAGAACACAATCAGCCCAGGTCTTCAGACAACCTTCCTTGTGAAACGAAAGAAATGTCCCACTAAATACATCCCAGGATGAAGCCAGTGGCAAAACCCATAGACCTAAAGCCTCTGCAGTGAGAATGTATTCATATGTATAGTCCTCCCGAAAAATTCTCGACAACAGGCTTAGAACAAACGGTCACTTGGAATGAAGAGCTGTGTCAAAGTCAAGAAGGGTCAGATACATACATGAGATGCCTATCTTAGGGATAAGAGAAACACGTAGCTTCTAAGGGTTTAAAACTGAATTCTCAGCTGTTTTGTATTTTTAGAATTTCTAAAAAGAAATTTCTATGTCATCCAGATGATTAGCTCCAGCTTGCTTTCACAAAGGCGCTGCCGTCTAATTCAAGGGACTCTGGCTATTTTGTTAGGACAAGGTTCCTATGTGGACCAGTAAGGAAGCCCAGCGGACCGCATGATCCATTCACCCATGGCACTTGGCCTCGTGTTGCACCTTCGTTGTACTTTCTCTCTCCAAACTCCCTGAGTTCAGGGCAAACGCGCCTTCTGTCATCTCTGTGCCCACGCCGTTGGTAATTCCCGCCCATCTGTTGCCATTGCTTTTTGGTCTTTCTTGAAAAGATAGGTCTCACATGGTCTCATTTGCTTTATCAAAGAGCAGAAGCAACAAAGATCACAGGGGTATGAATCCAGGAGATCAAGAACAGTGTTGAAAGAGAATCAGAAAATGTGAACTCACTTAAGCAGCCCTTTTCAGGTCTACAGTTTATTGACTCCGAGAAGTCATGCGTGTCTGACCACATGAATGGAAACTTACTTTCCAAATGACAGCTCCTCCAAAGCCACGATTTTGTAAATAGTAACAAGAGAATTACATTTTTTGCTAGATTCTAAGGAATTTGCTAATTAGACAAACTTTCACTGCCCTTCTCTTTTCCCCACTAGCACTTTACATGGACTCAAAAACGCTTCTGCTCTGCTCCCTTCCTAGTTCAGCCGATGGAGTGTTTGGGAGTGTCTAATGTGAAGTACAAAGGGACAGGTGGGTGACAGGATGCAGCCGGAGGGGACCCGTTCTTGGGGCGTATGCACGATAGGAACGGTCTTCATACAGACCAAATCAAAGGCCGCGGCAGCTCCAGAGAAACACTGTCCCACATTTGACTAACTCGCAGACAGTTTCTAAGACACTTTTTACTGCAGGATAAAGAATTGTTAAATAGTTTTATTATTATTATTTTTTTTTCAATGAAAACCACACTCCTATCACACTCTGGATACAGTTCGCTATACTTAATAAAAAATAATCTATGTAATTCTCAACTTACACTCTAGGGACTTGAAACAACTCAGATATGGAAAAATAAACATCGAAGTGGCATTCTGAATCCTTCTCTTTATTGTGTGCTGCTTTCTCCTTCATGTGCTCCATTAAACATACACTCATACACTCAAACATACATTGGTCAAAGATATTCAACATCACAGTGGAATGAATGTGCTTCCAATCAATTTGGCAATATCGCCCTTCTTTTGGGTTCTCTTAAACAAGCAGGGCGTGGCTAGACTTGAGGTGAGAGGCGTGGTCTGCACGGACGTAAGTTACTATTTTTGTTTTGTCAAAATCAACGACAAAGAGATGCTTTCTGCAAGAGGCCCAAACCTCAGCAGACAGCCCTTGCATTTGGTGCTACCCTAATTGCAGGGACAGAGGGACAGGAAGTAATCACTTTTGCTTTCAGCGCTGCACAAGGAAGTCAAAGATTTGAGTCACTTGCCTGCTTTAGTCCTGGGACAAATGATGGTGGTGTTTCAGGTCCACGGTGTTAAACTGAGAATCACACCGGACAGCAGAAACACTTGCTCGGCAGCATTTTGTAAGAATCTCTCTAACATGGTGTCATTGAACATCCTTCCCCCTGTTTATTGAATCAGCAATGTATTTTCAAAGTTAGAATTTGGTAACTCTAATATGCTTCTCTCTGTGAAGAAAAATGAGATCTTTGTTGGTGATAGATGAGGCTTTCCAAAATTTAATTTATGTGTTGCACATCCCCGTGTTCTTCACTGAAGGCTACCCTTGTTAGCTCTGATAACTCGCACTTCCTCTTTGGTCATCTGAAGCTAATTACAGCTGCTGTTCACCGCAGAAGTAATCAATAGCTTTCTATAGTAGACCGCATAGAATCAGACCCATATACAATTAGTCCAATGTAGATACACAAAGATACCTTAATTAAAACAAAATACGCTCTGTAAGAGATATGCTTTCATAGATGACTGGAATTCCAAATATTTCGACACATTTAATGTGTTTATTCAAAGTCACAGTCTTTATGAAACCTTTCACGACTCAACTCTGTTTGATGAATTTCCCTTGAAAACAGTTTGAACTGGAAAAACTCAGTACTTGGTATTATACATTTATGTTTATTAACATTTGGATATAAATGTACTTCAAACACCAATAAGAGCTAAAAGACTATGCCTTTATCTTGGATCGAACAGATTTCCCACCCCAGTGATTTGATTAATTCTTACAAGGCAAACATCAGCAGGCAAAGGGGATCAGTATGAACTGTGCACCTTGAGTTCCTCCTCCAGCCCCCCTACTGATGTGGGAGAGATAATGCTCCCAGCACTCTCTTCAGGTGGAATCTCCTCTTCTCTACTCAGTGTTGGAGAAGCATGGCTCCTAGCACTCGATCATTGCAGATTCGGAATGTCGCCATCAACCAGACTTTGAAAGTGCACTTCAGGGTCTACTTGTTTAAGGATGAGAATGATGGAAGATGATGTGCAGTGAACAAGCCAGATGCCTTGTATCCAGAGTCCTGTTCCTTATATCTTTACCAGCCAACTCTTCTCCACAGACCTACCATTGGTCCTCCTGATCCACAGCCTTCTTTCTTTCCCACACAGTCTGTCAGAGTCTGTCATGGAGGACACACAACATAACAAGATGCAAGTAGGGTCCTGATGACCTTCAGACCAAATCACTCTAACCAGCGGCGAGGTCATCACCATTGAGAGTCAAGACAACCCTCAGGAAAAGACCTGGGTAGGCTGGCAAGGATCTGCTTCAGAAGAGAGGGCAGCAGGTCCCTGCCCTCCGTCCCAGCCAAACCAGTCTCTGTCAAGTCACATGAAAACCAAGGTACTGGGTTGTGTCAACTGTCACAGGTGCCATCAGATCTTGCAGGGCATTGACAAATGGCCGCCCGTTTCCTCACGGGAATGCACGCTTGCATGTCAAGAAATGATAAAGGACAACACCTGGCTGTTCTGTTTCCTCCTGCCTGTCCGCAGTAACGGGGCGCAGAGCTTTCTGCTAAAGCACAGACTCGTCCCAGTCTGCTTTTGAAGAGCTGTCTTCGTGAAGTTAACATCGGCGCGAACACCACTTACGAGAGGGAAACGAGCTCCCTGTATTTTGTATTAAATCATCAGTAAAAAATGAAGACAGTCTCAGTACTTTCAAAATATAGAAAGCCAATAGTTGAAATCATTTGGTAGTAAAATTTTTTTCCTACATATAACTTCATACGTGTAAAGAGTATTAGAGTGACATATCGGCTATATTGGACTCCTGTTAGTTAAAGGGCTTCTCGCTCAGGGAAGGCTTAGGAGAGTGTCGTTCAACGATCAAGGTACTGCAAACGTTCATGCACACTCGCCTCCCCCCACTCCCCTCCGCCACACTGACTAGAAGACACACACTACGTTTGGATGCGACAGGTGTCTTTTGTTTGGTAGGAGAGTGTAGAACTGTTTGTAGTACACAATGTGGAAAATGTTAGTACATATAGAAAAGGTGAACATTGATGCAAGCTGGTTTGCACAAAGTCCATCAAGATCCCCTTGATGAGGATCTTTGCTTTGTGACAAAAAAAAAAAAAAAATCCCACCAAAACCTGCACCCATGTTAGGCTAAAATGATGTCATTAGAAACCAGTCATCACGTGACTCTGGAAGATTCTTTAGCAATACTAACTCCTTTCTCTTGCTAGTAACGGCCAGAGGTAAATTGTTAAAGTCATCGACATCATCATGTAAAACATGGGCCCAGTTTGTTAGACAGCCAACTTTACAAACTCCCCCTTTACGACACACATGCCCCAAAGCCTTTTGAATTTGGAATGTAGCACAGCATCAGGTATCCCATAGAAGCCCTAAGGTTCACAAGATTTCTTAAAAAAAAAAAAAAAAAAAAAAGGAAGAAAGAAAAAAGAAAAGAGAGAAAGAAAGAAAAAGTTCCAGTTGAATGAAACTGTTTTCCCAGTGTCTCAACTGAGCTCCTAAAACTGGAATTTCAGATATACAAGAGGACAGGAAACAGATAGCTTGGTTTTTGTCTTTTTACATGTCCGCATTGTTTTTTTTTTTTTTTTAAATGCAGCTACGATGTTTCTGCCAAAGATAAAGACAAAAAGGTGGACAGGGCAGTTACCACCAGAACCAGCGGCGGGCTCAGACCACACGTTGGAGGAGCAGCCATTGATTTTGTGGTTATGTGGCTGGAAGCACCAGCAAGGCCGTTCTTTTCGTAATCACGCTGTAAGAGAGAATATTTTCATTATCACCCACGACATGTCTTCCTTCCATCCCAGCGTATTTAAACCACACTCTTTCTCTCTCCCGCCCCCGCCTCCCACTGGCTGCACCACTCACTAAAGCTGACCCAAGGTGTTACCACATACGGAGACTTCAATTCACTGACTTGTACTCAGGAAGGAATCCTGAATCTGGGTTAGAGTCGGATGCCTTAGGATAAAACGGACAACACCTGCTTCTTGCCGCTCTGCTATGGATTAATGAAATCCTCTTGTGGGACAGCGAGGAGCCTTCATTCACTCCTGCCTCCTGGGTCTGCCAGTAGCTGTGCAAATGGAATCTTCTCCTTCTGGTACCCGTGGTCCCTTCCCAGCGTGGAAGAAGGGCACGAAGAATCATCTCAGAAAAGATACTGGCCCAGGCAAGAATCAGTTCATGTGGAGATGGGCCACAAAGTGCCTTGAGACCGGCAGAGCAGTCGGCAACGTTTCTCTCCATTTGCCCGCCCAACCCTAGGTTTTCCGGATAAAGGGGCCTGCCTTGATTGTCAGGTGGAAAGCCTACACCAGAACTCAGGCTTTCTGGCCCCCAGTCAGCACAGCTGTCCCAAGACGGATGACTCCGTCTCCACCACAGCACCCACTCAGTCCCAGAATGCCACATCCCAGTGATCGGTACACTACAGAATCTTCGTCTCATCTGGAAAACAGGGAGAGTAATGTGGCCTGCTAATGTGGCCTGCCCGAGCCATCTCCGGGTTGCTGCAGAGGTCAAAGGGACTGTGCACAGAGTAAGCAGGGGGATTTGTTGTCTGTCTTGTCCCGTGCCGGCTGATTTTACGTGACTCTGGTCACGTAGTCTCCGGGCACCGGAACGACGGCATCCGTGCTGGGCCCAGCTCCGAGATGACGCTCCTGGGTACCACACTTACTCCTAACTTTGTGGCCTGGGATCAGCAGACTGCACTTGGCACCAAGGCCAGAGGGACATGGAAGGTGCCAGAGATCTTTTTCTGGACCTGAAACCTTGTTGCCTTTGAGCCTTGACATCATCACCCGCCTTTATATCATCACCAGGGGCCCAAAGGCTCCGTCTCTAGAAAGGCAGGGAGACCCAGAGAGAAACAGAACTTACATCAGAAAGACAGAGGTGCGTGCTGCCCGACACATTGGATTTCAGCTTCTGTGCCTGAAGAAAAACAAACACGCACACACATAAAATCACTCATATACAGTATGGAATAACAATTACTGATGATCCAGTCAGTTTTCTAGGGCAAGGCCATTGACAGAAATATGTGAGCCACAACTTTGAGCCTATATATAATTTAAAGTTTTCCAGTAACCACGTAGGTAAAGAGATAAAGGTGAGGATAATTGTAATAATATATGTTATTTAACCCAATATATTATCATTTCAACACGTAATCAATATAAAAAGTTATTAATGGGATACTTTACATCTTTTTTTCATACCAAGTCTTCAAAATCGGGTATGATTGACCTAGCACATCTATTTCAGACCTGCCCCATTTCAAAGGCTCATTAGCTACTTGTGGCCCTAGTAGAAACGGCACAAGACTAGGTTACTAAAGGCAAAGTTTTGAAGTCCTTCATATTGGGAACTCATTTATATCTCTAAATATTAATTTTCAGCATGTGCCTTCGAGGGAAAAACGTGGCAATAAAAATTCCCATTCGTTGGTAATATAGAGATACGTCTCCCCACAGCTTATCTACTTGTTTATTCTTCACTTCAGTCAACAAACAAAAGCGTATAGTCCCTGGGCTCCCAGGGCTGCTCTCTAGTTGAGTCAACCGCTCACTGCTTGCGAGTGACAGCACAGGGCAGAGACTCTTAGAGATGGGTCCCCTGGAGGGACAGTGCAGGGCATCACAGATCCCGATGGAACACTCCTAAAACTGCTTCCAGGGCAGTGGGGAGGGGGCTGAGCCCTGAAGGCATTTAAGCTCCCTGTTGCCTCGCACTGGAGAAAGTCCCCACTGAGCTTCCACCAGAGAACTGAGTTGAAGGAAACGTTCCAGCGCTCAGTTACAATGAGAACTGCTGACCCAGTACAGCCCTTCTGTTTTATAAAGGAAAACAGAGTGCAGTGAAGTTAAGTGACTGTTCCAAGGCCACAGAGCAGTTTACCGGTAGAGACAGGATACAGACCAGGTGTCTAAAACTCTTGAAAGCAAATGTGCTCTTTCTTCCATTACAGTGTTTCTCCCAGGCAATCCTGGCATGCTTGATTCTTCATGTTCTACCTGCCTCCAAATCCACATGAAGACCCCTTCCCATGCCCCCTTCCCCCGGAATAGGAATCTGTTGGCACCAAAGACAGAGAGCTCATGTGCCAACAGGATGACCGTGGTTAAGCACCGCACCTGAATCAAGCAGTGTCTGGGCAACCAGCTCTGAATGAATGATGCTGGTGGGCTGCCTGTTGCAGGAAGACTTTTGCAACTCCTTGAAGACATGCTAGGCTGATGATGGCACGTTCACCCAAGGAGTAATTTACTGACCATAATGCTACTTGAAAGGCATCATAATCTTTACCTATATTTGCATATGCCAGCTGTGAATATGAAATAGAAACCTTTAAACAAGCATCAAGAATAAGACACTGTGAAGCAGCCCCAGGCTGTTCAAAGGTCACAAAATGTTATATATAAGAAGATCAGAGGAGAAATTGAAAGAGCAATTGAACCTTACTCAAAAGCCTACTTGTAATCTGTAGTAATAGCAAATCTGGTCCATTGCACTGTCACCTGCAGAGAATAATGTACAGAACTTTACATGTTTTATTTCTGTTCAAGATTGGAATTGTGCCCAGATACCAAAATGGTCTTAAAACATCACATTTTCTTTTTTCCTTGCCTGTGCATAATCCACAAAAGACACAAACCCTTGCTAAGGGCCTTTGCATAACTAAGAAGTTCACTAAAATGCACAGAGAAAGCAGCCTGACTTCTAGTCTGGAACACATTATGCCTTCAAGTTGTTGCTGTGCTGTATCACAGCTACACTACGCCTCAGTGTCCAAAACCACAGCCCTCTAAGTTCTGAGGGTCAGGTGGGTCTCCTTCCTACCTTGTTCTGTATGATTAGCACCAGTAAGTAGCACTGTACTCATTATATATACACGCTGAGATGCCCATTAGCTACACGTAGTCGTTTCAGGAACCTCTTGAAATACTACCATAATGCCCATTGTTATTAAGTACAATAAAACCTTGGACTGCGAGTAACTTGTTCTGCGAGTGTTCCACAAGACAAGCAAACATTTCTAATAAACTTTAACCTGATACGTGAGTGACGTCTTGCAGTATGAGTAGTACATGACGCCGATGTCACATGGTCGCAACTGAGCCAATGGTTCTTGAAGTTCGCTTTGATGTATGAGTGCTTCGGATTGCAAGCATGTTTCTGGAATGAATTATGCTCACAAACCAAGGCTTTACTGTTTTTGTAAAGGCACTTCTGCCAATGGATAAGAAAAAGTCTTCTGTCTTAACAGATTTTCATAGGTGGACTCTGGCTCTGCCTATGTAGATTTCTGACCTTCACTCGTCATTGAGGGTTTCACACTGCGTACAGGCTTGTAGGTTTGCAGGCTCTTGCCTTACATCTAGAAATAGCTGGGATAACGGCTCAATCACACAGGAAAATGCATTTAGACTAGCTCCAGGTCTATGAAGCCTCTGCGCTCTTCTTTTCCCAAAGTGGACATTTTGTTGGTCTCTATCTAAAGGAAAGGTCAACGTGAGGTCTGGTCACCCTGCAGCACCACTGACTTCACTGAAAGTGGAGGGAGCATCTCAAAGCTTATCTTACCTTGAAGACCATTCTTGTTGGCATAACTGGGTAACCTTCAGAGTAAAAGTAATAATGTGCACCCAGACCACTGCAGATGCTCTGAGAAAATGCCTTCTTTCCCGTTAAGCACCTACCCAGCCCACAGAAAGACTTAGCACTCCAGAGGCTTAGAAGTGCACCCACACAGGCCTTCAGATACTCTGCTTACATAGTATATGAACACAGCTTCTCACTGAGAGGTATGGGTGGAAACTCCCAGCACTGCAGAGGCTGAGCTGAACAGCCCTGGAGTTCTACCTGAACCTCATGTGGACCGCAGGAAAGTCTAGGAGTCTGATTACAAGGTGAAGCACAAATGTTACCATTATTGGAATAGCAGGTGGCATCCGAGTAACAGAATCAAAAGATTGCACGTAGACACAGGGTTTGTTTGTCTTTTTTTTTTTTTTCAATCGCACAGCAAACCTGAAGTGTATATTACAAGATGAGGGACAGTGGGTCTGCTGCCTGGACTGTCCACATCACGTACACGTGGAGCATTGCCACGCTGGGTACCTGGTGCCTTTAAGGGTTAGTAGGCTGCAGATGGAGGGGGCGGAGCCTGGGAGTTTAGACCGTGTACCTCTAGCTCCCTGCATGCTTGCGAGTCCTGTATCCAATCTTAACCCTTCTAGTGACACCGGGGTCAGAAATCTGATAAGCAGATCCGGAGTCCACTTAAAATCCAGCTCCTAGGGCCCATTTTAGAAGCCTGAGCAACCTATGATTTCCACACTTTAAAGGCTATTACCCTGGGCATTTTTGGAAACATCATTAAGCTGTCATTGTCTCGCTCGTCGGGTTTGATAAATACAAACAAAAATTAAAGGGTGGCTCCCACCTTGCACCATTGCAAAAAGTGCTTACAGACTTTAAACATTGTGTCTCAGGTGCTAAAAACTGGGATGGTCCCAGGAAAAGTTTTAAAAACCAGGAAAATTAAAAAAAAAAAAAAAACAACACATAACAAAACGTCTGAGACCTTTTAAGGTATGAGGTAAGTTAGAAACTTACTTAAGAAGAGTACATTTTACTGCTGAGTTCTGAACTGGTCAAAATAAGGGTGTAATCCTGGAAGTGCGGGCTCAAGGTCCTGTCTGTGGGCCCAGCAGCCCTGCTCATCAACAGCATCCGCAGGGACCCTACACACAGCATGGCCAGCCTGGACCTATCTGGACGCCAAAACTTACGGTGTGGCTTTACGATGCGGCATCCCTTTCAAAAAGGGAGAAGGATAAAGAAGAAGAGAGTGGATTTCATTTTTCTGAAAGCCAATTTTAACCACTGCCACAGCATGTTGAAAAATGAATTATTTAATCTCTTTTATGAAAGAGTGCCTCTTTGCAGCTAACTCGTACTTTCGCAGTTATGGAGGAAGCCACCTGACTCTGAGTTGAGGGGAAACAGCGCTACTAAAATACAGTACCACAGGGTTTTCATCTCCAGAAGAGGGAGGTGAAAGGGATACTGGAGAAGACTGTGTCCGGCCCAGGAGCCTTGGAAAACTAGGGAACTTGTATGTAGGCACTTCATAAGCCTTGTCCCTCCAGCCGTGCTATCAAACCGTCACTGGCAGTAATCCACTAGTCCAGGCACGTCAGATAATAGAATTTCCACGGCACTGTAATTGTGGGGCCAGACCTCGCCAGTCCCTGGCACCAGAGGGTTAATAAATGCATTAGATGTTGTTAACCTCTGTTACCTGGAGTCAGAACGATGATGACGCTTTGGCTTTTCATCCCAGTGATTAGCATTTGGAAAGCCTGCCATGGTGCCAACGTCCTTCCTGTCCAGAATGCACAGACACTCAGGCCACTCGCATCCCCAGTCCGGCCCCACCCCTCGGCCACTGCACGCACACTCGAGCTCTGTCCACAGGAGGCTCTCCCGGAGCCCGGGGGACAAGGCAGGCTTTGGAGCAGCACACTTGCTCTGTTTATGGAATCAGAGACTTAAAAGCACACCGACTCGGAGCCTGGCCTTTGCTGCCCCAGGACTCTGTTTCTGTAGAGAAGCCAGTGTTTCATCTCAGGTTTTTAGGCAGCTGTCAGCCAGCAGGGCATGGAACATTTCTCTGCTCTCCTCCACGCATAAGGAGAGCCAGTTTCTGCTTTACCCCCAGAAAATAAAACCAGAGGAAGTTGCCCAATCCAATAGCAACAGACTGTCCAGGCTGCAGCCAAATGGTCATAATTAATGATGCTTCTGGTTCTTTTCTCCCTTGCTTTACTGATTAGAGAGATTCGCTATATTAGGAACCTGTTTGCTTAATGACAGAATACAAGCAATAAACAGAGAAATACACAGACTGTAAAATGCAATCAACTTTGCTCTCCAGCACTCACTAAGTACCTAGCTGCATCTATCACACTTGTCAATACCAGTTTATTAGCATATGAGTCTCTTCTGCAGCATAAATTGGTCCTTTGCTAGGGGAAACCATTGCACGAGTTCCTCCTGAAATGGCCATTTCTCAATTTAAATCTACTCATCTTATGTCTTCAAGTAGGACAAAACATAGGAAGAAGGTGTGCACATAATTCTGAAGGTTAGAGTCTGCATTGTTACATTGCATTAAAAAACAACAGACTCTTCTGACTTTCATGGGCAGTACTTACTAGGCAGCAACTCTATTGCGTACTTGATATACACTCGTCCAAATTAATTTCTACACAAAAAAGACAAAAGAAGCTGCCTGTGAAGTGAATCCAAGCTAAGTAATGGCAGTCTGTCCAGTGCTCTGTTGTAGCGTAGTCTTTTCAGCTTTTTGGATTTTGCCTGTTGGATTTGGGGGAGCCTGGGGAGGTTTTAACTGCTGGTCTGGTCACAAGCTGTTGGCCAGACTTTCCAAAATCCCTGCCGCTGTCTATTTTGAAACTCACCTTCCTACTGATTTGCTTTTCCAACAAACTTGGTAACAACCACTTGCAACCACTGGTCTGAATAATGTGCAGTAAAGTCAGCTGCGTGAAGCAAGCGGACACATAAATAAGACCTGCTCTGAGCCCCTGGGTTTGGATGCTTGTCTTCTAATGCCCGCGCTCCACAGGGAAGGGATCCATTTCCTTTCCAAGCTGATTTTTGCCAGCCCCGTGGACCCTGACACGGGTTGGGGAGGGTCTGAGGGGCTGTGAGGAGGGCAGGGGTGAGATAGGGCAAGCGTCCTTCTAAGGAGTGATGATAATCCTTGGGAGGCTTTTCTACTCGCTACCTGCAAGACACTGAAGTGAACCTCAGCCAGAAGGCTTTCATTACTTTAAGTTCCAAGAAAACCTTATAAAGATATTTCACTTAGCATAGGTTTCAGAAGGCCCACTGGGTGCCAAGTTTCATTAGTCTGGTATGCTCTGGGCAGGTTGAGCCTGGTTGGAAGATGGGGGTGGGGAAAAGGCTTTGGAGGCCTGAAGTCATGCTTCCTTACCCAGAAGAAGGCCAGGCTCAGATCCTAGTTGGCTGGGCTGTACAGACAAGGCCTCCAAAATCAGTGCAGTGAACTGAAATGAGGCCAGATTGAGGGTTTATGTGTGTGTGTCTTTGTGTGGGTGTGGGGGTGCGTCTTGACCTTGAATGAGACGTGGATTCATGTTCTAGAGTCTAGCAAGTCTTGGGTTCCTGGCACTCGTGGGGCATTCCAAGTTTAACTGTACAATTTAGGTTAAGCTCAGGGGCCAAGCCTAGAGTAGAAACCCTCTTACCTGACAGGTGTGGGGACTGTGCCCATAGATTATTGGATAACTGAGAAATTAAGTTAAGGGCAAAATCATTAAACTACTCAAAAATTACACACTTGTATAAAACTTTATTTCAGAGTTCCTTTTTTAAAAAATTGTAAGAAGAACACTTAAGATGAGATCTATTCTCTTAACAAATTTAAAGTGCACAATACAGGCACAACGTTGTACAGCAGCTCTCAAGAAACTTTTCATCTTGCAGAACTGAAACCGTATACCCACGGAACAACAACTTCCTGTTTCCCCCTCCCCCAGCCTCTGGCAACCACCATGATTTAATTCAGTATTCCATGAAGGATTGAAATCGAAGCACAGAAGAAACATAGTTGTTTCCATGAAAACTAAAGTGGAATACCTTGAAAGAGCCAAATCCTTTTTTTTTTTTTTAAAGAAATGCCTTTGGATTAGGTGTGGGTGAGACAAAATTATAAAAGACTGAGAAAAATTACAAAAATGTAAAAAGATTCTGCACTGAGATTCCTCTGCAGGTAGCAAACAAATGTCACTACCGTTTTAAAGAAACTGAAACTGGAAATTGTAGACCAGGAACTAATTCTAGGTGTAGCTTACGCAGAACATAAGCCAGGGAACTCCAATCAGCAAACCTGTTTCCATGAGTTTGAGTATTTTAGATATTTTACATAAGTGGAATCCTACAGTGTTTGTCTTTCTGTGACTGGCTTATTTCACTTAGTATAATGTCCTTCAGATTCATCCATCATGTTGCATATTGCAGGATTTCCTTCTTTTTTGAGGCTGGATATTTCATTGTATGTATTATATCAAATATTCTAACTTCAAATCTAAATGTTCATCATTTATTGATTTTTGGATACATGACCAAGGCCACCTTCTTTAAAAAAGCTTTTTAGGGGCGCCTGGGTGGCTCAGTCAGTTAAACATCCAACTCTTGGTCTTGGCTCAGGTCATGATCTCAGTCATAGGATTGAGCCCTGTGTTGGGCTCTATGCTGACAGCATGGAGCTTGCTTGGGATTCCCTCTCTCTTTTCTCTCTCTGCCCCTCCCTCTCTGACATGTGCATGTTCTCTGTCTCCCTCTTCCTCTCAAAATACATACGTACATACATACATACATACATACTTAGGGGGAAAAAAGCTTTTTAAAGAAAGAGTTTGTTAGAGTTCCCTGGCTTATGTTCTGCATAAGCTACGCTTAGAATTGTTCATGGTCTACAATTTCCAGTTTCAGTTTCTTTAAAACGGTAGTGACATTTGTTTGCTACCTGCAGAGGAATCTCAGTGCAGAATCTTTTTACATTTTTGTAATTTTTCTCAGTCTTTTATAATTTTGTCTCACCCACAACTAATCCAAAGGCATTTCTTTTAAAAAAAGGATTTGGCTCTTTCAAGGTATTCCACTTTAGTTTTCATGGAAACAACTATACTTTCTTTTGTGCTTCGATTTCAATCCTTCATGGAATACTGAATTAAATTATGTAAGCAAAATACAAATAAAAGAACACAAAAAGGCTTGAGAACAAACATGCCTCACTCTTTTAAGCCTGCCTCTCAACTAGAGAGAGAGCAAGGGCAGAGGTGGGCAGGAGGACAGAGGCCACCAGCTTGGGGCATGCAGTCCGCCTTGGGCGTTAGATGTTCACAAGAGAATGGAAAGGTTGGCTTCTGATGAGTTGGTTACATGAGGGTCAGTTAAAAGAACTTCTACTATGGCTTAGAACTTGCTTCCTGGTACCAGCTTGACTGATAAAGTATGATACAATGAACACAGCTTAGGAAAGTCCTAGCCTTGGCTTTTCAACCATCAGCTTTAATTACAATAATCCCTACCCTGCTGCTTGCCTCACAGAGTTGTTCTGAGAATCAAATGTGAAGGTGAAGTCCTTGAAAACCTCAGGTTGCTGTTGATGATTGCTTTAGCCTCCCTGTGTCTAGGCTAGTGCTCTTGGATTGGGGCAGGGGCTGGAGAAATGCAAAAGCTGAAGCTAATTTGGCTTGCGAACATGATAGTGACTAGAACTGGCTTATGGTCTTCTGTGATCCCTTGGATTTAAAAAATGAATGCAGTGAAAGAGATACAGTCCAGCAGGATATATCAACAGTCCTCCATTAGCTAAGCAGTCCCTCGGGCTTGCCCGTCAGTCTCCAGCATGCCATAAAAAGGATTCCTGCAGCCCTGCACTTGTAATTCAACACTAATGGCAAGATGGCCAGTAGCGCTGGGTGCAGACACCGTCTACGGCAGGGAGCTTCCCATGGCACTCGAGCTGGCCTTTCTTCTGTCCATACTTCACAGGATCATCTTGCATCCATTTTGCTCTCCCCTAAGTTGGGGCAAACACAGGTTGCAAACTACACCAGAGAACTGTGTTTTCCTTCATGGTTAACTTGCTTGATTAGTAAAATATTCAGACAAGAAGCAATTATGACCTGTATTTTAGAAAAGTATGCCCAATTAACAGTCAGATGATGCCAAACAATGTGTGAAAGACCTTTTGGTTTGGGGTAGGGGAGGCATTTTGTATAGCGAACATTCAAGCGAGAACAGTATAAAGGCAACTAGGGGGATGGTCCTAAAATGAAACATTTGTTTTCTCAGATGCGCAGTCGGAAATGCAAATGTGCAAGGGCAACAGAAAAGATTCATTGTGGTCTCTGATGAGAAGTGCATGAAGTCTGTCTCATCAGACGCGCATCCTCATAGCCATCAGATAATATTTATTAAGCCTCTCATTCTCCTGTGCATTTATGTGCAGCTGAGTGCGGCCCCGTAATGGATCTGTGACTTATGGTGGTAACTAAGGTTTGATATAAAACGCCGTGGTCTGCAGACATAACCAACCCTGGGCTTTAGTTCACCCTCTGTTCAGAAAATGGAGTACCCTGGGTGCTGTGGAAAACCAGGTGAAAGCAAAAATTTTAAAAACTTGAGAGAAAAATGTGCTCTTCGTACACGGAGAAAAACAGATAATTGAGGAAAACCAAGGAGACCAAGAGTGATACTGTGACAGTTACCATTCATGACGGCCCCCTCCGATAATGACCCCATCTGTGCTTCACTGAACACTCCCAATCGCTCACATGACTTTCTGAGGGGGGCTCTACCCCTTTGCATGGATCAGAAAACGAGGGTTCTGAGAGGCTGGGACTCGCCGAGTTTCTGCAGCCTGGGGTGTCTGCATGGAGATGTCATCTGTCTGACTTCAGTCCCCTTGACTCCAAAACCCATGCATATGGACTCCACGCCAGACACGGCACACGTGATCTCCCATAACCCCCAGATAACCCATAGAAGTAGTTCTTCTTATCCCGCTGACAGCTGAGAAGGGGCCCAGGAAAGCAGTAATAAGCCTGGGGTCACGCATGCTGCCTAGGAGAGGACAGCATCAGCCACCTGGGGAAAACTGCAGTGTCTACTCCGTGCCCACCACCCGGAGCTTCCTTCCCAGACAGCCCTGTCCATGCTGTGACTCCTCTCGCGCTGTGAACAGGAGGGGTCCAAGGGAGGGGAGCCTTCTGTTGAACCTCACAGGAGAACCGGAGCCATTTTCCTCCCGCGCATGAGCTCCACGGCTCAAACACAAGGCAGAGCCTATTATCAGGGAGGCATGGTTGGTTAGAGGTCCTAAGGATAAGAGGTCAGCAGGGGATACAAGAAATTGGATTTATTTATAGTATGTGATCTAAGTGTACTCAGAGGTATTCTCATAGGTTACCCAGAACAAGAGAGCATATTTATGGCCAAGATGGTGCAGACGTCCTATTCCTTTTTATTAAGCATGTTTATTATCCGGCAATTGGGTTAAGCAATTGTCCAACTGCTGAATTACTGTCCCTCTGATGGGCCAGCCTCACTGCCCTCTAAACCGCAGGTGCAAGTGGCCTAATGGCTCTTCCTAGAACACCTTGAGGGGGCCTAGTCTTCTCATCCCCATCTTTAAGTTATTAGCCCCCCTTTTGGACAAAGGCGGTAGGAGAAGGCATCCTAAGTGGGTGATCATAAAAAATTGGTTCAAGTTGGGGCACCTGGGTGGCTCAGGCAGTTAAGTGTCCGACTTGAGCTCAGGTCATGACCTCACTGCTGGGGAGTTCGTGCCCCGCATCGGGCTCTGTGCTGACAGCTCAGAGACTAGAGCTGCTTTGGATTCCGTGTCTCCCTCTCTCTCTGTCCCTCCCCTGCTCGTGCTGCACTCTCTCTCTCTCTCTCTCTCTCTCTCAAATAAATAAAACATTAAAAAAAAAGACTTAAAAAATAGTTCAACTTGAGGCTGGCTCACTTTTGCAGGGTACATACCCTGTATGATGCCCAAGTTCGTGTCCCTGAAAAATCTGGGGGTAAAGGTCACTAATTGTCCCCTTAGTACAGGCTCCTTCCGTCTCGTGCTCAGCACTCACCGACCAGGAGGATCAAATGATGATAAAAACAGTTACTGTGCTGAACTGGAGGCTCCGTTACTACGCTGGAGAATTTTAATTTGTTTAATTATTACAACCCTCCTAGGCAGTAGGTGCTCATTATTCCCATATTACAGACGATGAATCCAAGGATTAAGGACGTGAAATTGCTCTCTGTTGAAACCCACAGAAAGGTTTGATTCTACTATAGCAAGAAGCCTGGCCCTTCGGTGTTGTTTATTCTTAAGCACAACCTCTTTTTCTTACAAACAGAGAAAAAAGCAACTTTGAGAACTAACCATACTTCTGTTGGCCTATTGTCTGCGTGATCCCTTGTCAAGCATGGGCACACTCAACGCTTGAGCTACATTATCTCAAAGCGAGCTTGGTTTTGGAGTAAACTGAACGATGCCTGTGCTCTTCATGGGACTTCAGAATCACTAAGGGCTACTACCCACCCCCACCCCCCCCCCCCGCCCGCCTCGTTATAACCTAGGGGGCTCCACGTGCCAGGGCAGGAATAGGTACAGACAACAGCTGACGCCTGGAGCAAGGGCCTGCCTCGGGACGGCAAGAATGCCTGCCGGCTGTGGTATCCTTGCTGAGGTGGCTGTGATCTGGGAGAGAATACTCAGATGCTTCTGGGACAGGCAGCCTTAAGTTGTTCCCAAGCAGCACCAACTTTCAGCTAGAAGCTTTCTGGAGCTGACAACGAAGGGTGGGGCTGCTAGAGAACAGAGTGGGAAGCAGGGAAAAGGAGGCCCCCATCATTTCAGGGTGATGCAAGAGAGTCTACCACTGCTGGGGACCTCTCTCCTGCTTACTTATCTGGTGGACAGTTCAGGGTCTGCCTCCCTGCCATTCGCATCACAGCCACCGCTGTTAATAACACAAAGCGGAAATGGCCCGTGAGCCCCAAGCCCATGGACTGCACCCCAGCCAGGAAGGAGCCCAGCCACATGGACTTCCTCTGGCCATTGCCACTTCTCCGTAACTGCAACACGGCTCTGAACCAGAGCTGGTTCACCCAAGAATCACTGCACCCAAGGGTCCCGGGTCCGTGTTGCCAAAGCGTATTCCATGGTAACCGTGTTTGTGTAGAGACTACTCTTTTATTGATTTTAGCTGTCTGAGAATATAACCCAGGAAAATCCCAAAATATAACAACATGAACTGTAATTCCAATGACAGCATGAATTAATGCCTCTTGCCCAATGCTATATGCTAACACTTTTATTGCTCGTAATAATAGTATACAATTATATTATAATGTAGGGTTCCCCATTTTGCCACTCACTCACGGAATGGTTAAGTATGGGCTATCTGAAGGCGTCAATAAGGGACTTTATTAAAGTTAGCAGCTGCAGTTCAAGCAGTGTGATGAAGGGGTCATCTGTAAAGCAAAGAACCTTCTAAAGAGAGAACCAATTTACTCCCTGTTCCTGCGGAAGCTCTTCTGGCCTAGCTGCCATACACCTTGTGCTTGGCAAATAGGCTTATTCTGGCTATCAGAGATTAGGGATAAAATATTTTTTAAAAAAGAGAAAACTATAACTCGGAGATACTACACTGGGTGTGCTTAATTTGGAGGGTTTTGTGGTTGAGAAAATAGATGCCATGATCTGCCTTTGTTGAAAAGGTGACATCTGGGTTCATTAAAGGTGTACGTTAGATTTTGATAAAGGCTATTTTTCTAAGTCATTAAATTGGTTTTTAGGAACGTTATACTCTCCTTCATTTGAACAATTATTAAACTATAAAATAGAATTGCACAACTGCTAAAACCGTAATCTGAAGTTTTACAGCCAGCTATAAAACGCTATATTATTAAACTCCACTGAAGATGCTCAAGCCCATTACAACTTTTTAAATGAATTATAAAACCCTTTACTGCTGATAAAATAATCTTAAATTACAGTATTGTGTATTCCAACAATATGTTGAACCGACGTTTGCTACAATGCAAATGTGCCAATCACAAAAAGTCATTGCTTGAATTAAATTTGTGGAAGCTCACGAGTAATAGCCAGAGCTCCACGCAAAGCGGAGAGCAGGTGTGTGCAGGCTGGCCGGGGCAGCCCAAGGGAGGGGCCTTCCATGTTCTTTCCATCATAGGACCAGCCGAGAGCGAGTCTCTCACGTTTAAAGGCTATACGCAAGAGATACTTAGCAGAACCCAGTGCACTGTGGGAAGACCTGTGGCAAGAGTAATTTTTTCTGCTTAAATTCACCCCATAAATGAGATTTTTTTAATGTCAAATATTTAGTTATCAAGTACCTCCCCTCAGACATATGTTATGGATGAATGGGGTCCCCCCAAAATTTGTATGTCGAATCCCTATTCCCCAGGTCCTCAGAATGTGACTGTATTTGGAGACAGGTCTTTAAAGAGGTGATTAAGTTATAGTGAAGTTGTTAGGGTGGGCCCCACGCCACTGGAACTAGTGTTCTTTTTTTTTTTTTTTAAGTTTATTTATTTATTGAGAGAGAGAGCAAGCAGGAGAGAGGCAGAGAGAGAGGGAGAGAGAGAGTCCCAAGCAGGCTCCGCACCATCAGCATGGAGCCCTATGCTTGGCTCAAACCCACGAACCCGCAAACCACAAGATCACAACCTGAGCTGAAACTGATGGTTGGATGCTTCACAGACTGAGCCACCCAGGCTCCCCGCACCCTAACTGGTGTTCTTATAAGAAGAGGAGATGTGGACACGCAGAGGGACACCACGGACACGTACACACAGGCAAAGTCACTGCAAAGACATGGTGAGAACACAGCCATGTGCAAAGCCACGGAGACGACCTCAGGAGAACCCAAGCCTTGATCTTGGATTTCCGGCCTCTGGAACCGTGAGGAAGAAATTTCAGTTGCGGAAGCCCCCCCCCCCCCCCCCCCCCAGTCCGTGGTGCTTTGTTTGGGTGGCCCAATCGTGCTGATACAACGTGTGCCACCGCCCCCTGCGGGGCGGGTGATGTGCACACCGGCCACCCACCTACCAGGAAGCCTGCCCCCCGAGATGAGATTCCTGTTTTTTTGCTACAGCCTTAAATGTTATAGGCTGCAGGCTTCCATGTCCGATAGGGTTTGAATACACAACTGAAGGTGTGCTTCAGCATGCTGCCTTAATGGAGTAGTACCCAATTTCTGAGTTTGGAATTCAGGCACTCTCCTGGATGAAGGGGCTTGGAAAATGCTCTATAAGCAGTTCTTTCGAAAACTGTTTTTACAACAGCCTCCTTCCTCCCAGGGCGAACGTGGGTGGATCCTGGGAGGCAGCTTCCCTCTGAGCTCATGAGCTGGCAGCCGGAGCCGGGTAGATTAAATCCCAGGAGCCCACTGGCAGCCTCTTCATGCTGGGAGTAGCTGGGCCCATCACGCAGGCCCCTAGGCCCCTTGGCCGCCTGGTCCACAGCTCTGCAGGGAGGCTTCTGGGGGAGCCCAGGAGCAGCCTGGGTGGGAGGCCTGGAGGCTCAGCACTTCTGCTAAGGGAAGACACCCCTCACGGCTCGTTTCTCCCAGAGCAGGGGAAATAAACTCACTCCAAGCAGGAGAGCGTTATGCAGAGGAAACGCTAGGTGTAGCCAAGATTTGGGTTTTTTTTGTTTTTGTTTTATGAGACCGAAACAACAGTAGGTGCTAGAAAACACTCCGCAATATGCAGCAATGGTAGAAACGTCACACAGATCATAAACCAAATACCACAAATAACATGCAGCACCAAGGTCATTTTCTTAAACAAAAGGCTCAGGAAATGGCATCGGTGCTGCCACAGTCATTGGGATTCAGCACACGTGCTGAGGGCTCAGTGGCGACGAGTCTGGCATTGGCGGTCTGATCTGCATCCTGCTCTGTTACCACCCTTCCTGGAGCTCCCCCCGGCTCAAAGTCCACACGGGAAGCCTGATGGGGGTTACATATAAATGCTGCCACCCACTCCGGTCGTCCGGCAAAAGTCTCCTTTGAAATGTCACCTGTGGGTTACTCGTTCAGCACGCCGGGTGGGTGAAAAACATTCCACAGAAGAATGTGAGGGTGCGGGGCCCTAAAGGCCATGGTCCTTGGATGGTGAGACCCGGGTCAAGAGCCTCAGTTAATGCTACCTCTGATAGTATCCTCAGGTCCCACCCCGAGGGCAGTGTTTCCTCGGGCAAATTAGCTTAAATGTCCAAGCATGGGACTTTGGTGGCAACGGCAGCCCCTTTTCATTGTTCTTGCATGGACTACCCAGGAGAGATTTGGTCCAATGTGGCTCTCCGCTCTTCCATTTCCCTATGTTGCTTATCATGCAGAGAAACCTGAGAAGACTCTCCAACACCTCCATTTCCCTTGTCGTCAAAAGGAAAGGGGGGCTTTGAGGCAGCCCTCATTTCCTGGACAGTGGTCCTCCCTCAGGGACGGTTTTGCCCTCCAAGGGACTTTGGCCATGTCCGGGAACATTTTCGGTTGTCACAATTAGGGAAAGGTGCTACTGGCATCTAGAAGATGAAGGCCAAGGGTGCTCCTAAACACCCTACAAGGCACAGGACAGCCCCCACCCTCCCCACGACAAAGAACTGAAAGACCAAAATGTCAATAGGCCAAGGTTGAGCAAGCCTGACCTGGGGGAACTGTTCAATTCACAGCCAAGAGATCACCAAACAATCCTTATCGAAATTTCCAAGATTGGCATAGAGGCGAGCAGCCCACCCTCTGCAAAGAATTCCAAGGAAGCAAGCGGTTTCCCATGAAGAAGCATCTGAATCTAAATTACATTTCAAAAGCACCACTTTGACAAGGACTCACCTTCTCTTATCCTTAAGCCTGCTGCACAGGTGGCAAAGCCTTACAAGCTACCAAGCCCAGAAAAACCACTGAAAATAGGACCCAGAAAGCAGTGCAAAACCCAGCCTGGCCCTTCAGGGCACTGCCCCAGAAGATGGGACAGAGGGGACCAGGGGGATCCAAGTGCCAGAAGCTACACAAAGCTCACAGATGAGAAAGACTCGACTGGCACCTCCTCAGAGCTCGGCGGTACACCAAGCACACCTCACGGGTGGGATCACATTGAATCCTTGTAACATCCCAGAAGGCTCTACCACCATCATCCCCATTTCATGGATGAGGAAGTTGAGACAAAGAGGCTAAGTAGTTTTCCCAAGGATTCACGGCTGGTAAGTGGTGAACTGAGCCCACGTTCAAAATTTCGACTCCAGCTTTCTTGTGAGGAGTTTCACTGTTTGGCCCCAGAATTAAAATTAGAATCTGACTAGCTTTTGTTCCTGGTTTCTGAGATACCTTTACATTCCTGGAAGTTCTGGGAGGATCTTTGGTATGGGAGGATCTTTGGTATTCATTGAGCCCTGTGGATCACCCCTGAGTTTATGGTAATGAGATGACTCAGAAAGGGGGCTGGTCACCAGAAAGACCAACTAGGTTGGGGCTTTGAATCACGTGAGGTCAGTCCAACCTGCCGACCTCCAGGGACCGGAGAGGGGCAGAAGACTGCATTCAATCACATGTCCAATGGCTCAATCAATCATGCCTATGTAATGAAACCCCAATTAAAACTCTGGTCCCTGAAACCCCATGGAGCTTCCTGGGTGGCGAATGCATCAGTGCGCAGGGAGGGTGATGTGTTTGATCCCGCAGGGAAAAGCACGAAAGTTCTCTTTTTGGAGACTCTCCCAGACCTCAGCCTACATATCTCTGCATTTGGCTAGTCCTGCTTTGTATCCTTTATAATAAAACTGTAATCATCAGTAATAGTGCTTTTCTGAGTTCTGAGTCGTTCTAGTGAATTGAACCTGAGGAGTCATGGGAACCCCTGAATTTGTGGCTGGTCGGTCAGAAGTGCAGGTGGCCTGGGGATCCCTGAAACATGGCTGGCATATGAAGTAAGGGCAGTCTTGTTGGGGGCTGTGCCCTTTAACCTCTGGAGTCTGTGCTGACTCCGAGAGCCAGCGTCAGAATTGAGTTGCTCTAGGGACACCAGTTGGTGTCAGGATAGGTGTCATTTCCTTTCTTTATGCCAGTTTATGAGCCAGTCTGGCATCTCCATCTGCCAGATGTTCAACAAGAATCTAGGAACTGATTTTAATCTATACTGAGTGAATAATGTTATCCGGAAACAAAGAGGTAAAGTGCAGTGATTTAGGTAATGTAGTGTAGCCATTTAAAACACACAGAAGGGGAAGGTGCTACCTTTCCATTTCTCCTCTCCTGCTCAAGTCTCTCTGTGTCTCAGGCTCCTTGTCTGAAAAAATGGGAACAACAGTACTGACCTCATGAAGTTACTGTGGGGACTGAGTGACTGTATATACATATAATGTGCTGAGGAAAGTACTCGACTCATGGGAAGAGCTTATGCACATTTGCTTTATTAATACCCAACCATAAAAAAGGAGGCGATGCATGTTATCAAAGCAAATAGTTCTGGGTTCTGTCACATTAGATGGTTTATCATGTTTCTCCAAGTAGGGTCTGGGAGACCACTGGTGTATATGACACTATTTAGGTGGCATTACAAACACTGTTTATTGTTTTAATTTTAATATTTACGATTATAGAGGATGAGCACACTGATTTGCATATATTTCAGGTATGTTAACAGTTTCGGATGAGTCTAAAAATGACAGTGTTGACAGAAGTACGCATATCTAGTTTAAACATAAATATTAAGCAACTAACATACAGGCAGAACGCAGATATGGGAAAGACTCAAAGTCCTGGTCTCGGAGGCAAAGAGGTGGGGCTTGTTCTCAAAACACTATCTTTCCTGCCACTAAGACTGTTTGCTGTTTACAGGTGTGTCCCCTCTTCCCAGTGTCAGCAACTGGTTAGAGAGACGTGGCAATGGCCCCTGGCAGACAGTCCCACTCTGGTACCCAGAACGGACCGAGATCCGACTATTGTCACGGCCCCAGTCACGCTGCCAAGAAGCTGGCTGTTAGGATGACACGCCCAGGACAGTCCTTCTGGGCATGGTGAGATGGAGTTTGGAACAGTTGTAACCCCTCAAGACCTCGTCCTTTTTTTTTTTTTTTTTTTTAATTGCCTTTTGGTTTCCCTTCCTCCTTGTCCTGCCGTCCCAAGAACACCTGCACTTCCCTCCTTCCTTAGGACTTTCTACAACGGCCAATTCTTAGAACTGGCTGGTTATCACTCAGTTCAAACGGTTCTTAGAAATTAAGAAAGCACAATCTAAAAAGATCCATCTTTTCTGCTTCACGGCCTCCCCGCCACTGGGAAGAGCCCTTCCTTTATGGCCCCAGGGTCCAGAGTCAAAGCTCTTGCACATCTCATCAATCACAAGGGTTGGACAGCTGGGCCCTTTGCGTCTGGGCACCGGCTTTTCAATCTTCACAGCAGACCAGAGCAGCAGGTGATATTGTATAGCAGGCATTCAGAGGAGGTAGGAAACGTGCCCCAGGTCACACAGCAATAAGAACTGAACCAGGGTTCTCACTCGGGTGCATCTGACCCCAGCTCATGCTCTCCCTGGCAAGTCAACTCCAAGGCTGTCAAGCACGGGTTAAAGGAAAGTACCAAGGAGGTGCACGCGGGGTGGCTCTGCCCCCTGGGATCGGTGGATGAGCGTCCCCATGCCAGGGGTCTCGTGTGGAAATAACCACCTCCCTCTTTCCCTTTCCAGCTTCCTGCCCTCCCACCAACCATCCTGTGTGAAATCCCACCACCCTGGCCTTGTCTCGAGTGCCTCTTCTCCGGTGGAAGATTAACAGGACGCCAAAGCACCCCATCGCTCTGCTAGCATAAATTGCAAGAAAAACATTTAGAATATTGATTAAGTGCTTCATGCTCGAAGATTTAAATTTACCTCCTGTACTTCCAGGATTAGCTGACATAATGGGGTCAGTCTGCTGGCACAAATGATTTACAGAACACCCATTGGCAGCTTTCCTTTTAAAACTCAACACTTAAAATTTTCACTTGGTCACAGCCAGAGGATCCCTGGGTATTTAGCAGGTTTGGATAATTGCCTTCCCACCACCACATCTAGACTTTCGGGGGGTTGGCCCTGGAAGCGTTTCGAAATCACTTCCGGTCTGGTGTCACCCTATCAGGTACGAAGGGACGGACGTTGTTGAGGCGATGAGGCACTGAGGCAGAGGAGGGGTAGGGCACGCTATTCTTCCAGGATGGGAAGTCTTTCTTCAGACATAGATCATTTTCAATATTCTAATAGTCAATATTCTAATTAAATGTTTCAATACTCTAATATGGAGGAGTGTAATGGATAGGCAAATCTTGCCTGCCCTCTGTCCCTCTCAGCAACCTGTAAACATCCTACATCCCTACAAGCACCCAGACCATTTCTATAGGCTTCAAACTGTACTCTCTGAAGAGAAGGAACTGGAGGGAGTAAGGGAGGCCAGCGAGATATCGATGTGGATTCCAGTCCAGTGGATGCTGCAGATTTTCTCCTCCAGGAAAGATGCCCACCTCAAGGCCTTTGCTCCCATGGCCCACTGAGGGCCAGCAGTGTCCCTGTTGTGGGACCCTTAGGGTTAGTGTGGTCCAACCACCAAGGCAGATGATGGGTTATTGTGGGGAAGGGGACAGCCGGCCTCTGCACTGGTGGTTTTAGCAGTAAGCATCCTCACCAAGGCTACCCGTGGGACTGTGCTCAAATCTCTTCTATGACTGAGAAAGCTGCATTGCTGGTTCTTTCCAAGAATGCTGCCTTAAAAGTCCCGCTAGGGAGAGGGGAGGAGCCCTACTTGAGATCTGTCTGCAACCTCTGGTCTTCCATGTCTCCCCACACACGTTTTCTTTGGCTCACAAAAAAAAACTGACTTTGGTTGTGGCTTGTGCTGTTCACCAGAGCCTTCTAACTGGTCACAGCTATTCCACACCAACCCTGCTGGCCATGGATCCGAGTGTGTGCCCCCCAAATCTACCAGGCTTTCTCCCGTCACATCTCTTTCGTGGGGAAAGAGTGGCAGGGGCAGAGACAGCAAAATTTTCCCCGGGGTCCTCAGCTGCAGCCAAGAGGAGGTATCAACCTGTTTGACCATGGCATCCAAGACCTACAAATGCCACTTTAAGGGGTCTTCACTTTAAGCTTCCAGACTTAAGTAGTGAACAATGATGCCAAGTAGGGATTTTTCCAATGCTTACTTACATCTCCCAAAGATATTTACTTTAAATAAGCGACAAGCACAGTCCATTTGGTTTAAATATCCTGAGCTTTTTCTAGCTAGCAGACCACTCAAGTGCACGTAAGATGAAATAATTGGTAGAATTTTTAATCTTCTTTTGTTTTTCATGTGACCACTTTGTACAAGTCAAAGGGATATGCCAACAATAGCACAGCCTGCGTCACACTTGTTACTAATATGACTGCCAATTAATCCTGACATGGGAGCTTGGCGGGTTACCCAAAACCTGGCATTTTATCACCTCAGGGGGTTAGCACTTGGACATTTCTATGACATTTTATTCCAATCAATCAACTTTCCTTTTTTAAAGGCGAGCCTTTCATAGGAACTGCAGACGAGTCCTGTATGCCCCACACCCAAGGCCACCCATTCCTCCAAAAGAATTGCACTTGGTTTGTTGATAATTGCACTTTGAAGCCGACTTTTGAAAATGTTTATTCTTATTTCTTCCTTTCCGAGGGGGAAATCTATCTCAAATGTTAAGACAGAAACTCAAGTCCCCAAGAGTTTTCTCATATTATTGTATATTTTAAAATATTACAAGAGGGTGCCTCTCAAGGGAAGTGAACTTTAGAGCTGCCAAAGATAGTTGACTTTCTCCAAATCTGTTACCAATGGATCCCAAGCTGGTTTAAGTCAGTTCTATTCTGAGTAATGACACATGCGGCTGGGACAAACGCCATTCTAAGATATTTCTAGGACCCCCGGCAAATGGTAATTTATCTGGAGACAGCCAGGCAGGCCAAAGAAGGACAGATGGAGAGAATGAGTCTCTTGGGAGTGATACTCCAAAGCGAGAGTCCTAAATCAGTGCCAGGGACCACGTTCTCGAGCCGAAGGCTCGTCTCCTATCACTCACTCGTCTCCTATCCTCTGGCCTCCAATGATTCTTTCAACTGTTGTTAGTATAGGTCATTCTAAAGACATCACCAAGCTGCAAAAACTTTTACTGGCAAACTTTCAGTCTCTCGCCTATTTCCTGTCTCCTGGAATTGCACAAAGAATCCCAACCTAAAGCAGGAACTTTGCGTTTTCCTTATTATTTGAATAGCTGCCTTCAGGAAGCATGGGGGGGTCATAACTCCTCTGTCAAAACCAGCTTCTCCTCGCCAACTTTTCTGTTCCCCCAACCAAGCTTGACTGAGGTATAACTGACGAATGAAAACTGTATATATTTAAGGAATACCAAGTGATGTTTTGATGCATGTATCCATGATGAAAGGTTTATCACAATCAAGCTAATAAACATAGTGTCTGTCACCTGATGTGGTTACCACTTTGGGTGGAGAGTGAGAACAATTAAGATCTGCTCCCTTGGCAAGTTCCAAGTATACAGTACAGTATGGTTAGCCATCGTCACCATACTGTATATGAGAGCTGCAGATCCCATCCATCCACCTAACTGCAACCTGTACCCTTTGACCAGCACCCCTATATTCCCCCACCACCCAGCACCTGGTAACAACCATTCTACTCTGCTTTAAAAGCCTGATGTTTTTAGATCCTACATGTAAGTGAGGTCGGGAACCTGGAGGACTTTATGCTAAGTGAAATAAGTCAACTGCAGAAAGACAAATACTGCATAACTTCCTTTTCTGGTTTTTACTTCCTCCTTTCTGTCCATTCCTAATTCAAAGAAAGAGCCCGGGTTGTCCAAGCTCATGGAATAAGGCAGAAGGACACTGGCTTTGGGTCCAAAATCCCAGCCCTTCCAAAGAAGTACTACGTGATTCTGGTTAAGTCGCTAGCCTTTCCCTGCCTCAGTTGACCCATTTGGAAAAGGAAAGGACGTCTGCAAGCAAGGCACAACACCACCCTCCATCTGCCGTCAAGGGACCCAGTGGCCAACTGACTCGGGATGAGGCATCGCATGGGACATTTTTAAAGCACCATTCTGGAGTGTTCGTTCCGCCCCAGGGACTGAAGCATTACCCCCATTAATCCCCTCGACTCTCGCAGCTTGGTCAGCCTTGAGTTTTGTAGAGGAAGAAGCTGAGGCTTGGAGAAGCCATGATGTCGGTGAGGATAAGAGCCTGGGTCTGAACACAAGCTTGGCTGCAGAGCCCATGCCCTTGCTCCCTGCCTCACATGTGCTAAAACAGGCTCAAGGAGGTCATTGTCTTTGGAAGAAAGGTGAGGTGTGGTGGAACCTGAAGGGCTCCCTGGAAGTGAAATACGGCTTAGCTCCAAGGCATGTGGATTCTGTGTGTGTGGCACAGGGTAGAGAAGTTGGGCAGCCTGCTCAATCCTCGGTAGTCCCACACTTCCATCTCCCCTCTGCTGAGAAGTTAAATGGCGGCCTTGACATAAACATCACACTCTAATTTTACTTTGCCCTCTATTTAGGAAGCAGACTTCCTATCACTGATACAGGGGAAGGAAAGGCGCTGTTTCTTGGGAACAGGGCGCACGTGTCCCCTGATGTTGCCAGGGCAACCTTGCAGCGGCACAGAGCCCTCCTTGTAGGGAGGGGTGGCTGGGCAGATCTGTGTCGGTGGCAAAACACTGTGTAGCCAAGGCACGCAAGCACCAGAGGAAGCAGAAGTCAGTCGCCATGTTCTTGGTGGGGGGCGGGGGGAGCAGGGGACAGGAAAGTGGGGAGAATGCCTCCTTATGGCTAACAGAGTCGTCTCTCGTGGAGGAAACTAGTTTCATGGAGTTGCCAACGATGGCTATTCTTCTGAAATGTCCTCTGTGAATTCGGTCTGACCTTCCCAAAATGTTGACAAGCGGCATCTTGTCCATTGTTTGTTAAGTTCACTGAGGAGAGAAATGTTTTGAGTACCCAACTCCACGAAGTTTCCCAAACACGGAAAGAGCTCAATAAACTGGATAAATGCTGCATCTGCGGTCATGCTCTGTGCACTCGGACACGTGCAGAAAAGAACCCGGTCACGCTGTGGCCAGAGCTTGTCTCTTCTACCAGCCGGGAATCTTCTCTGGCCCACTATTATCACTGAATGACAACAGGGCCCTATCCCTCATCTGGCCGCTTGTCTTTCCTGAAGCTAGAATCTGAGTGGACCCAACAAGAACCGAAGGCTGACCTAGGAGGAAGCGGGACGCTGAGCACTGGCTGGAGGGACTTTGTGCGAGCCACCTCCCCTTCCTGAGCCTGAGGCCTCCGCCGCAAGACGGGGCAGTTAGATGCTATAATATTCTCCAATCCTCCTCCCACTTCTGGCAGTTTCTGCACAGTGCTCTGGAGATTGGACATACTCAGGAAATGCTTTGGAAGCATGAAGAACATCTGGTAGACCCTAGGCTGCACGGCTTCCTTGCCTGCCTTCTCCTTAGTGCCGTGTGTGAGTGTGTCTGAGTGTGTCCGAGGGGGCATGTTCGCGGGGAGGACATAGGAGGACAGGGCAGAGACCCAGAGTCACTGAATGAAATGTAGCATATCCAAGAAGAAGAGAGGAGACGTTGTGGGAGAGAAGACAGCAAGCAAATCAGAAGCAAAAACACTGCCCCAGTGGTCTATAGGGAACAAAGGGGATTGTGGGTCAGGGAGGTATTGGTAAAAGAAGGTTTCTGGTGAACATTCTGGTGAGCCTTATCCTTGGTGGCAGCAGGGTAGGGAGAGAGAAGGGAGGGTATACTGCAGGGACAAGCGTGAAGTGATATCACAGGGCCTCGCACGTGACCCCTTCCCCAGCATGGCAGGAAGCAGACATTATCATGGGGTCACCACTACCCCCCCAAATACAGGAAGAACCACGAAAGCAACAGGAGTCTCCTAGATCCCCAGCACCAGTTCTGTGACACAAACTCCGTAGGCTCCAGCAAAAGTGTTACCTCACCAAGCCCTGGTGTCCTCAAGTGCAAGAACGAGGCTAGCGATAATACTATTAGTCTTCCACAACCCTCAGGAGGATGGCGTCCAATAAGGTAAAATGTGTGAAAATATTTCGCAAACATATAAATATGCAACGTCTTGCTAAATAGCTGAGTACTCGTTACTACAAAAAAAATCAATAAAAAGGAAAATAAACCCTCTGTTTCGACTAAAGGCAGGAAAGCACTGTTAGCATGCCATTGTGGGTCTGCCCTTGTAGATCTGGATTAACCCCAAGGAAATCTCTCAGCCATTCTCCCTGGCCTCTATTCACACGAGAGGCTTCGTAGGGTAGCTCCACATGGCTCCTCCTACTTTGGAAAAGCATTTTCTTCTGCTTCTGGAAGAATGAAGCCATACAGGACTCTAAGTTGGAGTTAACACCTCCCTAGCGACACTGTCTCTGGCTCACCTTCAGACAGAATTAAGTACTCCACGTTGGGTTTAAGTGCCAGCAATGGCGACAACCCCAAGAATACCTTCTCTTTCAATACGCTGCTGCTTCGTAGAGAACACAGAATGAGTGTAATACACAAATCAGTACCCGACTCAACTGTTCCACTCACTCCACAGACACAAAGCTTAAAGATTCATCTGCCTAACCCCCTCATTTTACAGGTGAGGACACCAAGGCCAACTACGGGTACCTGGACCAAAGTCACACTCCCAGGAAATGGGCATCCGTTCCAGAATCCACCTTTCTCCCCACTCTGTGACACTTCACAATCTCCATTTATCGAGGTTATAATGCACTTTTAAGATTCAAACCCGAGCAGCCCTCCATCATCAGCCATCTATCTTTAAATGCAGTGTAGGAAATCGGTCCGTGTTTCCCCCCCCCCCCGCCCCCCCAGAAGCGAGCTCCAGCTGGGAGTTTGGGCTCGGCTCTTACCTGCAGATTTGCACAAGGTGGTAAAACATGAGTGGGGATCTCATTCTCCGACCCTGCAGGTCCCAGGGGTTTGTTCTTGACCCGGAAGGCTGTGGTGGTGGTGGCAGTGGTGGTCTGAACTGGGAGGGCTGGCTGCCACACGGTCACATCGGAGCCATTGCCAAAGGCTTGAATTGCATTTTCTGCAGTAAAACAGGAGGAAATCCAATTTCAAAGTCAAGCAGCAAATGTAACAGACAGGATACACGAAGCCAGAGAGGCACGCTAGAAATTCTGATTGCAGTATTGGACTTCTCTGAACAAAACCCATCCATCCATCCACCCTACACATGCTGGGAGCCAGCCATCAGGTCAGGTGCTCAAAAATCAATTCATTCATTACACACTGCGACGGACACTTAGGTACGTTCAACGTGCAACAAATATTGCTCCTATTTACGTACCAGGTGCTGAGCAAGATGCTTGCCCTGAAATGCTCATCACTTTGAAACCCAGCCTCGAACCTGTATTTTGGGATCCCCATCACTGTCCCATCTTTCAAGAACATCCTCGCGCACTCTTAAAATTCTATCGAAACGCAAACTAGTTGGTGCTTTTTTGGAAAAAGTAACATTTCCTTAATTATGAGACTGAGGCAACTTGGTGGCATCCACACTAATTTGGCAGGCAGTGAAATCACACAGCGAAAACTGTGATTGCTTACCACCACGGAGCACCCTATACACTCTGCGAGCAGCCTCTGTGAGCCAGGCACTGCTCAGAGTACGGATGGAACCAGTTTCTTTAAAAGAAAATTCTACCCCAAATCTCATCAATATATAGTGAAAATTTAAGTAAGATTATTTTTTTCCCTTTCCGCTCCCAGTCTTCCAAACAAAATCTGCATAATTAGGTAGGAGCAGCCCTGCTTAAATGAAAAGTTTAAAATGTAGAACTTTAAAAGCTTATTACAATTGCATGGGATTAGATTGTTTTTATGGCAAGAGTAAATTGGTTGTGTGTTGTTCCCCTCCCCACAATGAATTAAAAACAGTTTTTAATCAGGTCCTCGGGGATTTGGCCTGGCTTTAGGAATTTTTTATTTCATATTCATTGTGTAAGAAATCAAACTCCCCCATTTGAGACCTGAATGTGCAAATTGTTAATATATGACTCCTTGCTGGCATTTTTTTCGATATACCAGACAGAATAATTGAAGCCTAATCTTCCTCTTAGAAGTGACATTTTGTTCTAAAATTGTTATCCTTTAAGTTCAGGCAAACTGGAAGCTTGTTTTCCAAAACTTTATGTTTTTTTAGGCTGTAAGAAACAGCTTCGAATGAATATAAATACCTTTTATGCTCCTAGCCGTGTTACACGGCTTACTGGCTCGGTAGAATGCAGAGACAGAGAGACGCAGCGGACTGATTGCCTCGAATAACCCAGAACAACCAGCACCACAAAGCGCACAACCCTCCTTTCTCTCATGTGGATTCAAGAGACCCCTTCCCAATTATTGGAACCACCTGTGCTTTCCGGGGTGTTTGCCTTGCACTTGGGGAGTTGGTTCACTTGCTCATTCATTTACTTGAATGGAATGTGAATGGAATGTGTACGAAGTGCCAGGAGCTGCTCTGTGCTAAACATGCAGCAGTGAACATCCGTGATGGCAACAAAAGACAAGAGTCCGTGCCCTCACGGGGGTCCCATGCGGATTGCAGAGGCATGTAAGTGACATATGCAATACATTCCGTGATGAGAAATGCTTGGAGGCGATGACGCAGGAGTAGGGCATGACTCCTGATTTCGGCACAGGTTTGTGAATTCAAGCCCCACATCGGGTTCTGTGCTGATGGTGCGGAGCCTGTTTCGGATTCTCTCTCTCTGTCTCTCTCTCTCTCTGTCTCTCTCTCTCTCTCTCTGTCTCTGTCTCTCTCTCTCTCTCTCAAAATTAAGAAACTTAAAAAGAAAAGAAGCAGCAGTAAGAATGGAATGGGGAACCGCAGTTCGGATACAGTGGTCCAGGAGGTGAAAGTAGCTTCTGGAGAAAGACCCGAGTGACAGTAACTGCTAACTTACCTCCACCGCAAGCTCATTCTTCTCTCTCTTCCCCTCATCTTGGCCAGGTATTTTGGCTTAAAACTAACTGTTCCTCCCCCCACTCCCAATAACCAGAAATAAACAATTGGTTAAAGTTGTGCTCATGACAGAGGCGTCTGGGAGAGCTCTGGCTAATCTGAAGGCAGAAGAATTAGGTTAATGCATTTGAGCTGGAACCTACAAATTTCAAATCCTTCTACTCTGGAGTCTTTTGCCAGAGAGTGAATTTACAGGTGCCAGAGAGTGAATTTACAGGTGCTGGTATGCCGTGCCCTTTCTGATCAAAGTATAAATGGAATGACTATGAAAAATTCTGGCTGGCTTTGGTCCCTATTGAAGACCAAATGTATTTATTTTTATTGAAAAGTCATTAGCAAAAAGATGCCAGACTATTCTCCCCTTTACCAAAATATTATTAAGCAGGGACACCTTTAATTTCTCCATGAAAGAGGAGTTGTCCAGCCAGTGTGAGTATGATCTTCTCCCATACTAACCTATGTTATCACTGCTTTATCTTCATTAAAACTTGCATTCTGCCGGAAGACTATGCAGGATGTGGAAAAGAGGGATATATACATACATTTCTTTTTTTTTAAGTCAAGACCAAACAAGAGATCCGAGGTACAATTCAGCGGTACACCCAATATCTTGGCAAATGTCTCCGCACTTCTGAATATGTGTGTGATTTTCAATTTCACTTAGGCGTCCAGAAGCTTGTGTTAGTTTTAAGATGATCAAAACATTTGGTTATAGGCGCATTATTAAAAGTACCTAGTAAGCAAATCGTGTAGATTTGTCTTTTCAACAAAGGAAACAATAGAGAGGTTTTAGAATAAATAACACTTAAAAGCTTTTCCATATACATGGTAAATTGGTAGCTAATTCTTTGGTCGTCAGTCATTGCATAGCAGAGCCTCCTGGAGAACTGTCAAGGCTCTCAGAGGGGTGGCTGAACCTTAATTCCTAGAAACTTGTTCCAATACCTCTCACCAGGAAGTTACACCTGGTCCCCAACGTTGGGGCAGTTGTTCTTGGCCAATGGGCCCTTAAATATCAGGAATGAGGCAAAAGCAAATGAGTCCCCCCACGGGGGACAGGGGCTGCAGAGAAAGGCACTCGGGCTTCGGATCCATCTTTGCATGGATGGTTTACACGAATAAACAGATGTTTACTCAACTGTGAAATGGAGACAAGAATACCCATATCTCCGAGGGCTCTTGCCCAGATTATAGTAAATGAGGTAACATATATATTGCACTCCCTATAGAGTGAGTCGAAGGTTCCCAATAAATTAAAGGTGGCTGCCACAACGTGTGAGTGAGGTACTCAAGCATCTCAGCTGGACTGTCACCTCCAGTGTGCACATCTCAGTGGATAAAAGGGAGACCTGGCCCAGTCCGACGCATGCCCATTGTTCACACCTGAACAATTCTCTCTATCCCTCACCCTTTGGGAAACGTGTTTTCTAACTGCCTGAAGGACACCGCAATCAGAGCCGAAACTATTTCCAAGCAGGAGCCCCCTTAGTGCTCAACTCTGTCTCCCGAGATAACACATCCTGAGGCTCCTGGCCACATCGCCAGCTTATCCCACTCAAGAATTGTTGCTTCTCCTCTGAGCCAATCCTGATCATCCAGGGGGCTATTGATGTTAACGTTCTAATTTTTCTCAGAGAGCCCTTGGAGGCCTACCCCCATCTAATTTGTCTGAGCTTCTCACATCGTATATCGTGCCCAGGTTTTAAGAACCTTTGGAACAGACTTTGTGCTGGTTGCCAAGATCAAAATTTGATCTGTGGGTAGGAGTGTTCTATCCGACATAATGTACCCTCCGTTGTTTGAATCTCTTGCTCTCTTAGGCCTCTGGATTCACAGACTTAGCAGCACTGACTTGCTCTGTTCCCTGCTGCGTTGCGTAGTGTGGCCAAGAGATGCTGGATTCACCATCAGAGATCAGGAAAAAAAGCGACAGAAAGAGAGAGAGTGAGAGAGACAGAGAGAGAGAAGAGGCAGACCCAAGAGACATGAAGGTACAGCTTGAACACAGAGAGGAGAGCACGCTTGTGTTTGCTTCCTTTTTTTTTTTTTTAAACTCACTGAGACATGTATTGTCCTTGAAGAAGTTCAAAAATTTGAAGCACTCTTCCAGATCATTCCCACTGTTGTTGCAGTCACACCATGGGGCCACGCTGAGGCTACTGGAGTCTATGTAGTTGGGGGTCATGACTGTACCTAAAAAAGTAAAAACAAGGCATCTTGTTCTTGTGTGATGATACAGACTTTTCTATAGCCTAAAAGAGAAAACAAATGTTCCTCTGATGGTGGATGCACCATGGATAATTACAAACATTGTGTTTGCTGAGTGGGAAATTATGTTAAGCAGTGCATTTTCTTGGCAATTTATCTTGAGCACATAAAATAATTTACACATTTACTTAAAAAATTATAACAGAACTCCTTCAGCTGCGCTTAGGGTATTTTTTTTCTGCACAAATGGTATGGATGTTATGGAGTAGGAGAGAATTAACTTAGAATGCATGAGTTCCCAAATCCCTTGCATTTTCTCGAAAATGTCATTAATCTTCATAAATAGATAGAACTGGTTTTACATATCTTAAAAATCCTTTTAGGACTTTGAATCCACTTTCCTTGGAAGCAAATGGCTTCTTCAAAGCAACACGGGGAGCTTAGATGCTATCCTTTGGGTTACCACACATCCTGAACATATATAACAAGGCCTCTGGTCACCAGACTCTCAACTGATTTAAAATAAAGTCTTCCAAATTGTGAAGGAATTGGAAATAAACAACGGAAATTCTCTAAGCTGATGGCTTCTAGAGTATTGTCTCAATAGTCCTCAAAAGTCCTCAAAGAAATGCTGGGTGGTCTCTCTTGCCTACATCGTCTTGTGTTCATGGTTTTTCTGATGAGTTCTGTGCTGGAGCAAATAAGCAATGAATTTATACTTAATACAACCCAAATGTCTTCTTCTGGGTGGCTTACACCAGGCGATGCCTATTCATGCCAAGAAGCCTTCTGTTTTTATACATTTTTGTGGATGTAAGAAGTAATAGGTGGTCAGTGATCCACAGGATATATTTGGTTCATAGACAGAAGAAAAATTGCTTTGTGAGCTCTTCTGGGTCAAGGACATATCTTCTTTGCCCTACGTTCCTTACCAATCTGAACTACGTGATCTCCCATTATACTTTGTGATGGGAACTTTGACCCACAGCAGACAGTGAGCACCTAACTTTGAGTGAGAAAGGAAAAGGCACCCCAAACACTGAGTCAAGAGGTTAAAACATGTGTACTAAGAAGCCACTGAATGCCTGGCACCATCGTGGATCTCTGACAACATGGAAGAAGCAGGCACAGGCTTTGTCCTAAAAGAAGTTAGAACCAATGCAGAGGGAAAGATCCAGACCCAAGAGGGAAGTTAATTTTGGTCTGTAAAGTGCGTTGCCTCAACCATTTCATTCCATTACGCGATGAGTATTTCATCAACCTCAGGCATGTAATGGTTTGCCAAGCCAGAAATGCCTGGCAGCAACATGCCTTGTCTACTCATGGAGGATTTAATGAGCACGTTTACCTGGAAGGATATGGACTAAGGTGTTAATAGGGATTAGGTCTGGGAGTAGAGTTGTAGATCCTTCCTACCGTCTCCTTGGGTTTCTCTGTATTTTTTTTAACTTTTTATAATGAGCACGCCTTAATTATTTCCATTGGTTCTTAAACCTATAATTCCATAGTTGGTAAGTAACCCCTACTAGAGACTTAAGAAAAGGAAAGGGTGAATGCAAATTTGGAATACTGACTCAAGGAAGATACACTCATTGGGACACATACACAAAAATGGTCAACAACACCGGTGAAAGGCATTGCCCAAGAGAACACAGGTGTCCTTTCAAAAAACCCTGGGATGGGTGTGCAGGCACCTGTGTTATGCCTGCATTAAGTACCATCGCTGATGTTTTTCTCAAAAGCTCTTGCTGAAGGCACTCTGGTGACAAAAACTGTAGTCCGTGCTGTCATTCTTGGTGGGAAGTTCTTCCCGCCTGGTGACTTGTGCGATCCTGACAGGAACACACACCATGGCTGAGCCATCACACTTCTGACAACTGTGGTTTTCCTCACCCCTCCACAGCCTTCACTACGCGTTTGTCCTCAAATGTCAATCGTGACGGAGCCCTGCCTTCGAGGCTTCTTCAGGCCCCAGGATCCGGAACACCTGCCTTTCTTCCTGCCTACCCCTTTATCCACAGACACAAATTTGCCTCGCTTGTGACTCTTCTAACTCACTGGTACCCTAACTGTGCTGTTGCCCTGAATGCCCAGAACCTGGTTCTTCCTGGGTCTTGAGAGGCAGAAAACACTGTTTCCGCTATATCTGTTCTCAGAGGGAAATTTTAGGCTAAATCACTCCCTGCATACCAGGAGCTGAATTACCAAGAATGCCAATGGTGAGAAGGACCCCAGTTAGTTAGGGGTTTTATTTCCAAAGGGCCATTTCTGGGGAACAGCCTTTTCTATGTCCCCAGACTGAATGACTTCCACGTTCTCTAATTCAGTTAAGTTGGCTTGACTTGCTTCCCTTTTCCACAGCCACGCTTTCTTTCTTGCTGTTGTTCTGTGTGGTCAGTTCTCCACCTGAGATGCTTGTCAGGTGCTCGTACTGGAGTTCACCTGCACTGCGATGCTCCCTGCTTCCTGCCTCTGCCTTTGCATATCCAGGATCCTCAGTTGCTTTATTTTTTTTTAAAGGTGAGTCCTATAGGGTTTAACAGCAAAGCCCCAGCACAGAGGGTGACCGGGAGATTCTTCCTTTCACAGACAGTGACAGGCTACAACGGGAAGAGTCTGTGAGTATTTGTAAACCAGACTTGCCTCCCGTCCCGCTTCTCCCCGATCTTACCAATAAGCCCTGAGTAGGCGAGGAGGCAGTCAGCATAGTTTTCCTTTAGGCAGCTGCTGGCAGACCTTGACTCCGGTTGGCAGTTGGTAAAAAAATCCGCAAGGCGAGATCTACAGTGGGAAAAAAGGGCAAAAAGGGTGTGATTTGAAATACCCTACATTAGCTTCTGGACAAACGTAACTTTATTCCTTCGTTGACAAGCCTTCGTCCACACCAAAAAAAAAAAAAAAAATACATAAATAAATAAAATGTGAACTCTTAGGATGTTAGCATTCTCTCTTATATACCTCCCCTGCCCCCCTCGCTGTCCCCGCCTTCACCCGGCCCTTGCCTACCTGTGTGTCTGCTTATTTGCAGAGAAGTCTTCAGGGCCTATAACGGGAGAAATCTAGATGCTTTGAAGTTTGCATTCAATATTTATTTCTGACAGACTTATTTGCATCTTTAGGAAATATGCTTCTCTACACACTCACCAGAGATCCACACTGGGAAAATATTTACTTTATACAGAAACATGTCCCTGGCATCAAAATAGGATCCTACAGCCCATCTGCTCCCGTAATTCCTGCTGGCTTTAAAAGTACGTGTATTTGTCTTGTAAGTTATCTCTCATCCAACAGCCCAGGGGACAGAGATTTATTGCAGCCAAGTGACACGGAGGAGGGGCTCGTCTCTCCAGAACTGGAGGGGAAAGAAGGAGGGACAGGGACGCTGGCTCTGGGTGAGGTGTCACTGTGTGACTGGGCCTTTGGGGGGAGGCGGTGCACGGAGGAACCACTGACCAACTACTGCACGTATCTGCAGTTTGGGGACTCCCCAGGGACCCACACAGTCCACTGGGAAGCCCTGAGCGGTGGCGACATGGCAGAGACCCAAGGGGGTGAAGAGGGACAACAGACACGCTGGCCGGGCGAGGAAGAGGACTGTTTGTGGCTAACTGGCTGTTTTTCAATCTGAAGAGGGTATTGTTGGAGAAATCCTGAATGAGGACGGGGCCTCCTCTGAGGTCATCTCAGCAGACAACAGCTCTGCTTCTGAGTGGAGAACACAATGGACTCCGAGAGAACTGAAATTATCCAGCAATTACGGGAGACAATGGATGGTTGTCTCAGCTTTTTTCACTTCAGCTTCCCCACGCCGGCAGCCAACACACACACAGGGCTGCTTTTACTTCTTTCCACGCAAGAAACTGTATTTACGCAGCATATTGAGGATAGACACAACCTTGCATCCGTGGGCCAGAGCGAGGAGGGATGTGTGGATAGCAGAGGTTTGTAAAATGTCCGCAGGAAGCCCATTAAGGTGTCCCTTTACTACGACTCTAACCAGAAGAGAGTTAGAAGGCCCACCAAGTCCTCTAAGTTCACTGCCCCTGCAAAGGCAGCACGGTGTCTGTGAGGGGCTGGTCTCTCCTTGAACCCTTTTAAAGAGGGGTGTCTGAGCCTCGCTACCTGTGCCGATCTGTGCGCTCTGTATAGGTGCCTGGTTCCATCACTGCCAATCCCCGGGGCAGGTGCTGAAGCTAAGTGGTTTGGCGAAATCCTCCAAATGAGGCTTATGCGTGCCTGTATGGGCGCCCGGATCTCCCACCGTCTAAGCCTAGTTGGTGTTTTCAGACTCTAATTGAACACACTGAAGGGCATAAAACCGGGCCATTTTCTGTAGCCTGGTTAAAGGATTTATTTTTCAGAGGAAATCCCTAACGGTGGCTCAGGCTTACTCAACTGGCTCCAATGGCATCCGGCTTGGACTGAGTGTTAATTTCAGAAGAATTTTCCCGGTCATGAAAGTTAATGATCTAGTGCTCCTGGGCTCCTAACTCCGCAAAGGCCAAATGCGGTTCAGGCAGCTGGGGCTCTAGTTCGGCACACAACCTGAGTGGCTCTCTTTCCCTGGCAGTCCCGTGCTTCCGGCCTGTCCCCCAGAGATGGACGAAAGGCCGCTCTGTCTCCAAGTCCCCGTTTCCTGTAGTCTCTCAAGCAGCCTATTAACCGAACAGCACCGTGATGCGGATTACTATCCTTCAGCGAGAGGCTAATGCCACCAGATTCATTTTGTTTAACAACCTCAGAATTGACTCACAATTGGACTCTGGAATGAAGGGCTAATTGAGTCAGTCTGCTGCAGAGAGTATAACCCTGATTGGGAGGATAAAACCAGATATACTGCTCTGAGCAGAACCCTGGACAGGCTGCTTTACGAGAGAAGATTGTCGGCACAGGTCCCTGGTCCTAAGAGGAACACAGCCAGTGGACAGAAAAGAGTTTCAAACTAATTTTGAGCACAAGCAGCACTGCCAAAACACTAACATTTCCATGGTTTTGTTTTTCACAGTGGACCCACCTCCTACTGATGTCTCTACTTGGAGACAGGATGGTAACTTCAGGGGATTTGCATTTTACTGAGAGAAACACTGAAGTCAGAGGAAGTTGATCCAGCATTGTGCTGGAACCAGCTCATTACTGGCCAACTGGTGTATTTTCAGGGATTTCGCGAGCTGGTTAACAGCATGGTGGTAGTTTGAGAGTAACCACGGTAGGAGTATTTGCACCGTGGTGATCGCAAATGAGGGCTTTGTGTTGTTCTTGGAGAAACGGGTATTTACTACGTATCTGCACAACCCCGTTTAGGACCATTATGATGTGTTCAATCCTCCTGACAAAGCACCCGTCATGTCTCGGGAGTGAGGTCCCGACCCTCCTGGTGCGGCTTCCTCTCTATCCCCAGTCATTTGGGCCAAATGAAACGGTGTAGGACCAGTTTTCATCTCGTCTTTAGTACCTCCCAAAGAAAGAAAACAGTCGGCCCTCAAACACCCTTCCTTCCTAACATCTTCTCTTACAGACGGACACAGTTCTCTGAAATCTCTCTTTTTTTAGGTTTACTTATTTATTTAATCCTTCCTAACATCTTCTCTTACGGATGGACACAATCCTCTATTTTTTAAACATTTATTTATTTTGAGAGAGAGAGAGAGAGAGAGAGAGAGAGCAGGGGAGGGACAGATAGAGAATTCCAAGCAGGATCTGCACCGCCAACATAGAGCCCAACGCGGGACTCAAACCCATGAACCATGAGATCATCACCATGAGCCAAAGTCAGACACTTAACTGACTGAGCCACCCAGGCACCCCAGCCTCTGAAATCTCTTAAAGTCACATGTTGGTTACATGTACTGACAAAGCAGCTGACCTGTCAGTTCCATGGTTCCGTCCCTGAAAGATGTGCCATGTGCTTGCGGTGTAGTCAGTAAACTCTCTGTCTCTGAAGTCAACCCACCAAGAGAGACAAATAAAAAGATGATAACAATACAGTGGCTAGTTCTTGATAAATGACAGAAAGGCCGCTAATAAAAATAATGACATGAATGACATGAATGAAGTATTTTGTAAATGTCAGGTATGTCTTTACACACTTTTTATTTTTTCCAACAACTCTAATAAGGTAGGGACAGTTGTTTTCTTATCCAAATTTCAGGAGGGAACCACATCTTAGCAAGTTTAGCCTAGAGTCAAATAGTGAGCAGTAGAACCACAATATGACCGCACACATATTAACACTGATGCCGCGTGTTAATAAGCTTTTGACGCGACACAGCTAGATGTTGGTTTCAGAGAAGCCATGACATTGGGACTGAGAGTCACAGGATGACTCCGTCCAACAAAGGTGGAGGGGATATACCAGGCAGGAGGGGGCGGCATGTGACAAAGTCAGCACGTTCGTGGTACGCCCGGGGTAACGACAACGGAATGTTTGTCTTGCCAGATTGATTTAAGGTCTTGACATGTAGGCACACGTTTAATATAAGAACCTTAGAAGGTAATCCTATCAGCCCATTTTACAGATGAAGAAACGGAAGCAAAGAGAGGTGAAGTAACTCCCTCCAGGTTGTAGACCTCTGCAGTGGAGCGCGACCACACTCAATATCAGACTCCAGAGCCGGAAATCACTTGCAACTACTAAACGTAACACATCCATCACCCAGATCATTGTGAGCTGTGCGCTTGGGATGGCTGAGCCACACGAGGGGAATGGTGAGTGATGGGTGATGATGCTGGCAAGGATGTGAAGAGCCTTGAATGACCTAAGAGTTTGGATTTTATCCTAAAACCAGTGGGAACCACTGAAGGTTTTTAAACAGAGAAGTAACGTTTGCGTATTAGGAAGACTCCGGGGTCGCTCAGGTGTTCAGCAAAGGTTTGCTGGAGACCTACTCTGTGCCTTCACCATTCTAGCAGGAATGGAGAAGTGGGACACTGGCCAAAGGATATTGGCCAATAGGAGACTAAAGTCAGTGGAGAGCCAGTGGGGAGATCTGAGGACCTGAAGGAGAGGAAGAAAAGAGGATGCACGGAGAGGAGGGTTTTACTAGGCGAGTTTTACTAGAGGCAGGTTTTCCTAGAGGCGGGTTTTCTAGACTGTAGAAAGGAGGGGCAGAATCAAGGTGCAGGTAACTCAGCACACAGTGGTGCTGTGGGGAGAACGCAGGAGAGGACAGGTCCACAAGGAAGATGGTGACAGGCGGGATGCGAGCATCTTGCAAATGGTTATAGCTTAAGATCTTCATCTGTCCAGTCGCCAACTATGGTCTGAGCACCTGCTACCCCCAGCTCCCATCCCCCAGCTGTCCCAGGACAGCCCTTGCTGAACATGCTTCCCCTGCCCATCTTGGGTTAACAGTCACATTGTAACCTGTTTCAGTGCCTTCCCCGCCTCGGCTGCACTGATCCAAACACAAAAGCTTAAACGTCCAGTGTGGGATTAACAAAGAAATTCCACAATTGGATTTCTTCTGGAGACATGAAATCTCCATGACTACAAGCAGTGATGAACCTGACTGTTTTTCTCTGAGAAAATGAAAAGGAAATGAATAGGCAGTAATGTAGAAATGCATCTCCCTCTGAAAGAGAAAATTCCCACCCTCAAAGAGGAGGAAAACACCGGCAAATGCCAAGTTAGCCTTAGGAAATCTGCTGAAGAGAAAACAGTGGTTTATGCAGGAAATATACTAAAGGAAGCACGCTGCTAACTGGAAATAGAAAAATGATTATAACGATAAAATCTTGGAGAATCTCCTCAAACAGCATATGGTCTTTTGACGGGGGGGTGGGGGGGGGTGGGGAATCATTTACCTTCTTTTTCAGAAACATTTTTAGGAAAAAGGTGTTATGGCAAACAGGTGGAAAAAAAAAACCATATGAGTGATGACCAGTTTAACTCATCCTGGATCATCCCATTCTTTTGAATGTTTTTTTTTTTTTTTTTTTCCAGGATGAATCCCATTCTTGGATACAAGCCACATGGTTGGTGGAACTGAACTCTGGACGAGGAATTATGAGGTTTTGAATGAGATCCAGGCTCTGATATGAACTACCCAGAACTCCTGCAGACGTTGCCGAACTACTTAGCTCTTGGGTTACCCTTCCACTTCAGAAATACAATCTATGGGACACTTCAAGATACTCAGAAAAAGAAAGAAAAGAACACTTGTTTTCAAAGCATTATTATTGTTCTCATCCATGATTCCATTTGGCCATTACACGTGATTTTAGTGTCTTAGGCATTGGGTTTCCTTTGAGTACAGAGACCCAGATTTCTCTAGTAGATCCCCTGATCTCGCACTCAAGAGAGCTGAAGGCTAAAAGGGTTAAGCTGTTGGTCGGAGTCACACGGTGGGCAGTGGCCGATGGTAGGTGACAGCCTTGGAAGGGAAATATGCAGAGGGTGCTGGATTTGAAGTTCCCAGGGATCTTACTTAAGTCATCAAGTGTATAATTGCTCTCCCCCTCCCATCATTTGACCAGATTGTTCTTCAGAGCCTTCTTCCTAATGATGTTCCACTGACTTTACAGCCTCGGTGAACACTCTGAATGACATTCGGGAGCACAGCAGGAGCCAAGGATGCAGACAGAACCCTGCATAGGAGGGTGGTAAGTCTACCACTGAATTAGGCTTCCCTTAATTAAGGGGCTTTGCGGACTGCCCACACAGGACTGCAGACCTTTGACTGCCCCCTGTAGAAAGCCAGAACCTTGAGACAGGATCCTTTTATTAATCTGTTTGTGTAAGAAATTACTAGCATTTTTCTCTGAGTCCAATGTGAACATCAGGGCTTTAAAGTCTGGGTTTTCAATGCAAGCCATTTAGTCTCCGAAAGTTTTCTCAATTAAAGGAAACAAAGTTAAAGGAAACAAAGCAGGCCAGGCCTGAGAGGGACGCGCACCTCTTTCTAACCCCAACTCCACCTTTCAGGGTCTCACACCTAAACAAATGAGTTCACTTCCCCAACTCTCCATTTCTTCACCTGGGAAATGGGGCGGATGCCATCCACAGTCGCTCTAGGTGGCTGCTGGGAGAACGAATTATATAAATTATATAAAAGCGCCTCACCCGGAACTCAGAATACACATTGCCTGATACATTTTCACTTCCCATCCCTTCATCTGTTTGCTCCCCAATTCCTAGCCCATTCCAACGTTAAGCCCTTGCTGCAAAACAACCCACAGCAAGCTCAACACTGAGAAATGCACATCTTAGCCTGTCTTCCACTGGCCCCTGTATCACAGACTCGGGCTACATCTGGGTAACCGAAGGCGGCAACTCTGACCAACACAAATTTGAGAAGTCTGAAGCCAGGAATCCTGCAGTGTTACCTAATACCCCGCAGTCCTATGAGCTCATAGGAAAAAGTCATTTTTAAAAAAAGCTATTTATTCCCCTGGGGGTTAGGGGAAAAGACATATTTTTAAATAACTAAATATCAGTAAGTTTCTTAATGCCGTTAATCTCTTACGCAGAATAAAAATAATTTGAAAAACATGCTGCTAATATTAGAGCCGGGAAGACAAAGCAAGAGTTCTGGAATGGTGATTTTCTGGTACAGTGACACAAAACAGATTTTTCTCTTTCTGTTTTTAGAAAATTACCTTAGCCCTTCTTCCCCCAGCAGCCTACTGGAGAACATCTGGAAAACATCCTCCAGCAAATCAGAGCCTATATTCAAGACATTTTGCAGAGGTGTTTTCTTGCCTTGCTGTTCCCCACTTTGTGGTGTGCACACAGGCCTCTTAGAGCAAAAGCCCAGCATGTTCTCCGGGGGGCAGTCTGTGAAGCTGGGGAGGGTGGTAGTCAGGCCACCCTTCAGAAAGCCAGTCTTCCCCAGGCCTGGGAGTGAGTGTGGCCACTCCGGAGCAAAAGCCCTGGGGCGGGTTCACATACCTAGGCACAAACACTCAAAGCTCTGCACATCTTGAGTTTCTCAGCCCTTTCATGTGGGCTCCCACTCCTGGTGGGATGACCAAAGCCTCAGCCACTTAACGCACTTCTCATTGACTCAGCCAAACTGCAATCCCACATTTTTCGAGAAGAGTACTGTGAGGTCCAAGAAGCCTTGTCGGATGCTGTTTCCTGGGACAAGATGGCCCTTGTGGCCAAGTAGAGATCAAGGCCTGTCGTTCCCAAATCCCTGGTCGGCTTCATCCTGATACTTGGAGGCTATAACCCATTGAACAAACACCCCTCTCCCTCCTCACTCGTACTGGAGAACCCTGATCACAGCTGCTTATCCACTACCTTGGTAGCTCTGGGCCCAGCATCAGGGTCACAGAAGGCTAGGGACATCGCCCTCTGGGCATGATCCACAGTGCTGTGGCAAAGCCTGACCTACCAAGGAAGGGCTTCGGGAGATGCAGGTGAAGTCACACATGGCTCTGGTCCCTATGTCCTGCTTGGGGTGTCTCTCCAGGGTGGGGACTTAGGGTAAGCAGGCTTCAGGACAGAGGTGCAATGTATCCTTAGCCTCTCTGATGACATCAAGCAGCAGCAGCCCCCTGAAGGAAGTCGGGTCACCATCTGATCGATCTCGGCATCCCTCACGAAGCCACCCTGCATGAACACTGACAGCTGTCAATCAACATCTTCAGAGTGGCTGACAGAGCTTGACAGCTAATCTCTATGTGGCAAATTTGAAAAGCAAGCTATGGCAGTTGGCAAGGGAGTCCACTCCGACGGTGAAGGGGCTCTTGGCAGCCTCGGATGGGATACCCCAGAGCTGCCGTCCGGCCAGCACCCCTCCCTGACTGCCCTCACCAATCTCTCCAAGGCACACACTAATGGTCATAGTAAAAGCAGGCCGTAAGTCACAGTAGGGCGCCGAAACTCCTCAAACAGTCCCATGCTGCATCCCCAAGTCAAATAAAGTTGTTTTGTATTATCCATGCCACAACACGTCCTTTGGTGCAGAAAACTTAGCTTTGGCCGTGTTTGTTTCTACAGGAAGAAATCGAGGGAGAAAAGAAACTGGAGGTTTTCTGGATGATTAAACTATCATAAAGCTTTCAGATACCCAATAGCCATCTGTGACAAATATGCTAAAACTCTTTTAAGAGTCAATCTTATCCAATAAGTCTTTTGTATGGCTGCAGGGCAACTTTAGTGATCAGTTTTGTGACTTTTGGCCACCAGGTTTCTCCTTGGGCACCGAAATCTAGATGTTCCGCCAACGTTTCACTCATAGAACCGTGCCTTAAAGCCCCAGACCAACATGGTATGAATTTGCTTTGTAAAATTCTGCAGGAACCTCCATCTTTAGGAGTGAAGTACAAAAGTTGCCTCACGTTTATCCTGGAACCTAAGAAGCTCCAAGCCAACTGCTCAGGAATCCTGGGGCAGCAAAGGTCACCCACTATGATTTCACTTAATCATTTATGCCCACTCTCTCACTTCAGAAAGAATCTTGAGATGCATTTAGATGTAGCTTTGATGCAACAGAATACACGTAAAAATGAGTGAGGATGTTTGGGGCCACTTAAAGATAAGACAGAAGCAGTGGTATGGCCAGGACAAAATGCACACACACCCTTGGCAAGCTAAAAGCTACATATTTGGCTCTGTGCTTTCTAGCAACGACTCGGGAAAAACTGGTTCTACGATTCATGATTTATCAAAAATTAAAAACATACCTCATAAGGAAACCTACCATAGGCAGAATAAGATGTCTACACTCCACTGTAGTCCCTGGAACCACGGACATCGTGTGAGGGCCTTTTTGCACATGTGATTATAGTTTTAGATCCTGAGGTGAGCAGAATGTCCTGCATCATCCAGGTGGGCTCAGTGTAATCATAAGATCTTTAAAAGTGGAGGAGGAAGGCAGATGAGGAGGTCAGATGCCATGTGCAAAAGACTAGACCAGCTTTTGCTGATTTTGAAGATGGGGCAGGGGCCAAGAGCCAAAGAGTGGGAAAAAGTCAAGGAAACGGATTCACCCCTAGAGCCTCCAAAAGGAGCTCAGTCCAGAGGGCACTTTGATTTCAGTCCGGTGAGACCTGTGCAGGGCTGCTGATGTCTGGAAAGGTAAGAGAATAAATCTGTGTGAAAGCCACCAGGTTTGTGGTAATCTGCCACAACAGCGACAGAAAACGAAAACACTACTAAATGTCAGTGCACAGGAGAGATTTTGAATATAGACTTTGAAAATGGACCAGGACCCGATTTCAACGCAGCCACTTGCTAAACATGGCGTTTGGGGTGAGTACCTTAACTTCCCTGAAGCTTCGTTTACTCCAGTTAAATGACAGTAAGTCCTTCAACACTACGAGAAGAGGACTCATCTGTCCTGTGTTTTCTGTTCTGCTCTGGACCAGCCCAGAAGGTCACACTGATCCTGAGACCTCTATGAAGCCCTAAGGTAGGGACAGCCACACTGACATTTTTCTTATAATTCATCTGCTAATAACTCGCCATATAAGATGCTTTGTCTTGAGATCAAATCCACCTGTTTGAGGTCTACACATACTCGATACACTTATGATTAACATCAGGCTCATTCCTACCATTAAGACCCAAGAGAGATGTCTCCTATGAGTCTTGCACATCCTCTAGCAGAGAAATGTGTTTTATAGGCCAATGGAGTCACACTCACGGAAACAGGTCAGAGCAATTCTACAGGTCACTACACGTGGTCCCCATATGTGACCCTCTACCGAGCTGGCTAGCATCAGGCCTGTATAAATGTAAAGGGGTGCCGTCTGTACGCTCAGAAAGAAGTGTCGCATGGTGATGTTTATAGCCAGAGAAACTGAACTCTAATTACTTTAGAGAAACACAGGTAAATTCTAGAAATTATCCCAAATGCCGTCTGGCCTCCTTCAGTCAAACCTCGCTTCTTTGGGGGGTTCCCAGAAGATGAAAAATTGAAATTACGCATGCTCTCTCGACTTTAATAATTTGCAAAATTCCTCCCCTTGCCCTTGCCCCCAGAGGACAAGCACTAAATACCTGTGTGGTACCTAAGTCCCAAGCTCCAAGCTCTGCTCAGCAGAATGTTAATTCACCTTCCGCACATTAAAGGAGCCTAACTTCTGCCTGCCCTGGGAGGAGGTGGGGAAAGAAGGTAAATGGATGTCTGAATGGCTCACAGCCTACACTTGCACAAACAGACTTTAAGCAGAAACATATGAAAATAAGATTCCCTATTAATCTTTAATAGGGTTGCAGACTTCCTAAGGAAAATTATGTTCAATAGTAAATATACACTAGGTCGTTTTTCTTCCAGGCAAGTTGTTTTAAGGTCAACAGAGACTTTGAGCTCTGCAAACAACTAGTCCCTAATATCTTCCTTCCTGGATGGGGCAATGCTCAGGAGACAGGGAATTGCGGTGTTACGCGTCAAAAGAATATATCACTTATTCCATTGCCATCAGAGGTTAATTCTCCCTTTTTCAGAAAATCTAAACTCCCTTTAGTAATCCATTCTCACTTTGCATATCCTCTGGTCAACAGTCGCCCCTCCCCCATACTCCCAGCTCCAATTTCCCTAAAGCTCTCAGCTGAATTTCAAAGAACATTTCTCCCTTTATTCTTTAGGGCCATGGAGCTGATTTCCATGGTCCACATAAGTTATTTTCTAGTAAACTGTCCCCTCAACCACTCTATCCAACCAGGTGGCCTTAGGGCTTCTTGTGACCCACTCACAGTGCTCTCAGGGGGGAGCTCCCCACCCCAGCTTTGCCTCACTGGCTCTGAGCCCCAAGGAGGGCGTCCATTTTGGCCTTCCCGCCCACATGTTCTCTCCTACATTTCCTAGTTTATGTCTTCACCTTGTTAATAGTCCTGTCTCCACCATAAGAAGATGAGCGCCCAGGATTGGCTTGACGTCTGGCACCAAGTAAATGTCTGGTAAATATTTCCTGAATGAGTGAATGAAGGAAGGAATGAATGAATCCCAAGTGCCACACACCGTGGCTCCAATCACCTATAGACTGATCTTCATCATGATGTCTTGGTGTTCGGCACGGAAGAGGAGAGGAGAAAGAGCGGCCCATGTCTAACTGCCCCAGACACGGTATTGACAACGACTGCATTCACTTCGACCCAGTCACTGTTGCGATGCTTCAGAGGCCTGCATCATTTAACACACAATAGCCTGACCCCCCGGGGTTAGCCTTATTTTACAGTGGGGGGCACTGGGACCCAGAAAGGTCAGCAATCAGCTCAAGTCATGGAGCTGGTAAGAGTCAGAGCCAAATTTTGAAAAGAAAACCACAGATTCTTAACCTCATACTCACCCCCACAACACTGATAGAGGAATGAATGTTCAATTTTTAAATTTGAGTTCTTGGACTTCTGCCGCCATTTTGATGTGAATTGCACATGCTTGAGGAGCTGAAATCTGATTTAAATGGATATAAGTGTTATTTACTAGGTCCAATAAAGTGTAATGACAGAATTAGTGGGCATTCTTTTTGTTTAATAATGCTTGCGGTTTAAAAACATAAAAAAATAATATCTGTTGTGACTGTTCAGCAGGGCTAAATGCAATCCCACGCCACAGCTCTGCAGAGAAACCCCTCATTGCAGGACTTCCCTCGCTGAGCACCTTCCTCCCCAGGCTGTGTATACAGTCGCCCCAGAGGGTACCACTGAAATCAGGAAATGAGGGGTACAAAAACTGGGGCTTCCCAGGCCCACAGGGAGAAGTTAATAGCACTCCCAACCAGCCTTTTCCTGACCTCAAAGAACATTCCTGAGGCCGGAGACAGAAGGCGCCTGGTAGGGGCTGGCCTGGCTGGGACCGTCTCCCTGCGTGCCTCTCCCGGAAAAGCAGACCCGTGTGTGGAGCCTCCCCAGAGCTTGTGTGTGGGCATAGTGGGAAGGGACAGGAGCCCTGGCGTCAGACCGTGCGTTCAAATCTCCACTGCCCCTGCTGCCGTGCTTCATCTCTGCATCTCCCCGTGTAGAAAAGGCAGAGACACTAACAGCGTCTCCTCCACAGGGCTGCGAGAAGGATTAAGGCCTGGAACCCACTTCCTGGCACAGAAAAAGGGCTAAATAGGAATGTTACTGTTATGACTCTCAAGGTGCTTTGCAATGTTGGCTCTTTCTCTCCCACCACAGGCCTAGGAGCAGGTAATGGGACAGATGTCTCTCCTCCTTTACATGAAAGGGCAGGTATAGAGGAATCCAGGAGATGATCAGGATCCTCAGCCAGCGAGGGCCAGACTCTGCACGCAAATAGGACTTCGACTGGGTTCGGAAGCCACCTGAGGCCATCACACGCGCCCCATGTGGCCAAGGAACACTTGGCCTAGCTCCCTCAAGAGGACGGTCTCCCAGAATCCTGTGGACGATATTTGGTGGCACCTCTTGTATACCCGGAAAACACCGCTTCTGTCTTCTCTGAGCCTGGGGATGCTGGGGAGCAGCCCAGGGAGCCCCGCGCCTGGGGCTTTCGGGGTGGACTCCTAAGGGTGCATCGGCAACCAGGTACCCGCGGCAAAGATGCTCCTCTTCGGCTTCATTGTCCAGTCCCAAGCACAAGCTGGCACAGGGCTTCAACCTTCCAGGGACCACTGAATACCTCCAGTGCAAGACACCGTGTGTGAGGTGGCGGCCATGGGGGGATAGGGTCAAAGACAGACAAAGGGCTCCTTCGGGATATGGCATCTGGCCTCCCGCCACCGGTACCATCACTTTCCCTCTCTTACGATCGGCAGTGAGCTAGGGGTGAGACGTCACCGTGCACCGTAAAGGCCAAGCTTCAAGGACACCTCGGCCCGTGGAACCACAGCACTTCTGAATCGGAAGCATGCGTGTGTATCTGAGTAATCCACATTACAACCCCATCACGGGCACTGCCCATCCACACTCGTCACAACCACAGATGCTTCCACCTGGAAAACGTGACAAGAGCCACGCAGAGCATGGTGTGTTAGCTGTCTTCATTTGAACAGTTCGGGTCAAAGATGGCTCCAAAGGTCAGTTTGGAAGGAGGATTCCTTTTCAAGCGATTACCTTGAAGCCCTCTGTTTTATTTTGCATTTGCAGCCATCACTCCGCCAAATGAATTCCAATCGCAGGCCAAGCTCGGCCTATGAATAAGGAACCGTCTACATCCTCTGTGCAAAGGAGGCCACTGTCCCCTGGCAGAGGGGCTGCTCAGGCAGTGACTTACTAGCCATTTCTCAATGTCCTTGGTTTCTGAGGAGCTAATACTCAGGCCGGTATCAGAGCCTTTCACACCGGATCCCCACAGCCTTCCGAGGAGAGCCTGATGTTAGTGCAGCACAGAAACTCTGAAGCGTTGTCTTCACCCTGCTGCTGCCACCGTGGGGCTGACAGCCCACAGCCCAGCCACAAGGTACTATCCTCTCTGACCCTCATCAGTGCCCAACCAGTCCGACCTGGCTGTGCAGCTCCTTCTCACCCCCAGCTGTGTAGACCCCTTTGAAAGCAGGGTAAGACACCTCCACCAATGTCACTTGGTCCACATTCTTGTGCCTCTCCAAGTGCGGACTCAGGCAGTATCACAGGGAATGTTCTAGAAGTGCAAAATATCAAGCCCCACCCCAGACGTCAGGAATCAGAAGCTGATCCCAAAGCAGGCTCACGCTGGAGAACCACTGCTACAGAGCGGGGGTACCTGGGAGAAGTTCCTGAGTCCAGCTCTCCTCCCTCTCCTGGGAGGGTTCACTCTGTTCTGATGCCTCACTTGCATCTGATCCTCTGGGTCCCTCAAAGCATGTGGCACTCCAGTCCTGCAGAGCCAGTGAATGAACCAACCACTGGCCAGTATGCAAAGCAAGAAGCACACTTTTTCAAGCCATATACCTTATTTTTAGCTACAAATGTTTTAACTTGGATTTCTGAACCTGGAACGAGGAAGAGGTATTTCCCATTGGGCTTTTGTCTATTTCCAGGGAAAGGTTTTCTAGAAAGGTTTCTAGCAGTGTCAAGATCCTTTGCTGGAGTGAATATTCTTGGAGAGAGGGCATTCCCTCTCCCCCAGACGTCCAGCCTAAGAAGATCAAAGCTGTCAGATGGAGCCAGCTAATTCTCCAGCAGGAATTTCAACCGCTGAGCGCTCACCAAAAAAACCTCTGACCTCCAGGTTCCTGACATTTGCAACTCTAAGGGTTACCCCTGGTCCAACGTCATTATAATCCATTAGCTCTCGCCATGGCAAATGATCCCCTGAGATGGCTCACCTCAAGGTGTACCACCCCACCCAGCATTCCAAGGAGCAGAAGTTTACCTGTGATACGAGCTCTTACCTAGGAGAAAAGTGCCAGTGAGTCTTTCTGGACACAGACAGATTTTGCCCAGAGTTCTGCCTGCCTGAGCCGAACGTGACACTGAACCCCTCTGGCATGCCAGAACGGAGAAGGAAGGGCTGTCCGTGAAGGTGCTGCCTGTCAGAAGGGCATCTCTTGGAGCAAGAAACCAAGCTGGGCCCGGTGTACCAGCCTGCCACACGGCCCCAGAGTGACGGCTGACCGGAAGCTCTCAGCCGTTCTGCAGCCGTTCTGCCAGAGCTCTGGCACCCGGCTCCTACTCGGCCCAGCCTCACCATGCTGACCTGCTGGAGGTGAATGGGCTGGGCAAGGGCTGTCACACACTCAGGGTGTCTTAGTTCAAGGGTGCGGCAGGAATGTTTGCGCACACACGCGCGCACACACACACACACACACACACACACACATACACCCATCTAGCCCAAGATTATTCTGGTCCTTCTGTTGTGGCAGCTGTCAGTATGAGATCTAGGGAACCTGGCATCTCAGAGAGCCTTTTAGGGTCCGTGAGGTCAAAGCTGTTTTCCTTCCCATGCTAAGTTCTTATTTCCCTTTCTTTCTCCCGTGTTCTCACGAGAGTACCCTGTTCTTCCAGAAGCCCCATGACGTGGGATGCCGCAAAAGATTGAATGCCTGAGCAGATAGAAGGTATAAGGCTCCAGGTGTCCTGAGGCCAGACACTAGATGGTAAAAGTGTAAAACAGGGCCATACTTCTCCCTAAGTTGTTTTGTTTTGGAAATACAGTGATTTTTTTTTTAATAAAAATCTGTTCTCTTATTTATGGTAACAGGGAACAGGACTTCTTGGTGTTATCTTTTTTTCTTCGTGTCATTTTTAAATGAAGTAATAAATATGTAAACTTTTCTTCACCTTTGATTCTCAGTATAGTGTCAACAGATTTTATCCCACGCATACAAAACCCCCTGGGAGTCTCAGTCATTTTAAGTCATTGTAAAGGAGTCCTGAAACCAAAAAGTTTGAAAACCACTGTTATTTTTTAAAATTTTAAAATATTTAGTCATTTTTGAGAGAGAGAAAGAGAGAGAGAGAGAGAGTGTGTGAGCAAGCGGGGGAGGGGCAGGGAGAGAGGGAGACAAGCAGGTTCCAAGCTCAGAGCTGTCAGCACAGAGCCCGACACGGAGCTCAAACCCATGAACCATGAGATCATGACCTGAGCCAAAGTCAGACACTTAACTGACTGAGTCACCCAGGCGCCCCACGAAAACCACTGTTTTAACGAGAAGTGAAAAATGTTTGGTGAGGGGCACGTAACTCGACTCCACACTCACGGAGCGTCTTCGGAAAAGTATGTGAGCGGTTTGCAAGGGGCACACAGGTTGTGACAGAAGCAGGCGGCCCCCTCTGGGCTTTCGTTCCAGGGACACCACTGTGTGAACTCCTCATCTGTGACCGGGGGGCAGAGGATGGCGACAGCCCCGTTTCGGAGGTTGCGGCGAAGCGCTCAGCACGGCATTCGGGACACGGCAAATGCCACACAAATGCTGCCCTCCTCGTCATCACCTTCATCACCGTCACCGCCATCCACACATTCCTGTCATCCTGTCCCCGGCTCTGTAGATTCTGGGTTCCTGAATAACGAGCCACTCTGCCCCCAGTCGTGGCTTGCTTCCTAATGGGCTGACAGGATGATTCACAGCACAGAACCACCCAGGGGACAGGAGGGATCGGTCTCAGTGGCACTGAGTCAGTCACTGCCCTTTGCTGGATCGCTCACATCACTGACTCAGACGCAAGCACCTCTAAGAACCCTTTATCCACAGTGACTCTGGGTCACTGAAGTGGCACGTGCCCCTGGAGGCTGCCAGGGGTCCCCCCACTGCCTATTCAATTGCAACAATAGTGAATCTAGCACTTGAGGCCCAACAGTCTCGTGGCCACCTCCGCCCGTGTCTCACTGCGTATCTTTGTATGTCAATAATTGTCTATTCTGGACAGGAACGTTCTTGGGATGACACACGCTCCAAACACCTCTGGACTCCGTCTACCCCCGCCTCTGCCCCCGTGCTTTTCCCTGACGGTGCCACACTGGAGAGACGGTGATGTGGAAAGCTTGGCAATACGGCCTCGCCTTGGCATTTCCACATGCTGCTTAATGCCGTGGGTGCATACAAGTGTAAAGCAGTAAGAATCTATCCCCCTCCACCCACCAGTCCTCCTTTAAAGGTCTCTGCATGCTACTGGGGGGAAGGGAATGTTATATCTGGGTTTCCAGCTTTTTTTTTTTTCTTTTTTTGGTCCTCTATGATAACAACTTACAGAAAGAGCAAGGGACATATTTCTTGAGTGTTTGCTGTGTTGGGGGGCAGGCACCCCCAACTGCTGATTCGTTGGCATAGATACCAGCTGCCCATGCCCTAGCAGAACCAGGGCACCCGCCTAGGTCCACCTCACTCACCAACAACACTGACAACCACTGGGAAAGGAGGTGGGGGAAGGCCCAACTCCAGCCTGGTGTGCAACTTTTCACACTGATGGTTCTTTTCAATTCTTGTTTTTCTTGGATGCAAAATTTTCTGCCTAATTAATTGCTTTTGGAAATTACAGGGCGATTTCCCATTCACTGAGTTGGAAATACCCCATAGAAATGTAAATGCCAATGTGACTGTGGGATACCTAACTTGGGGTGATGCCTGAGTGGGGATCTGGGGTCGCCTGGGCGGAGCAGGGCTCCAAGCCGGGCTATGAGACCCAGGCGCGAGTCATACACTATAGCTCCCCCGCAAACGAGGGGGCAGATTTCCTCACACAGAAATGAGACTGCTCTGGGTCATGGACCGTGGGTACTTCTGTCAAGTGCAAACTGTGCATGACTAACAGAAACCTTGTCTCCTGTGGACGGCAAGGACAGAGAGGTAACAGCCTCAGCTTATGGGGCCAGCATGCTGGTCAGCATAGGATGCCCTTGGACCCCAAAACTTATTGGTCTGGACGAGAGGGTAGCCCCCCGGGAACACTGAGGTCTCCCCTTTCCCATTCTTTGCTCAGTGGATGAAACTGTTTGCAAAAAGAGCTGTATGAAATGGAAGCAACCCTTTCCTTTGGAGTTAAAAAAGAAAGAGATCATAAAATCTGTGTGGTTGGCTTTAGGTGGGCTCGAGGAGAAAGCCAGTTTGCTTGCCTGTGAACTTCACGGGTTTAGTATGTGAAATGGCTGCTGGGCAGAACAGAAGGGTCCCCTTTGAAGAGGAACAAGCCGCACAAAGCAGCAGAGGGGATCGTTTGGGGCTCCTCTCAGCTGCCAGCAGCTGACCTCTAGGGCCTTCCCACCCATCCCGACTTCAGCACTTTCGAGAAGGACTCCACATCTCTCGTCCACCACCATTTTTACCAGTGCTGCGGTCACGATGCTATTCACAAGATGGAGGTTTTCCTCTGATTAATGACACGGCCACAGGGCAGGGAGAAGGTAGGAAGGCAGACACCTGGGTGACCCCAACCTGGTGACATAACCATGGATTATTTAGAGCTCGCTGTCACTCTGTGACAGCAAAGAATTCATCTCCCGTGAGGTACACAGCCAGGTCCCTGATTTCTGCCGCCTTGGGGTAGGTGAGGGTTGAGGACTCTGAACTCCCATGACAGTTTGGCAGGGACTTATGGAGTATGACCAGGTTAAGCGGGAGCTACTGGGTGACAGGCACATGACTCACACATCGAGACCCTCGAGGCCAAACAGACTGTGCTCAATAAATGCGCCCTGAGTGAATGATTGAGTTAACAACAACAACAACAACAACAACAACAACAACAACAACAGAATAAACCAGTGTGGTACAAGAGGATTTTTCTCCTACCTGTAGAAACAACTCTTGTCATCAGTAAGCTGTCACAGAGAAAGCTCCCTGTAATAAGCAATGAGTGCTCAAAAGGAAATTAGATAAAGTAAGAGCTTAATGAGCATGTATTACCTGAGTAGATTTTTCTTTAAATGATGCTAGGGGGTTCTGACGGACATTATGTCCTCACTGTCTGCTAAAACTGTCTTTAAAATTGGTGCTGTCTTAGTTACTGAGCCATGAAGAGTGTCTAGATTCAGAGGCTGGCTGGAATTATCATTCTGCTTGTCTGGAACTAAAGGCAGTAAGGCTGAACAGTGTGAGAACATTGTATTCTTGTCACGAAAGACAATCATTTGGAAAAAAAATGACGGAAACCAGGTTTTCGAGTTAGCAAGACCCGGTTGACCCCCACCTCCTCCACGCAGGAGCTGGGCCATCCCTGGGCTCATTGCTCCATGGGCTGTCCCCCCGCAAGGCAGCTGGGAAGATTAGAGACCACACTTACGCAGCGTTCTCAGCGCTGCTTATCATCAAGGCGCGGTGACTGGGTTGTCGCTTACATCGCACCTTCCTCACACCCACAGGCCCGGGCCCCTGTCCCATCAGTGCCATGCTTCTCTCTCCCAGGCTGCACATCCTTCCAGCCCAGATGGCAGCTCCTCTAGGAAGCTGTACTGACCCACCACTCTGAGTGAGCTGTTCTCACCTTTGTTCTCACTCTGTTCTCCCGAAGCACTTTGTATCTTCCTGGCCACAGACTACCACGCCAGCCTGTAATGACTGGATGTGTGCCTGCCTTCCTTGCTGCACTATAGGTGAGAAGCTGGGTTTTCACTCCCGGCACAATAACTGCTAGCCAGTTGGATGGATGGATGGATGGATGGATGGATGGATGGACAGATGGGTGGGTGGATGCATGGAGGCACAGATGGGTGGGTGGATGCACGGATGGATGAACGGATAAATGGGCAGAGAGTGGGTGGATGGATGGGCAAATGCATGGATGGATGGATGGATGGTCAGACAGGTGGGTGGATGGATGGATAGACAGGTTGGTAGATGCATGGATGGATGGACAGATAGGTGGGTGGGTGGATGGATGGATGGATGGATGGATGGACAAACAGTGGTTGGGTGGATGGACAGATTTCCTGTGTTCAAACCAGTGTTACTCTGAGTTCTACTCCTTTTGCCTCCAAGTGACTGACACCCATGCTCACCACACTTTTCTTCCTAAAATTCTGTTTTCCCTCAGATTTGCAGAGGGCTTTGCTTGGTTTTCCAACTCTCTAACTTCTAATCTCTATAAGGTCTCTTTAGACATGTTTACCATAAACCTGGTGTTTGTAAGATTCAGTCTTCGGTCTATTTCTCTTTTCACCACCTTTCCCTGGGAAATAAATCCTATGATGTATCTTCAACAACCTCTGTGTTGATCATTCTAAAATCTACTCCTAGCCCCTTGTCTGAGACCCATTCATGTTTTAAATGTATCCATTCATTTACCTATCCAGCAAACATTTAGTAAGGACAGGGTATTTTCCTGGGCACAGTTTTGGGCACTTAGGATGTATCATAGATCTATCCTAACTGTGGAACTTATATCCCAGTGAAGAGGAAAACAATAATCAAAACAAGTAAGTAAACTGCATAATGTGTTAGAAGGTGATCAGTGCTTTGAAAAAGGAGAGCAAAATAAGGTTGGGAATGTGCAGGGGACACACAGCATTAAATAGGAGGTGGTGCGAGCCTCATTAAAATGAGATTTAAGGAGAGTTGGAGGTGTGGGAGTTTGGGAGCATCTGGAGAAAGAGTGGTTATAGCAGAGGGAACAGCTAGAACAAAGGTCTAGGGGCGGGACCTGCCTGGTGCATTCGAGGAAGCAGAGACATCCAAGACAGGATGGCTGGAGAAGAGGCCAGAAAGACAAGGGCAAAGGGACAGTTCCTGTGGGACTTTGGGGCCACTGAAAGGACTGTGCCTTTCTAAGTGTCTAAGTGTCTGGCTTTACCTCTAAGTGTCTGGCTGTAGGAACCGTTCATCTCCATGCAGAACACAGACATCCTTGTGCACTGCAGACCCCATCTGGTTTCTTCTGAGCTTAGCACTCCTTCCCTGCCTCTAGTAGTAGACTCTGCTGACCGTGGCTTCCAGTGGGTCAAAGTATACATCCCCTCTCACCTCAGCGGCTGGGCCAGGGATGGGCACATGCCACAACCAAGGCCAATCAAAGTCCTTAAATGGAATTTTTCTAACAGGTTGCAGTGGGGAAGCATCTGTCCGTCTTTAACTATGAGATTATAGGATATGTGCATGGACTTGCGGGTGGCAGCACTCGTGGAGAAACAGGACAGGAGAAAAATGCAGGCCGAGGGAGCAGCGAGGTAACAGTGCAGTGCTAGTGACACGGTGCCCTCCGTTCTGGTCGTGTTCAATGACCCTGCCTTCCCAGTCCTATGAGTTAATGCCCTAGAAGCTTAAGTTAGGTTTCTCTCATGGACCGAAAGAGTCATGAAAGTGTCAAACACAGCATGGCCCAAACCATTCATGGTCCTCTTCCCCTACCTCTAACCCAAGAGACAAGTCCATCCCTCCTTCTTCTGTTCCCCATCCTGGCTACTAACACCATCATCTGCCAGGCCACCAGGCTGCAGAGACCCACATTAGCCTCTGTCTATGCCAGGCGCTCAGCAAATCCTCAAGTCCTTCCTTCCATGGTGCCTCAAGTTTTCCAACTATCATTCTGTTCTCCTGGTCACCTCTCCTCCAGTCCACCACAAGAATCTCCCACCTGCTCCCTGGACTCTTCCCAAGCTGATTCTCCTCCACCCTACAACCCAGAAGCCCTTTGAGGCTCAGCTGCCCATGTTTCTCTCCCCTCATAAAGCTTCGATGGACAAAGTCAATACTTCAACATGGCACTGGAGGTTCCCAACCCCTTGCCTTTATATCACACTGATTTTTCTCCCTCCAGGAGAGTCTCCAGGCCCATACCTCCCACCTCTACCACCCAAACCCACCTCCCACCTCTTCCTCCCCAAACCCAGAGCCTTCCTTCTGCTTGACTTTCTCTGCTTCTCTTCCATGATGTTCTTGGCTCCTGAGACCCTCCGTGATGACACCTCCTTCCCCTAAGAAATAGGGGGCTCTTTCTTTGGGCTTCCTGGGCAGACTGCATTCCATCCCTCTTCTACTCACTTTCACGAATTCAAAGATGGTAAAAGACGGTTCTGATGCCAAGACTCCATGTGTCCACACGTATCTAATAACTGACAGAATGTGCAAATATAAAGAAAGGAGTCTGTGATTCTTTCTGTCTCGGGGCCAAGAATGGCAAAAGTGAGTCCGGTGAGGACGTGGGCAGGTGAAGGAAGGAGCAAAGGAACTGAAGCAGGGACTCCGAGCTTTGGGCAGGCACAGGGAAGGGGCTGGCTGGAGAGACAGAGAATGGGATGTAAATCTAGACAGGCATTTTTTAGCGACAGGCTCCAGCAGTGGCAGACAAATGGCTCCACACCGGCCTCTGCCAAAAGAGAGATAAGGAAAGAGATACGAGGTGACAAGATAGAGCAAGTTGTAGCAGGCTCTCGCCTGATTCACAGCTCGGGTTGCCCCTCTGAGCCCAGACGATGGTGAGGCCCGGATAAGGCTTAGCTGGTGCTGAACGGCCACTGGCTTCCTCAGTGCACAGGCTGGGGGTGGGGGCCTGGAAGACCCAACAGGAAGCTGGGGTCAAAGAATGTGGCAGCGGATTTTGGAGGACATCCTTGCTCTTCTCAGGATCCTGATCAATCCGCTGCCTGCACACAGGAGCTCCCCCTCAAGGGTCCAGGCGGCTCCCAGCACACAGGCTGGGCGGCAGGCTGCTCGAGCAGGTGGGGGCACATTAAAAACCTAGCCGTTCGGCACTCCGAATGCATTGCTAAAGACACCCATGTAATCATTTGAAGTAAAAATTGCTCAAATGAACTGGAAAATGTTTTACTTGTATTTTCTCATATCCCCGAACCTTTCTTTCCATGGTTCAAAAGTTTGCATTGTCTAATTGCTGATTTCCATTTGTGAATGAATCAGCGTAAAATAAAATTAAGTACCAAATTAATCTACCCATCTAGTTTTAGGCATTAATTATCCTTTGAGCCATTTTCTCCTGTGCTTGCCGCATGTCAAGACAAGCCCAGATACAGTAATACAGGATCCAGTTTTCAACTCGGGAATGCAGCCGAAGCAGCGGAGGATGTCCTTGATTTCTGAGAACCACAGTGTGTGGTGGGAAGGAGATCTGATTCCAGGCAAATGAAACACTCCTCACCTTTTAAAGGTGCACTAACACTGTCAGCCCAAGTAAGTTACTGGAGCAGAAATCTGCTGCGTGGTTTTGTGATGTGTTCTCCGGTTGTCCAGTTAATAGATTAACAGCAACACATCTTCTCGAAGTATAACACAGTCAGCCCTAGGGCGAAAAAGTGGTGCTGGCTAGGGCAGTATTTTGAAAATTACATATGCTGTTCCTCTGGAACTGTACCTGAGAGGCCTTCCTGGTTCTGCTAAAAACAAACAAAACAAAAACCAGGCCTCCAGGACACAATTATAGAATCCTCAGTCCCTGGGGAAAGACAGAACCATATACCTGGTGACTTGATCAAAGCCACCACTCCTGGAAACTATATGGGGGCACAGAGCCAGGGTGCCAGGGGAGTGAACAGATCTCCTGCCGGGCCCCAAGAAATCCTTGGGATCAGAGGGCTCAGAGGCCCTGATACCCTCTCTTCTGAGCTTCAGCATTATCAGAATCTTTCTAGAAGGAATGAGATATCCTTGACCAACCACTATTTCACCTTAAAAAGAAGGAACTTCCACAATGCGTGACAACATAGATGAACCTGGAGGAATTTATGCTAAGCGAAATAAGCCAGTCACAGAAGGACACATACTGCATGATATCTCTTATATGAGGTATCTAAAATCATCAAACTCATGGAAGCAAAGAACAGAATTACGGGTGCTGAGAGATGGGGAGGGGGGGAAGCAGGGTGCTGCTAATCAGTATGCATAAATTTCAGTTACACGAAATGAATGAGTTTTAGAGATCTGCTATAGCACACTGTGCCTACAGACAACGGTACTGGATCTCGCAGCCAAGGAGGAAAGGAGGAAGGGAGGCAGGAAGAGAGGGAGGAAGGGAGGAAGGGAGGAAAGAAGGAATGCAACATTCACTTCCAAATGTACTTCCGGTAAAGCGAAAAGTCTCAGATACAACGTGTTTAACTCGGTGGGCTGGCTCCGGCTGGAACCTGTTAGGGCCCCACCCCCAGGGCACAATGTCAATGCTTTGGGAAACTGGTTATATACTGAGTAGGAACAGAGTTCCCCTGGTGCCCCAGGATGCAGCACCTTTATGGCTTGTGCAGAATGGCCCAAGAAGGGCACAGCCACCAAACCACCCAGCCTCCTCCAGGTCGTTCTCAACAGCGACACCATGAGGCAGCACCGAGAGCCACAGGCAGTAAGCTGCTCAGTAGCCTTAAGCTCCCTCTTTTCCTGGCTTTCCAGGTACCAAGGAAAGGAATCAGAGGGTCCACTGGCAAGGGAGGCAATGTGCTTCAGGGGAAGAAGGTGAGCCTTTTAACTTTCATCACGCCCTTCTCATAATACCTCTGCGTTTGCTTTTCTGTAGACAAGCTTGGAGGCCCCAACCACCCCAAGAGGAAAGGAACCGGTCAGCTTCTCTAAAAGGGAAAGGAAAAAAAAGAAAAGAGTCAAAAGGGAAGGCTCAAGTTGCGACTCCTCTGTTTGAAGGCACAGGGCAGGAGAGAGACGGGTTTTGTGCAGAGGCACCGCTGGACCCCGGCGGAAGGAGCCCGTGTGCCTCGAGTTGGAAACTATTAAGGGCAGGGGAGTTTTAATGATCCGGAGCGGCTCCGACAGCCACCGATGTAGAGATGGAAACGGAGCATTTGAAAAGTGTGAGCTTTCAAAGAAAACTGTTTTTAGGAAGCAATGTCTCCTCTCGCTGTCCCTTTCCTTTGGGAATACTTCAAGGAGGTCTCAAGTCATCCTATCCGCGGTGCCTCCCTCTCTCTGAGTGGGTAAGGGTCAGGGTACCTGTAACGCGAAACCCCGAGGCAGCCCCAGCTCCCGGGAGTACCAGCTGCTGCTCTGGGCAGTAGTAACTACAAGGGCCTCATCAGGATGGACGGAGGAGAGACCGAAAGAAGGCATAAATTGAAGACAAGATTAATAAAATCTGATGAAAGAAAACACCCCTAGTCTCCCCAGCAGCTTAAGTTACATTTACCACATCTGACAGGGAGGAGGTAATCCTCAGTAAGAAGTCGAGGCTCTGGAAAGAAATTATAGGCTAAATAACTTAGCGATGGGTACCACCGGGGAAGTTGCTGATTCACCTTCCCAGGGAAGACTCAAGACAGGCTACAAAGCCCATCAGCTCCCACTGAGACAAATTTCACTTGGTAGGGCCCCTGGGTCATCCGGCATCTGGATTCCCAAACAGCCTTCCAGTTATTCAGGCCACCACCCCACTGCACGGCAGCCGCGGTCACTGCACCCCCCACCTTGGTGTGACCAGGCACCGTCAGTTATTAGGCAGGACTGTCCCCGCTGTTCCCCCCGTACATTTCTGCCCCATTCCGCTGAGGCCACTCTCCGCTGCTGAGGTTGTCTCAAAACACAAATAATTCCTGGAACTTTCTCAGTAGATCAGTCTGAGCCCCCTGCTCTCTGCACGTTCCTTCTGCCATCTGCCCCAGAACGCCCCAAGTTCCCAAATTTCCAGCTATTTCTCACTACAGCTCAGCAGAAAAGCAATCCCACTTGGGTAATTCACTCCAGCTCTCCAAGGATTCTCTACATTGAGAAGAGCAGGCCAGGCAATGGACTCAGGATGGGCTCTCAGCCTGTGCAGGAGAGGTCACAGATCTCCTGCAGAGCTTGCGAGACAAACCTCACAGTGATAAGGGAAGTCTCCATCATCACCCGCCTCTCCCACCTCCCGGCCACGGCTCGCTGGGCTCGCCCACAGCTCCGTGCCCTCCCCATACAGCTTCCTGTCTTGAGGCCACCTGGCTTGGACCCATCAGAGAACACCAGTAACATCTACCGTAGAGACAGGGAGGAGCTGTAGCTGGCTGGCTTTCAGCCAAGTCCGGTACCCAGAAGAGGGATCTCTTCTGTTTGAAGACTAAAGGGGGCCCAGGAACTTGAGTTTCAGATCCGGGAGTCTTCGCAGGAGGGCAGTTCCTGGGGCGCCTGGGTGGCTCAGTCGGTTAAGAGTCCAACTCTTGGTTTCAGCTCAGGGCATGATCTCACAGTTCTGGGTTCGAGCCCCACGTTACGCTCCATGCTGACATGCCTGCTTTTTCTCTCTCTCGATCTGACTCTCCCCCACTCACATTCCCTCTTTCTCTCTCTTTCTCTCAAAATAAATAAATAAACTTAAAAAAAAATGAATCTCTGCTCTCTCCCAACCGGCTCTTACAGCTTCTTCCCTGTGCCTTACTCCTCAGCTACATTGATCTCCCGCAGGGAGGTCTTCTACTCCCTGGCTGAGCAGCTTCCCCAGGTTATGGCTGGACACAGGCTCTGCCCCTTCCTTCTAGCAAGCTGTGTCCCTGCTTCTAGCTGATAGCTAAGAAAATCTCAGGGGAGCAGAGGCCTCGGAGTGAGAGAGTCCATGGAGAAGTGCACTGTGGGAGCACCTGGCTCATCCCAGGGCACAAAGGGTCATCGACGTTCTTCCCCACACGGCGAATCACCTGCTCCCAACAATAACAACAACAAGGGGAAGGACATTACTTCCAGAGAAACCTTCAGCATGGGAGGAATCCTGCAGATAATGAGGCTTTTTAATTGTCTTTGGTCACTATTGGAACTAGTTTAAGCGGAGAATGGGCTGTCGTTCTATCAGAATAAAACTGGCCAGAAACTCAGCTCACCAGTATCTTCAAAATATGACATCCCCCGCCCCTCTCCACCGTTGCTCTCTGCTCTTTAGAAATGGGGAGCCTCTGGGGCGCCTGGGTGGCGCAGTCGGTTAAGCGTCCGACTTCAGCCAGGTCACGATCTCACGGTCCGTGAGTTCGAGCCCCGCGTCGGGCTCTGGGCTGATGGCTCAGAGCCTGGAGCCTGTTTCCGATTCTGTGTCTCCCTCTCTCTCTGCCCCTCCCCTGTTCATGCTCTGTTTCTCTCTGTCCCAAAAATAAATAAACGTTGAAAAAAAAAAAAAAAAAAGTGGCATATGAGTTAATGTTTCTTAATGGGATTCAGACAAACGATAAAATGAAGCCATACTGTGTTTGATTTAGAAGTTAAACAATTTTCGGGGCGCCTGGGTGGCGCAGTCGGTTAAGCGTCCGACTTCAGCCAGGTCACGATCTCGCGGTCCGTGAGTTCGAGCCCCGCGTCGGGCTCTGGGCTGATGGCTCAGAGCCTGGAGCCTGTTTCCGATTCTGTGTCTCCCTCTCTCTCTGCCCCTCCCCCATTCATGCTCTGTCTCTCTCTGTCCCAGAAATAAATAAACGTTGAAAAAAAAAAAAAAAGAAAAGAAATGGGGAGCCTATAAGAAAACAAGTACACAGTCACACTCTCATCTCCTTGCCCACCTGTGAACATTTGTTGAGTGCACAGGATTTTGTCAGAGATGGTGTCTGGAGGCTCCTGGCTCTACCCTGGGGATACAGTGCACCTGTCGTCAAAATGACGCCCCGTCCGCACCTCCAGCCCGGGATCCAGCCTGCACGTCTGAACGCAACACTATCATCGCCTCAGGCTGCAAAGACTCAGGTCTCTGCTTATCAAAATCTGCCTGCATCCATCAGCAACTGAATGCAACCCTAAGTTCTAGAAGGACACACATCAAATTGTTGACAGTGGCAGCTGAGGGCAAGTGGGAGCAGAGGGGAGGGGGCAGCTACCTAGTTCTTTCTTCCTTGTTATTTTTTTTTAACACGGAGAATGTGTTCGTGGATTCCTTCAGACATTAAAATAAATGAACGACGTGGCCAAAAAGGAAAAGGAAGGTACTGTTTTCAGCAACAAGGCAGGGCTTAGCAGAGGGTTCTGATGCGGGTTGAGATCCAGAAGCATGACCGAACAAGAGGGTGCCCGCTTTTCTTAGCCGCAGGGATGACGCAACAGCCCAGAACAGACCCAGGCATTCTGGAAGTTCTCTCCAGGGCTGGACACAGTGCCTCTCACTGGTCTCTCCCAGGTTTCAGACCCTGACAGTCAAGAGCCCCCATATCTGCAGCCCACCCCTCCCCTGACCCAATTAACCCGTTAAGATCCTTGGAAGCAGCTCAGAGCTTTGCTGAGCCAGCACAAGCCTTTAAGTCACCTGGCCTCAGGTGACCCTCTGTGCTTACTAAGCACCTCTCAAAGCTTTTCCCAGGTTAACGAGAGGAACCTTCCCGACCAGCTTCTGAAAAACCCTGTGTCAACGCAGAGGTCAGTTTCCGGCCAATCCGGTCCACCGCCTGCCCTCCCCTCAGCCTCACCCATCCCCCCCTCCCGTTTCTGAAACTCAGAAAACAGGAGCTTGGCCACTGAAGCCGCCACAAAGGTTCTCCTCGCCGGCTCGTTAATCACCCGGCTGCCGGAGCCCGCTTACCTGCAGATGTAATTCGTCTTGCACGAGTCCTGCAAAGTCAGGCAGTTGGGTTTCTCCCTCTCCTCGTAGGAGCACACGGGCACGATGGTCTGCCGCCTCCGCTCCGTGCACGCGATGTCCCGGCAGGAGCAGAAGAGCATTCCGTAGCTGTGCTTGGCCGGAACCTTGTCGAAGAACTGCCGCAGGGCCTTGTGGCACTTGCGCCGGTTGCAGACCTCGTTGGACATGCTGGTGGTGCACGGGGTGATGTACGCGGACCTGTACTTCTTACAGGTGTCGTCGAGGTTACAGGCCTTGGCGGCGTCCAGGCAGTTGTTCCCTTTGGGAACGTGCTCCACTGCAAAGGAGAGAAAGGCAGGTGTGATCGCAGTGCCGGGCGCCTGGCCACGCACACTGCCTGTCTTCACCGAGGTCCGGCCTCTTCCCTGGCGCTGCGGCGAGCTCTGATCAACTCTGTGTTTTGAAGCGAATAGGTAAGGAGTTCACGACAAGGAGAAAATAGAAGGTGTGCCAAGGCTGGGGACCCAGGGCAGCCCACAAGTCCCTAGTGCTCCCTCAGATGCATAATTAGGCGGTACGGAGCGAGGCCAAACGAGGGAAGGTTGCTTAGGCACCTGCCTGACTACGTGTAAACAAGGCAACAGGAGAATAAGTTTCCAGCTCCTGGTCGGTAAACTGAAATTAGGAGAAAAGAAAAAAGCAACAAATTATATACTTGTTCATTATGCAGTATATAAAATGATATGCTGAATGTAAGTATAATTGCCATGCAATTCCTCCAGGAATATAATTATGTAATAAATGCATATAGTACATGCTAATTACTATATGATTACAGAGTAATTACATGGTTATTTGAGCCTAGAAGACAAAATATTATGCCAGCTCCCTAAACAGGAAGAAGTGGCTACGACGAGGTTGTATTTAAGTTCTAGCTCACAGGCCATTGGAAGAAAACCAGAACAAATTACGTGAAAATTTGCAAACCTCAATTACCACTTAACTTGCCACACACAAAATGTGGGATCTACGGGTCTTGAGGCTGCAGATTAGAAAAATTCAGCTAGTATTCTGGATGGAATTTCAATGGGCTTACAAACATAGGCTTTAGGAATCTCACAAAACATACGTTGCCTGCTGCCCAAACCCTTTCTGCTCATGCTCAGAGAAAACAGTACTGTCCACTGCCAAGCTGCCCATGGCGCGGCCTGGACAGAGAGCAAGGGGGAGGCCAGGCCCACTGCAGTAGCCAGGTGGGCTGGCAGGGCCAGGCCCAATGGACAAAGTCAAAAGATGAGTAGACAAAGGAAATGAAGCTGGTTGTGGGAGCCCTGCCCCCTGCCCCTCCTCCAGCAAGTTCCTGCTCAGGCCTTATTCAGCCCCTGCTTGGGTTCCCCCTTCACTCTCTTTGTGCCCCAGCTGATGGGAGCCATGAAGGCATTTGGGAAATTACAAGAGGCTAGAGAACTGACAAGAGAGGAGAAAGGGTCCGTTGGGTTGGGAGGGTCTGAAAGACAGAGTGGTGCATTTAGTACACGTCCAAAGGGCACACGGGATGTTATTCAACCTTACACAAAGAAGGAAATCCTGCCTTAGGTGGCAACAGGGATGAACCCTGAGGACATTATCCTAAGTGAAATAAGCCAGTCCCAGCAGGACAACCGTTGCATGATTCCACTTACAAGGTTTCTAAAACACTCAGGCTCAGAGAAACAGAGAGAAGGATGGCAGTGGCCAGGGGCTGGAGGAGGGGAAACGGGGAGTTGTTATTCAAGGGGCATCAAGTCTTAGACATGAGTAAGTTCTAAAAATCTGCAGGGCGGCCTCATGCCTACAGTTGACAGTGCTGTATTACACAGTTACGAGGGTCAGTGTGTTAAGAGGGTAAATCTCATGGTAAACGTTCTCACTACAATTATTTTTTTTTTTTAAATGTAAACCGCGACATGGCACACAAGGCGAGTCTAACATTTCAGGGAAAGAAAAACACTTCCTGTTTTACTGACGATGGGTCTTGCTTTAAGAAAACCCTGGACGCAAAAGTCCGAAATCACAAAATGATACCATGGCACCACCAGGCAGAACCCTATTATGCCTCAGGTTCACGTCTCTGCTACGACACCTGAATCCAAAAATTTAATGTGAAAGGCAATAAATAAGACATCCAGCCCATGTCGGGTGAGCAGCACAAGAAGCCAGCGGCTGCACATACATCCCTGGTTTAGCAAGTGCACCTGGTGCATTTTCTCCAGCCTGACCTTCCCAGACCAGCTTCCCTCTGGCTCCCCTGTTTTCACACGCTAACTCCTCAGGACTCAAGAAATGAAATATTCACCATGTGCTCTGACAGGATCACCAGGGCCTACAGGCCTCGGTAACACTTCCAGCCTTTTCCGCTTTTCAGACTTTTAATGTCGTGCTGTTGGGCCCATCAGCAACAGTGATTCATATTCTCGAAGGTCTAGAGTTGCACAGGAGGTTTCTAAATGACGCATTCTTAGTGATAATCTAAAATAAATTGATATGACCAAATTCTGGGTATTCTGGATTAGGCCCTTAAGGCTAGATATTGGTACATAATTTTACCACCTGCATTTCCACTTGCCTTGGTATTGAATGGTGCTTTGTGATCTCTGGCTAAAAAGAATAGAGGCACAGAGGTGTACTTAATACTGAAATGACGTAGCCAGTGATATATGAACAAACGGTTCATGTAAGTTCAAGTGGAAGAAAATGGCAGAACAATTAAGTCATCACATGACACCTAGGAACCCAGGCCTGCTATCCTCCAAAGCAGTCATGCTGAAACAGAGAACTATATTCCAATTGTAAGAACCAATTTAGTTTCCACAAAACTAGTACCCCTTACATCAAATTAATGTTATTAACTTAGCATTTCATTGTTTTCAAAGTTCTGTTCGTATTTAACATGTGTGCTGTTTTTATAGTTGTGTAAAATTAAACAAATAAAAGTTTATAGTTCTTTCTTCCTGAGTGTCAAATAAAATAATAAAACTCAACACATGAGGTCCAGACCACTTATTCCTCTCTTTTTTTTTTAAATTTTTTTTTCAACGTTTATTTATTTTTGGGACAGAGAGAGACAGAGCATGAACAGGGGAGGGGCAGAGAGAGAGGGAGACACAGAATCGGAAACAGGCTCCAGGCTCTGAGCCATCAGCCCAGAGCCTGACGCGGGGCTCGAACTCCCGGACCGCGAGATCGTGACCTGGCTGAAGTCGGACGCTTAACCGACTGCGCCACCCAGGCGCCCCATCACTTATTCCTCTCTTAAAGTAGCCTGTATTATACATAAGTTTTAGAAAAATTGACCTGGAAGAAAGCTCCTTGACAGGGGTCTTGGCAATGAATTTTTGGATAGGATAGAAGGAACAACATAAAAAATAAACAAGTAGGACATCAAACTAAAAAGCTTCTGCACAGCAAGGGAAACCATTAACACAATGAAGAGGCAGCCTATGAAATGGGAGGAAATATTTGCAGATCATTTATCTGATAAGGGGTTAATGTCCAAAATATATAAATAACTCTTACAACCCAATAGCAAAAAAATAATAATTCCATTAGAAATGAGCAAAGAACCTAAAAAGACATTTTGCCAAAAAATATATTCCAAAGGCCAAGAGGTACTTGAGAAGGTGCTCAACATCACTAATCATTACGGAACTGGAAATCAAAACCACAGTGAAGTATCTCCTCACACCTGTTAAAATGGCTAACACAGAGGCAAGAAAAAACAAACGCTGGTGAGGAAGTGGAGAAAAGGGAACCCTATGCATTGTACTAGGACTATAAATTGGTACAGCCACTATGATAGACAGTGTGGATTTCTCTTGAAAAATTAAAAACAGAACGGTATGATACAGCAATTTCACTTCTAGGCATAAATCTGAAGGAAATAAAATCACTGTCAAAGAGATACCTAAACCCCCATTTTCACTGCAACATTATTATTTTTTTTAATGTTTGTTTATTTTTGAGAGTGAGAGAGAGAGAGACAGAGTGTGAGCAGGGGAGGTGCAGAGAGAGGAGACACAGAATCCGAAGCAGGCTCCAGGCTCTGAGCTGTCAGCAAAGAGCCCAACGTGGGGCTCAAACTCATAGACCGTGAGATCATGACCTGAGCTGAAGTCAGATGCTCAACTGACTGAGCCACCGAGGCGCTCCTGCAACATTATTTATAATAGGGAAGACATGGAAACAACCTAAGTGCCCGTCAACAGGCGAATGGGTAAATAAAGCATGGCATATATACGCACAATGGAATAATATTCAGCTATAAGAAAGGGGATCCTGCTCTGTGCAACAACATGGATGTTACGTAAAATAAGTCAGACAGAGAAAGGCAAATATAGTACAATCTCACTTTTATGTGGAATCTAAACCAATCCCCCCCCAAACAAAACAAAACAAAACAAAAACACAAAAAAACAAACTCATGGAAAAAAAAAAAGATCAGCTTTGTAGTTAGCAGAGGCAGGGGAAGGAGAACCGAATGAAGGTAGTCAAAAGCTACAAACTTCCAGTTATAAGATAAATAAGTACTGAGCATGTAATGTACAACATGATGACTATAGTTAACAATGCTCCATATTATATTTGAAAATTGCTAAGAAAGTCAATCCTAAAAGTTCTCATCACACACACAAAGGCATTCTTCCTCTTTTTTTTTTTTTTTGTCTCTGTGTGAGGTAAAGGATGTTAACTACACTTGTGATAATATTTTCACAATATATATAAGCCAAGTCATTATGCCACACACCTCAAACTTACACAGTTCTGTATGTTAATTATATCTTAAGAAAACTAAAAGAAAAAAAACGGTCCAGTGTATGTCTGCTTAATAATGTTAGCTTCCTTTTCAAAGTTGTTAAAACTACATAAACTACTAATTTTTTCCTCTTAATGTTATCAAAAAGAAAAGCAATATTTCAAAGGAAAAGCTCTGTACAAAGTGGGAACAGAATGAATCATCTTATGTCCAAACCAATTGCTCAAACTTGACTTCATTTAGCAATTGACTCAAACCCACTTTCAGCTGATTCTGTTTTCCTCGATATATAGCCCTGCCAGAACACCATCTCTTTACCATTATTTCAGAACCTGCGAAAGATTTCAGAATGCACAACCTGGCACATTCAGAGAGGCAAGAGAAAAAAAAGAACAAACAAACAAAACAACAACAACAACAGTGAATCGATTTCCAGCTCACAGGTCAGTGTGTGATTTGCTTTTTGTTTCTGAATCGCAGAATATTCCCAGGACCCTTTTTTCAATTTGATATGTGAGGCCAGTCTTACCCAAATAGCAGAACATGATGAAAACAAAAGAAGAGAATTACAGACTAATATTCCTTATAAACATAGATTCAAAAAGGTTAGTAAATAGCATTTAGCACTATGTTAAAAGGATAAGGAACCATGACCAACTAGAGTTTATCCCAAAATGCAAGGCTGATTTAATATTTAAAAGTTAATGTAATTTACCATATTAACAGACAGGAAGAAAACCTGATTATATTTCAATGGACAGAGCAAAAGCATTCAACATATTTCAGCACTCCTTCCATAATAAAAAATGCTCAGCAATCTAAGAATAGCAGAGAACCTTCTTAATCTGATAAAGGGCATCTATGAAAAACATATAGGTAAAATCATATTTAATAGTGAAATATTGACTTTTCCCCAAAAACGTCAGGAACTAATGAAGGATTTCATTCTTACCACCTGTAGTCAACATTGTCTTAGAGGCCCTAGTCATTGCAATAAAGCAAAGAAAAGAAATAAAAGGGATAGAGATTGGAAAGGAAGACATTTCTGTTTGCAGATGACTTGGAAAATTGTAAAGAATGTATAAACAACTACTAGAATCAGTAAGTGTATTTATCAATGTCAAAGGAGATAACATTTACTATATGATAATGAATTGCATTTTGGTAAGCTATTAGCAAAATTTTAGGAAAGAAAACTTAAAAACATAATTCTGCTTATAAGAGAACTCATAAAGGGCACTTAAAAAGGAATAACAAAAGACATGCAAGACCTCTACATTAAAAACTAAAAAGCACTTCTGAGAAAATTAAGGAAGACCTAAATAAATTGAAATACATACCATGTTCATGGATAAGAAGACACAATATCATTGAGGTAACAGTTATCCCCAAATCGTAATATGCATTGACATTGGCAAGTGGATTCTAAAATTTATATGGAAATGCAAAGGGCCATAATATAGTCAAAGCAATTTGAAAAAGAACAGAGTTGAAGGAGTTTATACTGACTTCAAGATTTACCGCAAAGCTGTACTTATCAAGACAGTGTGATACAGTATAGGCATAGACAATTCAAACAATGGAACATAAAACAGAACTCAGATGAAATACACCCACAAATCTACCGTTATTTAATTTTTGACAGTCACTAAAAAGCATCTAACATAGAAGTGCTCTTCAATAAACAGTACCAGGATAATTGAAAATCCGTATAAAAAACGACAACAAAATCCCCACATCACCAAAACCCACATATGTACAAATTAATACAAGATGGATCACAGACTTAAACCTAAAAGCTAAAATCACAAAGTTTTTATAAGAAAATAAGACAATCTTGGAAGTAGGTGAAGGTTTCTTAAAGAGGACCACAGAAAGCCATAGCATAAAAGAAAGAGAAATTGGTAAGTTAGATTTCATCAAAATTAAAAACTTCAGCTCCTCCAAAGACACTGATAATAAATGAAGAAAATGAATAGACAAATCACAGACTAGGAAATATTTGCAAAACACATATCTGACAATGGATCAGTACCTAAAATATATGTAGAATACCTAAAACTCAATAATAGTAATAAAAAAATACCAACTGAAAAATGGGCCAAATATTTGAGCAGACACATCACAAAAGACAACATAGGAACGGCCAAGAAGCACATGAAAAGCGTTTGACATCATTAGTTAGCAGGAAGCAAATGCAAGTGAAAGTCACAATGAGACTTACTTCACATCCACCACAGTGGTTAAAATTAAAGTCTGACAACCCAAATACTGTCAAAGATGTAGAGCTACTGGAATCTCATATGTTGTTGGTGAGAGTGTAAAATGGTCCAACCACTTTGGGAAAATATTGGGCAGCTTTTTCTTAAATAGTTTTTTTTTAATATTTTTTTTACTTTTGAGAGAGAGAGAGAGATCAAGCGAGCAAGCGAGCTAGTGGGGGAGGGGCAGAGAGAGAGGGAGACACAGAATCTGAAGGAGGCTTCAGGCTCTGAGCTGTCAGCACAGAGCTCCAGGTGGGACTCGAATTCATGAACCCTGAGATCTCAACCTGAGCTGAAGTCAGACGCTTAACCGACTGAGCCACCCAGGTGTCCCAGCTTTTTTTGTTTGTTTGTTTAATGTTTATTTTTTTATTCCTGAGGGAGAGAGCATGTGAGCGGTGGGGAGGAGGGGCAGAGAGAGAGAGGGACAGAGAATCCGAAGAGGAGTGGGAGCTGATGGCAGTGAGCCTAGCACGGGGCTCGAACCCACAAAGTGTGGAGATCACAACTTGAGCCAAAGTTGGATGCCCAACCGACTGGGCCACCCAGGTACCCCTGGGCAGCTTTTTTATAAAAGTAAACCCATGACTACCTTATGACCCAGCATTTCCACTTCTAGATATTTATCCAAGAGAAATGAGGATAAACATCCATAAAAAGACTTGTATAAGAATATAACACTGTGTTGATAATAACCCCAAACTGGAAAATCAGTTCATGGATCCATCAATAGGAAAATGGTTAAACAGGCTGTGGTCTATTTGCACAATGGAATACCACTCAGAAATTAAGAACAGATGAACTACTGTTACACGCATAGCATGGATACATCTCAACACTACTACGTTGAAGAAAAAAAAAAAAGTCATCCACGAAACGTGCATACTGGGGCATCTGGGTGGCTCAGTAAGTTGAGCGTCTCTTGATTTCAGTTCAGATCACCATCCGAGGGTCACGGAATCCATCACCACGTGAAACTCCATGTCGAGCATGGAGCCTGCTTAAGATTCTCCCTCTCACACCTCTGCCCCTCCCCCACCCAGCTCATGCATGCAGGTTCTCTCTCTAAAATACAATTTTAGAAAAAGAAAACATACTCAAAAAAGAAGTCCATACTCGATTATTTTATATATGTGAAGTTCTAGAGCAGACAAACAATTTATGATGAAAAACAGAGGAATGGTTGCTTCTAGGGGCTAGAGGTAAGGATTGGCTGGGAAGGGACAGGAGAGAACTTTCTGGAGTGATGGTAGCTTCTATCCTGATAGAAGTTTGCGTCAAAACCTAGAGAATGGTACACTTAAAGCTTGTATATACATAAATTTTACAGAAATTTTCCCTGAAAAGGAAAAAAAAGTCTAAACAAATATTAAAAACTGATTACTGATAGGTATACTGAAGTGTGTAGGAAAGTATATTGATATCTGCATGTAAAAAATTTAGATGAATTGATAGGTGGAAAGAAGGATGGATAGATGAATACTTACAAAGCAATTGCATTCTCATTTATTGATAGAATCTAGATAGGTCAACTGTAACATTTTTTCCACTTTTCTGTATGTTTGAAAATGTTCAAGCAAAAGATTGGCAAAAAGAAAAAAAGAAACCAAAACAAAACAAAACCCAGATTCAAATATACCCTATTAAAATAAAAAGTATCACATGCACAGAATATGGAAAGCAACTCTTAGCACCCCTCTTTCACCTCTTTTCCTGGTTAAACACTCCATAAATCGCAGGACACATAAAGGAGAGTTGGGTTTCACTTGGTGAGAAGACTGGTCCCCCCCATATCTATTTGATAGACACCCCTCCCTGCCCCCACCCCCCACCGTGCATGCTCAGAAATGCTACGTTGATGACCTGAGGGCAGAGGAAGAAATGTACACAATGATTCCGTTTAGTCCTCTTGAGTCACACCCAGTTCCCCATCAGCTCACACACTGCACCGAGGAGCAGGCATACGCCTGTGTTTTATGGTCTGGGCACACGCGCCTTCTCGCCTGCGTGGGGAGGCTTCCGGACAGCTTTGCCATAACTCTGAGTGCCATCCTCTCCACAGCTCATTTTAGAGCTCAGCACTAAAATGCTGCTTTCCCTCCTCCTCTCCATCTCTAATCTCTCCCTCCATCTGCTGTTATTCATTCTTTAACTTGGTAGAATGTCTGGGATGCTGCCTGAATGGGAATTATTCTCAGAATGAAGGCTGTTTACTAGAAATCCTTTTTCTTGTGGGAGGACGCATGTGTGTAGGCTGTGCAGGCTAAGGAGCTCCTCTCCAGCATCAGCCTAGCACTGTTTTCTGGAGAAAGCCATTGAACCAGCTTTTCCTTTCAAAGTTAGATAGAACCACGTTGTTACTTTGTAGGTTACATATTGCTTTTCTCTATCATCATTCTAAGGCTCTTTGGCTGTGATCACATCTGATGTGACTTATTTCCTATTTGTCGGTATCACCTGCCACATAGCAACGGGAGAGCCAGCTCCCAGACCCATGGAATAAAAAGGGTCAGGTGTTGCTGGGGGGGAAAAAAGAACAAAACAAAAACAATTAATTAGGAGTCAGGGATTTTAAATGTGGTCCAATCATCTGAGTGTCTTTGTACAAGTTATCTTTCTCCCAGGGGACCTCAGTTTCCCCATTTGTGAGAGGGTATATCTACAGTCCCTTCAAGCCTCAAGGTTCTTTGATTTGATGGTTCTAATAAAAAATGCCTTTTCTGATTATAACATCAAGCATTTGGGATACAACCTGACGATCAGGGACAGGGTGTGAAAAGAAATCCTAGCACTCCAAAGCACTAGCCTCTCAGCTATTTGCTGCTCCAAAGTGTACAAGGACCTTGCAACTTTCTCAACCCTGACCAACAGGCAGAGCAAATGCCAGAGACCCCTCCAACACAGGGAGATGTGGAGGTGTCAGGCATGAATTATGCACTGGAAGAAGCTTTCACATTCTGAATTCCTTTGGAGCAAGGAACTGCCTTTATCCCAAGTACAATCCTCACACTGTCCCAAATCAAAGAGGCTATCACCATGGCCATAGCCCCTCATTATTTACACTTAGAAAATGCCACCCTTATTGGCAAATGCTGGAGCCAGCTAACCAGTCAAAATGATTCAGGATGAAACACAGATGGAAACAACTAGAAATCCATTTCTATAGATTATGAGGCAAAATAAAACAGTAAATATATTAAAATTTGCATGGCTTGCATGAAGATGTGGTTTATGAAGCAGAAGGTTCACAAGACACGGGGAGAGAATGTTGTTTATGAATGCTTGCCAATTTCCGGATATCTTTCTGCCTTTCTTTTTGGGGCTGCAGAACTGAATTCACAACTGGTTTCCTCTTTCTTTCCGACTTGATTAATTACCATGTTAACATAACCACTGTTCTTCTTCTAATAGGATCCCTCTAACGTGTTATTCTAGCAAATAAAAAACGGGCAAAAGCTCCAAGATCTTCACAGGAGTAGAGCAGGCTTTTCTGGAAGCTTACACATCCGGTCTGATCTTCTGATATCCACGTGTATCATATGGCAAATCCGATCATACAGGTTGTGACCCTTGTAATCGATCCTTCAAGAGCTTGGCCTTTTCCAGCTGGGGTGCTAAAAATTACATTTAAAACGCACACGGTGGCTCTTTGGAGCCCATTTGGTCATTCATACACTGTTTCGGGCATATTGTATTACACAATGATGGATTCCCTCCTCGGCCTGTTTTTTTCATACCTTACATGGCTACATTAAACCTCAAGCCATGCCCAAGTTTTCTCCGGGGTTCACAGTGACTGAACTATTCTGAAGACCTGTGAATTTGGAAATAATTCTTCAGTCTGATGAACTCACTCACCCCAAGCTCACCCTTTAGAGCTTCCATTTCCATAATGCACACACTGTGGCCCACCACCCCCAACCATACCTTAAAAAATTAGATGCCTCCTATAAGTGGTGTGCAAGTCACATGCTCGCTGCTGCAAAATGATTAATAGTGCTGTCTCAGCAAATGGGATCATTACATTTTTAATTAACCTTTCCAACCTCCTCCACCTTTTCCTTTTGTTATACATTGGATCTCTGAAGTTTTCTACTTGTTTATGTTCAACTAGATTGGAAATAAAGGCATGAAAAATGATAGCAGATGATGCAGGAGTCGTTGCCCAGGTGAGACGGCTGGTGAGGTGCTGTGCCTCATTGTACACGGAATATGGGGACAGGCGCTCAGAACTTGGTGGCTGGGTTCCCACCTAATTTTTGTTTTGGCAGCTTAGCGTTATTTAATGGCCTTGGCTACCAGGAAACTGGCTTTTTAAAATCTCTTTCAACCTAATTATAATTACAGCGTATAAATCATACAATGATCGATTATAAAAATCTCGGGTTCATAAATATTTAACTTAGCATTTAAATCCACACTGCAGGAGTGCATGAAATTTCTGAGCCCATCTCTCTGCAAACAACTGCTTTATTACAGTTCCAATGCCAATTACCGAAAGCCGAACCAAGTTTGTCTCGTAGCACACTCCGGCACATATTTGAGCACCACGGCTTTCCGTGTATGAAGAATTTAGTTTTTCTAAACTTATTTAGTTATTTAGTTATTTCTAAAATATGCATGCCTCTCATTAAACAGATATTCTGCAAAGTCCTCTATCGTCATCTTTTAATTCCTCAAGTATGGAGAGACACAATTATGATATTATACATAAAAACACTCATTAAAATATATTTTATCTAATGTAAGATTGATTCTGAGATAATTGAGGTCAGATTTGTTTGGAAAACGTATTGTGACACGTGCAAACTCTGATACGAAGAGGAAATGATCTTCCACGAGGATTCGAGCGAAACAGCTAAATATTTTTCAGCAAAATCATAAAGCCATAATTGGATTTCAATTTAGTAATAGTCGGCCTAAGACAGGCCATTTTTAATAATCTAATTATGTGTTCAGGGCCTACCCCAGAATTCAACGGCTGCTTCAGAACTATTAATTGTACTCAACCCTGTTGCATCATCAACCATGAAATTTGCTATTACATGTAGGACTGGCTCCCGGTTAGGAGTATTCCCCCCACCCCCCAATCTCAGATAATCTTTATAACATCCCCAAATGCCTACTCCTTTCATTTTCCAAAAGTGAAATATTTTAATGACTTTCTCTCAACCAGAACACTTGATCCCAAGTAGCTCAGATTTGTGGTCCTTCTAAAGAAGAAAAAACATTTCACAGTGAGATCTGCAAAACTCTTCCCTATTTTTATGAAGACGCAGAGAGCAGCCCTTGCTTCTGTCTGATTTTCATTAGTTAAAGGTATTTAATTGCTAACATCTCATTAGCAGTAAAATTAATGAGTACTTCAACTACAGGAAAAGATCTGCATGATAATGTAAACCTAATTCATTGTATGGGGTACAAAGGATAGCTCCATTAATATTTAGGCTGTGCAAACTCCACGGATATTTAGCCATTTCACCAGTAAAAAGCTAAACACATCTTCAAAACCGGCGCTCCTCTGCCCCAGAGAAAACACTGAATGTGGGCCGACCAGGTAATGAAGAAGGAAGCACAGGTCCCTCTGCATTACTCCACTCATGTATCACCTCAGAGAGGAGGAATTAGAATGGAAGCATGGAATGGTTTGTTTTCAATAATTTTCTAAGTTACTATTAAATCAAGAGGTAGCCTCAAAGTATGATGCCCCAGCTTTTAAGCTAGCATACTCAAATTGAGAAATCTCCAAGTGTGTGCCAGGCAAAGTAATCGCTCTTGGAAGCTGGACTCTTACCCCAAGGAGGCTGCCAACACTCCAGACATTTCTTGAAACCCTTCCCTAGGAGCCTGAGGCACGTTCTTTCCCCTACTCTGAGCCACAGCAACTCTCTGCATCAGGGACAGATTTTCAAAGCCAAATGTCACTTAGCGCGAAGTGTGGTAACAGGCAATAATGTGGCACAGTGCTCAGGGGTAGAAAATAAGTCACAAATATACGTAGGGAGTTTTTCATATGGGTGACTTTCAAATCAGCTCTGACAATAACCAGGGAAGTGGCGTTCTTGAAAAGATTTTGAGCCAATAATAGCACGGGAGTAAGTGTTTTGCTTCTAAGGTGACTACTTTGAAGGGCATCGTTCATTCGGACGTATGCGTTCTCAGTGGGCTCATTAGCTAGTGTTTCTCCAATGAGCTAGAGAGCCGAAGGATGCCACCAGAAGGCAGGCCCACGGCCCGAATGTTTTTTCCCCTACACAACCTATCAAAAAGCCACTTCCCAATCGATAAAAATGCTCCTCTGCTCTACATAAAGAGAAGGAAAAGTATGCATTCTGAAGCCAAAGAATCAGCTGAAACAATGAAAAATGAAGGGGCCGAAGATCCTATTAAGTAGCCTGGCTGATACTGAGATAATAATGAATCATTGATGATGCCGGCAGTCGTCAGGGCCCTCACAGTGTGGGATTGCAGCAAAGATAAGCTAAATATCAGGTCTTTATTTTTAGTTAAAGAGCATAAAATTCAATGCCTTTCCTCCCACGAGCCTATTTACATACCTGCTGTGCTACCTATTTGCTTCACCTGCTTCCCAATTAATACCCCATTAAGCCGATCCACCTGCAGTGGCTTTTACCTTCACCACAGCCATGCAAACATCACTCATATGCTACAGCTCAATTGTTTCTTTGGGGAACATAAACACGAGCTGCATGAAGACTAATGGCAGGACTTTGAGTTTACAGGGTGTGCTGCTTTCCCCAAAGACAGTAGCCAGAGCCTAAGAGGCCGTTTCCAAAGGAAAAGCCCTAGCCAGGCAAGAACGTCTAGAATGAAGCGCAGCCACGTTCCAGAAGATTACGGACAGAAGGGATGTCCATCTTCATTAATCAGATCGGTGACTCCGGATTACATATATACATTTTTAATGACGTTTTGCTTCATTCGAGAAGGTGTTTCCTGTCAAGTCCGGTTAATCACATTTTGTTTGGTTAAGGCTTCTGAGGCGACTTATTTTAATTAAGATTAGCTCCTTATTTCTCTTGTATGCAAATAGGTTTTCAATGTTTGAAGAGTTGGCTCCTTCAAGGGGTGACAGAACCTAAGGGGTTGGGCATCAGAAGCACCTAGAAGGCAAACTTTAAAGGACAAAACCACGGGTTCCTGGGGCCTGTCTCAGCCAAAGCACCCGAGTGCTGGGGTGCCTGGGTGGCTCAGTCAGTTACGCAAATGACTCCTTTTTTTTTTTTTTAATGTTTGTTAATTTTTGAGAGAGAGAGAGAATGTGAGCGGGTGAGGGGCAGAGAGAGGGAGACACAGAATCCGAAGCAGGCTCCAGGCTCTGAGCTGTCAGCACAGAGCCCGAAGCGGGGCTCGAACCCGCGAACTGTGAGATCAATACCTGGGCCATCCAGGTGCCTCCGTGACGGACTCCTGATCTCTGCTTAAGTCATGATCTCACAGTTCGTGAGTTCGAACCCCACATTCGGCTCTGCTCTGCCAGCAATGAGCCTGCTTGGGAATCGGTCTCATCCTTTCTGCCCCTCCCCACTGCACGCGCGCTCTCTCTCTCTCTCTCAAATTAAATAAATGTAAAAAAAAAAAAAAAGTGCATCCACGTACTTCTGATGACCACACTTGGAATTCACTAACTTTCAGTGTGTTAAACCTTTCGTATTTACTACCCACCTGCACCCCCACTTATTCTCCTAGCAAATCCTGGCTTTCTGGTTGGTTCTGGTCAGTGAACATTCGGGAAAGTAGGCCCTAAGAGGTGCTTCTAGTGGGAAGCTCTTTCGGGCCTCCTGACTTATTCTGTGAAGTTCTTGTTGACCAGAGGGCTTTTCTTGCCCGTGGTCCCAGCGTAACTTTAGAACCAAGCCTAGGCTAGACTTACCAGGTGGGCTAAAACACAGCTCCCCCTAATCCCCCACGACCTCCCGTGAGCCGCAGAGGAAGCAGACAGCAGAACAGGCTTGTGTGCATCCATCTACATGCCTCGGTGAACCTCTGTGTTTTATCTTAATGGTATGTGGGCAAGTGTTCCTACTCGTTTCATTTCTGGCTTTAAATTGGTTCCAAACGCATGCACACATTTACTCCTCCGAGCTTCAGTGTAACTCTTGTCCGATCCCCATTTGAAGGACTACACCGGTTAGCTCAAGGATTACGTTTAAACCCTGGCATTTTTACACTGAAATTCCTTACTGGGGACCGCCGCTGTGTCTCTGCAACTTAATCTGCAGCTCTGTCTCCTGCAGGAATCGCAAAGTAAATACGGCTATAACTGTGTGGTGTGCCGTGGGCACCAAGCCACCTCTCCACGGGAGGCATTCTCCCATCTGGCTCCTGTCCACGGGATGCTGTGGGTCTGTGGAGGCAGGTCGAGGCAGGTGAGAAACTCAGCACACTTAGGCTGCTTCTGGAACATCCTTCCTCAGTTTCACACACAAGCGTATCAGCTATGGACTTGCTGTGTCCCTGATGTAACACATAAATTAAGAAGCCTGGGCTAAGTGACAGCAATGCCAGCTCTTAGAGCTGAGCTATTTGCTTAGTCAAAACAGGTACAGTTTAGGCAAACTGCACATATTCCAATCCCAAACCTCCTGCAAGCTTCAAAATGTGCCTTCCCAGAGGAAGATCAGGACCTGTGCACCAGCTAGTTTTCGTGAGAAATGGCCGCTTGAATAGTTACATTTAACCCTGGGCAAGGCGGAAGCTGAATATGAGTGTTGGGGTCAAGATGATTTCATGAGCTTTCCGCCTAGAGAGAGCAGAATGACATTCAGCACAAGTGGTGCTGATGCTGCTCTCGGCACCCCTGGATATGCCAGAGGTACAGGGTCACCCTTTTGCTAGGGCATTCAGGGACAATAGATGTGAAGAAGGCCAGCCTCAGGATGGCCAGCCATGCTGCCCCTCAGGGGGGAAGGGCTGGAGGGATGAAAAGCAGAGGTCAATTTCTGTCCTAAAGGAGGATGGCTTGGGTCCCCGACACCCCTGAACTAACAGAAGAGATTCGGTATTGCAGAAAATCCTGTTTTACAATACAGGAAGAACCACACAAAGCCAGACCTTAGATCTCGGTGATTTAGACGTCTTACCACAATATCACCAAAAATAAGTATTAGCCTTTGCGCTTTTGGCCTTAAAAATAAAATAACGATCGGCTCCTGAGAATTTCTACTGATACTTCCAGAGCTGCCTCCATTATCAAGAATGACTGGACAGACTCCTCCCTGTGGCATTTGCTAATCAACTGAGCCAAGAGAGCTGAGAAAATTCCCAATTTGGAAAATACAGTAGGACTATGGTACCCAGAGTAGAAGCCTGGAGGTCGAAATGGAGACTGGTCTGACACAGTAACGAAACTGGCCTTCCCAGGACTATTGTATGCCCTTCCCCAAAAGTTCCCCAGAAGTTCTTGGGAAAAACACAACAAAACAAAATGGAAGCCCAGTTGGCTGTTTGGTGGGGAACAAGGCTTTCTCGGTGTCTATTTTATTTCTTATGTAGAACAGATGATTTTCAATACTGAACTTAAGAGCTTTTAGTTTTAACCGAAAGGAGATCCATCCCCTAGAGTCTTCTATGAGCCCTTCAAGGATTTCACATAAGAAGTTCTGTTCAGTATTTTAAGGAGGACCATATTTAGTGATGTTTGAGGGTTGCAGTGGTCATTTATGCAATTCAGAGATTTGGCTTCTATTAGAAATACATTTGTAAAAAGAAGCAAAAAGTAAATGCAGTTTTCAAAAGATAGGTCAAAGTTTTAGAAATCTAACCTATACCCTGAATCTGGGAATTCATTTCTAGTATGATGTCCACACGTTAAAAAGAAAAGAAAAAGCAATTGTCTAAATCTATTTCTTTATACTAATGAGAGGTTCTCTTATTTGTGTGGTAAAGACTTTAAAGTACCAATAACTCTGGAGTGCTTCCACATCTAAGAGAAGAGAAAGGAAATTGTAAATGTGATTATAAACCTCATCCAGTCTTCTAAGGAAAGGGATCACAATCATTTGCTAAGACCAAACACTGCAAAGGGGGGAAAGGTATCCACAGGAGATTAGTGTGTCAGTAAATACATAAAGTACAGAAGTCCCACATATTTGACATTTGAAGAACAAAGCTATCCATCAATGTCCTGGCACAGATCGATCAAACAGAATGCTACTGTTGAAAACCTAATAGTATGATGGTAATAATGTAGCCATAAAACCTCTGGTCTATAATTGACTGCTTCCACTTGAAGCTAACGTGTCTAAAGCAGTGACTAATGTTCACCTAAAGATTTCACTTGCGTTGAATGACAATCAGTTACACCTGACATTAGTCTCAGTGGATGGCTTATGCTGGATAATGGCTCAGGGACAGATATCCAGGGCGTGCAGGGAGAGTATATCCCAAACAAGCAGCACAGGTGTGTGATGTTGATCTCCGGCATGTTTCCTCCTGGCTACCTCCTTTGCCAGTGCTGAAGCTGTCCCTCTCTGAAAAATAATTAGAAATGTGTGAGACTGTAGAGTCTAGTGCCATCCAGGGCATCCGGGTCTTAGTTGTTGAGTTTTGTTTAAGTGAGCATATTACTATAAATCACATTCCTGGACCCTAAGAGCTAATGCTCTCTCTCTTTGCAATAAGAAACTAGATGTGCAGAACCCAAGGGTAGGGGGCCAGAGGGTGGAGACAACAGGACAGCACTGATGTGTCTTGACTTTCTCTTTTCTTTTTCTTTCTTTCTTTCTTTCTTTCTTTCTTTCTTTTTCTTTTTTCTTTCTTTCTTTCTTTCTTTCCCTTTTGTTCTTTCTTCCTTTCTCTCCCTTTCTCTTTCTTTCTTTCTTTTTCTCTTTCTCTTTCTTTCTTTCTCTTTCTTTCTTTCTTTCTTTCCCTTTTGTTCTTTCTTCCTTTCTTTCCCTTTATTTATTTATTTATTCCTTCCTTCCTTCCTTTCTTTTCTTTCTTCCTTCCTTCTTTCCTTTCCTTCCTTCCTTCCTCTTTTCTTTCTTCCTTCCTTCTTCCCTCCCTCCCTCCCTCTCTTTCTTTCTTTCTTTCTTTCTTTCTCTTGTACTGTCTGTGAATCCTGGATGTCATTCCGGTGAATAATTTGGTTATGTGGCTCTTGTTAGACAAGAGATGTGGCCGGACTGTTGACAGGGAGAACTGAAAGTTTGAAAGGAAAGCTTACTGCTGTTGCTAGATGACAAAGAAAAAAAAAAGATTATTTAATTTCAGCACAAATTCAGAGTCTTCCATCAGTACATATGTCTGCCCAAGGGTCAGGGACCAGGCAGTGCGGGATCATTCATTGTGGGCACTTGGCCACAACCAGACTGCTCAAGTTCAGTGATGCCTGGCCACACACCAAGACCCTGAAAGGGCTGTGACCCACACCTTAGTGTCCTCTTTTGTTTTTAATCTCCAGGGAGGTTTTACTGGCACTACCTGAAAACCACCACCACTTCGGTAATGCTTAATTACAAAGTATGAGAATCCCTCCCTCCCTTTCAACACATGCCAGAGAGAAGCCCTCTACATCTTTCAGCTGATGGTCCTGAGGAAAAGCCCTTCATGTGCTGGATTCAAGTAAAATGAAGTGGTCCCCGGGTTTCACTGTGGCAAAAATCCCCAAGATCTTTCCGTGCCCTGAAATGGATTTGCACGTCTCAGCTTTTCAGTTAGCCAGCAGCTGTTGGTTACCCAAAGCAGAATTTTTTTATCCACGTTGTGAAGTTCATTGTAACTAGAAATTTTAATTAATATGTCTGGTGGCTTCTAATGGACTTTGAGTATACATCAGAATGCTTTGTGCCCTTTGATATATACTTAAAGGTAATTGGGTAGTCTTACTGATGTATTTTTAAAGAGCAAACTATTGATTAATAATGTTTCAGTATTAATATAACCACTTTGTGCAGATCAAGAAACATCAATAGTAGAAAACCCATATTTATCTACAAATTAACAACTCTATATAGATCTGTTACTTTAAACTAAATGGGGTGCATCCAGTCATTACATTCCAACAGGGATGAGACTCCTCCTCATAAAGATTAAAGCTGAAGTTGGCCTTATTTTACCACTGCATGAAATGAATGCTTTTTTTCACCACTTCATGCCCTGATGCAGCTGAAGAATACTAGCTGTAGTAAAACACAGGACCACATCCCCCTCCCACAGGCCAATATTTTTAATGCCTTACTTGATGCAAACATTTCATACTTTGGAAGATTTCATTGTTGCCACTGCCGAGCAGAATGAAATAAATAATGATTGTACTGTTCAGGATGGAGGTTGGGATGATCCGGCTTTACCCCTGCTTAAAACCGGTTGTCCAGTTCATATATTTGGAGTGTATGTCCATTCAAACTGAATTACCGCAAAGAGGAAGGGCTGGAGCCTTTTGGGCTCCTCATGAGAAGTCAGTTCCCGGGGGCGGGTTTTAGGACCCTGGACAGAGTGCTTCTCAAACAAATAGGGCCAGCCAGATCTCTTGGGTTTATTTATTCTTCTAAAACCTAGGAGTCCTAAGGATTCTACTCAAGAGGGTGGTTTGAATAAAATTCTTCAATTGTCTTTGGCAGAGCGTGAAGGGTCTCCTGACCTTTCTGCAGTTGTTTTGTGTGGCCAAGACAACCTACAAATGGCAGGCACGGCAGTTTCCGCACGGGGTCCCCAAGCCAAATTTTGGAAAGGCTCCCTTTGCTCTGAGCTGATGACAAAATATCCATATGTTATGCAGATTTAGAGACAGAGAAAGAGATAGCAGCTGACAGGGGTCCTTGTCCTAGCTGAACTCCCTCCCCCTCTGTCTCCTCTACAAGGAACATGGCTGGAAGAACACAGCCAGGGAAATTTCACAGACACAAAACTGAGGAGCCTGCACGAGGAGGTCACGCAGCAAGGCATCAGCGCCCTGCATCAGCGCCCTCAGCAAACAGGAATGTGAGACTCCAGGAACCCAATCCCGGGCCACTGTGTCTCGCTCTGATGTGTTTTGACCTGCAAGTCTGCTGGCTTTGTTCAAAAACGTGTGTTGGCCAAAATGTCACTGCTCTATTTGGGAGAACATCTGAATCGGGGCTCTGAAGGACACTGACATTAAACCAGTGACTCTCACAGTTTTTGAGCAGGTGAATCTCCTGGAGGGCTTGAATCTCACTCCCATTAGAGTCTGATTCAGTGCATCTGGAGTGAGACCAGGAATCTGCATTTTAACACAATTCCCATGTGATTCTGCTAGACCACATTTTGAGAAATACTGCACTGCTAAAAGAAATGGCTTCCTAGAAGTCTATTAATGAGATCAATGTTCTGCATCCAGAAGTATAACAAGCCAATAATAATCTAAGCCATAACAAGTATTCGTTAATAATCCTCTCAAAATTCTACAACATAATTCACTAATTTGGCTCACTCCTTCATTCATTCATTAATTCATGGTGCTTACACTAACATTTACAGTACTTACCATAGGCTAAGCCATATAAATTTTGCCCCTATATTCCAAGACCAATATACCTATTTGCACTCAGTTCAAGTTAGTGACTACTAACTAAACAAATGGTATAACATAAATGTGCTGTTTACCTGTGAAGAAAAAAAAAAAAAAAAAAAAAGGTCAGCCACGCAAAAACTAGCCCCTGCTTAAAAACTCAAGGAACAAATACACCCAAGGAATAAAATAGAGTTAGAGAGCCATATGAGAATTTGGCAGAAACTATCAGCTGGCAAATGATGAACTACTTAAAAATAGTCTTATGACAACTGGGGATCCCCTTGGAAAAAGATAAAATTAAATTTCTAAGACAACCATACAAAAAAAATAGATTCTAAAGGAGATGAAAAGAAGTAAATGTGAAAAAAAATTTTACACCATTCAGAAGAAAACACAGATTATCTTCATGACCTTGAGATCGGAAAGACATTTTTAAACAAGACACACATACCCCAAACATAAAGGAAAGACTAATAAATTGACTACATTAAAATCAAAAGTTCAGTACAACCAAAACATGCCAAAAACAAAGTACAGAGATAAGCCATAGACCAGGATAAGACATTTAAGTTCACAAAATGACAAAAGAATGATACTCAGAAATCACACAGAACTCCTATGAATCAATATGAAAGAAGAATATGATGAGGTGATCAATAAAGACTGTCAGGCATAAAAATATATTGCATTAAGATAAATTCCGAGGATGGAAAAGAGCAAAATTTCCAGGTCAGAGAGCAAAGAGAGTGATATAAACTTTTGACTGTTAAGAAAAATATTAGTAGGGGCGCCTGGGTGGCTCAGTCGGTTAAGTGTCCGACATAGGCTCAGGTCATGATCTTGCGGTTCGTGAGTTCGAGCCCCACATCGGGCTCTGTGCTGACAGCTCAGAGCCTGAAGCCTGCTTCAGATTCTGTGTCTCCCTCTCTCTCTGCCCCTCCCCTGCTCCTGTTCTGTCTCTCTATGTCTCAAAAGTAAATAGACATTAAAAAAATTAAAAAAAAGAAAAATATTAGTAGTATATTATTTAAATGGTGCCAGTGAGAATCAAATCATTGCCCTATGTTCATTCTGTCGAATGCTTTGAAAAGAGTGATCTTAATTTTATCTTTAAATATCCATGTTACGATATTACATGAGTTCAGTTCTTCCAATGACATGACCTTAAGCTGAAATATTTTATATGTCTATTTAAAAATGAGGAAGTACACAGTATCCTAAGATTGTTTTGGGGAACAGCAAAAGTGCTTGCGGGCCACAGCTACAGAGACCTACCAGACATATGGATAAACACAAGATTTTCACTGTTCATTATTTACTTCCAATTAGCCATTATTGGGGCATCACCCAAATGCCCACTGACAGAAGACAGGACAAATTCTGATATATTCGCATACTATAAATGGGAGTGGCAAGAAAGAAATAAGAGCTATGTGCAACCAGATGGAGAAATATCAGAAGAGTGTTTGAAAACAAGGCAAGTTGTAAGAGGATATGTATGGAGTAGTAACATTTACATAAAGAATAAATACCTAGAAAATAGTTGTGTACACCTACACAATACTCACATATATGTATATATTGATACATGTAGTGAAGGTAAAAAAAAAATGCAAGAGAAGGATAAACACCAAATCAAGATGGGAACAAAATCTAATACCTGAGCAGATCCCGGGTTTTGTGGTCACAGCATACATAATTGAGGAGGCTCTCTTTAAGAAGAATACAGAGTTTGGAACAAAATTTGATGTGTATATTATTGTATATGCTACAGTATCAGGAATATTCCCCATAGGGGAGCACCTGTGCAGGTATTGATAAGAACAAAATCACTTACGCATCTGACATGTTTAACGATTTCGCGTTTTTTCCCCAATGGGGTAACTTCTGGCTCTATCCATGTCATACTCTGTTTCTCCTCTGCTGCCCGCACACATCAGGCATAGGTGCCCCAGGACACATTTACATTGCTCTATGACCTCTGGTCCTGTGTGTTCAGGTCATGCCACGTTGCTCGTGAGTGGGAACAGTGGGCAGTGGGCACATCCCCAGAAGCCACACCACCAGTGGTGGGATGTCCAACAATAACGTGACCATACATGGAAGCAACCGGGACCCTCGTAAGACTGTCCTGCGAAACCCAAACTACATTCACTGTTTCCATTTGTATTATTTGAAACGTTCCATGAAGAGATACAGGCAGAGGAAATGCTGAGTGTCGCGGCACCCCAAAGTCTCCTGGGGAACGATGGTGGGGATTTCTGCAGAAGGGTGTTTGGCCCGAGGGGAGAAGCAGCCTGATGGATCCTGCGACAGCTGTCAGTCATCAAAGGTCAAGTTCACGTGCACCACTGGCTGGAGCTGGTGGTTCACACTGCACCATCACATCCCAAAACGCACACGGTAACACAGCCTTTCTTCCAGAAGAGACCAGTTTATGCCCCTGCTCCCGACTCCCCACAGAAGGAGCTACCTGTTATTAAGACGAAAGAAATCGCTAGAGCCAAGCGTGACTCTGTCACCACATGTCACTTCACATCAGCCGGCACATGTCAAAGAATGACACGAAAAGCTGCCACCTGCCATCCGCTCACAGAGCACATCAAACTTCTTTTTGTAAAACACTTCAACAGTAGCCACGAGAAAATTTCCTTTATGAACCACGATGCCACCTCGGTGAATGAGAACGAGTGAAAATCTCATTTCCTAGAACTGGAGACAAACAGGGGAGGAAGCGACTGCAAAAGATCTCAAGTTAAAAATACACCCTCCACTCTTCCCACCTACAAACGCTCCTCCCCCACATATCCGTTTCCTGGGGACCACAGCTGAGGTGTCAGAAAGCAGCACGGAGCCTTTTTTGAATATGAGTGGTAACAATGTCTACCTACAATGACAGATATTATAGGATGTGACAGTTGGGATTCTTTCCACTGTGCTTTTATCAACAGTGATAACAACCAAAGTTATTTGCAGGGGGCGGAGCGGGGGGAGGCTGTTTTGAGAATTAGGCCTTTTGTCTCCTGCCTCAACCTTGGAACGCTTTCAAACAGTTGCTAAGAATTATATATAACTTTAGGGCCAAATGTGGTTTCAGAGATAATCTAGTCCAATATTCTAATTTAAAGGTGAAGGGAAGCAGCAAAGTGTCTGGAGTCACACAGCCAGCCAAGGGCAGAGGCAGCAGACACGCTCGCGTCCTCCTATGGCAGAGAAACGTGAGTGGTGGACTGCACTTATGGGCACAGACCCTCAAACCAGACCCTCCAAGCCTATGACTTGGGTGAGTGACTTGATCTCTGCGCCTCCATTTCTCCATCTGTGAAGTGGGAATGCGGTAGCAACAGTACGAACCTCACAGGGTTGTTGTGAGTATTGAATGAGATAATACGTGCCCGGCACCGAGCCAGTGCTAAACAGGGCTGGCTTTTTGCATTTTACCATTAACCACTTCACTTACTTCTTCCACAGTGCCGTGACTCCACCATCACAGCCACTGTTCCAGAAAGAGCTTTACAGTGGGTACGTACAGACAGCCTAGTGAATATAAAACGATCATTTCCATACAGCGACTTATGTAAAATAATTGGCTTTGATGCTAAGGAAGAAAGTCATTAAACACGCGGATGCGGCTTTTTTCAGGGCCTGGAAAAAATGAGGGGGAGGACAAGAGAACGAGGAGACGCAGAACTGAGGCAGGGAGAAGAATGCATCTGTATTCTAATGGGATCAATTTTTAACTTGATTCAAATTAAATTTCAAGCGCATTATTTTTTACAGGAAAGAAATTGTTCTAATAACAAGAGTAGACTGGGTCTGAGGACTGATGCATACATCCAGACAAGGGACTGGCTGGGAACTGTCACCACATAAGCACCCCACAAGCCTAGGGGGATCACCAGCACATTATACGGATCAAGTACCTCCAACGTTATGCATGTCTTTGAAATATGCTTCCAGGATGTTCCTATAAGACAGAGCCACTGTCATGTTGGAGAAGTTACAGCAAATTAATAAGGCTCCCGACATGCTGGAGAATACTTGGGGTATAACAATGAAGTCATTACTCTTTATCTCCTTGAATTCCAAGAAAGCAACAAATAGCAGCACAATAAAAAAATCTTTCATAACAGTTGATTAGAAAATATGGCCTGCGGAAAATCAGGCTCTCGTCGTACTTTGCACATTAAAAATCCAAATATGTTAGAGAAACTGGGATTTTTAACCCCCCACAGCTTTAACACAAAGGATCACATTAATAAGATACAATTTAGATTTGCATTTTTTAATAAGCTCGGGATCAAAGGGAATGCATAGCTGAAGGGGTATTAAACTGTGAACACACAAATTGCTCAAGATACACTGGAAGGAGAAAACGCGCTCCCCCCCCCCCCCCCCCGCAGGAAGACACCTATAATTTGAGAAGTAGAAAATGTATTCTTTCTTTGGTGCATTGCTACTGCGTACGATTTCCAAGCATTTCGAGTCAGTCCAGGGAGATTTACCTGCCGACTCAGTCCATCCTAACTTCACACCTTCCAACATGTGATGTGAGGACATCCGTGGAGGAAGCTGGTTTAGAACTTCTCGTATCACGTACATTCCTAGTTACGTAAAGTCAAGAATCGGTCCTTTAATTACTCAGGTTGGGCAGGATATGATTGTGGCTTACTATTTATCAAGCCATTCTTCATTATCATTAAAAACAAAACCGCTACCATTTTAAAGCTTGACCTCAGGGCCCCAGAGGCCAAGAGAGACTCCCTTGTGACATGTTTCAAGCACACTAAGAGTGACCTCCTGAAGATTAATGGTTATATTAGCTAATATTTACCGAGGGTTTACTATGTGTCTAGCACAGTATCAACTAAGCACTCTACATGCACTATCACACTCTGTTCTCCCCATTTTAAAGATGAGGAAATGGGAGTCCCAGAAAGACGAAGTGGTGGAGCTGGGATTTGAACTCAGGCAGATGCCTCCCCTCTGGATCTACTGCATCCCTGAAGGTCTGTCTAGTTACTCCTCCTCTCGCTCTCCAGCCCAGCCCACCAGATTCCAAATCTTCTCAGCAGTTGTATATCAAGAGTCTGCGTGGCTCCTTCTCTTTCCATCTGGTGAAATGAGCTTCTTACAACCTCATTCCCTGTACTCTTGCTCTTCCTAAGGACCCCCCACCCTCCATATTGCATTTCCTTCAGGAACCCTCCCAGATCAGGGCTGGCCAGCCTTTCCTGCTAGTGGTCCTGCCTGACATATGGCCTGGAAATGCTTCTGAGGCGTTCCATGGTGGGTGTCTCCGGGGTGCCTGCAAAGACCACGCCTCCCAAAGAACTCTTTTTTTTTTTTTTTTTTTTAATATTTTTTTTTTCCAATGTTTATTTATTTTTGGGACAGAGAGAGACAGAGCATGAACAGGGGAGGGGCAGAGAGAGAGGGAGACACAGAATCGGAAACAGGCTCCAGGCTCTGAGCCATCAGCCCAGAGCCCGACGCGGGGCTGGAACTCAAGGACCGCGAGATCGTGACCTGGCTGAAGTCGGACGCTTAACCGACTGCGCCACCCAGGCGCCCCCCAAAGAACTCTTTTAATAGTCAACGAGCACCTCTCTAATGTCCCTCACCCCCGCCGCATCTGATTAAGCCAAGGTGTCACCATCTGGATCAAGTACTGCCTCCTAGAAATCTCTCCACTGACTGCTTCAACCAGGACTGGTTATCAAGGCAAGGCCCTTTATAAACCCTGGACATGCTTTCAGCTCCTGGGTCTCCAAGAGATACAGCTGGGTTCTTATCACCTCTGTGAATTAAGCAAGTTGAGTTGGTTTCTGTGAGCCCCAACCAAGAGACCATCGACTAAGAAACATTCCAAAGAGGAGCCTCTGTGGTTTATGTTACTGAACTGATGGCATGAGGAAGCCCCTCCCCTGGCAGGGATGCTAGGAACACACATACACCTGTTACAAGGCCAGACAAGGAGGGGGCACCCATGATGTCACACTCAACCACTAATTTACTTTTTGATGGGGAGGAGATAAGTGATGATCATTAATATGGGGTTAGAGCAGTAACTTTTGTCACTGGGCAAAACGATATTGAAGGAGAGACTTGAGTGGTGACAATGGATCTGCTAGGCAGGTAAGAGACTGCCAGTTCCTATGGCAAGATGGAAAGAAGAGGGCCCATCTGGAATTTGTTAATGACACTGGAGGGGGCAGAGAGCAGGGCTTGGTGGTTGGAGAGGGTAAGGATGCAGGTGGATAGATACATGATGAAGATCTGGCAGGCTGGTAGTTTTAAAATCTCAGATGGTCACAGGCCAATAACAAACAGTCATTCATTTATTTAACTGGTTATTGAGCCTCTACCGTGTTCTAGAAGTGAGCCACGGTTTAGATTGCAGTGGGACAAAGAAGCAAAGCAGAAAAATAAGTTAAAACGCTATGTATTATGGAGGGAACAACATCATGGCATGATGAGGAACCTGCCACCCAATTTTAGGGGCAGAAGTCAGGAAAGAGCTCTCCCAGAAGGCAAGAGAAGACCGGAGACAGGGAAAATCTTCATGATTTGGAGACACCAGGAATAAGGCTTTGTGTCTGGAGCATGATGTGCGAGGCGCAGTGGTAGGAAATGGGGTTAGGGAAGCTGGCAAGGGTCGGGTATCCACAGATTCATAAGCATGGATAAAAGCTTGGGCATTCATTGAAGGGCAATGGGAAATCGTTGAGGGCTTTGAGAAAATAGTGACATGATCTTACTCACTGCCGGGTGGAAAATGGAGGGCACAACGGTGTTAAGGTGACCAGAGAGGAAACAGGAAAACTGGTTGGAAGAATATTGCAATGATTCAGTACCCTACACTGTGTTAACCATACAACATCATCTTCCCAACCACCATTTAAAAACGTTTGCGGAAACGCGCCTCTCTAGCAGAATATTCAACCCACTCAGCAGCAGCAGGTATGTTCCAATTCAAACATTTTAAGGCAAGGTCTTTCATGTATTTATTTTTTTTCTGGGATGTTAGAAAGTTACACATGTTTGCTACCAGGATCATAAAGCAAACTCTACTGTGGACGTTTTAACATAATTTAGACTTATTTTAATATCTGCTGTGCTAGATTTGCGAAGCTGATGACTTTTTAGTATTCAGCAAGTAATTACTGTGTGTTAGTAAGGGAGTAGAAGACAAGTCCTTTTACTGAGCACTGAATTGCATGTCAACACTAGACTGAGCACTTTATAAACCTAGTCTTATTTAATGGTCAGCCCAATCAATCAGCCATCCATCCATCCATCCATCCAACAAATAAATGCTCTACGTGATCCTCTTTATTGTCCCAATTTTACAGATCAAGAAACAGACTCAGGACACTAAAGTGATCTGTTTAACACTAGAAATCCAGTAATCTATGGATCTCGTGAGTCAGAAGAGCAGGTTTAGAAATTGGACGCAAAGTTTCGAAAGATGCAGGGACAGGGTGAGCAAGGAGACTGCTAAACAAAGAACGAAGCCCTACCAGAGGCCCTAGGGCTAATGCTCCACTCCCTTAATGCATCTTATGCCCCCTCCCTTAATATATCTTTCTGGAATTCCTGGAGCAGAAGTAGGCTTGAACAGATGAGGACTAGGGCACCTGAAAACTCAGAAGTCTCCTATGGCTATCTGGTCAGGGTCAGGCCTTTGCAGAGCAGCAGGGCTTTATCAAAGACATCCCGCCTGAACAATGCCAGAGTTCTTGCCAGGTTGAGTGTTATCTGCTGCTTTAGACATTATGCATCCGTCACTTTAGGACATCGCTTTGGATAGCTTCCCATTTATCTGAGAGCTCTTTAAAAAGTAGTGACTCCAGGGGTGCCTAGGTGGCTCAATCGGCTAAGTGTAAGACTCTTCATTTTGGCTCAGGTCATGATCTCACAGTTCATGAGATCGAGCCCTGAGTCAGGTCCCATGCTGACAGTGCAGAGCCTGCTGGGGATTCTCTCTCTCCCTCTCTCCCTGTCCCATCCACGCTCATGCTCTGTCTGTCTGTCTGTCCGTCTCTCTCTCTCAATAAATAAATAAGAATTAAAAGAAAAAGTAGTGACTCCACTAATTGTGAAAGTAAATAGTAAAATAGTAAAGCTTCTAGAAAATAGGAAAATATATTAAAGACCTGAGATAGGCAAATATTTCTTAAACAGAACACAAAGAACAGTTACCATGAGGGGAAACTGATAAGTTGGACTACCTCAAATAAACAAGCTTCTGTTCATCAAATGATACCATTTCAAAGGTGAAAGATAATCTGCAATGTGGGAGGAGATATTTGCAATACATTTATCTGGCAAAGGACTTGTGCTGGACTTTATAAGCATTCCGCAGATCAATCATGAAAAGACAGACAACTGAATCGCTGAATCAAAAAATGAGTGAAGCACTCAAACATGCAATTCACAAAAGAGAATATTCAAGTGGCCAAAAAAAAAAAAAAATAGGGAGAAGTGCTTAACATCATTAGTCATCAGGAAAACACAAAAGAAAACCACTGCACACCCACCAAGATGACTAAAATGAAGGGACATAATTAAAAGACAAAACAGAATAAAAAAAAACCATGACTGAGGATATAGAGTTTCCAGTACTCTTACAGGGTGCTGCTCAGAGTGTTGATTAATATGACCACTTGGCAAAAACTAAAGTTTTAATACTAAAGCTGAGTACAAGCATTCTCTCATGACCTAGCAATTTTACTCAACAGAAATGTGCACACCTATTCACCAAAAGAAATATACCAGAATCTTCACGGTGACATTATTCATAGTCCCCAACTGGATGGGAGCAAACGTTAAACAAATGTCGGACAGATAAACTGTGATATCATCCATGGAGTATTAGACAGCAATGAAAATGAGCAGTTCCTCCATGCGACAATAGGGATAAGCCTCATGAATATAACAATGTTGAGCAAAAGAAGCCAATCTCAAAAAGGACATATGGCATCATTCCACTTAGGTAACGTTCCAATGGGCAAATCTAATCCACGCTGGCAGGAGACAGAAAGGTGTCTCCTTTTGGGGTGGGGGCAGTGACTAGGAAGGGTGAGGAGGGGGCATCTGGATCCTGGCAACATCCTATTTCTCCATTGGGTGGTGCTTACGTGGCTGTGTGGCTGTGTTCACTTTGTAAAATTATGTCTAGCTATAAGTTACGGTTTGGTCACTATTCTATGAACTTCAATTAAAAAAAAGTCAACTTTAGGAGTTAACTTTTCGCTTAGCATAATACCCTCCAGTTCCATCCATGTTGTTGCAAATGGCAAGATTTCATTCTTTTTTCATCGCTGAGTAGTATTCCATTGTGTATATAAACCACATCTTTATCCATTCATCAGTTGATGGACGTTCGGGCTCTCTAATTTGGCTACTGTTGGTAGCACGGTGCCCCTTGGGGTGCACACTGGGGTGCATGTGCCCCTTCGAATCAGCATTTTTGTACCCTTTGGATAAATTCCTAGTGGTGCAATTGCTGAGTTGTAGGGTAGATCTATTTTTAATTTTTTGAGGAACCTCCATGCTGTTTTCCAGAGTGGCTGCACCAGTCTGCATTCCCACCAGCAGTGCAAAAGGAAGGTTCCCCTTTCTCTGCATCCTCGCCAACATGTCTTATTGTCTGAGTTGTTAATTTTGGCCATTCTGACAGGTGTGAGGTGGTATCTCAGTGCGGTTTTGATTTGTATTTCCCTGATGATGAGTGATGTTGAGCATCTTTTTGTGTCGGTCAGTCAGAGAAGGACAGATATCATATGATTTCACTCATGTGAAATTTGAGAAACTCAATAGATGAACATAAGGGAAGGGAAGGAAACATAAGACAACAACAGAGAGGAAGGCAAACCATAAGAGACTCAAATACACAGGACAAACTGAGGGTTGCTGGAGGGGAGGTGCATGGGGGGATGGGTTAAATGGGTGATGGGCACTAAGGAGTGCACTTTTTGGGATGAGCACTGGGTATCTTATGTTAGAAATGAATCACTGGAGGGGCGCCTGGGTGGCGCAGTCGGTTAAGCGTCCGACTTCAGCCAGGTCATGATCTCCCGGTCCGTGAGTTCGAGCCCCACGTCAGGCTCTGGGCTGATGGCTCAGAGCCTGGAGCCTGTTTCCGATTCTGTGTCTCCCTCTCTCTCTGACCCTCCCCCGTTCATGCTCTGTCTCTCTCTGTCCCGAAAATAAAAAAATAAACGTTGAAAAAAAAAAAAGTGTTAAAAAGAAATGAATCACTGGGTTCTACTCCTGGAGCCAAGACTACACTGTATGTTAACTAACTTGAAAAAAAGAAAGAAAGAAAGAAAGAAAGAAAGAAAGAAAGAAAGAAAGAGAAAGAAATTTAAAAATTGAGATAATAGGGGCGCCTGGGTGGCGCAGTCGGTTGAGCGTCCGACTTCAGCCAGGTCACGATCTCGCGGTCCGGGAGTTCGAGCCCCGCGTCGGGCTCTGGGCTGATGGCTCAGAGCCTGGAGCCTGTTTCCGATTCTGTGTCTCCCTCTCACTCTGCCCCTCCCCCGTTCATGCTCTGTCTCTCTCTGTCCCAAAAATAAATAAACGTTGAAAAAAAAAATTAAAAAAAAAATTGAGATAATAAAAAAATGTTAACTTTTCAAAAGTGACTCCGAACACCTTCATCACAAGCACTTCTTGAGGGCCTATAATATGCCAGGCTCCAGGCTGAGGCAGAGGGGAGAGGGGATCTGCCCATGCAGAAGACCAGGTCCCCACTCGAATGGCCCACCGCCAGCTTTGAAGTCCCTGAGCCTCTCTCCCTTTGCTACCCAGACTAATCACTAGAGACTAAATCAATAGAGACTATTAAACAGAGACTAATTAAGAGAGACCCTACTCCAAGTAACTGCTAGTTCTTCAGAAAAAAGAAGCATCCTGAGTAACGAAATCAACCACCCAGGATCTTAGCTGCTTTCTAGAGTGGGTATTTACAAACCGGATAATCGTAAAGCTGAGAACACTTGTCATCTCAGTCCCATTTTAAAGTAATATTGTTCACAGCTTGTTAGACCTCTTATGTGTCAAGAACTTTGTCATTTAATCCTCACGGTGATCCTGCGAGATATGTGTTATTATTCCCATAGTAAAACTACAGAAATAGATTTAAAGCTGGTGCAGTAACTTGCCCAAGGTCGCAGGGCTGTGACCGGCAGAGCAAAATGGATTAAATTCAGATTCTTGTGTTCCCCTGCCCTTTTAAGAATTGGTGGTGCTGTTCTGAACACCGTACTGTTTCAAATACACACTGCCCCTCTAAATCTTCTACCCTCTAGAGGAGGGAGGGAAGAGGCAAGCAACAGATGCCACCTATCACCTGCCTTTCACTCTTGGGGTGCTGATCGGCAGCCCCAGAATGATAGCGATTTGCTCTAAGTCACCTGCAAACATCTAGAAAGGGCCCCCATGAAAACAAAGGCTTTTCTTCCCGAGCCCAGACGCTGATGAAACATTAATGGAATACGCAATTATAAAATATGATTTTATATCGCACCCCGAATTCACTGATTTCCTGAAACAACTTTTATCCTTCCAGTACGGTCGGGTCCAGGGAAAGATGCTTAACAAAGGCAAAGCTCTGAAAGCAATGTGCTGAGGAAAATGCCGGAAAGGACAATTATTCCTCTAGCACCTCATGAAAAATTGAAGGTTTGGCTGTCAGGGTGTAAAAACAGCCCTGCTTTTGTGCCACCAAATCATCACGCTAGACGCATGCTGAAACTACAGGCAGTGCCAGAGCCATAGAGGTTTATGACTTGGTAAAAAATAGATGGTTGTAAGACCAACTCTGGTGTATGAATCTGGCCAGTTGGAAAGGGAGAAGTCCTCTGTCAGAACAGGCTCTCTAGCACACCCGCGGAAAGAAAATGCTAGAAAACAAAGGAGGCTACCATCCACGCAGGCCTGAGTGGCCCCGGCAAGTCAGTTTCACCTGAAGCAGTTACCAAACAAGACCATTTCCCCTTAGCCACGAAAGGAAGAAATGCAGAGCGCCACATGCCTGACAAAGTGCGTTCCTCAGAACAGACGACGGAGCCGTGGTTTTCTGAACTACTCCTAGTCCGAGATTCAAGATGGCGGATCAGCAAGGACAACAAAAGAATCTTCCTTTCAGTGAGAATAATCTATCACAACTCTATCAATCTGATTAATGTAATGGAACCATTTCAAAAGGAGGAAATTACAGGTCATTAGACATAATTTCAAATTAAGTTATGGGTTTAAATTATTTTCTTCAGTTTTCTGAAGAATTTACCCAGAATTTTATTTTGCATGTTTCATTCAGAGGATAAATGATATTTACATGACTTGACAAACCTTTCCTGTGCAAAGGGCTGTGTGGGGGCCTGAACGCTGAAACACAGCTAAAACTGTTTCCCAAATCTGTCTTTCCCCCTACGTCTCCCATGCAGTGTTTTTCATCTGGTTCAACTGAGTATGGATCCCCTCCTGACCTATTCTTTATTTATTTTATTCAGTGATAAAACAAACACCTCAATTCCAGGTTGTTTACAAAACAGTTGGTAACCTGATTCCAATTAAATGGCTAAGAACTACAAGAAGAACAAAAATATAAATTATGTTAACCATCTGTTTTTGGCCGACAAAGGCAGCAAATGGAAAGGTTAAGCTGATACTCTGCATTTAATCTGTGCTATTGTGAAAAGAAAACCCAATTAGAGATGGTATTTCATTGCGGCTTTACACTGTTCCCCTTTTGTTCTTTAATTTGAGTTGTACCCATTGTGTTACCAAAGGAGGGGAGGGTTCATTATCTCCTCCTCCGATGTGTTACACGAGGGCTCTCATTTATAAATGTAACATGGCCAATGCCTGCGAATTAGAGCCAGTTACTCAACTGCCGGATCAACTCCTTTGCAGCAACGAGCAGCACAGCATCACCCCATCACAAAACAACACACTCTGACTACAACCCACAACCTGCGTTGCTTTCCCAGGTAGAATAAACAAGGTGGGAACTCAGCGAACAGGTGCTTTCAAGCATTAGGCATGTAAAGGAAAGGGGAGTCCAACCATTTCCCCCAGCATTAGTTCTCTGGGCACCACTGGTGAGTGGACAGCAAAGTCTGGAGGGAGAACATCTGGAAGTAATTTACTGAAGATAAGCTGCTGGTTGACCCAAATGCAAACTGCTCTCTGTGTGGATAAAAGTGACTTCTGAAGGTCCAATACCCACAGAGCTGCTAGATCCGGGTATCACATGTTTAGGAGGGGCAGACATGCTCTTTCTTGAACTTTTCTGAACAAGCCATTTAGGGAATTCCCAGCACACCAACGCTCCTGGTGATGGGGGGCACTATCCTACTGGCCACTCCCCCCAGAATATCGTTCTGCTCACCTAAGCCTTCATTCTTCTGAATACGCTGCCCCTGTGCCTTGAGCACCTCCTTGTCCGCCTGGTAATTTCCTACACGTCCTTGAAAAAAAGCCTTCCCTGCTGATTATCACAATCCTGCCTCCTCCAATGAGGCTTCTCCTCCTCTCAGCCTGCCACCCCTCACAGAGTCACTGACACTTGTCAGAGTATCTGTTCATGTGTCTGTCTGCCCTGCTAAATTGAGAGTTCTTTACTACAGAACTTAGTAAGCTTTATATCCCCGGCACCGTGTACAATAGACGATTGATAAAGGAATGAATGAATGAATGAATGAATGAACGAATGAACAGACTTCCACAGTCCAGTTTCTTGCCTTGAATCTCAGGGATGGTGATGTGGGGCAACTATGATCCACTCTAATGTCCCCCTGGCTTTGCACAAACACAAGAATCTGAACAGACAAGAGCCTTCCTTTCCTTACGTAGTGAACTTGGCGGGTCTGAAAACCTCCATAATAGGAAGGGTTACCTGGCAGTATATGACGTCATTTCTACTTCATCAGGGATTGTCTCTGTAGAACTCCTACTGGATCCACATCATGCCCCCAAAACCAGTGCAGGCAGTAAGATTTACTCTACGAAGAGTAAATTAGCCATGGGCCAAAAGAGTGATACCACGATTCCTGATCAGTCTGCTACCAAGAAAGCAATGTAATGAGAGTCACCCTATGATCGAAAATCTCCCTTGTGGCAGCAATCACCAAGTACATTCAGAAATTATGTGACCAGATGGCTGGCCTGGAAGTTCCATGAGGGCTAGGAACCACGGATGGGTATGGTGCCAGACTGGAAAGATGTTTCTTGAATGAATGAAGGACTCAGGCAAAAGCCTTGGATGGTGGGCAAAAAAAGTGGTTTTCTCTCCACTGTATTCATGAAAAAACTCTGCAGGCCCAAGGAAGGGCTCTGGGCAGGCTGGAGTTGAACTCTGGGCTTCTGGTACAAGGCAGGAGTGGGACTTAGGGCCCTAGAGTGAGGTCTGTCCACTGAGAAAGCATTATTCCAGGGGAAAACCTAGCATTCGAGGAGAAAAGGGTTGGCATGAGGACAATGGTGTCTAGACATTGCTTAGCAGGATGCTGGGGACCCCAAAACAAGGAAGGGCAGAGAGAGACACTCCCCCCTTTGCTCCCCCAGGGAGCACTCAGAGAAGGCAAAGCAATGAGGTCTTCTATGGAAAGGCTAAGCTCAGAGTCTTGGGGGCTACCCTTGGTGCAAAGGCAATGGGTTCCCAGGGGCAAGCTCATGGGGCACAGGGAGCCCCAAGGTCTGCAGAAGTGTTGAAGGTCCCACGCTGATGCACAGTCTTGGTCTCCATGAGCAGCACAGGTGGTTCTTCTAAACATGCACATGCTCTGGGCCCCTAAATGCCACCAAATACAGGGGCTGCCTACCTCTGCAGTAGAACTTTGTACCTGAAGAAACCAGTGCATTGTCATACCCTGGGATATGGAGGTGTGATATAGCTACATTAAAAAAATGCTAATATATACCCTGACTGCATTCAAATATGGACAATGCAGCTATGGACCCAAGTAAGTAAATATAAACTAAAATGGCAGAGGAAAAACGAACCAGTCTCTACCATGATCTCAATGTCACTAAAATCAGGGTCCCAAGTTACCTTCTGACCCTGCCTCTCTGCAGAGGCAGAGGAACCCCACTCTGGCCCATTGTGTCCCATGATACAACTAACTCAGCCCTTCCCGAGTGTGCTCCTCAGAACTGGGTGACAGGGGTCATGTGATGGTTTCCTCAGTCAAACAAACTTGGGCCATCTGGGTTTGAAAGAAGAGGAACACACTTCTTTGTTTCCCCCTCTTTCCTCCACTTGTCCCTCCCTCCTGTGTCCCATACCGAGTCTTTATCCTGTGAGCCCATCTCATCATTGAACTTTCCATGCTCCCGTGTGGTGGACCCCAGGCAGGTGACACCAGGTGCTATCCTGTGTCTCCCACCTTACTCCACAGAATGAGACACAGAACAGGGGAAGTGAAGAGCTCTGTGTCACGGAAGCTTCCCCACGGGAAAGTGCTCTTTTTAGGTATAAAGCTCCGTGTTGCCTGGGCCCTAGGTCCGCCCGTGCATGTGGAGAGCTGGCCTACAGCAAGCACTTTGAACTTGCACTGGGCACTACACTGCTTTTGTTTGCTCCACACCCCTCCTGGGACCAGGGAAATGAGACTGGCTGCAGGGTGGCAGGGGCAGAAGGCCCGCTCTGAGCACCACGTACCCACCCCCCATGCAACGAGGGCCCCAGGAGACCACACACAGAGGGCCAAGGGGACAGCACATCCTCTCCCCTCCTCCCACCCACCAGAGCTGCTCTTAGGTCAATTCAGAAAAGAAAAAGTGAAGATCGCCAACAATTCTGCAACTTACAAATCACATACGTTAGTAATTAATCCCACCTCCCACCAATAACTAAACCATAAAGATTCCAAAATAATTTGCTTTCTTTACAAAAACAGAATCATGTGAAATTTTCCTTTCTTTCTTTCTTTCTTTTTTTTTCCTTTCCACTAACCAGTCTACCAGGACATCTTTCCTGGCCAAACACACAGGACTGCCTCAGTCATGAGATCGACTTTGTTCAGCCCCCTTGCAAGAACTGTCACTTATCCTTCAGTCCCCTGTTGCTGGATGCAAAAGCCTTTTGGTGTTCATCTTTTGGCTTTTATTACTTGTTGTTACCAAGGATGTTGCAGTAAACATTCTGGAATTGATGGCTTTGAGTGCCACATCTTCAGACACTAAATTCCTAGAAAGAGGATTGCAGAATCGAAGGAAATAATTTTTTTTTAATTTTTTTTTTACATTTGATTTATTTTTGATAGACAGAGACAGAGCACAAGTGGGGGAGGGGCAGAGAGAGAGGGAGACGCAGAATCCGAAGCAGGCTCCAGGCTCTGAGCTGGCAGCACAGAGCCCGACATGGAGCTCGAACTCACAAACTGCGAGATCATGACCTGAGCTGAAGAGGGACGCTTAACTGACTGAGCCACCCAGGTGCCCCAAGAATATTTTTAGTTTTAAAAGATATTGTCAAATGACTCTCCCAAACTGCCATAACCACTTCACATTCCCACCAACACTGTAAGAGAAGGGTACTTATTAGCAGTTTCCCACAATCGTTATTTGGGTATAGGTCTCTATTTCTTCAACCAGTCAGGAAACGCCTGGCAGCAGCAAACATCCCTTTTCCATCTCTGCTTGGTGTTTCATCTCACTCACAGTAGATGCTCAAGGAATATTTGCTGGATGAATGTCAGTAAGAAATCATTAGACATCATTCAAGTGCCTGGGATGAAACCATAATCCACAAGCAATAAACTAAGATCCAGTGTTATACAACATGACAAAGGCATACAATTATCTGTAAGAATAACGGTCCTAAATGGGCTGGCGATCAATGACCAATTAATGGGCAATATAAGTTTCACAAAAGGATGTATTGCCTTTAACAAATCATGCATTTAGACAACCCCCAAGTGGCAGGGACCACCAGGCACACAGCCATGAATAGATCTGAATATCCACTCACATGCCACATTAAATTCTACGCAAGCCAGGGTGGGTTCCTGAACTGCTTGGAAAGGAGGACACCTGTCAATAACCACAATGAATTATTAATCCTTCGGTTATAGGATCTTAATTTACTGCTCACCCCGGCAAAGGAAATCCATGCAAGAGTAGAAACCAGGACATAGCTGGGACTCAGATCTCCTTCTCAGGTGAATTCTGGGCAAGATGGTGCAGGTAACCAGACAAGATGGTTTCCAGCCTGGAGAATGGGTCTTAGAGGGACAACTCAGAGGCCTAAGAGCCAAGATGCCAACTTGGAGATGAGAGGTGAGCCACGGTGCCGTGAGACTAACCAGATGAAGAGGAGGGTGGGATTTGCATCTTAAACGCAGTTTGGGAAAACTTCCCCTAGGAAACACACTATCCATTATCTTCTAAAACTCTGGGTTTTCGGGGCGCCTGGGTGGCGCAGTCGGTTAAGCGTCCGACTTCAGCCAGGTCACGATCTCGCGGTCCGGGAGTTCGAGCCCCGCGTCGGGCTCTGGGCTGATGGCTCAGAGCCTGGAGCCTGTTTCCGATTCTGTGTCTCCCTCTCTCTCTGCCCCTCCCCCGTTCATGCTCTGTCTCTCTCTGTCTCAAAAATAAATAAACGTTAAAAAAAAAAAATTAAAAAAAAAAAAAAAAACTCTGGGTTTTCTTCAGTGTGGTCACTGGAAGGACAGTTCTCCTGCCTAATACTTCCATGTTGATTCACAGCATCTGATGTGCTGTTTTCCCCACTGATTCTGAATCCAGGACCCTCACCTTCCAACTCCCAAACGTGCAGAATCTCATTTATGATGAATCCCACCATGTTCCAGAAGAACTAATTTGGAAACAATGGCATTTCTGTAATAAAAAGAGCATGGAAACTTCTCGCATCAGGAAACAAACTGATTACAACCATGCCATGAAAATGGACATCCTGTGTACCATTTTGCTACTGTTGTGCAAAAGATTGTAGGCCAATGTGAAAATGGGTCACTTGACCCTATGCAAATAAGAAACAGTGTGTAGAGCCATTTGAAATATTTAGAATTATGTTAGGCCCCAACCTCAGGTAATCACACCTGGCTGAGAAGGGGCTAGATTTCCTGGTTGTTTCCCGCTTGCCAGTTCTTTCCCAAGCTCAAAGTTTCGGAGTAGGATTCTCTCTCCTGACCACGTTACGTGGTTGTTTTCTGGGACCACGTTACGTTTCACCATCTCTCCCAGAATCCAAAGGTGCCAAGTCAACACTAGTTGGACCTGGAGTCTATGTAGCCAGGCCTAGTCTGGCCCGTATCATGGATCTGAGAAGGAAGAGATCAGGGTAGAGAAGAGCAGGGGCCTGAGGCCTAGGTAGAGAGAGGCCAGAGAATGAGATCCAACGAGATTATCATTAACTCGAGTCTCAGAGCTCAGCGCATGTATTCCCACGTAAGCTGGTGCACCGCATGAATTGTGGTCAGGAGGTGGCTGGGAAGCTGGAGCAGGGCAGAGGCCCCCCAGCAGCGGGAGGGATTTCCTGGGCAGGAATTCCCAAGCTCAGCTGGCTCTGGGCTCCCCTCTTGCCGAGCTCATGTGGTAGGCCTCAGAGCCCATTCCAAAGAAATTCATCTGCAGAGGCTCTGGAAAATGTGTGCACGTGCGTGCACACACATGCACACACCCGTGGGCACTTCACTTAATGGAAGAAGCTCATAAGAAAGCCAAAACCCCACGGTGAAAACTTTCAATGACCAAAACAGATTTTTAAAAAGACAATCATTCCATTGTTCAAAGGATGGCTGATAAGCACAGTTACGGGGTGAAGTCTATGGTATGTAAGTTGTATCTCGATTGTTTACAAAAAGACAGATTTCCTTGTGAGGGCTGTGCATGCCCTTGTTGGATAGATGATGTGACCAGACCCATAAGGACAGATCTGGGGTCTGCATCTCCCCTCTCACAAAAGGCAAATTTACCTCCGTGTAGAACGGGATGGAAAGACAGCCACCTCCTCACTGTGATGGTCACAAGGCTACTGGCAATTCTAATGTCACATGCTGCTGCTGGCAGGCAGCCCCTGATCCACAGTGTGGGAAAGGCCAAGTGCCCCGCTCTTAATCTCCCCAGGCCTAGATGAGGAAAATCAATGTAATGACCCATAAGAGGAACCTGCTCATAAAGAAGGTCACTAAACACCTCTAGTTAGCCACTGGCTCTTTAGGAAAGAAAATATCATAAAATTCTACGAGTAGGGCATAACCCTATGCTCCATTAACACATATGATTTGGGGAGGAAAAGGACTCACGGGCACTCATGCTAACACTTTCTTCCTCATTCCTGTTCATACCAACTGCCTTTGTTTGGATCCAGTGTTCCCTAAGTGTCCACATGCCAGGTACTCGCATGAGAAACACCAGAGGCCAAAGCACACCACAGACAACCTATTTGTTCTCAACCCATTGAAGACATTGTTGGAAAGCAATTTATCCACAGACCCAGATTCCCAGCGTCACTACGATGGTGCCTTCAAGGCCCATTTCATCTTGGGTTGCCAGTTGCTAAGCGCACACTCGAAGCAGCATCTTGAAATTCATGTGAATTCATGAATAAATGCAATTTTCTCCTTGGAAACATGCCTGTGTCTCTCCCCTGAGACCTCCCTCCCCCCAGGCTCTGCGGCCTGGCTTCCCTCGTATCAGATGGCCTGAGGCAGGTCTGCAGAACCCAAAGCCCATGCCCCCCCAACGTGGTCCTGGGTTCTTCCACTTTGCCTTTTTAGATAGGAAAGCACCTGGCAAATTTGGGAGTCATGGCGGGGGGCGGGGGATCCACATGAGCCACAGTCTCACACTTCCTCAAACACTGGCCACAGATTTCCTTCATGTGGCCCTACTCATTTAGGGATTCTAACTCATGTGGACCCCCAAGGGTGTGGGTCCTCGAGTTTACTCTCTCTCTCCGGCATCAGGGAGATGTTAGATATCAAATGCCGCTAGACCTCGTGTAATGCCAATAAGTTCTTGCTCTAGATGCTCCAAAAATGCTCCCACTGAACCCTCTGGTGCTTCAAAGCTGACATCATGCCTACTCCTAAAGAGGTCGGGCGCTGCACTAGGTCAGGAGAACCTGGCCTCTTACTTCCCCTGGGGGGATCAACAAAAGACAGCCACTCCTCTGAGCCCTTCTTGTCACAGTGGTCCTATATGCCCCAGACAGGATGCTGGCTAATTCAGGCTGACAAGCCCAAAGATTAGACTCTACCAGATAGCCTGTCATATCCCAACTCCTCATTACTGGATGTCTGAATACTCTGTATCAATTAACTGCAAGACACAACCTGGGGCTTAGTACCATTCGCTGGGCTTAAAAATTAGCCGCACCTTTGTTCTGCGTTTTCCTTCAAAGAAAAACCCACCGCTGACCCCCAAAATCTCGGATTGTTTTGCTTTTCAGCAGTTTTTGTGTAACCAATTAGTGTCTTTTGTGCTCTTGGTCCTGCTTTGGTTTGGGTAAGAGTGAACAGCATTTAAAATGAAGGCATTGTTTATTCACAAATCAAATAAGCTCCCGACAGCTGCCCCAGTGGCTTCCTCATTCAGTTAAATTAATGCCCAAGGCCTCAGGGTGAATGGTCTTCTGGGGAGAATGTGGCCATTCATTTTCGGATTCCCATTTGGTGTTGGGTCTTTTAATGCCAAATCCTATTTAATGTACTCGTGTTATGTTAAACTGCGTGCAAATTTATTCTATGGACTACTTGACAGAATTCATACTATTAAAGTCAAATACTATTTGCACTTGAAAAATAAGATCTTTACTCCACTTTCAAATAAGAGCGATCCAGTGTTACCTTCAGCAGAGTTTAAGCCTCACCAGAAACCCCTCCCTCTGAAACCAGCCCTCATTTTCTCCCCAACGACCACTGTCAGATAGGTGTGTTTTATTCCTAACTCATGAAACCATGTGTACCAAATTTTTGTAAGTTTCTTGTACAAACTGTTTCTTTTCTAAGTATTCTACCAGCACTACTCTCCAATATTGTACTTTCTCATTCTGCCCTGCAAGGGACAGACAGTTCTTAATAACATGCCGTTGGATTTTATAACTGTCCTTCAGACTTTGTACTCTCTGGAAATGCCGAGCTTTTAAGAACTCTTCATCCTGAAATCTCTGAGTCCGAGGTGTTCTGACTAAATGAGAGTCTCAGTTTCTTGGGCAATATTATCTTGAATATCTTGACCTGCCTCCAACACGTCCGAATCCTCAAATCTATCCAGGAATGCTCAAAATAACAGACACATGGTGACCCATGTTGCACAATGTTTGTTTTTTATCGCTCATCTATCCTTCTCCTGTTGTGGATAATAAGAAATGATTTACATACTCCTGAAATATTCCAAATGTTTGGTCCATTTTTTTTCTTTGTAACACTGAGGACAGCCCAAGAGGGAAACTGACTCAATCACAGTGCCAGACTGTAATTCACCCGAAAGTATACTTTCTGCCCTCTCACGCGGTAGTGCAGACCAGTTATCCAACCATGGCCATGAACTGCACTTTCCGTGATTCCGGAAATCACTTCTAATCAGGAGCAGTCTGGTGGATTACTGTTTCTCTCCCAGCCCAGGAAACAATTCTGGAACTCACTGTGTTAACATGTGAGGTTTCCAATCACTTCCCTGGTCTTGGCGTCTCTCTCTCTCTTACATACACACACAGGAGAGACAGACAGACAGAAGACCTTGTGGCTATTTACACTCCTACACAAACACCCCAGAACCATACTTGCTCTGTGGGGCCACATCACTTCTCTCGCATCTTTAATAAACCTCTCTTTTCCCATACAGTCCTTTCTGAACATAAACGCTTCTCCTAAAAACACCTTCCCACCATCCTCCAGACTGCCGTCTACTGTTGACTCGCCACCATCTCACCGCAGAGTCAGAAAGAGAAGAGCTTTCACCTCAGTCCTCCTCACCAGCCTGAAACTCTGCTCTCACCAAAACCAACCATGGAATGCCCTCCACTGGAGGATCCCAAAGATCTCTTTAACCTCAAGTCCAACAACGCTTTCTCAGATCTTACCTTCCTTAACCTTCAATTAGCAGAAGATGGCCAACTGACTACTTCTCCATGGATCTTCCCTCCCTGACATCAGACTTTGAAGGTTTTCCTAATTTGCCAACTGCTTGTCAAGTCTGTCCCGTATCGATACTTGGGCCAAGAAATCCCTTGAACTTGAGCTCGCCCTCCCCACCGTCACCAATCGGGCACTCCTATGGATCATCACAGGTCTGGCTCCCTGATGCCTTCCCTTTGCTCCTGCCTCTCTGTCCTTCTCTCCCCTGAACAACTAGACACTTTATCTGACATGCCTTCTTACTCTCTACATCATGTTATCTCTCTTTCTGTCGTCTCTCCCCAGCCAGCTCCTAAACTTGTTGTGGGCAGAAACTATCTCAATCCTTTTAAAATCCCTGTGCGTTTGGCCCAATGCCTGGTCCATGATGCCTGCTGAATGCTGAATGAGTTCATTTTGAAAATCAGTTGTAACCAAAGTCATTTTTTTTTCTTCCAAGTGTCTTTGTTAGATTCTCATGTATCATCACTGGAAGATCAGGCTCTGTCTTGCTGCGCAGAACAATCCAGACGGCCTGACTTTAAGACGGAGATTCCCAAGCTTCAGATAGTCTGAAGCGATGAGTGTGGAGTGGACCCCAAGAATCTGCATTTTTATCCAGCATTCTAAGGGGCCAGGCCGCTCTTAGAGGAAGCCAGTTTTATATCTCAAGTCCTGACACAGCCACTGCTACAAAATACCCATAAAAATTAACCTTCAGTCAGGGGCAAAATTCAGTCCTGACTCATGAAATCCTTAATTCTTATTCAGAATCCATCATCCAAACCCCACAGAGTTTTTTTAGGTCAGACAAGCGAGTTCAACCGTCAATAAACAATTATTTGCTGAGGGCCCACTAAGTGCTAGGAGCTGTTCCTAGGCATTTGGATTACGGTAGAGAGCTTACCCGAAAAAGTGAAAATTCCTGCCCTCTCGAGGCATGCCTTCCGGAGGAGGCTGGGTACAGTGCCCCCCAGCCACATCACTATTAACACAGGTCTCGGGAGAAGACCGAGGACAAGGCATGGGAAAGCCAGCTCCAGGAGTTTCCAATGGGGCCAAAGCACACATGTTCCCACAGCATGTGTAACCAGTTCCCACACTGGGTGGCCCTGGCCCGATGTCTTTCTGGGTCAGCTATTTCCTTCCCCAAATGACTACCTGCTGTTGCCTCACCCTTGGTCCTGGCCTCCGAAGGAAATGTGTGGGTGCTGGCCTGTGGAAGTAAACACCCAAGCCCCTTCAGGTGGCCTAGACCAGGGGTAGGGCAGATCAAGCTTGTGGAGGCTGGGCAAGGAATTCTCTTAAGGTCCCCAGAGAGCCTCCCTGCCATTGTCTGTCAGGCAGAAACTGTGGGGCTGGTGCTGAATCTTTCATGCGTATTGGCTGCTGCTAAAGTTCTTTTATTCATCATTACGTTTATTTGATCCAACTGTTTCTTGAAGCCATCCACATCCAGCATGCAGATTATATGTGTACCAGATTTCCTTTCGAAAATAAAACCCACAATGACTCTGCTATGTAAACAACCTCTCAGTACTTCAGAGCACTTGAATAGCTTCCCTTTGAAAACAAAACCCTACGTGGTATTTAGACACAGGTTCCAGATGGGGCCCTTAAGTTCACCTTGCCCCTGAGAAATGAGTGGTAGCCTCACGGCCTCTGGCCAAAAGGCTGGCCCCCATTCCTTGGCTGTGCCTCCTTTCCCCGGTCACCTCACGTATAGTTAGTTCCGTTCACCTATTGCCCTTGCCACCGTGGACACAGGACTAACTCCAGGACCTCTAGCTAACTCTCCCAGCACCCCTGAGATCACCAAAATTCTCCTTGACTTGATCAGTAGAGTTCTCCCTTTGACTTCCAAAGACTCTCCAGGAATCTAAACTTTAAAAAGTGAAATAAGGGACACCGGGGTAGCTCAGTCAGTTGGGCATCTGACTCTCGGTTTTGGCTCTGGTTGTGATCCCAGGGTAGTGGGGGCTCAATCCTATGCTGGGTTCCACGTTGGAACCTGCTTGGGATCTTAATCTCTCCTGCTGCCCATCTCCCCCTGCTCACATTCTGTCTCTCTCTCTCTCTCAAATTAAAAAATAAACACATAAAAAGCTCCTTCCCATAAAATTGACCTTCATCACCTGCTAATCAAAGGTCCCCGATAAGTTCACTTCAAAGAGGACCAAGAGAAAGTCTCCACGGCTATTCGCAATGTGACACCAAGCCTGTCTTGATATACAGATGGAAGAGAATCCTCAACTATATTTTTTTAGCATCTAACTAGGTGGATGGCACTGAAAAGGAAGGGGAAGGGTCGGCCTCATCCTCTCTCTGGGTTACATGGCTCAGAAGTGTCTCAGTCTAGGGGGTACCTGGGTGGCTCAGTCAGTTAAGCGGCCGACTTCGGCTCAGGTCACGATCTCACGGTCCGTGATTCGAGCCCCGCGTCGGGCTCTGTGCTGACAGCTCGGAGCCTGGAGCTTGTTTCAGATTCTGTGTCTCCCTCTCTCTGACCCTCCCCCATTCATGCTCTCTCTCTGTCTCAAAAATAAACGTTAAAAAAAAAAGAAGTGTCTCGGTCTTTACTTTCAAGTTCTTTATTGAGATAATTCACATTAAATGCCTGGAACATGATGTGGACATGGTAGATGCCCAACAGGTGGTGGTTCCATCAGCCTTCTAGATTCCTGCCTTCTGGGCCAAAGGAAAGGAATCCTATACCTATATGTTTTGTTTTGTTTTGTTTTTAATTTTTTAACGTTTACTTGTTATTGAGAGACAGAGAGAAACAGAGCATGAGCAGGGGAGGGACAGAGAGAGAGGGAGACACAGAATCCGAAGGAGGCTCCAGGCTCCGAGCTGTCAGCACAGAGCCCAACACGGGGCTCGAACCCACAGACCACGAGATCGTGACCTGAGCCAAAGTTGGTCACTTAACCGACTGACCCACTCAGGCGCCCCATACCTATATGTTATTGGCCATAGTAGTAGGAGTGTCTTTCACCCTCTCCTTTCCTGACTTCCTGCCCTTCGACATTTAAAATGCAGGCTCCATACCCCATGACTTTTGGGCGCTTAATACATATTTGATAGCAACTTATCTTTGTTCATCAGGCTTTGGGAATTCTGAGTTACACACTCAGGGAGGCTGAGAAATCTGCTCTCCAAAAGGCCCCTGATTTTTCCAACCTGATCTTAATAAATCAAATGAAACAAACTATACTGTTTATGTAAATGTAAACCTCTCAGTTGATAAAACTGGGCTCAGATAAGCAAGAAACCCCTAAGAGTTTAGACGCGAAGGCACCAGACAAAGAGCTTCTCCTGAAAGCTTATCTGTTCTCCAGGGACTTTGATTTCAACGGCTGCTGTAACTTGATGTCTGAAAGTCCTGGGAGAATTCATTTTTAATTTTAAATATTCACAGGGCACTTCCCTTTGCTAACATACCCCGGCCAGGGCTCCAAAGTCATCCTCACGGTATTTGCGAGGCTGCAAATCTTTCTACGTTTAGCTGTAAAAGCTGTCAATTAGGAAAACCTCTCTCCCTGACAGTCAGGAACCGCATCCTATTCTCATGTACACAGACACACAATGAATCACAGGCTTCACTAATCCTTTAAGAATGTTAGAGGTCCCCAGGGACTGTTCCAATGAAGGCAAACCCTACCCTGTATTATGCTATTTCCTACTAATCCTGGGAAAATGAATGTTAATTTATCATGAAAAAGGGTTAATTATGCATTTATTTCCGACGTAGGTATATGAGATCAGGCTCAGAAACAATTCTGAGTCTAATGCTCTTTTTAAATGAGGATTCCATTTTAAGCATTTTTATCAAACAGACGCTAAACTCGGGGCAACCGTGCAGAAGAAAAAGAGTGGCAGGGTAATGACAAGACCCGACCATAATTTTAATTAACCTTCTGATCTTGCTTAAATATATTTTGCCTTGTAAAAATCTGTAATAACATCTATTTCAATCTCCTCTGCTATTAGTTATTAAATTGAAAATGGAGGCCTAGACTGATTTGGCAAAGATATTCAAGAAATTTTTCTTTATTCTCTCTGGTTTATTAAAGTAATCATTTGTAGCATAAAAAGTTCTCTGATTAAGTAATTTAGTGTAATTAAATCACCAGATTTATTAGGCTTCCCAAAGCAGCACACACAGCTGGAGCGATGGTGAGCTCTGGCAGGTGCCGGGCCACAAGTGCATCTTGGTAGTGGCTTTCCTTGAACTTCCCGGCTTGCTCAGACCAGGGCTTCCTCCGTTTCACATGCCCTCTCCCACCGTCACGGAGGTTCCGAAGGCCTCTGATCCTGACTCTATCTTTCCCACCGTTACAGAAGAGTCCTCAGGAAGGGTCGCTCTGCAGGTGTCAGTGTGGAAAGAGGGACAGGGAGGCGTGGCAAGAAAATAATATTTCGATCAGCCCGCCCACAGTCACCGCACGCCCCAGTGAGGTGGTCTCGCCTGTTCCCTTGTCCTGTGCCCACCGGGATCTGCTCCCAGCTCCATTCCGAGTGTGTTCCTTTACCTGAGGATGTACTTCAAGATTGGAGCCCTATCCACCTCGGCCCTGAGAGCCCCTTGGAAGACGGGACGAGGTTAAATGTTCTTGAGCTAGATTCTCTCATCTTTACAAAACCTTTGGAGTTCTGCTGGAAGACAGGCAGAGAGCATCCAGGATTTCTCACAATCTTCAGTCCCGGGGTGCCTGGGTGGCTCAGTCGGTTAAGCTTCCGACTCTTGATTTCAGCTCAGGTCATGATCTCATGGTTCGTGGGATCGAGTCCCATGTCAGGCTCTGTGTTGATGGCTGGGAACCTGCTTGGGATTCTCTCTCTCTCTCTCTCTCTCTCTCTGCCCCTCCCCGCTCCCAAAATAAATAAATTAAACTTAAAAAAAAGAATACGCAGTCTCTAATTTCTTTGCACTGCCCTTCGCTCCTGACCATGGACAATATGCTAGAAATTACAAGGACTGGGAGCATATATATCTCCACTCATCAGTCCACCCACCCGCCTGATGGATGTTTCCTGAGGGCCTATGGTGTGCCTCCTGGTGAAGTGGGATGGGAGAGAAATGAAGGCCCAGTAATCCTACTCTCGATAAGGTCAGGGTCCAGCAAGGAGGCAGACATGGAGACCAAAAATCACAGTACAACATGGAAAGCTTGTCCGTGGGAAACAGGAGGAACCCCACACTTAGTTGGAAGAAGGGATACAAAGGTTAGGAAATGGCACTTCAGTCTCTTCTTAAAGGAAGAACAGGTTCACAGAGAGCATGCCTGGCAAAAAGGAGAGCAGGTGTGAAAGCAGGAGGCCACAGAGGGACTGGCACTTTTGGGAAATTCAAGTAGCTCCAGCTGGCCTGGAGGAAGGAGCATAGACGAGGAGAAAAATAGAGAGTTGGCAGGAGTCCGAAAACACAGGGCTCTGCGTCCCGGGCTGAGGAGTGGGGACCTCATTCCAATAGGGCTGGGCCATGCCCACCTGAACGTTTCAACAGTCCACCACCCCTGCGGGCTGGAGCAGACCCACTTGCTCAGCCTTGCACTTGAGGAAGCCCTGTCTGGCAGCTACCAGGAGACAGGCTTAAGAAAAGGCACCCACGGAAGCCAAGAGCCCTTGGTGAACTGTTGCAGGTACCTGAAGGTGTGAGGACAAAATACTGATGTGAAAACACCCTTAGCGGCCTCTGAGCAGCGCCTTGCAGGGGTCTCCTCTGAAGGAGACGGTATAAACTTGGATGTACAAATTCATTCACTCACACAAGTATTTGAGGAATATTTTCTGGGTGACTGGTATTGAATACAAACATCTATTTTTAAACTGGAAATGGGGGGCGCCTGGGTGGCGCAGTCGGTTAAGCGTCCGACTTCAGCCAGGTCACGATCTCGCGGTCCGTGAGTTTGAGCCCCGCGTCAGGCTCTGGGCTGATGGCTCGGAGCCTGGAGCCTGTTTCTGATTCTGTGTCTCCCTCTCTCTGCACCTCCCCCGTTCATGCTCTGTCTCTCTCTGTCCCAAAAATAAATAAACGTTGAAAAAAAAAATTCTTTAAACTGGAAATGGTTACATGCCCGGGTTCTTACGTCAATATACTTTTAAAAGCACTTCCATACAGATGCCTCAGTCTCCTCCTCACCTCCACTGCCCTGGGTACCAAGCACACCTCCACCCGTGGGGACGGGCGCTGTGGGGCCGGTGCATTCCTGGTTGCTGAGCCCATGCCGTCTGTGATTACAGTCTGAGGATGTGTTTGATGAAGGCATGATGGGGGTCCTGGCTCCCATTTTACCGAGGAAGAAACTGAGGCTCAGAAGGTCCAGAGCCATATTAGCTCAGTGACGGAGCTGAGACAAGACGCCCCTACTGAGCTCCCTACTGCAGTCCAGTCCTGGACTGCCTCTGGTATAAGGCACATTTTATATTTTAACCCACATGTGATGAAGAGTGCTTTCACAGAACTGCCTTTCCAATAACCTACACATTCCCTCGGAAGGGCACAAGACAGAATATCACCCCCTGCAAAGGATTCACAAAGGTTCTATTCTAACCAGAGGCACAAAATCTGATTGTTTTAAAAGAAAACATTGCATTAAATACCTACCTGAACTAGAGAAAGCTTTCTGTAATGTATCCGCTGAGTTTGTGCTAAACAGCACCCCCTCCCCCAGATGAAAAAACTCAGCCAGCGGCCGGGTCTGCCAACCCTGATCTTTTCAATAAATTAGGTTTCTCAAAGAAAAAAAAAAAAAAAAATCGCTTTGCTTTTTCTTTGCAAACCTCCAAAAGTGATCGTGTCCTTGTGGGTTAAAATACGATTCCGGTATATTTCTGATCTATATAAATTTACCATGTAACCAAAAAGCCCTTCTCAGACTCAGATATATCTATATTTCAGGAAAAAGTGCTAAGTGAATTCTAACGAACAAAATGAGCTAATTTTGTGAATCTTCCAACTAGTCTTTTTCCTACATTCTTCTCCTTAATAACCTATAAATTTTAGTCATGAGAATCATTCTTCAGTGTCTGGGGCAGTAAAACTCTTGCTAAAAATCAATAGTCTGCCTACTTTTAAGACTTCAGCGTGTTGTTAGGCAGCACAGGCCTTTCTATATAAAACTCCATAATGACCTAAAACAGATTTGATTCCAGAAATCAGAATTCTCACGCTAATAGGCTTTCTATTTAAGAAGGCTCTAGTATCTGAGAACAGACTACCAAATGGGTTAGATTTTTCAATTTTATACCTTAGTCCATAAGTGCTAATTTCTCAGTGGAACAGTCAGATAATATACTACTAGGGATTACTGAACTCTTGTCACAGTTCTGAAATATTAATTTAAAAGGTTACGCACCAGTGCTAATATAAATTATCTTTTAAAACTATCTGTATGGGTAACATTTAATAAGCCTTAAAACATGATTTTTTTCCCCTCTCTCAATGTTGAAAGCAAAACATAATATATAAATGGCTCTGAGAGAGTTGTGGATTTATTGTATTTTTTTCCAAGTGATTTGCCCGACCATTCCCCATAACTGATGAGAAAGCCCCAACCGTGGGTCCTGCCTGCGAAAGCACTGTCCTAATCAATTTAAGGTGACAGGTACTCCTTGCTCCCTCCATCCTAGGACTCTAAATGAAATCTCTTTCTTCTGTAACCTGTTAGAAAACCTGTACACGGCATTCAAGCTTCACCTGAGCATATCACGAGGAAGAGGCAGGATATGGTCAGGCCCCAAGGGAAGCAAATAAAATACCAACACTGCGGCAGCCTGTAGAAATGTCAGCTTTCCTCCAGGTTAATGGCGTTTGTTCTGTGCAGAATGTGCACCGGGCTTTATCCTCAACATGGAGCCATATCCTTGGGAAAGAGGATGACTTACAGGAAATATGTGACTTCTTAGCTGTCTAACTACGTGCCGGCTCCAAAAGGTGCCTTGACATTTATCAGAAAGCCTGAGCAAGCGGGGAGCCCAGCAGGCTGCCTTCAGCCAAGGACAGAAGAAGAAAAATAAAATGCAATGTTAGATTACTCTGCATAGATCATTAAAGGGCGAGATTAATGCAGGTTGATTTTATGCTCGCTCCAATCCTCGCCTGGGAACCTCGTCCAGAATTTCTTTGCCAGCCTGGCTTTGTGGGCTACATTAGAAGCTTCAGAAAAATCAGTGAGGGTAGCTGGCCCAGACCCCTGCCATCCTCAGGGTCTCTTTGACTTGCCATGGTCTCACCACACGTACCTCTCCTCTCTCACCCTGGGACTGCTCCATCACCATAGCTACAGAATGTAAACAGCAACATGGTAATAAAAGGAAACAAATCATTCAGTCGCCTTGCCTTTTAAATTCAGAAGGAAACGGAACGCTTTTTCTCTTTTTTATGTTCACTGCCTTATTTTCCGAAGGCACATGCCCATTTCAACTTTTGCAGGACCTAAGCATGAAGTCAAAAAGCAGGTCCACGTGGGACATGAAGCTCCCAGCTGTTTACCAAGTGATTCCCTTTACTTTTTCCTAAGTGGATAAAAAAAAAAAAAAAAAGAAAGAAAGAAAGGAAAAACAGGGGATACTAATGTCTGGTGCAGGCAGACTGTTTCGACCACAAATAACCCAGCAAATGCACTATTTTTTTTAAAAAGATGACAAGCAAAACCTTTAATTTATAAGCAGACAGAATATCAACCAGTTGCCTGGTTTTTCTTGTTGTTGTTGTTGTTTTACAGCTTGAGAATGTCAGAACACATCTTCCACAAATATACGTCAATCTGCAAATACTTACTAAGAGCCTACTGGGCGCCAGTGCTCCTTGCTAGATTTGGAGCAGGAAATAAAAAAGGACATGGCATCCTTAGGCATCGGGAGACAAGACGTAAGTGTCTCCATAGAGAACACCTCAGGATTCTAAATGGAATTCATTCATTCTTTCCTCTGTTTTCCCTCCCTCTCTCCCTCCCTCCCTCCCTTTCCTCCTTCCTTCCTTCTTGCCATCCCTCCTTCCATCCTTCTAACCATACCCACACGAGTAATGTGAGGCCTACCACGAAGCAGGCACTGGAAATAAAAGATTCAGTGTCAACCCTCAGGAAGTTCACCTCTACTAACAGGCCAACAGGCACGCAAGAGATTGCCATGCAGTCTGGCAGGTGCTGTGAGGGGGCTGTGGTCTGGGTGAACTAGGTTTCACCAGGGGAATAAGGTAGACTAATAACATGACCAAAAGCATAAAGGCTGTAACATACCTGGCTTGTCTAGGGAAAGGTAAAAAGTCAAGTGTATCTAGAACACCGAAGATGCTAGAGAAGTTGAGGCCAGAAGGAAAGGTGGAGGCCTGACTATGAAGAATATCAAAAGCTCTGATAAAAAATGCAGGCTTCCTCCTCTGGCAATGAGGAGTCATCTAGAGTTCTCAAGCCATGACAATTACAGGAGCAAATCTAGGTGTTATGATGGTGACCGAGTGACACGTGGAGGACAGAGAGACAGTGGTCCATCAGGAGGCTTGTGCAGTGGTCCAGGCAAACTAATGAGGGCCCAGGGTAAGAGAGCTAAGAGACAGGACTGGCAACAAGGGGAAGGATTTGAAATGAATCCAGAAGGTAGAATGCCTAGTCCCAGTGAATACCCACATGATGAGTGGCAAAGGGGAGGAACAGAAAGAAAACAGGCTGACTCCAAGCTCGGAAGCAAGGCGGTGTGCCATCTGCGAGAGGAAACAAGTAAAGGGCAGGCCTTGGGCTGGGGCACTGATGATCCTGGGGAAGCTGAGGGAGAAATGTCCCAAATAAGGATCTAGAGGGGCGCCTGGGTGGCTCAGTCGGTTAAGCATCTGACTTCCAATCAGGTCATGATCTCACAGTTTGTGAGTTCGAGCCCCGAGTCGGGCTCTGTGCTGACAGCTCAGAGCCTGCCGCCTGCTTTGGATTCTGTGTCTCCTGCTCTCTCTGCCCCTCCCCCCGCTCACCTTCCGTCTCTCTGTCTCTCTCTCTCAAAATTAAATAAACAGTAAAAAATGTTTAATAAAAAAGATACCAAGGCTCTAGAACCTGGGAGGAGGGCCCGGGCCAGAGCTGGCAGTTACCAGAATACAAGTGAGTGGTTGAAACCACAGGAGTAGATGAGAGCGTGCTGAAGGGAAGAAGGAGGCACCAAGCATCCACTCCCATTCTCCACAGGGACACGACCTCCCACCAAGGAGATGGTAATTTAGCTAAGAAAATGAATCATGTGAACAAGAAACAGTAAAACTGCTTCCTGAATATCCGAGTGGTATCACTATCAATTAAACACCCTCTACCCGCCTCCCACTATTTCCTCCTACTAACAAATAAGTATACTCATCTGCACATCTGGGCATACCGAGGACAAGGTCAGATGTCTCAACTCCTGTGACAGCAAGGGAACAGGCCACAAAACAGCGTCCACTAAAGAGCCCAAGTTCAGGGCAGCCAGAGGCAGGAGGCCCTAGAGCCCCCAGGCCTGAGCCCATCCTGCCATATCCGTAACAACGGGGTCCACTGGCTGATGCTGTGGTTGCATTTTTTAAATCTTCCAGAATTGCATTGGCACCTCTTCACAGGTACCAAATGCATTAGACTCATAAAACGCACACTTCCAAAAGCAAAGACAGTTCTACCTGTAGTATACCTGAGTTTGAATTGCATACAGATGTTTTCGTTTGGGCGTGGCTTCTTCCCAACTGGTAAATCATGAAGGTTTCAAATAAAGCCAAATTATAAACACAGGAATCCTGGGTGTGCCAGGAGCCCTTCCCCCGAGCACTCCGGCCCACGAGGGGTTGGGAGGTGGGATCTCTCTCTCCGCAAACCCAGAGCGTATGTATTGTCTTTACCGTCTTGTACCGTTAATTAACTACTTCCTGATTTATTAGTATTTAAGTGTCATTTGGCCAGATGTCAGACTTCTTGAGAAGAGGTTGGGTCACACCGTTCCGGGTGTTAGAAAGCGGGGACTCAGTGACTATACCACTGCGGGCCTCTAATTCAGTAGTTTAGGAAAGCAACCCAAGGTTTCAAAGTTGGGGGCAGGAGACAGTTTTCGGATCTGATGAGCAACCGTGCCAAGTTCGAAAAGAGGCAGAAACAGTGCAGTGGATGCCCAAAAGAGGGTAGTGACTAATTCGCACCTCCCATCTGACTGGGGGCCCCACGGTATGCGACTTTGCTGGAGTCAGTAAATACATTCAAACCAGAGGAACCCCCAAGCCAAGCGGAGACACTCTTCCTTTGGAAGAGAGAGGTGCAAATAGAAAATCATCATCCTGGCTCTTCTGTAGACTGAGAGCTTTCTCTCCCATTCTCTCTTAGGGTTCTCCCCCAGTGGGGTCACCCTCTTGGGTCCATCCTCTGAACCCCTTGTGTGCACTGGGGCACCCCATATGTAGGCAGACCATGCCTGTTTGCAAAAGCCAGAGCTCTCCCTAGCCAGGGCCCTACTCCCCATCTGTTCTCTCCCTTAACAATGGCTGGTGTGTTAAAAACAGAGGGAGTTACACAGAAGCACGAGGTTGGCTGGCCCCCAACCAGCTTCTAATCAGATGAGAAAGCCAAATATAACCCTGAGCCAACCAACTACACCCTCTACCAAATGGTTCTATTCTTAGGATTTCATTAAACATATTAACCCTCCTGCACATCAGGCACCGATACAAGCACTTTACAAATGGTAACTAATTGACCCATCATAAAAGCCTATGAGGTAACTGCTTGCATCGCCATTTTACCGGTGGGGAAACTGAGGCGTGGAGATTAAGTGACTAGTAGTGGTCACGTGACTGATAAGTAGTAGGATTTGGACCCATTCCCTTCACCGTCAGTGTGCGTTGCCTTCTATGCAGACCCTAGAGCTGGACACTGGCGACAGAAGATCTAGGCAGCCCTTCAGGTCAAGGGATCTAAGATAATGGTCTGACACAGAGAGGTGCGCCTTGGGCCTGGAATAATAAATGGGATCCCGATAGGAAGAAAGAACAGGAACGGGTCACTCCATGCAGAAGAGGTGTCAGAAAGAGAGCCAGGACAGTACACAGGGGTGGCCATGAGTAACCTGGCTTGGCTGGAGTACTGGGAACACAGACAGAGTCTATGAGAAAGAAGGCTGGATCACCCCCCGGGACACAGAGCAAAGAGCTGCCTCTAAATGGCAGCTGAGGATGACTTCTCCCATTCCTGAAGGCTCTCAAGAGCCACAATGGTCTGGAAGCAAGCAGACACTACATATAAAGGCACATGTTTTATGGTCACAGAAAGACAGGGTCAGATTCTAGAGTTCCAGGGGTGGTCAGCCCAGAGAGGCTGGTCCTACGCACAGTCCCCTAGAGATGAAACACACCTTCTAGGTGTCACCCACCAAGCCTGCCTTGCAAAGGAGACATTTTGTTTCCTACACTGTGAGTCTTAGAACTCTGGCAATCTGCAATTTGTCAAATGAATTAAATTCCTTAATAATCATGATTCCAATCCATGCCAGTCAGCAAATATTTCTTTCCGAACAAATACATAATTAATTCAGACAACACCTTTTTGACTCAAAGGTTTTAAAGTGTCTAGCTGAGGTGAACATTCAGGAAAAATAATGGTATTTCCAAAGGAAAATTCATACATAGTTCAATTTACAATATTGTAATAAGACTCCGCAGCATAAATTCCAACACACTGGACAGAAAACCTATTTGTGTAGCGTGTGAGAACATAAATAAAAGCCAAATACTTACACTGTCCTCACAAATACGAAATTTTCTTTTGTGAATCTATGTTCCCTGACACATATTCCAAGAAAGTTGGGACCTGTGATAAATATTTCGACTTGAAGGTCTTCATCAATATCAACTCTCTCTCTCTCTCATTATTCAGTTACTCCATAAAAAGGATGGTAATAATAGAGTAACAAATAACAGAGTGATATAATTAAAGTTATGTGTCAACTTTCATTCAATATTCAGTCACTACAAATTTTGCCAACAACTTCCTAACTTCTTCTCCCAACAAAACTAATGATCTCATCCTTACTTCTAGCATCAACACCAAACAACTGCCAATCATTGATCTCCTTTTCCTGTTTTTCAGCTCCTTCCAGCCCCTTCTTTTAGGGTCTCTTTCTAAGTGCTCTGTTTTGGTTTTGAATTCTGGGATCGGAGCTTCTTTTTGTGCTCCAACTGGAAGATCCATCCTTCCTGGGCTTCCACAGCCCCACAATCACCTCCTCCAAATCCTATTCTTTCTAGACCCTTCTGTAAACCACATCAGCAGTCTTTTTTTGAGAAAGCATCCCATTTCTGAAGAGCGTTTATAAGCCTTTATATGGATCCACAATTTCAACAAGGTAGGGCCTTGGGTTCAGAAGCCCCACCTTTCCCCTCCTTCTAAATCATCACCAGCAACCGCTGTCATCCCTAAATAATGTGTTTCCTGGTAGAGAGCTGATGTTGCTAAAGCTCTTGAGGTGGATGATAATAATGAACTTAAGCCTACTGGATGCCATTTGTGACATCCTGGGAACAGAGATGCTATTATTCTCGTGTCCATAAGAAAAATAATGTGCTGTGATACTACCTTTGCCCTTGCATGTAGGAGGCTCTGTGTCTCTTGCTGAGCAGCAGGAAACACAGGTATATTTGCCATATGTGCAAAATGAGAGAAGGCATGGGTACTCAGCCTCTGCCCTGGGACTTTGTAAGGATGCAACCATCAAGACAACCAAGGCCAGACTTTCACAGGCTCAAGTTAACCAAGGGACTTAAGAAAACCAAGGTCGCTGGCTTAGTAGCAGAAAGGGCACTGGGCCAGGAGTTAAAAGGAAACAAGACCTAGCCACGCATCTCAACATATGTTCCCATGTTGAAAGTCTTAGTTTAGTTATCTGTAAATTGGCCACAGTAGTATCTCATTGAGCTTTGGCTCATTTTTTTCCCAAGAATTTATTAAAAATACCCTGCAGCAAAAGCTATGAATTGTCTAGAGAGTACAAAAACATGAACTGATCTTTAAAAGTTTAAGTGGAGGGGCTCCCGGGTGGCTCAGTTGGTTAAGCATCCGACTTCGGACTAGGTCATGATCTTGCTATTCGTGAGTTCGAGCCCCATGTAGGGCTCTGTGCTGACAGCTCAGCCTGTTTCAGATTATATGTCTCTCTCTCTCTCTCTCTCTCTCTCTCTCTCTCTCTGCCCCTCGCCCACTTGTGCTGTCTCTCTCTCTCAAAAATAAACAAACATCAAAAAATTTAAAACAATAAAAGTTGTGAGTAGAAATGGTTAGAAATTGAGCAAGTTCTATAGCACAGTATCATTTGTATGAGAAAGCAAATCAGCAAACATGGGCATGTAAAAAAATACCTTGTCCAAGGATACACATGCCTTCAAGAACATACACTAAGCACATGTGAGTGGGGGCTGAGGTGGGGAGGAGGCAGAGATGTGAAATGGCGTGGGGAAAACCCAGGTAAACCAAAGACAGGGGCTGTCTCTTTGACAATGCAATGATGATGGCATTCCAGAAATCAAAGAGGATGACTAACCGGTCTAATGATAATATTACTATTAATAATAATAGCAATAATAATAACAACAATAACTTTCTTGCTGGCTCTGTATTTTATTTAGGAACCATAAAAAGAAAATATGTCTTAAATGTTCAGTTAAAGAGCAAATCTGTTTTAAGTGGCAGAGTTTGGATGGAACATTGCTCTGTCTGTAATCACTCCCTTACTCCCAACCCCCAGAAGTCAGAAGTCTAATTAAACAAGCACTTTGGAAAGTTGCTTAGTAAGCAGATCCGGAGAGCTCTTGATTCTGTGGCCAGTAGCATTCACTGAACTACATTCAGGAGGCCCCCAGATGCTCAGGCCGGTTCCAAAACAGATCAAGCTGTCCCCCCATCTTCTGAACTAGAGATAACCCAGAAGCAGCCCAAAAGTTGCCTCGGTGAGCCAACAAACCATCATTTACCTCACATCCCACTTCTGAGAGCACTAGCAACCCCACTCAACCCTCTTCCAAGGATCCCGAAAGGAAAGAAATGCGAAGGACCTGTCACTATCACTTTGCCAGTCCTGAGAGACACCCCGGGCCCACGCTTGGAGGGGCGGCAGGAAGTAAGGGTTGGTTGTGAGAGTCGCCATCACTAAGCTAGCAGGTAAATATCCACCTTCACACCTCCCCGGGAGCTGAGCGCTCCTGGAACACATTTCACAACAGTCTTGAGATCCTGGTTTCCCCATGCTTGCGGCCGAAAGCAGCGCAGTAGTTTGTGATGGCCCAGTGCTGTGCAATTTATCTTTCAGAAACAAGAGCACCCAAGGGCCTTCCCAAATATCTGCCTGGACGAATTTTGCCCTCTTCATTTTTCTTCCACTTCCTGACTTTTCCCAAGCCTTGAGTGTTAAAGGGAAAAATGCATTCTTTTCCTCTGAGTGAACAAGCACAGCTTTTGTTGATCCGTCTGCTTTTGTTTAACCATTTCAAAACCATCTCATCAGTGTGCTTCAGGAAGAGGAGGAGAAAGGAAATTTTGCTCACTGGGCCTGGGGCTCAAGGCTGATCACCTGAGGTCAGATGAGGCCTGGTGGGTGAGGACAACACTACACACTAGGAGGTTACCCGCCATTCAGGGAGCACCCCAATGGGTCCGATCCAATTCGAATGGCTTATACTCATGGGCCGCAGTGAGTGACACATACCAATGTCTGCTAAGGGCTTTAAATGCTTTATGTCATGGAACTGTCTCAGCAGCCCCATGAACTTCCCTTTATTATTATAAAGGTTCAGAGAGGTTAACTTGCTCAAGATCAAGAGGGTGGATGTAAACACTGGTCACTCTGACTCATGCTTTTTCACCCCATTCCAACCCCTCACTTGTTTTCAGCATCAAGAGGGCAGACCCCAACGGACAGAGGCCAAGGCACTCATCATGTCAACCAATAAGGGCAAGAGAGGTGAGTATAAACATTGTACCCACCGCCCCCGCCCTCCGGGCTCTCCCATTTCCCAGGCTCCTCCTCTCGGGACAAAGGCCCAGGGCTCTTGCAGGCTGGGTGAGATGTCCAGCTTTTGGTCCTCCCTGTTCTTTATGTCCTCCTCTTCTTTTACTTTTGCTCCCTCACCCACTCTTCCTTTATATCCACCGGGTCTCTTAAAGGAGGCAACAGAAGCTGATGCTGCTTAATAAAACATTCTGGTGCCAGGCACCTGTGTGTTTGGTAGCACACCCGGGCCGCTGGCCTGAGCATCACTGCCCACCTATCAGCCCCGGTTTCTTCTCAAACTCCCTGAAGGCTAGAAGAGTGTTTGCTCCATTTCGGCATCCCCAGAGACATGCTCCAATTTCACTATCTGGGCCTGGGAGAGATTGCCAGATCACCAGATGAATGCTCTTTGTGTCACCCCACTGCCTCCCCTGGGAAATTTACTAGAGTGAAGGTCACTGCCTTGGCCAGTGCTTGAGAGCATTCCAGGGTGCTGGCTGCTAAAAGTGCTTCTTGAGGTTGCATGGGGCATTTTCACAAGATGTGGCACCCACCCCACCTGGAAGCCTGCACTGGCTTCTGCATAAGCCCACTTGCTCATGAAACACACACTGGTTACAGACTCTTTGATTCTCCCTACACTGTAAAGATAGCAGCTTTCCTGACCATTAAGTAACCAATTCATGGACTCTCCAGGCATACAGAGGAATTGCCTGCCAAAGCCCCCAGATGACTTGGGGATCCCCTGCAAATCCTGGGTGGCCAGAACCAGTCGCCTCCTGGCTAGCTACAGGAGGAGAGGTCCACACAAGCTTGGAGGAGGCTGGATAAGCAGCCTTCTCTCTGAGCCTACCCACCAGTATCCATTGGCTTTCCTGGTTCTCAGAAATGCCCTCACTTACCAAGCTGATGATGAATGGCAGCATTTCCTCAGAAGAGTGACATGTTTTGTATGGGGCCTGGCAGGGACCCGCAGCTCTAGGTACAGCCTCAAACCAACCCCCCAGCAGGCTAGGGTTGGAGTCTGGCCACCAATGAAGGCCCGTCTCTGGCCAGGCCCTGATCTCCAAGAGGATGTGGCACCATAGCTGGGCTCCATGGCTAGCTGCTTCAGCTCTAACTGAAATGTCTCCTTAGAGGTCACAGCAGAGACATGAAGCCCTCTCCGCGCATCCTCCCGGCCCTAACGTGAGGCTGGATCAAGTTCTCAAAGCAGGAAGCCCAGGGAAAATTGGCCGCATCAGTCATCCCAGGTTCCTGGCTGTTTAACCAGAGCCCTGGCCATGGGGAACTGGGACCTTCTTGCCCTTGGAGACAGGACCGAGGCAGAGAGCCTCCTACAGGACCCGTCTTTCAGCAACAGACCACATGCCTCCAAGAGGCTTTCATCTGCATTTGTGTTGGCTTCTTCCACCTCCCTGTCCTCATTCCCCTGCTCCCTTACTTATCTCTTCAGGGAGCTCTTCCTTCCTGAAGAGATCATTTGCACACACATTCTCATCTCACAGTCTGCTGAACATGAGGCAACATGATAAAAGGCTGGGGGCCATTGTTATTGTTGCTATTTTATCAATCGTTGTGCCCTTCACAATGTCCCACAAATGTCCCAAGAAACCCACCCCACAACTGGATTCCCCTAGCCAAAATCTAGACATGGACTCTGTGCCTCCAGAAAAGCTGCAGTTTTTATCTTTTTTATTTTCTTTCACTTCATTCTTTTTTAGGGGGCAGGGCGGGGGGGTTGTTGAGAGAGGAGGAACCAAGGGGAACCCATTCCTAGGGCCTCAGAACACAGGGGTCAGCCAGCAGCAGCTGCACTGTGGCTTGACCAGGCCTTCAGCACAAGACCTGGAAATGGCACCAGAGCTATGAAAGCCTCCTGTGCTAACCCAAGATGGCAGCAGGCACTACTGTCCCAGTGACAGTCCCTGAGAAAGGAAGATATTTCTGAGGGTCCCGATGCAGCAAAAACAATCCTGGACCACCTTTCCATGTTCCAAATAGGTTTGTATTTTACCAGTGATGAAATGTGACTCCCACTACAACCCCCAAAGGAACTAAGTGACAAGATAAAAAAGCCACATTACTTCACGCAGAGGTGATGACAGTTCCTAATTACTGATGCACCACTAAGCAAGGGCTTGCCAGCAGCCAAATGAGCGGGTGCCCTTATAAAATGAGGGCATGTGGCACAATGGATTGGTTTACACACACGTCTGTGACATTGCACGATTCCGAAAGGCCAATCTTTCTTTATCTATAGAAGTCAAAGGGGAAAGGCTCTGTTAAAGAAACCCACATTTAAATAGCATATTGTTTCCCATCCAATTATCTCTGTAGTCTGTACACAGACAGAGAAAAATGCTGAATGTTCATTTTAAGTGCCATCTATCATCTGCTTAATTAATCGCCAGCAAACTCCTACGAGCGTTTCAGGTGAACAGAACATAAAAGAAATGAGATTTTCCCTGGCAAATGAACGCACTGCATTTATAAGGAATCTGACTCTTCTTCCCCCAAAGAAACAGAACAGCTGTCTCAAGCCCCTGTGAGCTTTTTAAGCAATCTTCAAGCGTTTCTTCCCCTCCCCAGGCTCAAACTAACAGTCCCTTCAAGCTGTGACCCCCAAAGCCAGAAGGTGACCTGTTGACCAAGGGACACATCTCAGTCCTTTCCCCAAGAACCAGTAATGTTCTGGGAAACTTTAATGTTAAGCCTCAATGGAGGAGTCTGGGAGGTTTGTCACAGGTGTGTTCAGATAACGATACCATTTAAATGATGAAGGCATTGCATTTAAATGGAGATAGGGTTCTAAAGGCAACAAGGTATAAAAAACAATGACTGTAATACTTGCCTGAGTTAATAAAAGCACCATTTCCGAAAAAGACTTAACTCTTCCTGAATGCAAATATCCTGTGAACATTCAGTATTTACACACTGGTTTTTTTTATTCAGAAATGCCCACCTTGGGGTCTTGCGCCCTGAGTTCCAGCCCCTCCTGGGCCAGCATCTCTGGAGAACTCTGGGTGCCCCCTGTTGTCCCCGCCTGAAATTTCTTCTCTTTCACACCGTGAGTCAATTGTCCTAGGTGCTCAATGAGGCCCCTCTAAGACTTCAGCCTTATTCAAGGAGTATGTTCTAATTCCCCAGGCCTAAAAACTGCTCTCTTATTTTTAATATTAATAAAGTCTAATTAACATAGTAATCTAGGAGTTAGTGGCTTGGATAATGCAATGAAGGAGCTCATCCATAAGGCATTTTCTCTGGCACAAGAATGTAGGCATTGCCTGTTCTGTAGCAGGTTTTAGCTTTTAATTGCGCTTTACGGGGTTGGTATTAACTTTGTTTACCTTCTCCGAGCATACATGCATGGAGGGACTAGAGCAGAGCAGTCCAGAACCTTACTAAGCTACAAAAAGGAGCAGTCTGAGATATAAACATTTGCCACGGAAAATCTACGTGAAGGCAATTGCAGACCAGTAAGAAAGGCAACAGCAAGTTGGTATTCAACTCGGAGGCACTCAAAACACAGCCACATGTACACTCTCATGATGGTTCTTGGCCAAGACTAGAGACAGAAACGCATTCTCCCATCCCTCCCTCCACCCTGTGTTTACTGAGCACTTCCCATGTGATAAGCACTGGGTTACACTCCAGGTACACATTCAGAAGGTAGATGCCCCACCTTTCTCAGATCTTAAAATCTGGAAGACCAATTAGCCAATGACAAAGAAACCATAAACCTATATATACTCACACCCTGAAATAGGAGAAACAGGGCAAGAAGGAGAACACAGGGACCAAGAAGAAGGGACCTCTTAAGATAGGATGGGTGGGGTGGGGGTCTCCTTGAGGCACCACCATTTAAACCGAGGACTTCAAGATTAGGGGTCCAGCCGTATGCAGGGGTCCCCACGGGAGCTGAGGTTCAGAAGAATGAATACTATTGCCCCTGCTACGTAGGCTCCTGGAGATGGGAACCCAGTCTTCAAACAGGAGAGAGATAGTGAAAGTTGTCAGACGCAAAAGGAAGATACTGCATGATTGCACTTACACGTGCTACCTGGAATAGTCAAATTCTCGGAGACAGAAAGTAGAATGGTGTCACCAAGGTCGGGGGAGGAGAAGAATGAGGACTTGGCATTTGATGGGGGCAGAGTTTCAGGCTGGGATGATGAAACAGTGCTGGAGATAGATAGTGGTGATGGTTACGCAACAATGTAAATATACTTAACGCCACAGAACTGTCTACTCAAAAGTGATTAAAATGGCAAACTTCTTGTTAGCACAATTTTTAAAAGGGGGAGGGGCTGGCAGCTGGGCATTCTTATGCATCTGAGCATGCTCCCTGGGCCAGGTAATGAATCCACCTTCAGCCGGAGGACTGGTTCTGCCTCTTCCTTGATTTAAAGGCAGAATAAATGTCTGTCCCCCGCAAAGGGCAACTGTTTGAAAGGGTGGGTCTTCTCGCGCAATGGTTCTGTTCCTTCAAATCGTAGTTCGAGAAACACTTCCCTCAAGGAGTTTCCTCGATGAACACATCTTGTTCACCAAAGGAATAGCACCCCTCGCTCCCAGCATGCTGGTTGGAGCACTCATTTATACTTGTCTCCCTCTCCATATTCCACTCTCTCCCCTCCAACCCGAACTCCAGCTACACTCCAAGCACATTTTACCCTTTGGGGCAACATTTACATTTGCAATTAGATACATTAACTTTCCTTTTTAAAAAAAAAAATTTTAATGTTTATTTATTTTTGAGAGAGAGAAAGAGAGAGAGACAGAGTGTGAGCAGGAGAGGGGCAGAGAGAGAGGCAGACACAGAATCTGAAGCAAGCTCCAGGCTCTGAACTGTCAGCACAAAGCCTGACACAGGGCTGGAAGGCACAAACTGAGATCGTGACCCGAGCCAAAGTCAGACGCTTAACCGACTGAGCCACCCAGGAGCCCCAGATACATTAACTTTCTTAAGTTTAATTCTCTTTAAGCGTCAATCAAAGCAGAATTATTACACCAACAAGTTCATTCATTCACTCATTCATTCTTATTGAATGAAACATCTCTTAGGCAACAGAAACAAGGAAAGTAGTTTGAAAACCATTACTTCCGCAATTTTATTCAACCCTTCAAGTTTGATTTTCTATTACCGTTTATATTTCCAATTTTATCTAGTACAATGCTTTTTTCTAAGCGAAAGACAGGATTTTCTATGAACCACAGATATATAATAGTTATCCATTTTTCCATTTATAGCACTCATCATTGTAGAAGGTCAAGGCAAATGCATTAGGCCAGAGGTTTTTTTAAGGTCTCTCTTCCTGATGAAAGTAAAGATGGGCATAGCTCTCTAGGAGAAGACGAATGCCCCCCAGGGAGGCATTTCAAGCCTGATGGGAGCCCGAGGCAAGGCAGAGAGGGGGACCAGAGCTCAGGAAGGGCAGTGCAGCACAGCAACTGGGAAGCAGCTGAAAGGAGCACTCGTGAGTCAGGCACACACAGAGCTGGTGTGGCACACGAATGCAACAGCATAACCCCCCAGAAAGGCAAGAGAATCACCCATTCAACAGAATAACTGAGCTGCGTTTCTATGAAATGCTCAGTGTCCGTTGAGACACAGAGCAGGTGAACTCAAAACTTGAGTGGTGTTTGCAATCAAACTTCTAGAACTAAACCCAGTCACCAGACTGCTCCTTCCTCGACCTAGACAGGCGAGGTGAGCCATGTGCTCTCCTGCTGAAGTTCAAGGAGCGCAGCAGGCTCTGAGGAAGTCAGGTGCGCCCCAGGCCGGCACTCTGCAGACGGGAGATGGAAGGAAGCCAGACCCACAGACCTCTCCAGAGCTCCCATAAAGATGCGGCGCAGGAGCTCTGGTTCCTGAAGAGACATCAGCGATGCTGCCCAGATCCCACCCTCTGCCGGACCTCCTCCGCAGGGCAAGTACACCACAAATCCCTCCCCAAACAGAATTATGATCTACCAATCCCCCAAAAGCCATTTACAGGAGGTTCTGAAAGAGCGAAGGAAAGGAGGAGGGGGAAGAGAGAGACAAGGAAGGAAGCTAGATCTGACTTTGCCCGGGGGGGGGGGGGGGGGGGAGCGGCGGGGCGGGGGGAAGCCACAAAGCCTTTCCTTTCCTTCCCCTTTGTGCCACCGATGTGTGTCATTTATTTGGTGACAAAGCTCTGAATGTTAATTGAATGCATTAAAGGCATAATAACACAATCCAGAAAATTGTTTTGCTATATTTTTAAACTTCCCGTGTGCCCGGCTACCTACAGCTGAACAAGAACAGGTAAAAAAGATCTCCTTGAAATAAAAACAAGGGAGTGGGAGGGAGGAAGCCGGCACCTACTTGAGAGTTCACCAGGTTCCCGTGGAGAAAAGGGCAACTGCCTGGTGCAAGGCAGTTTGGTACCAATGCAATAGTTTCTGGAGAGCTGCCAGCACTAAGGTTAAAAAGCAATATTACAAGGCTTCTATGATGACAGCCTACTGGGAGACATTTGTTGAAAATTGCTTTGCCTATCATTTAGTCAGCAAAAAACCCCACAGTACTAGTTATGCTAGAACTCTGTTGAGTGTGCATCTATAAATGATTCAAATTGTAAGCACATAAAACCCCCACACAGGTAGATGTAATCACCATAAAAGCCTGGAGCCTCAGCTCTGTTCTTTCATATTGATAGGCCGTATAAATTTTCACCATATGTTGCCAAATAAGAAGCATAATTATAAAGAAAGTATATTCTGAGTTTTCAATTCAACTTTCAAAAATGAAATCAGAATGACTTTTTTTTGGCACAAGGCAATAAACTTTTCAGCAGCCACGTTGTGAAAACCTGACGTTCTAAACCATACAGCATCCCACAGCTTGACTTAATTTTCACTGCACCTTTTCACCCTATTAGAAGCGGTGACTTACAAGTGGCCAGGGGAGAATTATGAGGTTTTACTGGACTGTCTCTTTGAGTCTCCAAATACCTGAAAACATTTTAACGTGAGCTAAAGCACTTAAAAGAAAAATAAAGGTATTTTTGCCCCGGTATTTCAGTGATCGGGGCAGTGTGAACAAGTCAAAGTTAGTTTGTAGTTTACAGAAGGTTGGGAGCTGCCTGCCTAACACTGCAGAGTCCGAATGAATTCCTTCTTTGGGTCCTCAGGGTGATTGAAGGAGTAATTTCATTTCTTAGTGGTTTGGGGCTTTTTGCCGGCCCTGATGTCAAATGCCCTTGCTTTGAATGGGCAGCTCACTCCTTGTCCTCTTGGACCGGGAATATCTATATCAAAACAAAACAAAACAAAACAAAACAACAACAACAACAAAAACCACAAATCCTCGTTCCTACCACAGACCAGGAGTTTGGGTTTGTAGGTTCGGTATCTTGAGGCCTCTTGCCTATGAAAGTGGCTGGGGTCGGCCTGTGTTTGTAGCTCTGCCCCGGGCCCCCAAATGTGAGGGGCAGGCCTGTCCAGGAGCTTCCATCCCATGACCTGCTCTGGCCTCTGGCACTGTTCCTAGCCTTTGCCTTTGCAAACTCAAGTGAGATGGTTCTACCCCTGACAGTCCAGATGACATCAACATCATGGTCTGTGAAAGGTGAAGGAATCGTCCAAGGCAAACACAGAGCTGGCTTTCTTTGCAGGCTGAATTCACAAAGAGTCAAACTGCAGAATGTTGAGCGTCAGAAAAGGCTGCCTCGTGCCTGCTCACCCAGCAGGAGTCCTCTCTCTCAAAGCTGAGAGGCTCTGTCCCTCCCTCTGGCCTCAGCCTGAGCACATCCCCTTAGGAGCACGATTCAGAAAAATACAGAAAACTATGAGAGTGTGGCTGGGCCCTCCATGGCGCTGAAGTTCCAAACTGGCCAGCCCAGCAAAGAATTATGGGCACCAAAGATAAACACGGAATAAAAGATGCTTCTCATTGTCAACCAAGCCTGGGAAACAGAAGCATTCCCAGGGGAATGCTGAAAAGTGCATCTTCTTTTCTTTTCTTTTTTTAAATGTTTATTTATTTATTTATTTATTTTGAGAGAGACAGAGACAGCATGAGTGGAGTAGGGCTGAGAGGGAATCCCAGGCAGGCTCCATGCTGTCAGTGCAGTGTCCGACACGGGGTACGAACCCCATGAAACCATGACATCATGACCTGAGCCAAAGCCAAGAGTTGGACACTTAACCGACTGGGTCACCTAGGCATCCCAAGTGCATTTTCTATCCACACATGCTTTGAAGCAGTCAAGTGAAGGCAGACACAGCTGCCATCTTGGAATCAAATCTATATACTCTTTGGACCCCTCCACCCCCTCTATTTCTCCCCAGCTCTCTTCCACACACATAGCTACGTACCCTGCATTCCCACCCCATGACAAAGAGCTATTCCCTAATCAAGCTAGGAAACCCTATTTGTCAGGCTAATTTTCAGAAGTTACTAAAGTGGCCTATAAAATGGGAGCCAAGGAGTGTCAAGATTACAAAATAAAAATAGATTTTTTTTATTATCCAGGCATTTTAAGAGCAATTATGTTGCTGCAGTCATAACAGCCACTTGTGCAAACAGTGGGTTTAGAAAAAGTACAAAAGATTCCTACCACCTCCACACCCACTCCAGGGGCTATTAAAGTTTGGGGTGGGGAAGGAAACAGAAAGAATTTTTTAAGACTTTGGGGTTTTTTGAGTTGATTCTTAAAAATCTATTAACATATTCTTTACCATCCAAAGGAAAATAAAACCAAACCTACTTTGGGGAGATGAAGTGAAAAAAAAAAAAAAAACTACATCTGAGAATAAAAGATAAAAGGTTTCATCAAGCCCCAAGTTCACAGAAATGTCACTAATCCCTCACCATCAATCATATCTGTTTTATATTTTCTTTTTTAAAAAACTTTTTTAATGCTTACTTATTTTTGAGAGAGAGAGAGACACAGAGTGTGAACAGGAGAGGGTCAGAGAGAGAGGGAGACACAGAATCTGAAGCAGGCTCCAGGCTGTAAGCTATCAGCACAGAGCCCGATGTGGGGCTTGAACTCACTCCTGAAGAGTGAGATCAGACCTGAGCCGCAGTTGAACGCTCAACCGACTGAGTCACCTAGGCACCCCTTGTATTTTCTGACACACTAGCAGAGAAGGACTGGTCTCCCAAGAGACACAAACCTGCTTTTGTTGGGAAAATTTTGTGCTCTGCTACCTGAGAAGACAGGCAAAGGGGTACAGACAGTCTCTAAGCCAACTGCAGTTGGGATATTCCTGCATTCAGATCTGCTTTCACATGGTCCTTCCCCTCCCCCCACTCCATTTATCTGTGCCAGTCCTGTCCCAAAGCCAATCCAGAGTCAACAATCTATAAAAAGCAAGCTCATTATAAAGCTCCCAATGAAGAGCCTTAGATTGGCCAGCGAATTACTAACAATTTGCTCTCTTTCAACCTGCTGTATATGCAGAAAGTAGTTGCTAAATATTCCCATGAATTTGTTTTACTATTTACAAGTTGGGTCTGTTAGGTAAATCGATGTTGCTGAAGTTGAATGATAAATGAGAGTAGAATACCTAAAAATAACCACAAATTCTTTCCCACCAGAAAGTCAAGAAAACAAAGCCATTTCCAATGAATCATTCCTGACCCAGCTCACCTTTCCAGGTCAGCTTTAAACTACCCCTCTCTGTGGATGAACCCAGTAGACACTATGTTTTCTAATTTATCTTGAAGAAATCGAAAGGGAGTTGGAAAGGTTAATTAAAATTTCTGGTAGAGCTGTTGTAGATATCTACCTAAGGACACAATATTTAGCTGGATCAAGGACTGGAGTTCTGAATAATTAAGTATTCTGGTTGATACAGAATTACCTTATATCCATGGATTACCAATGCTCAATACTTAGAATAGAAACAAAACCACAGAGAAACTTTTTTTTTTTTTTTTTTTTTTTTTTTTTTTTTGATGATCAACCCTTAGCCTACGGATTCACACATAGCAGGACATCAGTAATTGTTTGCTGCATGACCAGATTAAGAAGATACTTCAGGGGCACCTCGGTGGCTCAGTTGGTTAAGCTTCTGACTTGGGCTCAGGTCATGATTTCGGGGTCCTTGAGTTCAAGTCGTACGTTGGGTTTTGCGCTGACAGCTCGGAGCCTGGGGCCTGCTTTGGATTCTGTGTCTCCCTCTCTCTCTCTGCCCTTCCCCTACTGGTGCTCTGTTTCTCTCTCTCTCTCAAAAATAAATAAACATTAAAACATTTTTAAAAAATTAAAAGGAAGATACTTCAGCATTTAGGAGCACCCCTGAGCCAGTGGTAGTCTGATATCCTCTCTCTGTCAATGTCTTCATCTTAATTCCCCAAACACCCTGAGAACCACTTCTGAAACTTCTGATTCACTATGGCTTCTGCCCAAATACCCACGACGGAGACACAGAAAAGCAGGGGTCAGCAAACTCTTTCTGTAAAGGGCCACATAGTGAATGTCCCCAGTTTGCAGTTCACACAGGCTTTGTGGAAACCATTTAATGTGGCCACCGTAGTGCAGAAGCAGCCATAAACAATATTTAAATAAATGGGCATGGTTGTATTCTAATATAACTTTATTTATAAAAGTAGGTGGCCAGCCAGCAGGCCACAGTTCGTCAACTCCTGCAATGAAATAATATTTTCTTTTCCTTCATGGCCAAGTTTAGAAAACACCTCCCCCATGGAGCCTTCTTCAGCGCATTCTGGAGGAACTCTTTTTTTACTTTAAATTTCCCTACTGATTCTGTTCCATCTTTTTTTGTTATACCTTATAGTCAGTCTGAGATATGTGGCCTGCTAGGCACACTGCTAATGTCGTGCTCTCCAAATTGACAGCCCTGTTTGGCATTCTTGCAGAGAACAGCCTGACTGCCGTGTCAGGGGAGGATCAGTGAGGTACTCAGATTCCTCTGCCTGGTTCCCAGCAATTCAGCTCAGACCCCAACTTGCAAACCCTATTCAGGAAAACCCATGTCTTACCGAAAAAGAAGGTTCCTCTGGGTTCCAATCCTTATTCCCAACTACTTATCAAACAATTTTCCCCACACATACCCCATACTCTTTTCCAGAAGAGTCTGTACAGTCTTTTCTAAGCCATATTTGGTGATGTTTAGCAGCCCACCTCCCCTGATAGATAAGCGCCCTAACCAGCTGCTTGGTTGGCCTGCCCACCATTTATCTACAGACCATTTACAGCCTTGTGGTATTATTCTTTTTTAAAATGTATTCATTTATTCTTGAGAGAGAGAGAGAGAGAGAGAGAAAGAAAGCACAAGTGGGAGGGGGGCAGAGACAGAGGGAGACAGAGAATCCCGAGCAGGTTCTGCACGTCAGCACAGACCCTGAAGCAGGGCTCAAACCCACAAATCACACGATCATGACCTGAGCTGACATCAAGAGTCAGAAGCTTAACTAACTAAGCTACCCAGGTGCCCCTATTCTTATACTTTTCTTATCTTCCTCCTAGAACTGGAAACTCCTTGAGGGTCAGGTCAGTGTTTGACTTTCTTTTTCTTAACATAGCACACCCACATTGTGCCTCGCACAGTGCCTGGCACATAACCGATGCTCCATACCATTAAATGGATGAATGAATACGTAATCATCTTGCCCAAGTAACCCGCCTTCCCTTAGTATTTGTAATCTAACAGGAAAGGCCTCCCTCTCTCTATTCATTTCTTATTGTTACTATAACAAATTACCACCTTACTAGTGTAAAACAACACAAATTTATTATCTTATAGTTTTAGAGCTCAGGAGTCCTCAAATCCAAGTGTCAGCAAGGCTGTGTTCCTTCTAGATTTTCTAGGAGAGAATCCTTTCTCAGCTTCTAGAGGCCACCTGCATTCCTTGGTTTGTGGTCTTGGCTGGATCTTCAAGGCCAGAGGCATAGCATCTTCAAAGCTCTCTCTCTCTGTCTCTCTCTCTCTGTCTCTCTCCTATCTTCTTCTGTCATTGCATCTACTTCTCTCTCTTTGACCCTTCTGCGTCCCCATTATAAGGACCTCTGTGACCGCATGCAGCCCACCCAGATGATTCAGGATAATCTTCCCAAATCAAGATCCTTAACTCACATCTGCAAAATCCTTCTTCCCATGCAACATATTCGCAAGTTGCAGGGATCAGTATGCATACACCTTTGGGGGGCCCTTATTATGCCAACCACACTTACGTTTAAGGAATGGGGGATGGGGTGGAGACAAACAGACAGACATTACAGTTTCTGAAGAAGAGGTGCACCAAATCCGAGCCAATCCCAACTGGGGATCCCTACCAACAGAAAGAAGGGCAAGGAACAGCACACTTAGAAACTTGCCAAGTAAGGCTTGAAAATCTCCTCCAAAATTCAAATTGACTTTTCAGAAATCCACATATCGCCACTTCAAATAAGAAGTGACAGAAATTACAGTCCTGGGCTGTTCCAAAAACGTTGGCAGAATCAGGGTGACTGATACTTTGTCCAGAGTGGGTTTAAACACACATGCCATCCCCAGCTATGTCACGGGGGAGGCAGTGACTGAGGACAGGCTTAACCCCTAACTAAGAAGGAAAGATATACGTTGGGGGAAAGACTGTTTTGTGGAAAACAGTTTTGTGTGCCCAAGCAGAAGTGGTTGGAAACCAGCATTACACAGAATAATAGACTGTACAGGATGGGTCCTCAAGATGATGCCAAACCCCCTCACTTTAAGAGTGAGAAACTTCAAGCATCAAAACTGACCTTCCCAACATCGCATCATAATTAGGTACGGTGCCCAAAACAGTGCCCACGCCCTCTGAATCCCCGTCCACTATGACATGAATTTTCTACTTTGTATCTACACTTTTTGCAGATTTCAGAACCACCACACTTTAGTGACTCTGGAAAATATAAGGTAAAAAAAGGATTGAATATACTGTGGATCCACTCAAACACATACGCTGTGACTGGACAGCCCGGGGCCTCCTTTAACAGAACAGAATGCTGATATATACCTTCAGAGTGGCCACATATGTAATCATTTTTCTAAATTCTATATAGCAAGCCCTTTTTTAGAATTGCCTTCACTGCAAGGCTGGAAGTCATCCATCCATCCACAAATTCATTCAAACATCTATTAAATACCTACTGTGTTCCAGGTGCTGGAGATAAAAGATAAAAGATCGCTCCCACCCACAAGAAGCTCGTCCTCTGAGGAGGGCAGCAGGAAAACCATTCTGCTGACCCTAATGCCACACCCTATTTCCAGCCCAGACTGGCAGCACCACGCCTGATGATTCGCTCGTTTTATTTAGCCAAAGGGACTGTGAATGACCTTTTAGCTTTTTCTGAAAGCCAGATTCATCCTCCTCTAACGAAGATAAGCAATAGGAGAGGGTATTAGAAACCCTATACTCTATACCATCTTTTTTTTCCCCTTAAGAACCAAGCTTTATTTATTTGCGAAAAGAAAAGAAAAGAAAAGAAAAGAAAAGAAAAGAAAAGGGAAAGAAAAAGTTGGTGCAAGGACAACATTAACTCCCTTTGATAAAAAGTGTAATAAATGTCTTGTATGTCTGTTCATAGTTACTAAATCTGAACCACATACAACTATGGAACACAGGAAGCTAGAGCAGTTATGCTAGCACACCAAAGCATATTTCTTTTAATAAAAAACTTACAGTATGTACATTACGTACACACACAAAAAAAGAAAAGCCAAGTTAAAACTGTGCGTGTGTGTGTGTGTGTGTGTGTGTGTGTGTAAGGGTATAGTGTGTGTGTGGAGATGTGTGTGTATCAGAGAGTGAAGCTGCCGGATGGCACCAGAGCAAACTAATTAAGAAGTAGGTACAAAGCAGGTCCACAGGAGCTAAAAAGGATGGACTGATCAGAACTTGTCGAGGCTGAGAACCAGAGGAGACAGTAAAGGGTAGGCAGCAAGGGATTCCTCAGGAAGCAAACCCACAAGCCAAGCTTCAGGTCCAAGAAAATATCTAACAGGTGATCCAGATGTGCCAAAGTGACTAGGGTGGGGGGGGGACACCAAATCTGGGGGGGAAGGTTGGCGGGGGAGCAGAGAGAGGAAAGAAGCAGCAACTAGAGTTCATCTGAGCGTGAGCCTTCCCCTGTCACTGCAATTCCATCCATTCGAGGTGCGGACGGCATTGGTTCCCTCATGGGAGGTCAGGCCGGGGAGACTCTGGTGTTCACTTTGCTTCACGTCTCTGTGCTTGCATGGCTTTCCTTCCCCTGCAGGGCAGGCTAATACCCAAAAACCCGTGTAAAAACCTCCAGCTCCGGTTTTGTAAGGTATAACACTTTTTATTTCAAAAACAGACTGTAAAGATACTAAGGATAACCTTTTTAAAATAACAACAAAACTTCTGTGATGTGGTAAAATAAACCTGACCTAGAGCACCAGAAAGCCCGAGTTTGAATCCTGACTCTTCCAAATGTGTGATCTGGGGCAAGTTAATAAACTTCTTTGGGGAACTATTTCATCAACCAGAGATGGAGACAATTTGGATCTCATAGGGGTCATTAATTTAACATACACTGAGCACTTATGATGTGTCTGGCACTATGCTCGACATAGGGATGGAGGGATGAAAAGAACAGCAATGCCCTTGCTCTCATGTAGTTTATGTTCTAGTTGGAGAGACAGGCAAGGAATAAGTAAGCAAAAAAAACAAAACAAAACAAAACAAAACAAAACAAAACAAAACAAAAAAAACCACGGACAAAGTAATTTCAGATAATATTGAGTACTGTATTAGTTTCCTAGGGCTTCTACAACAAAATATCATAAACTTAGAGGCTTAGAACAACAAAAATGTATTTTCTCACTGAAGGCCAGAAGGCTACAAAATTAAGGTATCAGTAGGACCACATTCCCTCTGAGGGTTCTAGGGAAGCATCCTTCCTTGCCTCTTCCAAGTTCAGGTGGCTTCAGGCTTGTGCCTGGAATGTTCCAATGGCTGCCTCTGGCTTTACGTGGCTTTCTCTCTGTGTCCTCTCCTCTTGTAAGGACCACCAGTCATTGAATTTAAGACGCACCCTAAATCCAGGATGATTTCATCTCAAGGTCCTTCGCTAACTCTGTTTCCAAATGTGGTCACATTCTGTGGTTCCAGGTAGGCATGAATTTCAGGGGCATGCTCTGAACTACCTGTTTTACAGAAGTGCTATAAAGAAATCAGATGAGGAAATGAGGGGGCATGTCTGGGGGCTACCTCTTTAGCGAAGGTTGCCAGGGAAGGCATCTCCGAATGCTTACAAAGAGTAGCAGCCACAGGAGGACTGTTCCGGGGTGCCGAGCCATGAGCGAGCTCAGATGATGGGCCCAAGAATCCAGATGGAGGCCTGAGGAGGTGACTGAGCAAGGTGAGGGGGAGACATAGTGAGAAGAGAGACCAGCAACCACCGGGGCTCTGGGGCCACATCACTAGACCCGGACGTCCTAAAGGACCTCAGGAACTAGTATGCATCACCTCCTTGGAGAAGGAGCCAAAGGGCTCAAGGGTTGAACTTGTAATCTGCCCACCAGAGAGAGTGGGTGGCCCAAGCTCAGGCAGCCCCAAACCACAGCCAGCCTCTATTCCAAGAGTCCGCTAATTTATAAGTCTCTCTTCTCCCAACCCCCTGCCCCCTCACAATGCAGGTGGTTTTCTGATGCAGGATATTAACTTTCAGCCACTGGAGGACCCTAACTTCCATGCTGGCCTAAAAGGTTTCGTCAGGTTTGGATAAGCCTCAGATAAGGAGCTGAACTTTTGCAGGCTTATGAGAACAGCATCTCCAATCCTTCCGAGCTTCGCTCATCACGAACCTTAATCCATCTCAAATAAAACCTGTGCATACAGTCGTGCTCTCCCACCATGGCTGTTTAACAAGGAAAAAGAACAGCTTTGTCTGTTCTGCAGAAGCCTCCTCTGTTTACACTGTGCCCGTGGATTTAATTTCTGAGATTTACATTTTAATTCTTTACGATATTCAGGAGATAAATGGATAGAGAGGCCCCTGGTGAGGCCTGGGTCTTTCCTGGAAAACCTTACTTGCATTGCTTTCCCCTCTCTCAGACCTGTTTCTTCATCTTGCCAAATGTAATCTGATTTCCTTCTCCACTCTCCTGGGGATTTCCTCTCCCCTGCCGGCCCCTTACTCTCTTCTCTGCCCCATAAGGCTCTCTCTTCCTTTGGCCTCCCACGTTGCTTGGTCATCTGCCGTGACTGAATAGTATCCCACCAAAATGCACGTCTACCCTGAACTTCATCATGTGAACTCCTTTGGAAAGAGGGGTCTTTGTAGACGTCATAAAGTTAAAGTGGGTTCATGTCGGATTAGGCTGGGCCCTAAATCCAAAGGCTGGTATCCTCATAAGATGAGAAAGGACACAGAAAGACACACAGGGAAGAAGCCATGTGACCATGAAGAGAGGGATTAGAACAACATAGCTGCAAGGGAAAAAGCCAAGGATTGCTGGGGCCTCCAGAAGCTGGAAGAGGCAAGGAAGGGTCTTCCCCTAAAGCCTTTGGAGAGAAAATGGTCCTACTGATACCTTGATTTCAGACTCCTAGCCTCCAAAACCATGAGACAATAAATCTCTATTGTTTTAAGCCACCAAGTTTGTGGCCATTTGCTACAACAGCTTCAGGAAACTAGTAGAGTGTCCGGAGGCTGTCCTCTCCCATCTCCCACCTGGAGCCCTGGAACCCTGAAGCCAGACCCCAGGCCCTGCCTCCTCCTCTGGGGCGGTCCAACGCCTGACTGGCCTCTGCATTTATGGCTGATGAGGCCATGTGTTCTCTGTTTATAGGAAGGATCTCAACTGGGATCTCTCTTTTTTTTTCCTTTCAACATTTTATTATAAAGATTTCAAGCATACAACAAAGTTGAAAGGATTTACAATGAAAACCCATGTACCTGCCACTTACCTTAACAATTAACATTGTCCTCTACTTGCTTTATCACAGATTTGTCCCTCTGTCTTTCCCTCTCTCCATCCATCAACACATCTTTTTGGGTTTTCTTAGATGCATTTCAGAATAAATCGCAAACGTTGGTGCACTTGTCTCTGAATACTTCAGTGTGTGCATCATTAGCTGGAATTTAATATTTGTTTTCCAGTTTTCTCCTTTTAAAGAAAAATTTACATACAGTGAAATGCACAAATATTACGTGTACATTCTCTTGAGTTTTGACAAATGCACACATCTGTATAGGCCAAACCCCCATTAAGACAGAGTACTACCATCAGCCCGGGGAGTTCCCTCGTGCCTCTTTCCAAGTCAGCCTTCACTCTCCTTTCCCCAGAGGCAACCAGTGTTCGGAATTTTGTCCATCACAGTTTAGTTTTAAGAGTTTCAGGGGCGCCTGGGTGGCGCAGTCGGTTAAGCGTCCGACTTCAGCCAGGTCACGATCTCGCGGTCCGGGAGTTCGAGCCCCGCGTCGGGCTCTGGGCTGATGGCTCAGAGCCTGGAGCCTGTTTCCGATTCTGTGTCTCCCTCTCTCTCTGCCCCTCCCCCGTTCATGCTCTGTCTCTCTCTGTCCCAAAAATAAATAAATGTTGAAAAAAAAAATTAAAAAAAAAAAAGAGTTTCATATATATGGAATCATACACAGTGCCCTCTTTTGTGAAAGGCTTCCTTCACTCAGCCCAACATTTCCGAGATTCATCAATGTTGCATGTATCAACACGTTGCTCCTTTCTGTTTTCGAGTGGTATTCCATTCTGCAGGTATAGTAACTGTCCTTTCTCCTACTGATGGGTACCTGGGCTATCTTCAATCTTTGGCTATATGCATAAAGCAGCTATGAAGACTTGGGTTCATGAGCCTTCTTGCTGGACATATGCTTTCATTTCTCTGGGGTTTGGCTGGGACGTCTTGTGTGATAATGGCGCTGTCTATCCTGATCCTTTGGAAAGCCCAACGCAGTCTCCTGGTACCCCCAGGATGTACGATGGGGTCATTGAGAATTCAGTACGAGTCCAACTGCCTGTGTCTGAACTCAGATTCAGTCCTTCTCTAACTACGAGACCTTTTACAAAGTAAAATTACTTAAGCTTTCTGAATCTATTTTAGTGGCTAAAAAATGGGGGTAACAATGGAGATAAATGAGCATGTGAACCTTAGAGCATTATTCTGGGGAAGAAGTGAGTTCATGTATGCACCTGCACAAGCCAAGTAAGGAGAGGCCATCTTTATCCTCTGATGCCCAACACCCAGCACAGTTTTATCACATGCCCATACATGCTACTTCTCTGCTTAAGAAATTACAATAGTTTTCTTGGGTTTCCTAGAACAAGTTTAACTTTGCCGCCTACATTTTAAAACCATTGCTCAAGTCACCTAAAATATCAAGCTGATTTTTTATGGACTGGAATTTTATCAGTTCAGGGATATAACATTCACTGTGCTGATCAGGAATGGCCATTGGCTGATGGGTCACCTTTGAGTAACAAAAGAAGTAATGAAATGAATAATAAAAAATGGGAAAAGTCAATAACCAATACTATTCATTTGATAGACAAAATTTTCTCAATCATACGGGAGTGCCAGGGAGCACCAGAAAATAAAGAGGTTCTTGGCAATCAACAGATAGTAAAGGCTCCATAATTGGCCCAACCCAGATCCTGTCAGGTTCACTGCCCCCTCAACATCCATATACACAACACCATGCTTGCATTTGTCTCCACCTCCATCCACATCGTCCTCCCAGACCCCACCCACCCACGCACCTGCCCTCATTCTGTCCGCTCAGATCTTCTGCTTCCTTCAAAACAATCTCCAGCTCCACTATTTCAGTTGTTCCCCTTTCCCAGGGACCCTCATCCTCTTTGACTGCCTCCTACACTGGGAGAGGACAGCACCCACAGGTCCACAGACTGACTGGCCTTGGGTCTCCAGTGAAATCACCAGCTCTTGGAAGGTAGGGACAGTATCTCAACTTTATTAAAGAACCTGGACAGTCACACATAAAAGCAACACATACATGTGCACGTGCACACACACACACGCCCCCCCCACACACACATACCCCAGACATACACAAAATGCGAATTCCTTTGAGCCTTGTTATTTTGCTCCACTTTCTTGTGTCAAACACCTACTGAGCACTTACTATGTGCTAGGGATTCAAAATAAAAGGAATGCTCCTTTCTCTCTAGGAGCTCAATCTGGTGTGGGAAGACAGATGCTAAATAGGTCATTACGACAACATGAGAGAGTGCTGACAGAGGGAACAGTGGGACGGTCCAGAGTGGAAGGCAGAATTCCCCACCCAAAAGGGTGGGAGTGAGTTATGATAACCTAGCAGTGAGGATTTAGGCTGAATTTTGAAGAGTAAACAGAAGCAGGGACACATCTAGGAGGGGAAGTGGGTAGCACCTTCTCAATGATTTCTAGGTACAATGTCACAATCGTTGTGAATATTGTGTTAACGAGACATTAGAGGACCATGTGAAAAGGAGAGTCCACTGCTCACACATACACTGGAGGCATCAGCATCAGGATGAACACCCACAGCACCTACTCCTGGGCCAGCCACCATGATGGCAGAACCTGGGTAGTTTTCTGAGTGTAAGGAGCAGAGCAGGACAAGGCTTGCTGAAAAGAGGAGAAAATACTCTAAATAGAGCAATCAACAGATCCAAAGGCACAGAGGTGCGATGGGCATTTTGAAGAGTAGGGGTCAATCTGGTAGAGGCTTATGGAGATGAATGGGACCAGATGGGGGAGGGGTGCCAAGAAATGAGGGTGCCAAGAAATGATCAGGGAGGTCTGGCTTAGTGTTCCCTAGAAGAAAGATGCTTGTCAGTTAGTGCCCAGATCCAGCCATCAGCCTAGGAACATGTCACCAAATCCACTGTCAAGTATAAAGAACACATCTCTATCAGCTCACAAACTACATCCCCAAAGAGTGCTTCAGCTATGAAGAAATACATATAAATAAGTCAACTACGACTGTTTGTATGTTCCATGGCTTGCGACAAGCCAGGTTCCAAAAACAAATGAATGAAGCTTCCTGACTTTTTGGGGTTCACAAGCCCCCCACTCCTTGACTGCTGGGCTAGAGAGGACCAGGTGCACCAGAGGTAGCAGGAGAGCATTAGCAAATGGTCACCAGCTGTCTTCATAGGTGCCCCCATTGGCCAGTTGATGAAAGTGGCTGTCACAGGCAAGGCTCCAACTTAGAACATTTCCTGTGCCTGGAGGGGACAGTGCACTAGCCCAGGCATCTGGGAAGGGGCATCAGAGAGAGAAAGCTAGGGGAAATCGGCAGGTGGATGCAGCCCAAAGAGATAAACAGGCTTAACGTCTCATGAACCTCATGCCCAAATGGAAAACACAGCCTCAAATCTGTCCCCAGAACAAACTCAGCTATTTTAAGGACTGGTCTATCTTGTACCCCAAAAGCAGCAAGCAATCAAGGAAGGTACAGGGGACTTTAAGTACTCAACAGCTAGAATATTATAAACAGATCAGTTGTTTCATCCTTGGCCAGCTCAGGCTATGGGAGAAAGTACAAATGTCTTAGCTCAGAAACAAGGCACTCTTCAATCAGCCTCCACTCTAGAAAAGACAAACCAACTTAGAAGCTTGCAGAGCTAGAACTAGCCATGAAGTCATGACAGAAAGCTTGGGTCTGATGTGTAAGCAGAGAGGCACCATGATGGACTGATTGCTTGTGTCTCCTTCTCAAATTCATACATTGAAATCTTAACCCCAATGTGATGGTATTAGGAAGTAGGACCTTTGGGAGATGGTTAGACCATGAGAATAGAGTCCTTATGAATGGGATTAGTACCCTTATTAAAGGACCCCGGAAAGCTCCTTCCCTGCTTCTGCCATGTGAGGACAAAGCAAGATGATGGCTATCTATGAACCAGGAAATGGGCTCTCAGCAGACACAGAATCCACCAGCACCTTGATCTAGGATTTCCAGCCTTCAGAACCATGAGAAACAAATTTTTATTGCTTGATCCCCCACAGTTTATGGTATTTCTTATGGCAGCCCAAAGCAAGACATGTACTCAATAACCTCACCTCTCTGTACCTGTGTCATCATGTTGGGCCTTGGGAAGGGTCAAGGATTTGTGACTGTGTCCCCCCTGGGGTATTCAAAAGCCCATGGACAGCATATTACTGCCAAAAATCAGAACAGCATACTGCAGGACCAGAAATCAAACTACCTAGGTTCAAAACCCTGACTCAGGAGTTTCACCTTGGGAGTGGGAATGTACAATAAGCAAAGGAAGGAGGCTAGGATGATCCATGTGGTAATGGATTAGAGTCAGAGACTTCAGTAAGAACTGAGGCTTAACACAGATACACCTTGTTACAACTAGAAACAGATATGCATACATCTGTGGGTTAAAATGCACACTTGGATTTCTTTGCTCTGTGACCTGAGAGGGCCTAAAAGAAATGGCACTCCAGTAGCAATGAGCACACCTAGCTCCCAGATCTTGGTTTCTAATATCACCCTCCATCTTCTTAAAGAAATGGCTGAATCTAGGACAAGGGTGAGAAATAAACAAGGTGAGCCTGATGCATCTTATAGTATCAGAAAATATTGCAGAAGTGCTCAACCCAAAATTGACAGGGATATGTCAAAGGGGCACAAGAAGCCAACCGGAAAGGCTCCCAATGGCCAAAGCAAGAAATTAAATAAAGCTGTACTGCATTATAACCCAAGGTAGAAAATAAATATGCATGACCTAAATGATGGAATACATTAATAAATGAAGGATAAGAGACGAATCTCCCATGCAAAAGAATAATTTATGTAGTTTCTCTCCCCTCAATGACATGGAGCCTAATTCCCCACTCCTTAACAGTAGGCTATGGATAGATTTCCTTCTAGAGCACACTATGGAAGGGAGGAGGGAAAGTAACCTTACAGCGGAGAAGCTCCACAAACACTACTTCAGCCAAGTGATGAAGATCAACATCAATAGTCATAGATCATGTTGATGGTAGATGCCTTTTATATGATGTGATGTCAATGGCACTTTCCTTCTGTGATCTTCCCCAAATCCATAACCTCAGTCTAATTATGAGGGGAGAAAATCACAAAAAGTCCAAGAGAGGGGCATCCTACGATATATTCCTTAAAACACCAGTACTCCTCCAAGCTGTCAAGGTCATCAACAACAAGGGAAGTCTTGGAAACTGTCACAGCCAAGATGAGCCTAAGGAGACATGACAACCAAATGTAATGTGGTCTCCTGGACAGGATCCCAGAACAGAAAAAGGACATTAGGTAAGAAACAAAAATAACAAGGGAATCTGAATAAGCTATGGACTTCAGTGAATAATAATGGATCAGTATTGGGTCATCAATTGCAACAAACGTGCCATACTAGTGTAAGACATTAAAAACAGGGGAAATAGAATGTGGGGTATGTGTGAGTTCTCTGTGCTATCTTCACAAAGTTTCTGAACGTCTAAAACTGTTCTATAGAATAAAGGCTCTCAATTAAAAAAATAATTGGCTCTACCGCTCACTAGTTCTAGAACTGTCACTGGGTCGATTCCACTCTGTGCCTCAGTCTTCTCCTCCATAAAGTGGGATCTTTATACTTCATAAAATTGGAGGGTATAGGCTATGAGAACATGTATGCAAAGTTCCTGTTCCAATGCTTGGAATACAGGAGGTACACAAATGTGGCATAATTATTATTACTATTACCATCGTTGTTATCTCAATAAAATAATAATTTAAACTTATTAGCAACCATCTCAACAGAAGGATCTAAAAGTTTCCTTTTACTGATGCGGCGATTTTGAAACACAAGTTACTGGGAGGAAAGCCTCTAAAACTTCACCCCAAACTCATGCCCTGGGATTGCAATGGACGCAAGATGCATCTGTTACAAAGACCCACCTATCCCAAGGTCACCTGGCAGGAAACAGGCCACCTTCCACAGCCCACACCGAATGTGATAAAGCATCCCAGATAATGTGATTATTTAAATATGGTTATCCTTGCCCTCATACGCCACACACATACACACAAAGTGAATCCATGTAAAATTAAATGGTAACATTGTTCAGTTGGTGCTGGAGAGGCGGATGCGTTTCCAGAACGTACAACTCAGAATATTCCACTGGTTCTGGAAAGAATGGGAAATAATATACATACACAGTAAACATTAGCATACGGGAAATGTGAAACAGCCACTTTCCACCATAAAAATGTTAACGCATTTTTCTCATTTGCTAGTTAACTGACAACTTGGAACTTTTACCTGGAAACGGTTAACAATAAATTTAATTTATTCACCCAAATCCCACACTCACAAAGAAAACAGTATTTCATGACGTGTAACCTTACCAGGGGAACCATAATTCATGGCTCAAGGGTCAGAGCTTCAGAATAGATGGGTTTTCTGAGGTGGCTGGGAAAACCTAAGATCCAGCCTCAGCAGTTTGCCCAAGAGTTTGAAATACGCAAAAGAGCTCAAGTCAAGCATATTATAAATGGCAGAGGTATCCGTCACCACAAGCCCACCCCAACAATTACCAGGCTTGGCTGGGCTGCCAGAAACCAAACTATGATTTATTGTTCTTTTCAAATTAGTAAAAGCAATGCCATCCATTGTGAATTCCAGAGCTGATGCTCCAAACTGGCCGTGTGAGTAGGTTCCACTTCTGAAGCCACAGTTCTCTGAACCTTAATTCTCAGCCACTAGGGAAGCCTCTGCATTTACCCAAGTTCTTTAGATAACAGTTGTAACCTGCAGTTTGGGACATTTCTGCACTCCATTAACTCAAATCCACGTAAAACCCCTCAAGATAAAGCATCCTCAGGAAGCCACGTGGGGTCAAGGATTCTTCCCAACTCCTTCATTTTACAGGTGGAAATATTGAGGTTACAGGGCAAAGCAAGTGGCTCAATCGCCCCCACAAAGGCAATCCTGTTGGGAGCCAAATCGAGGTCTCCTAAGCATTTAACACATAACTATGTGATACCTATGATACACATGTATACGTACACTGGAGAACGGTGGCTTTTTAAAAATCTAAAGATATGTATAGGAGCATGTTAACGATGCCCTTGATGAGCAAAACCTGCACAGCCTTAAGGAGAGGAGGTGTCAGTTATGGGCATGTTACTCCCCACAGGTAAAGCGAGCAAAAAATGGGACCCTCAGTGGAGGCAAGCTGGCCGGGAATGGGGTCGCAGAGACCCACTAAGGGGAATGCTTAGGGCCTGCGGGCAGACCACCCCCCCACCACCACCACCTCAGCCCCACCTGAGCCTGCTCAGTGCTCAGCCCTGGTCCCGGTTTTAACCTCTCACACACTGTCCTTATGCATTTGCATAGCAACCAGTATGGCAATTTTTAATGGAAATAGGACCCCACCACCGTTTTGCTTAAAACCCACTGCTGACTTCCTTCCTCTGATCTCCAGACTACATTCCTGCCCTCTTCTCGCTGTTCATTTCACACAACGCTCTTCCTCACTTGTGAGCTCCAGCCACACCGGTTTCCTTCTGGAACACTGGGGTGTTCTTGGCCCATCGGGGTTCCTCCACATCCTCCAATAGCTAGTCCTTCTGGGCACTGTCTAACCACCCCGTCCAGCCCTCCTGGCCACGAGCACACCATCCTGTGATTCTGTCTTCATCACACGCATCTCTCAGAAATTTATGTCGCTCGTTTATTGGCATGCTGAGCGCCAGATTCCATGAGCAGAGAGCCTTCGCTGTCGTGTCCGTCCCCTTATCCTCAAGGCCTAGAAAGTGCCTGGCACATATACACCGTTCGCTGGAAAAACAAGTGCACTCTGTTTGAGAGGTATCAAAAATTACTTGAGCCGAAAGAAAAAGCTCGTAAATAGCAAGATCGCAGCTCCAGGTGAGAACTGAGCAGGAGGAAACGCTCTGCCTCCTCGGGCTCAGAGTCTATCAGGGACTTCAGTTCACAGCACAGAGCAGAGAATTAACTCGATGGTGAAGTCTTTATACTGTGCCCACTTACGCTTTCAAATGCCCTGCTGAGTGGCATTGCTCTGATTTCCAAGCCACTCACTCGGTTTCTGTTCAATTTCAGATTCAAGGTTGAGCTTTTAGAGGAGTATTCAAAAGGTGCTTCAGTAACTTCAAATGAGGCGTGTGTGTGTGTGTGTGTGTGTGTGTGTGTGTGTGTGTGTGTGGTCCTGGCTTCATTATTAAACGATTGATATGAAAGTGCTCTAAAACTCAAGATTCTAGACACGTGTGCACATACAGCATTTTCAATTGCATCTGATGTTGGGAAGGCAGTTCTATGGCACTCTGGAATTTCTGAGAGCCATCCAGGGGCACACGGGCTCTGCTGTCCACAGAGAACATGGGTCAATTAAGGCTCCTTGCAAATGTAGCCCCGTGGCCCTGGAACTCATCTAGACAGAAGGCCCAGCTGCGGGCCTACTGGTCCTTGACAGTTCCCCATGCCCTGTGGTCTAACCGCCACAGCAAGGGGCTTTTACGGAAGAGAGAAATGTAACGAGCTATAAAATGGCACAGGAGCGGGGGAGAAACATGTCCCCACGTGCACACAGCACGGACACCGCAAAGAAAGGCCCAGCGGTAGCTGCTGAGCCGTCACCTACTATAACAAGATTGATCTGTAGTGAAATAAAAGATAATGCAATCCAGGGGAAATAACTTCGGTTTCCTCTGAGAATGTCTGATGTTGTCAACTTGTGAGGCTACTTCCCTCTTCAGCCCGCCACGGTGCACAGCAGCCCAAACAGGCAGGCACTCCTCGGGGCAGCCAGGCCTCACGCACTCACCGCCGGAAGGACACAATGGCAAAGCAGCGTCTCCCGCAGCTGCCCGTGACTCCTCAGGCAGGGCCTGGACGCCCATGGCACGGTCAGGAGGCCATAGATACCTGGAGTTCCCACCGTGTGTGTAGATGGGGCCTCAGCGACGACGCGGTGGTTTCTGTTCATCTGAAGCCACGTAGCTTTCTGGTTGTCTATTTCAAGCACCATGCTTGGCCCCCCGTGTTTCAAATTAATGGTACAATTCTGGAACAGAGTTTCAACCACAGGAGACATCGTGCAGTCACGTTTTCGACTATATCTAAGACACAGAACCCTTTGTCTTGGTCTGATGTGACTGTCACCGACACGTTTTTTCAAGTTTATTTATTTTGAGAGAGAGAGAGACAGCATGAATGGGGGAGAAGCAGAGAGAGAGGGAGGGGGAGAGAATCCCAAGCAGGCTCCACCCTGCCAGCACAGAGCGTGATGCAGGGCTCGAACTCACAGGCTGTGAGATTATAACCTGAGCTGAAATCCAGACTGACACTTAACCGACTGAGCCACCCAGATGCCCCATCCAACACCTTTTAACTGTCACATTTTACTGAGCATTAATTTCATTGGCAGAATGGCCGGAAGCAAAGGTAAGGAAGGGGCACCAGCTGATGGGTTCTTTGCTGCCATTTCAGAGAAATGTCCCTCCACATGTAACGGTCCTGTAAGGCCGGAGCCACGTAAATTATTCACAAAAGCAAGTTCAATTCTCTGCATTCGAAATCCTGGTAATATCTTACACAGGAGCTGCCGCCCACCATCACGCAGGGCAACGGGCAGCTAGCAGCTTCCGTCTCTGGAAGGTGCTATTAAGTCCCGATAGCCAGTGATTTGCAGATGATTATAACTTTTGCTCTGCATATCATTGCTACTGACAGGCAAATCCCATCAATCAAATGGAATGACTGATTATAAAAGGAGCCAAACTTGACATAGGTAGCCTAATAAGCCATTTTTTATACCAACCATGACAACTGTGAATGCTCACAATCGTTCGAAGAAAAGCCAGTTCTGCTACAAGCCTTTTCTCTCCCACTCTCCGGTGGCCTCAGCCCTCATGATCCAGAAAGACTTCCCGAATCCAAGCGCCTCGTGTCTCAAAAGGAGAAATGCAATTCAGCATCGGCTGGTGAGTGGATTCAAGCTCAGGCAAAAAAAAAAAAAAAAAAAAAAAGAAAACCTCTTTTCCTCCCAGAGCGTCACCGCGAACCCCCAATTTGTCAAGGAAGAAGACACACTGCACCGAGGGGCCCCGACAACAGGGCTCCCACTACATCAACAGTCACGGCACCTTTTCAATTTTGCTCATCTCTTAGTCTCTAGCCAAATGGAACTTATTACTTATAGCTTGTTGGGATTTATGAATTATTTATAAAAGTAGGTCTGTGACTCCAGACTCTTAAAAGACAAACACAACAGTCCCCTCATTGTTACCCACAACGGCGCTTCTATCAGAGAGAGCAGGCAGACATTCTCCGTAACACACGCTGCAAGTTTGGGCTGAAATAATCGTTGTGAAAATATCAAGCCTGTAAGATTATTCGGAAGCTATTTATGGGATGCCTAGATGTATTTTTAAACCAGTGTCTTTTATTCCGAGCCAGCCTTGGATTCAAGAAAGACACAGCAAACACGTGCCACAAACGTATTGCCCAGCTTGAGTATAGTTATGCCCTGCCGATCCTACCGGGTGGTTTCAGACTGTGATCTAAAAAAAAGGGTGGGGGGGAAGAGGCGGCTTCCCCTTAACGTGTGTCTGGCAGGTTCAACAAGGCCGTGCCCACGAGCCTCCCTCTGCACCCCAGAGCACAGGGGCTGTGCATCCTCAGTGAGGACTAAAACACGCAACCAGAAGACGCAGTTAGACTTCCCATCTCCAACTCCCCAGAACACATGACCTTGGCAGGCAAAACAGATCCATCTCTGCAACAGGCACAGTTGGAGGGGTTTCCAGGGACACCTGGGTTGAAGGTGTCATGCCATGATCTTACCTACACCTCCTCTCAGGACAGGGACGCATTTCTTTAGCAAAGAAACCTCCACATGGAGCTGGCGTCTGAAGCCCTGCCCAAGCAGCAGGTGGCCCTGATGCAAGAGCCCTGAGGGACAGGGATCTTCCATCTGAACCCCCCAGAGACACTTGCTCCTCGCCAGCCCCATGCGTCCCAAGCCTACCCGTTCCCTGACAGAGACCCGGCCGTGACTCTCCCCAGTGTTCCTGGCCAAACTGTCCAGCCCCCACCCTACCTCCAAGTACGGTCCGGAAGCAGAAGCCGGACAGCAGAGGCCCAGAGAGGCTGATGGCACTTCAGGCCACCTGAAGCTATCATCCTCAGGTGCCTCCTAAAGCCCCCGTGATGAGTCCACAGAGAATGCGAAGCCCCACAACCCTCTGCCCACAGAGGACACCCTTGTTCCCAAACGATCACAGCCAGTGGCAAAGCAGGCAGGCGACAGTGAACTTACCTTGCTGGAAAATATCTGCCAGGAGGGTGAAAAACCAAGGGAAGAGAGGGGAGAGAGAGAGAGAGAGAGGAGAAAAATATTAATAATGATATTGCAAATGACAATGATGATAATCACAGCTAACATATGTTGACTTTGCTGGGCACTCTTTGTACAATATTTCCCTTAACTCAGAGGCAGTGGTTAAGAGCCCGGGCTCTGGAATGAAACTGTTGGATTTAAATCCTGGCTCAACACTTAACTAACTCTGTGGCTTACATTTCCTAAACCACAAATAGACAGGAGTACTGGAAAGATCAAACAAATTACGTCCTCTGTTTTAAGAGCTTACATCAGTGACCAGCACGTAGTGAATGTAGAGAATTTGGTGGTTATTATTAAAATTCATATTCTTATTTTTCACAACCACCTTTTGGAGTAGGTTGTATTCTCATCCTTATTCAGCAGATTGGGGAAAGCGAGACCACAGAAACTCATCCAAGGCCACAGAGGAGGAAACAATCGGCTGGGGATTGGACCCAGATGTCTGATTCCAAAACCCCATCTTTTCACCCACTACCAAGTGCTTGCCTGGTTTACAAGTAACACAAAAACAACACCACACAAGAGAATAAGCAGAGGAAGGCTCTACAAATATACTAAGGTTCCCTATTGAAATCAAAGAGAAAGACATTTGTATGAATTCTCCACATGTAACTCACGACTAATAATGCCACATCTTCCTATTATCCTAGGTCAAAGTCTCTTAAAAGGTGAAAAATTGTGACTTTATTTTTTTTCAACAATTACTTGAGAGGCCACCTAGCAAGCACTATGTTGGGTACTGGGAAACATACAGGTAGCAAAAAGCATAAACAAACAGTCACTAATATCCCTCTACTGGTAACCACTGGCACGCCTTCTACCTTACATTTGTTTCTTCCTGTCTTTACTCTTCATAGAAATGCACTCACACCGTCTCCCTTTTGCTCCACAGTGACTGTGGGAATCATCCACGCTCCACACAGCATATCACTCATTCTCACTGCTATATACTATTCCACTGTGTGATTATATCCTGTTATTTTCCCTTTGTAATGTTGATGGATTGTTTCCAGTGTTTGACAATTAGGAATTGTGATGAATATCTTTGTACATGTCTTTTGGTGAACATTTATGCATACGCCAGGTCCTTTCTGATATCTTTTTTTTAAAAAAAATGTTTTAATGTTTGAGAGCGAGAGAGAGAGAGAGAGAGAGACGGGGGGGGGGGGGGGGGGGAGGGGGCAGAGAAAGAGGGAAACACAGAATCTGAAGCAGGCTCCAGGCTCTGACCTGTCAGCACTGAGCCCGACACAGGGCTTAAACCCACAAACCACAAGATCATGATCTGAGCCGAAGTCGGACACTCAAAACGATTGAGCCACTCAGGCGCCCCTTTTCTGACGTCTCATATGTGCATTCAGGCTCATTCTGTTCTCAACATCTCAGATGTGCATTCAGGCTCATTCTGTTCTCAACTGCCTCCCAATCACCCCAAAAGTTCTCTCATCTGTTCACATTTCTCATTCAGTAACTTAAGGTCGAATACAGTGCTGGTAGGAACACAGCACCACCCAGACATGAGCCCGCTCCTACCCTGCTAATGGGGTGGTAGGCAGGTACAAAACTTCTGGAAGATAGCTTGACGAGACGTAAGAAAATGTTAAATATATAGTCCTTGACCTGATAGTACCACTTCCAGGAATTTAATCTAATGAAATAAATAAAGGTACAAAATGAGTCTATAAGGACGTTTATCACAGCATTGTGTATACTGGCAAAACAATGATTTTTGCCTATTTATCTACAGGGAATCAAGCCAAAAATAATTTATCCCACAAAAATGGATTATGGTGTAGCCATTGAAAATCTTTAGTTAAAGACTTTGATTACTGTTGAATGAAAAAAATCAGCCAGCAACAGGGAACACGTGTCCCGAGACCACTTACCAATGCGTACGCAAGCACGTGCGAGCGTTTATCTCCATGAAGAAAGACCGTCATGGAAATGTTTGTCTTCGGGTGATGGGATCTGGGGTCACTTTTTGAAATCCTATGTAAGCATTTCTGTACGACTTTAATTTGTAACACGGACCATGCCTTACGTCCATAATCCGAATTTTAAAACTTTATTTTCATACTGGAAACTAAATAAGAACTGGACCATCAACATCTACCTTTGCTGCCAGGAGCTACACATCAGCTCCTACGAGGTCACAGACAGTGGAGAGCCCATAAAAGGTGCAGATGGGATGCACACCTGAGTGGATTAAACAGACCGCGAGGAGGGGAATACCTGTGGGAACGGTGTTCATTCCGCTGGCGTAGCTGTGACCCTCGCGAAGGGTGTCGTTCACACACAATACACACACTCCCAAGGGCATACGCAGGCTGTGGCACAGCTATGTCAGGTTGCAGGCTCCCAGGACCCAGGCAATTGGCTGAAACACCACCCTATCCCTCACGCTCACGAAAGCTAATTGGGATGTAAATGGGCATATCGGTGCCATTCCAGGACAACTTCGACTCTGCCCTAACTTGTATACACTATCTATTATTTTCTAACCTCCGTCATTCATCATTGGTACAAGTTCCGACACGGCAGTGGAAGGACGGCACTCACCCGCCATGCCTCAACATTGTCCGGAAACTGTGAGAAGGACCATGCGCAGCTCCCTAAGTATACCCATCACATGCATCTGTTGCCTGGAACACACAGTCCATACCACCCACCCTCGGACCAGCCTGCACACCTGGAGTGGCTCTCCTCCTCAGCCTTCAAATGTCACAGCCACTGTGAAGTCTCTCAGTGCCTATCCCCACAGAGAGGGAAGTCTCTGTTCCCACCTCTCTGCTCCTAGAGTAAATTGTGCACTTTGCAATTATAGCTCATCTTATAGTTCGTTATTTATATAGCCCACAAGCTCCCGAGGACAAGAGTCATGGGTCTTAATCACCTTTGTGGATCCTCAATGACTGGCATGGTATGAGCCCACACAGGAGGGAAGGAAAAAGGGCTGGTGTGTCTTAGCACTCATCTGGTCCAACCCCTTAATTTGCAGAGGAGGAAACTGAGTCCCAGAGAAGGAGATATTTCCCAAGGTCACACAAGGCACTAAAGATTCAGCCAGGACTACATGAGATTCATTTAACCTTAATGAAGCACAAAAGCTCATCCCTATTATTAGCAAAGTACAAATTAGAGATTTATCATTCTCCTCTAATGAATGCAGACAAAAATTTCCAACCTTGAAAATATCAGTGAAATAAGATTAGTCTTTTAAACACGGATCCAGTCTCGACATCCGTCCCCGATCCTCAACCTCCTATCCATGGCTTTTGACAGGGAGCACTTCCTTTGAAATTCAGTAGTGATTTGAATCACTGGAAAGTATCAGTGGGCAGGGAGGGAGGAAATTCAGGCAGGGATTTAGTGACCTTATTCCTTCCCGTTTCATTGTGTATTTCACGCTTTAGCAGACAAACCTGCATAGAGTACTACTCATATCCTCTATTCCAAGAAACACTCTTGAATTTTGTATAAGCTATTTAAAATTAAAAAAAAAAAAAACCTTTTTCAGCTTCATTTACATTTTGCACCTTTTTATTCAAATGTAAATTTTAATAAACACCAGTATAAATATTGCAACAATTTTGCACATGAGTTATCTTGTAATTTACACTCTAAATTTATGTCTTTTGTAGTCTGTGGCATAAATCATTCCGCTCTTAGCATTAGTTAGCTCTTTGCTCTGTATAATAATGGCTTGGGTACCGTCTTTAAAGTTTCACTTGTCTAGACTGAAACAGCCATCCAGGCTCAGGCTCCAATGATTCACGGGCAGAAGAACAGAAAGTAAGTGAGAAGACTGTAAATCCTGTGCTGTTTGGCTACATTTTACCTCCCCCAAATTCTGGACCTCAGAGGCTATTAGCTACAGGAATACTCTTACCACCTTCATGTCCATCACCCCTAATCCCCAAGCCATAGGGACTAGTCACTTATAAAACTCAAAAGGCCCTCACATTTGAGTGACATATTCTCCTTTTAGTGTAACCAATCACTCAGAATTATTTGGGAGTCAATCACTTTACACACTCTGCACTTGAAGTTCCTTGCTGATGAGCTGGAGATATTTTAACACCCACGCCCTGGTGTTGGTCAGGTTCAGTGGGATAATTTACAGAAACATTCTCCCGTCAGCTGCCGTTAAGAATCACTCTGAGAGTGAGACTCAGTGCCATCCTTCCTGCTTTCCCAGGAATGGGAAATCACACAAGCACGGGGCTGGGAGTCACCAACACCCACCCAGCCACAGTCAGGTTGAGCCCAAAGGACACTAGGGACACTAGTGCAGAGGAAATAAACTCCTTCAGACAAAGCTCTGCTCACACTCACTTCCCTCAATCAGTCACAGGAACAAAGAAAGCCTGTTCTCCAGCCCCAGCCCCACCCCCACCCCCCGGAGCCATTCTGGTCCTATAGATAGATGAAAGGCCATGTGTAAGATGGCGACTCAGATGTGGGGAGAAGAAAATAAAAAGGAGCTCATATTTGTCTTTCTTAGCTTGATGCCCAGTTTCTTCCGTTAGGAATGAGCATCAAGGGTACTTGTCCCCCTCCCCCACAGTCACTGAGAGAATTCACACCCTAGAGTTCTTTAATGCACTGAGTCCTCCAGAGACAGGGGCCATAAAAAGACTGGATTACTTATTATTATTAATAAGTTATGGCAATTAGACTGGGTGATTCCTAAGCGTTGCTGATTAAAAACTTTCTTGAGTGCCTACTCATCCACATGGCTAGTGTTTACCTCTATTAAAAATGATTTAACTACACTCTGGGTGAACCCCTCTCTTGCGCCTGGGTTAATAATTAGCAGTGCACAGAGCCACGCGGGTTAAGTGAGTTGGCTGTCCTTTATTTATCTATTGCTTTATTTTATGAGGAGAACTGGATGGCAGTCTCATTGCCCATTGAGCCTGCTAGGAATAATTTACTATTTCAATCCACAGTCCATGGAGATGGTTAGAGAAAACTTCACTATTATTACAACATCACACTCAGCCCACACCCCACGTCACTGAAGATATGCCAAACAGAGAAAGTGTGCCTGACTTCCACGAGACGGGGGGAGGTAAAGTTACCAGTTCTCAAACAATGTAATCATACTACTCTCTCAATTTTGCTTTCTTTTCTAGGTTAAATTATATATGAGGGGAGTTTAGTTTCTTGAAAATGCATGCACTTAACTCCCATTTAAGAAGTCTCACCTGGGGAGATAGCTGTCTTGTGAGTCCTCCTGTGGTTTGAGCTACAGAAAGAAAATTCTCTTTCAAGTGCAAGTGCTTTTACAGTAAAGCACTGCAAATTTTACCGGGACCCAACTAACCAGGGGCAAAGGGAGAGACGTAGAGAACAGCTGAAATGAACACTGCTTCCTCGAATGGGGTGAGGTGCGCCATCAACCAAAATCCGTTTCAAGATCAGCTGAGCTCTCCCTTCGCCAGATTTCAAAAACCAGATTTCGTATATGTCAATAGGAAGGGCGACTAGAATTCAGTCTCCATATTTCTATAAAACTCTGTGAATGAAGAGAATCCTTTCTTTTCTTTGTTGAAAAGTGGGCCCACCAATGCCTCCTCTCTTGTCGAATACCAGCACTCCAGAGTAGCTGTGCTGGACACTCACAAAGCTGAGGTCCAAAAATGGCAGGCGTGCTTCCCAAGGAGAGCTGGGTTAACTCCTTCTCTCCCAAATACGATCTAGTGTCATGGTACCGCATAACCATGGCCACTGGATCCCATGACCTAAGATTGGGTCCTGGCCCCTCGACCAGATGGAAACCAAGGAGGAAACCTCTCGCAGACTATGTTCTCATCTAGAAGACAGGGATGGGAGAGAGAAGCTCCTTCTCTCCCCTGCAGCTATCACGAGGATCAAGCTGGAATAATTTAAGCAAAACAGAGGACACGGACTTTAGCATCAAACAACAGTAAGTTCAAATCCTTGCTAGTTCACCATCCTGGCCATCTTGGGCTAGCTATTTAAGCCCTCTCTCCAGGTCTTGGTCTCTTCATTTAGAAAATGGAGATAATAAAACTTTCTTTTAGAATTCAAAGGGACAACCCAGATACATGGAAAACAATTAGCACAGAGTAGCTGGTTTACGGTACACGTTCAATAAGTGAAAGTTAATGTTATTATAATAACAAGCAGTAGAACAGCATAGCAAAGAGCTCAGGTCTCGAAGTCAGAGCTGGTTCCACGTCTGACTGTGCGATCTTGGGAAAATTACTTTAACTTCCCCAAGCCTTGCATTTCTCATCAGCAACACGCAGATAATAACAATAGCTAATTTCTGTGCTACCTCATAAATTGCTATGGAGATTAAATGAGCAATGCATATAAAAATGCACAATAACTGGTACTCAGAAATATTCCTATACATTGTAGGATTATTAGTCAACGCACATGTATTGATTGCTTACCATTTGAAAAGTCTTTGTGACTTATATAGGACTGTGAAAGTATCAGAAGAGAAAAAAAAACCCATTAAAATAAAATGATCGTTTTAACTCCTTCTTGTCATGCAGCTATATGCCATTAAGAAACTCTGGAGCCATTCCCAAATACCACCTAATGAAGGAATGATTTTTAATGTTTTGTATCAGAGACCGAGATCCAGTAACATCCTGATGATCTAAAGGGTTGTGATTAAAACCCAGAAATTGCAGAAAGCCAGGCCTGGTCTTTCTTTATGGTGCCACTCACCCCTCTGACGTTGCCTAGCTCCTCTGGACCTGTCATTATTTCTCAAGGCCGCGATGTAAAGGGCTCACGCAGCCCTGCCCTGGGCTTTCATCCATGCTTGAAGCCATGCTCCATGAGGCCCAGGGTTCCAAGAAGGTAGGGACTGCATGGGGGCAGCGGAATTGAGACCCACTCTGCCAGGGACAGTGGAGTGCTATGAAGAATTTGCCTTTAAAAAATGGGGGGGGGGGTGCTGCTTTATTAAATAATTTTTTAAGTTTGAATACAATAAGCCACTTAAGCTCCTTCCTATCCAGGTGCAAGTCTGTGCTCTCCTGGAGCACAGCCAGAACAAAGACTCCTCCAGAGCTCCTGGCTTGGCCTCAATGGCACCACACAGGAGCTGTGATTAGTTTTCTGTGTCTCCAAAGCCAGACAGCTCAGGCAGCCCTGTGGCCACACAGCCCATTTCCATGCTCCCCCGGTTTCCCCCAGGCACACTCAGGCGGCTCAAACTGAACGCAGCCCTGTGATTCTTGGTTATTAAGCACTAGCTGCAAGGCCTCACTCCTCAGTCTCCAGCCCTCGATGCCAAAAACTAGCCCATTCTTTCATGCAGGTGGGCCTTGTATCTCTCCCCCTCTTTCTTCTCCGTCTCACTCTGGATGCAGGCTAGGGAAAGTTCTATGGTTTTCCTTGCTCCTGGCTTCTCCTCACCTTGTATCATGTTGGAAATGAAGACCAATACTTAGCCCGTCATTGGCGTACCTCTGAAGGCACAAGGCACTCAGTAAACGTCTTTTAGTATTTGTGAGTCAGAGAAGAAATTTTTTAAAGCCCCGACGTAGCTTCCTGCTACATTTTCTAAAGAATGTGCTACCAACATCAATCTTAGGCCGTGTGCCTGTAACACATCACCCTGCACTGACTTGGGGAAGGCAGTGCACTCAATGCAAGCTAGTAAGTCCCTAAGATTTTTATGACATGCTATCCTTAGTATATCTCATTCCTAGCACAGAGGGATAAAGCTCTTAACTACTGAAAGAACATAAAAAAATAGATTTAGGAATAATACTTTTTATGATTGCATTCTGTATACTGTGAAAGTTATGTTCAAATCTGCTAGTACTTTATGGTGCTGATAAAGTAGAACAGTATGGCTTCCCGGCTAACAGTGTATTTTATATCCATTTACAATGTTTTCTCTTAAATTGAATTACTTTTTGAGTAATTATAATAAGACTAATCTGGGCTTAATGAATTCATGTACAAATACTTTAGACTGCATTATTAAAACCTCTATGATATGAAACTATATTAAACTCAATCCCTCTAGCAACCAATGTTTTTCTTTGAAAAGCATACATGACTTTCTCTGAATTCTTTTAAATCCGCTAACTGAGAAATCATAAGAAGCCACATTAAAAGCTCGAACAACAGAGTTTGATAAATAATATTGTTCGAATTTCCCTAAACTTACATAATTGAGTATTAATTGAGGGGGGGGGATCACAGAAAGTATTTTTTATTAAGCATCCACATATGCAGAGGGCTGAAGCATCAGTCCACCTTCCAGAAGAAATCAGTTTGGCTCTGATGAGCAATGCTGTAAGACCATTATTGCTTTAAAAAAAAAAAAAAAAAAGAGCCTGCGGCAATCAAGCCTTATGTTCTAAAAAGTCTCTGAACACAATAGTCTAAATATCTGGATTCTAGTTCACACTCGAGGCAAAACCACTCATCTTCTCTGGGATTCAGTTCCTCCAGCTACAAACCGGTTTGATCTCTGAGGTCCCTTCCAGTTCTAAGGCATGATGGTCTTAAGTTTAAAATTACACACATTATATCAAATGGGCTCTTATTGCATACTGCTTATTCATCATCTTATCCACACTAAATTACATTCACAGGAAAAAAAAAATTTCATTCCCTGCAATTCACATACATCCACAAACACATCCATAATACAGCTGGTGGTTTCAAATTTATCCCAAGATATTATCTCGGTAGAGTATTTTTCCCATTACAGATAAATTATAAACCATCTGAAATCTTTAAGGTTCTCATGCCTTCCTGAATCAATTTCTATGGCCCCCACCCAACATAAAAGATGCTCTTTCCAAGCCAACTGGGTAACTTCATCACCCATGCATTCCTCAGGCAGGTCTCCAAGCGCCAGGCTTTAACTGGATTGGTTGCCCAGTTTTCTAAATTCAAACTAGATATTTATAGATGTCCAACAGGATAAGTCTCTCTCTTTGCCAGGTGATCATTACCAGGATAGACAACTTTAAAGTAAACATAAGACAATGGCCATCATCATTATTCTGATGGGTTGGCACAAATTACTATCAGGAGAGCTCCCAGGAGCCAGAGACAATTAAAGTCTGAGTTCAGAGAAGCCGCCCCCAACATCAAGCATTGCTGATTAGGATGATTTGGGAAGTAAATATGCTTCGGCAAATTGGCCCACGTCTTCAAGGAGGAGGTTCGGCCACGCAATACACTCTGGCCCAACCTCAGTTTCAGGAGGTACAGGTTCTGGCTTGGCTCTACCATAATTCCTCTTCATAAATGTGGACAAGCCATTTAAGTGCTCTAGATCCCAAAGACAGTTTGACTGGAAAACTTCTGCCATCCTTTCCGGGTCTACAGTTGTATCTTGAACATTCCTGAAATCCTTCCTAGGGACTCTGCTATGCACCCCCAACCACCTGCACATCTCCTTGGTGTACTAATACATACCTGTCATTTTCTCTCTCTTTCTCTGCAGCTAAGCTGAAAGCACCATGATGTTCTGTCCATTGAAGTCCCAAAGTCCAAGGCAGAATATTAGAGTGTGGTAGACACATCTTAACGTTAATAATAACTGATATGTTTTCAGAGCCTTCAGTAGATCACCCACTATTTCAAGTTCTTTACACAGATTGCCTTAATCCTCTCAGTCACTCTAAAAGTTAGCTATCATTATTATTCTCATTTTACATATAAAGAAACAGAGGCTCAGGGAGGTTAGCTAAAGTTACCGAAGGTCACGGGGAAGCAAATGATCTGGGATTCAACCCAAGCAGTCTGGCTTCACAGCCCAACTCTTAACCACGGTGCTACACTGTGTCTTAATGAATGCCCCCAACTGTCCTTCTACACGAAGGACAACAGTTAAAATACCTCATTCCCTCAAACACCCCCAGGGAGTTAACTTGAGCCCTATCCATAATACCTTTCATATCTAAACTCCCCTGTTTCTGGAACCCCAACCACATTTTTTTTCTCTGCCTTTATCGTCATATGGATTTGGAGTCCAATTGCAGAAACCACCTAGGTGAGCCCTGACTTTTTAAAAACTTTACAAATACTCTTTTTTGAAAAAAAAAAATGCAACTATCTCGGTAGGTTTATGGCAACAGCTAAGGTAAGATAAGGACACGGGGACAAGACGCAGAGCCAGATAAAAAGAGAAGAATTCCAAGAAGAGGTCAAGGGAAGGGAGGACAGTCCAACACAAGGACATACACCTGAGCTACAGAGACTCGTGCAGCTAATGCAGCTGTCATCCTTCTAGGATTCAGGAAGAGGAGGAAGTGGGAGGTGGGGGGACAGAGGGAGAGTGGCAGGTGGGGGGGGGGAGCCAGTGCAGGCAGGACACATATGGGCTCCAGAGTCCCAGTGCCTGAGCTGTGACCCTGGCTCTGCCACCAGCAAAGTTAGCTGCCCTCTTTAAGGCTCCGCATCACCGTCCAATACAATGGGAATCACAGAAGCTTTTAGGAGGATTAAGGCACATCCATTCCCTAAAGCCTTTAAAAAAATTTTTTTATAATCTTTATTTATTTTTGAGAGAGAGAGAGAGAGCATGAGCAGGGGAGGGGCACAGCGGGAGGGAGACATAGAATTTGAAGCAGGTTCCAGGCTCTGAGCTGTCAGCACAGAGCCTGACGCGGGGCTCAAACTCACAAACCATGAGATCATGACCTGAGCCGAAGTCCGACATTTAACCGACTGAACCACCCAGGTGGCCCTAGCCCCTAGAGCCTTAACACAGCACCCGGCACACAGAAGACACTTAGTAGAAGCAGGGAATAAAAGAATAAAATGTACTTGCTTGGATCTAAAAGCAAAAAGGCTACTCCCCATGGCCACCAGCCCCCTGGCATCGAATGATGCAGCCCAGGGGAACAATAGGAAAAAACATGTCCAGCAAAGGGGCATTCATTCTCTCCTAGTCGTACTCATTCCTGAGGAAACAGGATCAATGTTTATTATGGGAGCAAACATTAAACGCTAAAGTATTGCCCCACACTCTCTATCACATAAATGCTAGTATTTTGCAGAGGGAGGTGGGAGCGAGTAATTAAATGTGCACTATAGGCACTCCATGAATCTTTCAGAGCGCGGGTCTTTCTTCTGGAAAGCAGTACATTTGTTTAAAGTCACCCACTCACAGGCTCGGTGTAGATAACGTGGCTCCTCTCTCTTCACGGGCCCACGTCTTGGCCGCACATGGAGGGACCTCACACTGGGCTGGGCTCTTCTACAATAGAACTGGGCATTTCCAAGGGGCAGAGGACCCAGAGAGCTGAGGACACCTTTTAAAAAACCTCTGCGGCTGTAAATTTTTATCCTTGTGAAGAAGAGCCGGCAAGCAGTAAATGTTGTTACCACACATCATACCCCACTGAGTAGCTTTTCAAAAGGAGAAGGGGAAGTTCACTTGGCAGTTTAAGATTCTTTTAAACCTGTACGACATTATTCACTGGCTCAACACAGTCATGAAATGTAAATGTCATTTTCACGAAGGATTTGTGTGGTTGGCTTGCCCTGAAAAAAGGATTCCAACATATTACAGAGCTTAAGAAATTTTAAGCATGCTTTCTATACACACACACACACACACACACACACGTATATGTGTGCACACACACATACGCACACACACACATACATATACATACATAGATATGTATATATGCATTTTTTCCAGCATCATGGTTATTATTCTTCAAGTCCAGAATCTTGCTTCTAGTTCTAGCTCTGCCCCTAACTGGTCATGGCTGGTACCTAGTCCCTCTTGGAATGCCTCAGTTTCCTCACCTGTAATTGAGGATAAAGCAGCCTTCATTATGTCATCAAGGAAAACATAAGATAATGGATGCAACTGCACTCAGAAAAAATAAACTTAAATTTTCTGATGCTTTGTTAGTGTTCACTGAAGCTGATACACTGTAATGACCAATCAATGGACCTATAGGAAACTAAAGCCCAGATCCTACAGGGAGCTTACAATAAAAGAAGCATCAGACACGCTCAAGGCAAAAGTGTTAAATTCTACAGGAAGAATAAAACAGAACAGTGAAGAAAAGAGATCTTTCAAGAATAGGACTTCATGGACCAGATACAAGCTGAGTTGGATGGTAAGGGCAGTCCTAAACAAAGTCAACCTTTGCGGAGCCTTTATTTCTAAAGACTTTACCTAAATATTTAATATAATACTCCCCAAACTCTGTGAATGAAATATCATCCTCATCCTCTTTTAAACAGTGAGTTAATTTACCAGAGATCCCACCCACAATCACAACTGTAGGACACTCCTTCGTCACTACTGCACTGAAGAACTCCGAAAGGAAGAAATGAGAGAAAAGGAACCAACAGGACGAGTGACTCAGAAAAAACAAAATGGGCTCATGAGAAGTCAGAGAAGACCTAAAGAAGTAGAGATACATGCTGTATTCACACACTGGAAGGCTCAGTAATGTCAAGATATTGGTTCTCCCCAAATTGATCTATAGATCCAACAGGATCCCAATAGTAATTCCACCAGACTTTTTGTAGGAAATGATTAGCCAATTCTAAAATTTATAAGAAACACAGGTACCTAGGATAGGCAGCAGTCTTTAAAAACAAAAAAAAAAGGCAAAGTCAGAGGGCTGACACTACTCAACTCCAAGACATATAATAAAGCCACAGTAATCAACACAGAGTGTTACTGGCATTAAGACAGACAAGTCGATCAATAAAGCAGAACAGGGAGCCCAGAAACAAACCTGCATTTTTACAATCATTAGATTGTTGACAAAGGAGTCGATTCAATCCAGTGGGGAAAGGCAAGTATCTTTAACCAATGGCACCGGAACATCCATATAGAGAAAAATAAACTTAGACTCCTACTTCTCACCATACACAAAAATTCATGATAGATCGTAGCCCTATAAGTAAATGCTAAAACTATAATGTTTCTAGAAAAAAAAAACATAAAATATTCTAGTGACTTGGGAGTACATAGAGATTTCTTAGATAGTACACTGAAAGAAATAGCAATAAAAGAAAAAATGAATTCAATTTCATCAAATTTTAAAACCCTGCTCAATAAAGAATGTCGTTAAGAAAATGAGTAATAAGCGATTTTGGAGAGAAAATATTCACAAATCCTGTATCTAACAAAGACCTGGCATCCAGTATTTGTAAAGAACTCCTTCAACTCACTAATAAAAAGACAAACAACCCACCATTTTAAGTGAGTAAAATATCTGAACAGACACTTCACAAAGTGATCAATAAGCACATAAGAAAAGTGTCCAACATCATTAGTCATAAGGGAAATGCAAATTAAAACCACAATAATATATCACTATGTACTCACCAGAATGGCTAAAATTAAAAAGACTCACAACATCAAATGTCAGTGAGGATTAACAAATGGCATCTGAAACTCTCCTCCAATTGCTGGTTGTAGTGTAAAATAGCATTACCTCGGGGGAAGATCTGGTAATTTCCTACAAAACTCAACATATTCCTACACCATGATCCAGCAATTCTGCTCCTAGGGATTCACTCAAGAGAAATGAAAATACAGAGCCACGAAAACAACTTGTACGCAAATGTTCTTAACAGTTGGAAATAGTCCACAGGTCCATCAATGGGAGAATGGATAAACAGACGTGAAGTATGTTCATACAACAGAATACTACTCTACAATATAAAAAAATGGAATGAGTAATATACACAACAACATGAATGAATCTCGTTAATATAATGAGCAGAAGTCTTACACACAAGAATACTTATTGTGTGGTTTCATGAATATAAAATTCTAGACCAGGCAACTTAATTGTTAGTTGAAAAAATGGCAATACTCCCCATACTGATCTACAGATTCAGAAAAAAAATCCTATCAAATCCAGCTTTCTTTGAAGAAACTTGAAAGCAGAGTCTAAAATTCCTATGACATCTTAAGGGATCCTAAAGAACCAAAACAGTCTTGAAAAAAGAGGACAAAGTTGGAACACTCATACTTCCCAACTTTAAAACTTCCTACAAAGCTACAGTAATCAAGACAGTGTGTGATGGGTATAAAGTTAGACACACAGATCAATGGAATGGAATTGAGAGCCCAGCGAAAAATCCTCACATTTATGATCAACTGAATTTTGAGAAGACAATTCAATGAGGGGAAAATAATGTTTTCTACTAATAGTGATGGGGCGGCTGAATAGCTACATGTAAAAATTGAAACCTTGTTTCATACCATATATAAAAGTTAACTCAAAATGGATTAAAGATATAAAACTCTTAAAAGAAAACATAGGGCTAAACCCTTGTGACTTTGGATTAGACAACAGTTTCTTAAATATGACAAGAAAATCGTAAGCATTGAAAGAAAACACAGACAACCTGAACATCTGCAAAATTATAAATTTTGTGTCTCAGGGAGCATCTCTCTACTTGCTAGATAAAATGTCGACCAATTCATGAGTCACTTAATAAAGCCAATTACATCTTCAAAAAAATTATGTCTCAAAGGGCACCATCAAGAAAGTGAAAAGACAACTCACCAAACTATGGAAAATAATTGCAAATTACATATCTGATAAGGCATTTACCTCAAGACTATGCAGAGAACTATTACAACTCAAAAATAAAGAGACCAATAACCCAATTCAAAGAGGCAAAAAACCTAAATAAAAATTTCTCCACAAGAGGGATACAAAGGGCCAATAAGAACCTGGAAAGATGCTCAACGTCATTAGGCATCAGAGCAATACAAATCAAAACCACAGTGATAGAACACTTCATACCCACTAGGATGGCTATCATCAAAAAGACAGGCAATAACACGTGTAAGTTACCAAAGATCTGGAGAAACCAGAATGCTGCTGCTGGGAATGTAAAAATACAGACTCTGGAGAAGAGTCTGGCATGTCCTCAAATGGTTAAATACAGAGTTACCATATCATCCAGCCAGACCAGTCCTCCGTATACACCCAAAAGAAAGGAAAACATATCTGCACAAAAACTTATACACAAATGTTCCTAGCAGCATTAGTCACAATAGCCAAAAAAAAAAAAAAAAAAAAAAAATGGAAACAATCCCACTGGTCCTCAAACGGCAAATGGATAAACAAAATGTGGTATATCCAAACAATGGGATATTATTTGGCAATAAAAAGGCAGGAAGTAACTAATACATGCTACAATATGGATGGATCTTGAAAACCTCATACTTGAAAGAAGCCAGTCACAAAGGAGCACATATTGTATGGTCCCGTTTACATGAAATGTCCACAACAGGCAAATTTAGGGACAGAAAGCAGATTAATAGTTACCTAGGGCTCGAAAGGATGAGGGAGTGCGGGATAACAGCTGGGTTTCTTTTTAGGGCCATGGAAATATTCTAAAATTGACTGTCTGACAGATACACAACTCTGTGAATATGCTAGAAATCACTGAGCTGTATACTTTAAATGAATAAACTGTATGGCATGTGAATTATATGTCAATACAGCTGTTTGAAAAAAGAGTCCTCGGCTGTGACTATATTTCCAATGACGAGTTATGCCAACCTCTGCGGCTCGGGCCCACAGCTAGGCAAGCCAATCTCATAACTGCATTCAGCTCTTCATCATGAACACATCTAAATAACCTCGCTCAGGTGCTGGCACCACACTGGGCACCAAGAAAGGTTGGCACAGACGAAAGACTGCATCCCTTCTTCTCGAGGAATCACAGCCCAGTGCCTCGGTCTACACCGACCCCTGCGTGGCTGTTGAGTACTTGACCATGGTGAGTCTGAATGGAGATGTGTTCTAAGCGTGAAACAGACACTGAATTTCAAAGACTCTTTTCAAAGAGAAAAAAAGTAAAATAGTTAACAATCGTTTATACTGAATTACATGCCGAAATGGTATTTTGGGTAAACTAGGTGAAAATGAAACGTCAAAATGAATTCACCGGTGCTTTTTTTTTGTATTTTGAATGTGGCACAGAAATTACAAATCACATGTGTAGCTCAGTACTACTGGGGAGTACTGGCTTGGATTTTTAAATACAAATAAATCATCAAAACTTTCCTGATCCCCAGTGTTTTAGAGGATTGTTTTACGCAGACTTCTAAATGGTGATTAACTTTGAAGTCCACTCAGCAGTTATAAAATGCCTGCTGCTGTGCAATTATGGAGGCACAAAAGGTTCCTTGTGTGCTGCCCTCTGTCAATTGGTCCCTTGGACGAGAGTCGAAGATGCTCGGCATGGCCTTTAAGCATTGGTGTGCCCGAGTCTTTACAAAGCACAAATGTTTCCCAAATAAGGCAGGCCCAGAAAACTTCGTCTGAACTCTTTAAGACTCATGATCAAAAGGGCTGCCTTTTAAAATGATTAAAGACCAGACTGAGATGACAGACCCCCCCCCCATTCACAGAAGGAAGACTTCTCCTCAGAGGGGTTTCATCTAAAAGGGGCTTTGCATATCCTCTGGGAGGGTTCCCCTGTGCGCTCCTCACTTGTGAACTCTGAATTGTTTAGGGAGGTCTCTGCTTCTCCTTCTCCAAGTCCCTCTTGCTTCCCCATGTCCAGGACAATAAGAACAGAGCCTGTGAGGCAGAGGCAAGCTCTAGATCTCTGGCCCTGGAGAAATCCAGAGGTATGTCTGTGCCCCAAGAGAGGAAACGGAAATGGATCTCAGTGATAAAAGATGGCGTCACCGGGCGGCCGAGCAAAGACTCCTACCAACATGTCTGGTTGCTTCTTCTCTCTCCGGCCAATGCCCAAAGGACTGTGTCAACTGGTGCTTCGGTTCCCACTCTCTGGAGTTAAGAGAGCAGATCTGGAGGTGAAGGTACATGGCCAAAGCTGGTAAGTGGCACCGCCATGATTCTAACTCGACGCCTCCTAATTCCAGAGCTACTGTCTTTAATAAGCCAGTGCGCTATACCATCAGTCTCTCATTCCACAAACACTACTCCCTGTGGCATGCAGAGGGACTACATTAGGGTAATTTTTTTAATGATGTGCGAACTAGACTCCTGCCTCCTCAAACAAGACACTCTTCAATTCCTGCAGCTACTTTTGTTCAGAATCTCCAGTAAACTGAAATAGAAGACACTTTCACTGACTTGATTGCCTCCATTCTGTGCGTTATGGAAGCAGAGACAAAATATCTCAGAGTCCTTAATTTCTTGAGTGCTCCATAAGTAGAAATGGGAAACGAGCTTAATTCTGTGTCCCGTCACACGAGACCCACTCCTTCTATGTGTGCATACGTACCATGCTTGTTCTAGCACTTAGGGCAGGCACGCATTGTGCTCAGCACCGGGCTTATACAAAGATAAATATACCACAATCTCTGCCCTCTAGGATATTCCTCAGTAAGTGCCCATCAAGTTATTTTAAAGGACCTGTGTTTGGGGCTAAGTGTGCTGTAAAGAACAAAGCTCATTTCTGGAGCCGGTTTGTGGCTTGAGACATCTTCAAATTATAGCACTTGTTACAAAATGTACCTGACTTAGAGTTTCAGAGAAACTGGATGTAACATGGATATTTCTAGATGAACTGTTTCAGGGCCTTGGTAATCACAGCATCATTTTCCACTCTCCTCCCACCCCCTCCCATTATCTCTCATGTTTGGTAGTCCATGAGCAATTGACTGCCTTTGAAAGCCCTGGGTGGTATGATTTGGAAAGTTAAGAGAATTATGATGGAAATGTCATCGCAGGCTACTAAAAGTTGGGAGGCCTCTGAGGAAGAGATTTAAAGATGCTTCAATCATCTCCCAGCTGGGCAGTCCTAGGAAGCCAGGATGGCTCCAAAGGGTGGGTAAGAGCACTGCCCTTCTCTATCTCTGCTAAGGCAGGCAGAAAAATGCCCCCCTAGAGAGGTCTTTATTCTAATTCCTAGAACCTGTGGCCATGTCACCTTACACGCCAAAAGGGGCTTTTGCAGATGTGATTAAATTAAGGAACCTGACATGAGGAAATTATTCTGGATTATCTGGGTGGACCCGACCTAATCATCGCTTTGAATCCTTCAAAGCTGAGAACCCTTCCCAAGAGAGATGTTCAGGCAGGAAAAAAACGGCCAGAGAGATGCTACCTTGATGACTTTGAAGATGGAGGAAGGGAACCAGCAAACAAGAAATGGAGGTGGCCTCTAGAAGCTGGAAAAGGCAAGGAAATGGATTCTCCTTTAGAGTTTCCAGAAAAAAACACAGCCTGCTAACACCTTGGTTTTAGCACAGGAAGACCCATACTGGATTTCTGAACTAAGGAACCACAATCATTTGGTATTGGTTAAGTTATTCAATTTGGGGTAATTTGTTAGAGCAGCAATAGAAAACTAATGCACTGGTTATATACAACTGAATACCAGGAAGGTCAGGCAATGAGGCCAGGCGACCAGAGCAGTGATCACACAGTCAAAACAGCTGGCTGAACCAACTAGTCAATTCTGCCCCAAAAGAAGCTCAACTATTTTTTATGGAATGACCTAGTACAAATTGCATCAAAGCACTGGGCCATGGGGAAGGAGCCGACACTCTGGGCTGATTCTGTATGCTCTTGGCCCTACAGAGTCCTTGGTTCTTGTTTATCTGGAGCCTGCTGAGCACCAACAATAGTATCCCGCAGATCTCTTCTCATGTGGAAGGAGATTAGGGAAAGGAAGGGTTGTGCTCTCAGAGTCTTATTCCTAAAACTTCAACCCTCCCCAAGCTCCCTTAATTGCTGCATGATGCATTCAATACCGGACAGATACTTGGAGTGACTAAAGAAGATGAGAATGGTGCTCCCCTCCTAGCTTAAAACACAGATCTATGGTGCATGTATACAGACAATCAGCTGTAGGATTGCCCTTCCCCCTAATTACCTACACGTTTTAAGGAAATCTGTTAGTGCCTGGATACACTTGGGGCTCAGTTAATGATGGAGGGTTGGAGGGACTGGTGGTATCCTTCCCCGTCTTCTTTTTTCTGTAAAGGTGAGATGATAGTTTATCTTAAGCAGTTCTCACTGCTGCAAATATCTGTGTGGGAGGGGAGGCTGTTCCACAGTATTATGTAGCCCCACCTGGCACCCTTTGGGAGGCTGCCTCTTCCCTAGATCTCCCTGTAAATCTCTAGCTGTGACTTTGACTTAAAATTCCCAAGGAACTTATTTTGGCCATTTTGTACTTCACCAAACCATCCACCCAAGGGAGTAGTCACCCACCCATGTGACAACTTCCTGGAGTATTGTGTCCATGTTTAATCTCATCGATCCAAAGGGCATCAATGAATAGCAAATAAAGTAACTGAGGATTTACAACCTAAAGTGGTTCCTTTTGTATTTAATTTTTTTTAATTTTTAAGCAATCTCTACCCTCAATATGGGGCTTGAACTCACAACCCTGATATCAAGAGTCACACACTCTACTCACTGAACCAGCCAGGTGTCCCTAAAGTGTGGTTCCTAACCAAAGGGAGTCTCAACCCATCATGAAGATTCTTAGCACCATTTTCTGAGCGCCTACTGTACTCCAAGTATTTCATACGTATTTTCTGATTTAATCCTTATAGCATCTCTGAAAGATAAATAGCATGATCACATTTTAGAGATGAGGAAACTGAGACTGATAACTTGTTCAAGGTCACAGTGACAAAAAAAAATGAATGAGCTGGATTCGAAATCAGGTCTCTCTTGTGCCAAAATCCAAGTTTTTCTCACTATGTGGTGTGGCCTCCTAAGATGGGAACTATTTGCTCCCCAAGAGTTTCTGGAAAATTGCTACAATGAATATACATATGCACAAAAGCATTTGTTGACTCTCAGTTGAAATCTACTGGCTTCTCCCACTAGGGAAGGGAAGAACCTTGATGATATAAACAAGACTGGTTTCACTCTAGAAATATTTATTGAGTAGCTACTAGACAGAAGCCACACGTATACACAGGCCAGAGCCCCTACCTTCTACTGAAGAAATCAGGCATGTGTGCACATGGGTGCACACACACATAACGATAAGACAGAAAATACTTTATCAAAACTGTCAGCAAGAAGAGTGTTACAGAAGTAAGCAGCAGCCCAGCAACGAACTCAGAGAGGAGGAGTCAAAGCAGAAGCAGACAGAAGACATGGGCATGTGGAAATACAGAACATCTCTGGACAAATGAAGCATCGTTGTATTCACAGGGGAGAAGGGAATGGGAGGAAGACGGAAAGGTAGGACAGGGCTAGATTACAGTTTGGGAAAGACTTTGAACGTGATATTAAGGAAAATTTGGACTTTATGTTCTATTTTCAAAATATTCCTCTATATTTTAAATTCATTCCATGGGGAGCCAAGAAGACTTCTGAACAGGGAACAAGAAATGCTCACAGTCATGTTTTGATGGAATTCCTGAAGGAGGGATAAGGGACCATCAGTGGCAAATGGGTCCTGGAGAAGGCGATCGAGCAGGCACAAAACCTGTCTTCGGGAGTGTTCCAAAAGCTCTGATATGTACAAGACAGCCTACATTTCTAGTCCCAGCTTTTCCGTTAGCTGGCTCTGTGACATGAGTCAAGTTACTGCAACTTCCTGAGCCTCAGTCCCCTCGCGTGTTAAATAATGTTGAACTAAATAACTGCTAAAAAAAAAACACATCTACCTCTACAATGTTATGATTCAAGGTTATAGATTTGTACACACCACAGCAAATGTATCATATAGAACATGGAGATAACTGTTAGTCCTAAGATCACTTGGATCTCACTGCAGATTCAGATGATATAATTCATATGAAGGGTTTTTTTGGGGCACCTGGGTGGCTCAGTGGGTTCAGCATCAGGCTTCAGCTCAGGTCATGATCTCATGGTTCATGGGTTCGAGCCCCATGTCGGGCTCTGTGCTGACAGCTCGAAGCCTGGAGCCTGCTTCAGGTTCTGTGTCTCCCTCTCTCGCTGCCCCTCCCCCGCTCACGCTCTGTCTCTCTCGAAAATAAATAAACGTTAAAATTTTTAAAAATTTTATATGAGGTGTTTTCTTCAGTGTGTGCGTGTTAGGTAAATCCAGGTGCAAGTTTTTTGTTCTGAATGCTACCTTGATTCAATAACGTTTTCCTTTCTTAAAAAGTATTCCCCTTCTCCCCTTTCCAAATTCTAGACCTTTGTCTTAACTAAAACCAGCTGCCAACCTCTTCCCAACTCACCTGCTTAGTGAAGAAAAATAATCTGTTGGCATATACCCATAAACTTGAATTCTAACTACAATATAAAAGCTAATGCCCTGTGACAGGCATTATTTCACATTTCCACAACACCTAAATCAAGCCCTGGGTACGCAAGCTTATTTAAAACTAAGTCTACCAAGTTGTGAAGGAAATGCACTTCCTTCTACAAATAGGACCACTTCAGAAAGACTTCCTTAAAATGTGGCCGTGTCTACAGTGGACAAGTTGATGTTATTACCAGGATCCAACTGGGACCCCAGTAGGGAGAGAATAACCAAGGAGGAGGAGAGAGAGAGAGAGAGAGAGAGAGAGAGAGAGAGAGAGAGAGAGAGAGAAGGCTGACCCTCTCTTTCTTCTTTAATGGCTCACTTTCTCTTCTCACCAATAAACGTCCAGGAATTCAAACTGGTGGGAGCTTCAGGGAAGGGTGCTGGCCCTTTGTACCCACCAATCGACCCTGCCGTTGGACTCTAAAAACTGTTAAAATAAACATGTTAAAAAAATTAAACAGACTCCATACTATTCAGAAATAATGTGAGCAAACACACCAGCGATCTCACCCTCCTGGGGAATCTACATTACAGAGTATAATTTGGCAACCCTCCAGGATCTTGTCTTAAATAGCTGTTGGGTGATTTAAAGAGCTGAGTGTTTTAGTGGCTTGACTTCTCTTTAAATATACACCATTTGAATGAATCCATTTATTGTAAATATCAAGGAATTGTGTTTAAAAATTTGTATCTCAAAAAACGGTTCTCTGCCATTTTTCTTCAAACCTTTTATGATATTTAAATGATCCCTAATTTTAAAAAAAAATACTAATCCTAGGGTTTAATGATGATAAAGGACTTGTCTATTTTTGTAACAAATCAGAACAAAAGCTATTACGGAGTAATTAAACACCACATTCAGCATAGATATGGAGAAAAGGAGAACTGCAAATTACTTTTTACAGCTTGTTCTGAAGTTTTCCGAAGTGGAACACATTTTAATCATTAAACTCCTCAAAGGTGTTAAAAAGTAATCAGGAGGGTTATGGGATAGCCTCCAGTTCTAGGGCCGCCAAAGCCTCAGCTCTTCCCAGGGCCTCCAACTAAGGGTTGTCACCAGTCTGAGGCCCCCACAGTCAGAGGTAACTGCTAGAAATAGAAAGCCCACTTGTCATGTGTTTTCCTGCTTAGGGGGGGCCACAAAGCTTTCTGGCCTTTAATTCAATATTTGCTAGTTCCGGTCAAAGAACAAGTGACTTTAAGTTCAGGCCAGAATTCTCACAACTCATCTTTACTTCTTTCCTGTTATTATTTAAAAGGTATAATTAATTTTAATTGAGTGAGTCAGCTCTCTGAGTACACCTGGCAATGTGTAAGCATATTGAAATATAAGGATTCCCTGCCTCCCGGAGTTCCCAGGATTCATTCCAGCATCCCAGAGCAATCCAGTTAGTGATCTCTCCAGACAAACACCCTGGACAGACAATGCTGCAGCCTGGCCGGGTCCAGCCCAGAAACTTCTTGGTATAAGTACCCACGGCTCACCATCCTCTCTGGTGACACTCTCCCCACTCCGCCCTGTTAGACTAGAAGTTCCCTGGAGGCACAGCCTTCCTACTCCCCTTGGTCACCTGGCCCTTCTCACCAGTTCACCAGAGCCACGACCTATCAGCTGCCCCCAAGTGACCAGCAACTCCCTCCTTTAAAGGCATCTGTCCTACCCAACTGGTTCTTCTTTGAAAACTGAATCACCTAAATACAGTTGACCTTGAACAGCGCAGGGACTATGGGCACCCACCCCATAGAGTAGATAATTGGCGTTTAACGTTTGACTCCCCAAAAGTTCAACTACTAATAGTTTACTATTAAGTAAACGATTAGTTTGAATAATTAAGTATTAAGTAAGTAGAAGCCTTAACAGTCAATTGACACATATTTTGTATGTTATATGCATAACCTACTGTATCCTTACAATAAAGTAAGCTAGAGAAGAGAAAATCGTAAGGCACCAAAAATACATTTGTGGAACTGAACCGTACAGAAAAAATTCACACATAAGTGGACCTGCGCAGTTCAAACCTATGTTGTTCAAGGGTCACCTGCACTTTGCCTGGTTTCTTCTAACAAATACACTTGATTTTTCATTTTCCCCCAACACATGTTATGCATAAAAGCCTATCTTACATAAAAGGGGAGAAAAAGAATGATATTCCTTAGACCTCACTGGACATGTCTTTGGAGAGGAGTCTGTCATTTGCTAGAATCAATGTTCCCTGACGTGGATGACGGGAATGGTCAGCTGCGGACTGATTCCTTTTTGGATATGACTTCTTTTAGCTCTTTCCCCAGCCCCTAGGTTGAATAGGCATCTGAAATCTCCCCGCTCTTTGGGAGAAGGTAAAACTGTACTTGCATTTACGATCCTGACAAATGCAGTCTTTTTGTGCTAAACCAGAACCTCTGATTATTCTACAGCCATTTTCTTCTTGGTCACCTTCGAGGAAAATGCCTACAACCAGGTTGCCTTTGTTTCCCTCCCAGTGAAACTTTTAAAGTGCTAGGAAGAGCTTCTAGCTATAAGAACCCATTCAGTTTTCACCTGGGTAGGGTCAAAACAACTTTTTAGTAGACAGCATCTTGGGAATCTAGTGAAATAAGGAAACAAGAATAAAGAAGAGGGGCGCCTAGATGGATCAGTCGGTTAAGCGTCTGACTTCAGCTCAGGTCATAATCTCACGGATCGTGGGTTCGAGCCCTGCGTCAGGCTCTGTGCTGACAGCTTGGAGCCTGGAGCCTGCTTCGGATTCTGGGTCTTCCTCTCTTCTCTGCCCCTCCCCTGCTCACTTTCTCTCTCTCTCTCTCTTTCTCTCTCTCCCTCTCCCTCTCAAAAATAAACAAACATTAAAAAAAACAAAAATAAAAAAATAAAGAAGAAACCAGCTCCAACTGGTGTGGAGAAATAGGGACTAGAATCCTAAAGCCTAGCCAGCATTTTTCACCTAGGCATGGGCGTTTCTGAATCCTCAGTATAGCTTAACCTTAAAATACACAGCAAAAGAGACCTCACTCAAGGGAGGTCCATCCATTTGGAGCCAATCTAGCTAGCTCCTCACAGACATGGGTCTGTAAACCTCATCATACCCTCCATTAGATCACTCAGTGGTCTCAGGCAATGCATTTGGCCTCTTAATGTCCCTCCTGGTATACACAAACATTCTTTAGTGTAAAACATTACACACATACAAAAACTGTATTACTCAGGGCCCCGCATGGAGGCCTGGGGTGGAACACAGATCAGCACCACTAACCAAGAGTAACATTAGGAAAATCTCAATATTCATGCTCCAGACCCTCTCTCAGCAGACCACCAAACGAAACCATACTCTCAGAGCTGGTTTACCAAGGCCAACAAAAGAGAAAAAGCATGCAGCTAAAATGGTCACTGCAATTTAATCTGACAATTTATGATAAGCCAGAGCATCCCCAGGCTGTCCAAAGTTTCTCTTTCTGTTCCACAGTGTCCTTTCATAAGAAGTGAGTCTCAGAGTGATAGACTCTCCCTAACAATGAGTGAAATCATGCTTATGACATCTGATTAGACATCCAAACATCTTGCTAAGGTCCTGCACCAAAAGTCACTGCACCTCTGAGCACTGAGAAACTTCCTGACCCCGTGCAGCCCCACCTCATGACATACCTCCAACACGTGAAACCCTAATCCAAACCGAGAAGGCAGATCTGGCCTGTCTGTGGCTGTTACACAGTTGGTGAGAGGGCGGGGTTCACCATAATTTAGCTCCAGCAACTTTCCTTCCCCAGAACCAACAAATGTCCATCCTACTTGTTATGGACTGAATGTTGAAGTCCTCCCCAAATCCATTATGTTGATGTTCTATCCCCCCAATGCAATGGTATCTGGAGGTGACGCCTTTGGGAGGTGATTAGGTTTATGTGAATTCCCTCATGATGGATTAGTGCTGTTATAAGAAACACCAAAGAGCTTGCTTTCTTTCTCTCTCCCTGAGCATGCACAAAGAAGTCATGTGAGCACACAGCGAGATGACAGTCACCTACAAGCCGTGGGGAGAAGATTCAGGATGAAATCTACCTTGTTACTTGTAAATATAGATTCCCCAACCTCCAGAACCGTGAGAAATAAATTCCTGTTGGTTTAGCCACCCTGTGTATGGTTTTCATTACGGCAGCCTGTGCCAAGACACTGCCTCTATGAGCTTTGTCATTGCCCTCCAGGACAGTGACAGAGGAGGAGTCCAATGAAGGGAGCAATGAAGATCACCTCTGTTCTGATCAAGACCTTCCTTTGCTTTGGCATTTGTTACAAGCACGTAACCAGCAGGCCATGAATGTTGGCGCCCCCTAGTGCCGTCTTGGGATAACCACCCTTGTCCAAAATCCCCAGGAGAGACCTGCCCCACAATGGTAGGCACTCCCTCCCATGCCTGGTCCAAACAACTTTGGGTGCTTTGCCAGGAAACATAGAATTGGAAACAACAAGTCCCTTTCAGCAGAAAAAGGGGCCTGAGGTGGAAAATTTTCTGTCCATCCCCCAAAAGAAAATTTCCAGTACCTTCTCAGATAGAGAAAAAGTGCATACTATTTCATATTTATAAAAATCACCAAGTAAGAACAAATTACTATGAAGAAAACAAGCTAAATTAATATGGTTCCTGATTTCCAGGAGGAAGGCGATTTAGGAAAAAACAGACCCAGAGGGGAAAAAAAAGATGATTAAAAGCAGGCACTGATGAAAACCACAGAATAATCCCCAAATATATACAAATTAAACGTACACTATGTGTATCCCATAAGAGGGAAGGGGTAACCGTCAGAATTAAAGAACACATTTATTTAATCAAGAAAGGAGATGAAGGAGGAAAATGAAGACACAGCCTCGTCACCACCTCTGTGAGGGTTCTGTCTTCCCCCAAAGCTGGGGTGCAACCTCATCTGTGCTTCCAGAACATTCTCCCCCACCCCCACCAACACCTGGGTTACATCCTGTAATTATCTGTCTTCTCCACTAAACTGGAAACGTTTACTTCTTATATATAACTTTGTTGCAACAGTACTGACACAATAATCATGTTAGTAAAAACATAACCTGAGTGCTTATTTTGACCCAGGCATTGAATTTTTTTTAATGTTTACTTATTTTTGAGAGAGAGAGAGACAGAGTGTGAGCAGGTGAGGGGAAGAGACAGAGGGGGACACAGAATCCGATGCAGGCTCCAGGCTCTGAGCTGTCAGCACAGAGCCCGACGCGGGGCTCGAACCCACAAACTGTGAGATCATGACCTGAGCCGAAGTGGGACACCTAACCGACGGAGCCACCCAGGCGCCCCTTGACCCAGGTATTGAGATCCGTGCATTATCTCATCCAATCCTCACCACAAACTTACAAAGCTGCACTATGATTATTTCATACAAAAATACAAGAAAAAAAAAGCAGTGAAGTCTCCCTCCCACTCTGTCCCCCATATGCCAAGTTCCCACACCCCCTTCGCATGTAACTATTGTTATCAGTGTCTTGTAATATCCATTCAGATTCTATGTATATATAAGCCTCCTGTCTTATACAAAAGGTATCACATTATACAAGTTTCTTTGCACTTGGAAATTTTACTGCTCTTGGAGGTCTTTACATAGAAAGCCATTTCACACTTCTTTACTGCTATACTGTATTCCAGTCTGTGGCTGGACCATAAAATATTTAACCGCACTTCTACCGATGGACACATGAAAGCTTCCATGACTACCTTTTACAGATGAGAAACCCGAGGCTCAGAGAGGTTCAATGACTTGTCCAAAGTCACACAGCCAGTTAGTAGCAGAGGAAGCTCTCCCGCGGAGGCTGGTTAGATTCAAGCCTAAATTCTTTTTTTTTTTTTTTTTCAATGTTTATTTATTTTTGGGACAGAGAGAGACAGAGCATGAACGGGGGAGGGGCAGAGAGAGAGGGAGACACAGAATCGGAAACAGGCTCCAGGCTCTGAGCCATCAGCCCAGAGCCCGACGCGGGGCTCGAACTCACGGACCGCGAGATCGTGACCTGGCTGAAGTCGGACGCTTAACCGACTGCGCCACCCAGGCGCCCCTCAAGCCTAAATTCTTGACTAACTTGTATCTATTGCCCAGAACAACTCGTGTAGTGAACATGCCACAAATACCTGGCGAGTAGATGAATGAACCAACCAACCAGTGAATGAACCAACAAACCAGTAGCAGGAAACAATAGCAAGTGGGACAATTCTGCTCCCTTCCCGGCCCCCTTCACTTCTCTCAGCCTGCTCCCTTCTCACTCTCCAGGCAGCTGCATCCACACAGCTCCACGCCTGGATATTATCAGGATGGTGAGACGAAGACGTTTCCAGCTATTCCTGGGTCCTGCCTGATCCGCACACATTATTTTATCTTACTCAAGCCCTGGATAAAGGACATGCCACAATGGATGCAAGTGTCACTTCTGCCAGCCAAAAGCTCCCCAGGTCTGCTCAACAAGGTCACAGGAGAAGGGGCAACGTGTGCCTAGGGGCAAACAACACCTGCGCCCAGATCCCCGGGGGGCGTCGCACTGACACATCGGAGCGTCACTGCGGATTAGATCGCCGACCCACGTCCACACCTCACTCCGGGTTGTCACGGCCGGTCTCCCTCCACAGCGCAGACGTCCTGAAAACCCTCACCTCCTTCCAAATGCGCCAGAAAGCTGACACACGTAGCCTGGCTTTTAACACTGTGTTTTACATTTGTCTCAGCCTTCCAATAAATTCAACACCGGAATTATATACAATGTTAAGTGCGTTCAAACACAGCTGATTTCTTCACGGGCTCCTTTGCGAGCAGCTGCCGGGAAGGTGGGGCATCTGACACCAGGAAAGCTGTGTCTTTCAGCGTCACGGGCCCCTGGGGAATGCTGGCCTGAAAGGTAACCTCCCTGTGACCTCACACGGTCTCCGAATGGTTTACTTCTTCTGCCTCCTAAGTGTTGGAAGAACATTGCAAACTTCGCCACCTGCACTCAGCCCTCCAGCGCCTCGAAAGATAGCAACAGCTGCCTGCGAAAGGCCCAGACTTCAAATTACTCAGAATGAGACGCACAGCGCTCCCCGTCCACGTTCTCTGAAATGTATTCCGTGCCCGCGTGCGGTTTCTGGATGGGGACTGACGGCGTCGGGGAAACTCACACCCGTCTTCTCGCTGACACTGCGCTGTCGTGTCTGATGACAAGAGATATTTATTTCACGAGGGCTCAGAATTACAACTTAATTGGTTGTAATCTGCTCAATGAAGGAATAATGTCCTCCGCAATTATTCTAATCTAATCCATTTAATCTAAAATCCATGGGACCTTACAGATTTTTCGGAGACAGAATATTTAAATCTCTTCCTCCACATTTAATTTTCAACTATTGACATGCAAACAGATGACCACTCCTTTTAAAGCCTGCAATACCAGAAAATTAAAAAAAAAAAAATCTATAATATTTACCCCCGTTAAAGGCTAGCTTCCTAGCTAGAGGATTAGCATCTGCAATTCCCCTAAAGTGAGAAACTTTGCAAGCTTACGTGTTGTGTTTTTCATTTTCCCTCACCGGGTGCATACAGAGACCTGCGGAATAGAAATCTCAAAGCTCGAGTATCATGAGGCATGTCCAACTATATTAGAAGCAAATAGAACAATTTATTTTACCGAGATATCCAGAAGGGAAGAGAGAGAAATCAGCTAGCCAATCAATGAACAAACACGTTCATCTTCATTTGTGGGTTTTTCCACTAAAAATGTTTATATTCACGTTCTTCTTAACACATCAAGTTGATAAATTTTGTTCAAACAAAGCCTGGCTCTAAACATTGTTATGCTTTGCGGGCCTCGTAATTCTAGGGTTTCGTGTGTAGTCAAAATGCAGATCACGACGGAATAATTTCTTGACGTTTTTTGTTTTATAATTATTATTATCACAGTGCAATTCTAGCGGGGCTTTGCCGGATATACATCAGAGGTGAAATTCTTTTTAAAGTAAATCATTATAAAATCCCTTTCCTTTATAACATGCTGGAAGTGTGGTGTCTAAAGGTCTTTTGGGAAAATAAATAATGGAAATTTTGTTATTGATCTCATGCAGAGGCAGTGAATCTAATGAGTTATTGTTATTTTACCCACAGCAAATATTATGAGGTCCAAAATAATAACATTCAATTAAAGAAAGCAAGCCAGATAGGATGTAAGATAAAAACATAACTTAACAACGAATTCTTTTCAGTACTTCCTAAACACTAATTTAGTCTTGGCATACGTGTAGAATAAAATTCTTTTGAAAAAGTAGTTTCCCATGCCACAGAAATAATTAAAATGATTATTTATCTTGTAATAGACAAGTATCATCTCCAACAAAAGAAGGTCACTGGTCTTCATTAGAAGATAACGTATCCTTGGGATTTTTTTTTTAATCCAACAAGAACAAAACCTTAAGCTGATAATCAAGCCTCCTAGAAGGTATCAAAATTTTAGAAGAGTTAAATTTCAGCAAAAACCAAAAGCAATCTTGAAAAGTGTTGCACAGTAGGGCCCTGTTAGCACATCTCCTCACGACACAAGGAGCGGGTCATCAGACTGAAAGGTCCCCACGTGCCCCTTAGAGCTTCACGAGATCCAGGAAATCACAGCACTTCAACCAGGGTCAAAGGACATCTACAGCAGGTGTTCACCCGATTTCTCCACAGTGTGGTATAAAAAATGGGAAGCCATTGCATTGTCAAGTTCTGTGTCTGGTTCCTCAAGCCACCAAGAAAATCCAAGTGACTTGTGAGTTCTAGGAAGCAGCTGCCATAATCTTAAATCTTCGGGACAAAGCCCCTACTGTTGTGCTCCAGGCTGACCTAACGCACCCGCCTGTTACTCCCATCCCTGCGACCAACCGTGACAAACTGCTCCTCCAGTCCGCTGCTGGGCGTGACCTACCCATCACCAGGCTCCTTCCTTCTCTTTTCAACCTTGCCTCTCTCCCTTTCAGAGCTTGGGTGGGGCTCCACCCACTTCCCCACGCAGCAGAGTTAAGAGTGACTCCTTGGCACCAAATGACTGTTTTCTTTCTCATAATCAGTAACAAAACCAGACTCACAAAGAGGCATTTTCTAGAGACGGATTTTTCTTCTAGAGGTCGGGTCCGGCCATCTCTCAAAAATCAAAGCACCTAAAGAGCGAATGACTCACCTTGAACTTTTGTCCTTCGTGGCCACCTGATGACACCACTTGCTCAGAGCGCAAAGAAGGCCCTCAAATAGGTGGGAAACCACTACCAAGGGTATGTCTATCTACCCTTCACTCACCACAGTGCAGCACAGGTAACTTTCACCTGCTTTTCTAATCCATTAGCCCGAGGGGCTTGCTGAAGAAGACAGCCTAAATCACACATCTCTGCTGCCTGGCATTGCAGGCAAATGTCTGTACAGTGAAAGGAATAAATGAGTGAATAGCATTTGGTCATATTGAAATATAAACAAATTGATCTTTTCTTTTAAATGTGATTATTGCAGGGGCGCCTGGGTGGCGCAGTCGGTTAAGCGTCCGACTTCAGCCAGGTCACGATCTCGCGGTCCAGGAGTTCGAGCCCCGCGTCGGGCTCTGGGCTGATGGCTCAGAGCCTGGAGCCTGTTTCCGATTCTGTGTCTCCCTCTCTCTCTGCCCCTCCCCCGTTCATGCTCTGTCTCTCTCTGTCCCAAAAATAAATAAACGTTGAAAAAATAAATAAATAAATAAATAAATAAATAAATAAATAAATAAAATGTGATTATTGCAATAAAATCGATTTTGAAGGGCAAAAAAAAAAAAAAAAAAAAAAAAAGAGTGACTATCAGCTTAATGACAGAGTGTTCACTCTGTGCCGGGGATGACCCTAAGCTTTCAATCTTCAAGACAATCCTATAAAGTAGGTACAATTCAGATCAATCCATTGTACGGATGGTGAAACTGAGGCTTAGGAGAGGTCACGATTATCCAGCTGAGACTCACAGAGCTGGAACCTGCCAGGTAACCATCTGCTCCAGACCTTATGCTCTCAATCACTGGGATAAAGTGACTAATAGATAAATAAAATGGCTCTCAGTCCTCAGAAACAAGTCCTTACTTAAGATGCACCTATCTTCACATAGTGGAAAATGTATAATTTCATAACACACTGGATTTCCAAAACGTGTGGTTTTGCAAGACAATACTCTCAGATACTGAAGTGACTGAGTGTCACTTTGCCAGAAGAACTTAAAGAACTTTTAAAACCAACAACAGGAAGAGAAAACCAATTCACACATTTCCAAGAACCTGTCACCAAGAGCATCCTGGTCCCCATGCTTTCATCCAACTATCTTGTGAGCGTTTCAAATTGCCTGGAAGAGACTGAGAAAACAGAGAGGCCTTGGAGAACCAAACCTGTCAAAACAAATCTCAAACACACGATTTCTCAGTTCTTACACTGCCTTCATTCAGATGCAAAAATGCAGAGTTTCAGAAGGTCTCAGAGGCCTCCCAGCTGAGTGTCTCTGCATTGTCTCCCTTTACCAGATTAGCAACCTTAGCAGCAGCAGCTCAATGGGTATTAATACATATTGCCACACGAGGCAGATGAGTTTGGGAATGGAATTAAAATGCATTGGCTCAGATTCCACATTGGCAGTAAATGGAGACTCATCAGATGCAGGTACCATCTGGAACCGATAGGATGGTCAAATTGGATAGTTTTCTAAACTTGGAAGTATTTGCCACGCTATCTGTGATCATTAGATACAGGTGAAGACACGCTTTTTTTAGGTGCAGGATTTCGTAGCATTAGCTAGATTACTACTGTCCATTGTATTCTGCCGCGATCTAGAAATTTCACTGGATCCAGAAACAAGTTTCTTCAACACAAAGATGAGGAAGACCAACTTGCTACCCAGCCATTTTCACTGGAAGGCAGCAGGTCATCTCGACGGACCTGAAAATGGGTTCAAGTACCCAATTCCTGAGCAAGAGTTTTGATCTCGAAAAATGGTGATTTCCAAAAGGGAGACTTAAAAAAAAAAAAAAAAAAAAAAAAGAATGTCAATCACACAACAGCTGTGTTTACACATACAAAGTGAAGTGGAAAACTGTGGCAATTACTCAGATGATTTCAATCAAAACATCCCCTCCACTGAAATATCCAGAAAATTGAAGCTATAACATGGGGAATTCTTGTTTTTTTGGCTTGAATTATCCAGATAATTGCTTTATCTCCCCACTGTTCTTATTTAGACCTAGCCTAAAACCCATCCTGTGCATTGGCAACTGAAAGTGCAATTATTTGCAGATGTACATACTTAGGGACACAAGTGTCTATGGTTACAATTATGCACAGATGTACCTCAGCATAGACCAGAGTCAAGTCTGCAGTTTTAAAAACCTATTTTGAAAATCTGACTCTACACAGGGATTATTCCTTTTAAACTCCACCCCGAACAAAAAGTCACTTAAGCAAATAACAACAATTTGTCCTCAAAAAAAAAAAAAAAAAATAACCCCAATCTATCTACAATAAAATGTGTCCTTCAAACTGCCATACTTTGATCCTTTTATTATTTGAGGAGAGAAAGTATCCACGAAAACAGTTTTAAATAACAAAGAACTCCTTCAAAAATGGCCCTCTTTCCACTTCACAAATCACATTCATATCAAATGTATTTTCTTAAATCAACTAGAAAAACTACTACCCTCCTAAATATCACTTCTCTCCTTGATTTTTGAAATGATCTACTTTATCCACCTCCCTAAAAAACAATTCCCATCATTTCCTAGGTGACATTTAAAATCTGACTACACTTATGCCTCCCAAATTTAACTTACTTTGTAATATATTCTCCAACTACAGAATATGTTCAAATATTTGTATCACAAAGGAGAAGCAGAGAATACCATTAACTTAAATTCGGCCCCAAACTATAAATTCATTTTAATTAAAGATATGTGATAAGCACACATGCCCAAAGAAATGAAGGGGGGAGAGGAGGCCAGAAAAAGAGTTATCTTTTGCAGAGAAACTGAAAATTGTGGGAAGAATTCAATAAGCCAGGAAGGCCTCTCAAAACCTTCTGTTTCCATCCTTTTATCTAAGCACGCTGGTTAAAATTTGGTGCTTCTCGTTTATGATCAGTATGGTAACGTGAGCTGACCCAGGTATACAACTCTCCCCATTCAGTCCCCCCCCAAAAAAACAGAAAAGCAAAAACAGAAAGTACTAAATGTAATAGAACAACAAGAGAACAACATTGTTTACGAAACCATGATTTTCGACTTGGGCTACACATTTTGAATCACCTGGGAGCTTTCACAAACCTCTGGGGGTGGGGTCCAGGCATCAGACACCAGAGTTCCCTGGTTGATTCCAACGTGTAGCCCATCTTGAGAACACGACAGGGACATAAGAGAGCAGCCACCATGGTCACAGGCCCTTGGCCAGGAGACTCGCAAAGACCTCCCTGCCCTAAAACCAGTGGCCCGGAAGGCTCAGATCTTAAAAACAGGCCCAAAGTATCTCTGCTCACACCCTGGGGAAAGAAGCTTGAATTCTGTAAGACTGTGGATTCCTGAGGATGTTCTTCACATGATGTGTGGATCCCAAGCCAAGGAATTCACTTAAAACTGGCCCATAACCCGTGAAAGCAATAAGGCCCAGCCAAACAAATATAGATGACTTCAAGACTCTGTGGTATTAAATGCGGTTTCTGAAGCAAAAAGGGGGCAATTTTTGAGGGGGTTCTTTATCATTAAAATTCTATTTTCATGGACACCTCCTCTCTTCACATAATGAACGAAGCAAAGTAAGATGATTTTAACGGGCATGTTTCACTGTACACAGATTAGCTTTGGGGGGACAAATTATCATCACCTGCTTAAGTGACTTTTTATATAATGTGGAATTGAAAAGAAATCATCTCTGATTTGAGTCAGATTTTCAAAACAGACTTCCAAACCTTCAGACTTGACTGATGTGCAATGAGCTACTCTGCCTTCCAGACTTTACACAGGACTCCTGGGGAAAGCCACTCGTGAGAAGACGAACTTATAGTTGAAATATTGAAACACACGGCAAAATAAACAGTCATGATAGAGTCTGCAGGGGCAAAAAAATGGGAGGAAAAGAGAAGAGATCAATCAGAAAGGAGACTTTAAGAAAATATGTTAATATGTTCAGTGAGATAGAAAAACTGGAAACCACGGAACATGTCTTATAAAAAGGAGTAAGATTAAATCATATACATATAAGTAAATATGTATACACTAATTCTAAAATGAAAATATATACCTGTTGAAATAAATAACTCAATAGATGGATTCAACAAAACCCAAAAGGGAGAATTAACTAGGAAGGCAGGGCCTATAGACCTGACTCAGAGTGTACCTCAGAGAAATAAAGAAATGGAAAACATGAATCCAAAGTTCTTAGATATGGAAGACAGAATAAGAGTTCTGTCTCACAGAAGTTCAAAAGGAAGACAATTTGAGAGAACAGAAAAGTATTAGAAGACTCACTGAATGTTCCAGAACTAAACAAAGATACAAATATCCAGATAGGAAAAAAAAAAAAATCAATCGTACCTAATACCAAATAGGAGACATTTAAAAATGAAACCAGACTAAATATCCATGAAATCAGTGGACAAAAAACAACAGGGAATTCTTAAACTACTAGAAAGAAGGAACAATAAAAAGACAGGTCAAAGGAACGACAGTTGGACTGACAACAGACTTCACATCAGCAATAACAGATGACAACTGGTGGTGGAATGGTGTTGCAAAATTGCTGAAAGAAAATAATTAGCAAAGTAGAATATCATAATACCCAGGTAAATTATTCAAGAATGAAGACTATTGGGCACCTGGGTGGCTCAGTCAGTTAAGCATCCAACTCTGGATTTCAGCCCTGGTCGTTGATCTCACGCTTTGAGAGATCAAGCCCTGCATCAGGCTCCACTCTGACAGCACAGAGCCTGCTTGGGATTCTCTCTCTCCCTCTCTCTCTGCCTCCCACCTCTCTCTCTCTCTCAAGATAAATAAGTAAAATTTAAAACAAAAAATAAATAAAAAATAGTATTGATGGAAGGCCATTTGTAAATAAAGTCCATCCATTTCTTAACAAATGAAGACTACATAAAGACATTTTCAAATGTAAAAAAAACACAGCGAAACACATACATGATAAAGGATATGTACCCAAAATATTGCACTCAGCAATAAGGAAACAAACTACCCAATTGTTAAAATGAGGCAAAGACCAGAACAGACATCTCACCAAAGAAGATACACAGATGGCAAATAAGCATATGAAAAGATGTTCAACATCACATGCCATTAGGGAACTGCAAATTAAAATGAAACAGCCATGAGATACAGCTATAAACCTATTAAAATGGCTAAAATCCAAAAACCTGATGACACCAAATGCTGACACGGGTGCAGAGCAATAGGAGCGCTCTCGTGTTGCCAGTGGGATCACGAATTGTCCAGCCGCTTTGGAAGACAGTCTGGAAGTTTTTGCAAAGCTGAGCATGGACCTAGAATACAGTCTATCAATCACACTCTTACGCATTTACCCAAATTAGTGGAAAACGTATATCCACACACACACAAAATTTGAACACACCTATTTACAGCAGCTTTATTCACAATCTCCAAAAACTGAACGCAATCAAAGCTAGAAGGAAGATATCCTTCAAGAGGAGAGAGGATACACAAACCGTGGCGCATCCAGACAATGGGACGTTATTCAGCGATAGAAAGAAACGAGCCATCAAGTCATGAAAAGATATAGACAAACCGTAAGTACAACTGCTAAGGGAAAGAAGGCAGTCTCAAAGATTGTATGGTTCTGACCACATGCCATTCAGGTAAAGGCAAAACTACAGACGGCAATCAGTGAAAAGATCAGTAGTCACCAAAGGCTCAGGGGAAGGGCAGAGAGAAACCAACAGAACAGAGATGGTTTTTAGAGCAATTAGACTATTCTGTATGATACTGTAGTGGTGGATACAGGACACTATACATTTGTCATTTATGCTATATGCTACCATATAGCATAAAGTGGAATGGTAACATATAATAGAGACTTTAGTTAATAATAAGTATCAACACTGGCTCATTAATTGAAACAACGCACCATACTAATTCAAGAAAGACTCAGGGGAGAAGATATATGGGGACTCTCTGGGCTACCTACTCAATTTTTTGTAGATCTAAAACTGTTCTAAAATAGACAGTCTATGAGTTGAAAAAAAGAAGAAAATGTTTATAAAGACAATGATTACTCTGCACAGACACTTGATGAAGTAACTATTAAAAGATACACAGCTATGGGGCACCTGGGTGCCTCAGTCAGTTGAGCATCCGACTTCAGCTCAGGTCATGATCCCGCAGTTCATGAGTTCAAGCCCCACATCAGGCTAGCTTCTGTCAGCCTGTCAGCACAGAGAGCCTCTTTCCCCCTCTCTCTGCCCCTCCCCCGCTTGTGCTCTCCCCAAAATGAGTAAATATTTAAAAAAAAGAAAGCTACACATCTGCAAAAAGGACACCAACCCAGAGGGATTAGCAGAGAAACTGGTTTGATATGTTAGTAAATTGAAAATGTACTGACTACTTAAAAACAAAATCTAGCTTTGGAGGATTTAAAAACAGGGTGAAACCGTATGTCTCCTTGAACGATAATGTGAATTATATCTCAATAAAACTGTTACCCGAAAAATGTGCATGGTCCAAAATACCCAGTAGCTCTATTTATAAGGGTAAATCCCCCCCATTTATGCACAGAGAGGACAGAGTAAAAGTATTATTGCAGCATTATTTGTAATCTCAAAAGCAAGGAACTAACCTAAACTGAGTGGATTACCATTCATGGAAATACCTCCATCCAGAGTGGATTACCATTCATGGAAATACCTATGCAGTAAAAGCATAAAATATGGACAGGATGCACAAACAGCTCCATGATGACTGAATTCCAGAGAGGCAGACAGGAAGACATCTGCTCCGAACAGCAAAAGGCATTTCAGAGTCAGTATGTCCAAAATAGAAGTCTAAACGCTCAACTCCCAAAGCAAAAATAACACTCACCCCTGGTCTTCCCCACCTCAGAAAACAGAACCACCATTCATCCAGGTAAATGACAACACCAACACTGGCCAGTAGCCATCCCCGACTCCTCTTTATCTCTCACCCTCCATCAGTACATCCTGGGCATTGCCTGGAACTAACTGCTTCTTATCACTAATGCAGTGTGAGTCCCCATCGGCTCTGGAGTTGGTGCTCCATCAGTCTTCTAACCAGGGTTTCTTTTTTTTTTTTAATTTTTTTTTCAACGTTTATTTATTTTTGGGACAGAGAGAGACAGAGCATGAACGGGGGAGGGGCAGAAGAGAGAGGGAGACACAGAATCGGAAACAGGCTCCAGGCTCTGAGCCATCAGCCCAGAGCCTGACGCGGGGCTCGAACTCATGGACCGCGAGATCGTGACCTGGCTGAAGTCGGACGCTTAACCGACTGCGCCACCCAGGCGCCCCTTAACCAGGGTTTCTGCTTCTCCTCTTGCCCTACAAGAACCAAGACCCACAATCCAAAGATATTTCTAAAAATAGATAAGATTATGCCATTACCCTATCGAAATTCCTCTCGTCTCTCCAAGAGCCTCTCATCACACTTGAAATAAATCCCAGTCTTTATCACGGCTCACAAGGTCCCCCAGCCAGGGGGTGACCAGCCCTTCACTGGCTCTCTCCTACCCTCACTCGCTCCACTGCATTCTGACCTGTCATCTTGTTCCCTGGTCCCGCCTGGCCCACCCACCCCCACTGGGCCTGGCCACTGGCTGCTTCTCAACTTCAAAGGCTCTTTGCCAGATTTTACTGTGACTTTTGGTCAAATGTCTCACCAGAGGGGGCTTCTTCTATTTAAAGTAGTGCCCACCCCCTTTCACTCTCTACCCTGTAACTTCCCTTTGTCTTCATTACATATTCCTTTATCACCTACCTCCCCTCCAGATGGAAGGGAAGCTCCTCAAGGGCAGGACCTTTATCTGGCATGTTCCCACCATATTCTCAACATAGAGAACAATGTCTGGCTCAAAGAAGGCACTCAGAAAATACTTGTAGAATTAATCAATCACTCAGTGATGCTTTTATAGACTTCTTTAACCCCAGTAGTTCCTTTTTTTTTTAATTTTTAAATATTTATTTTTGAGAGAGAGAGAGGGAGGGAGAGAGAGAGAGACAAAGCATGAGTGGGGGAGGGGCAGGGAGACAGGGAGACAAAATCCAAAGCAGGATCCAGGCTCTGAGCTGTCAGCACAGAGCCAGATGCAGGGCTCGAACTCACGGACCATGAGATCATGACCTGAGCCGAAGTCGGCGCTTAACCGACTAAGCCACTCAGGTGCCCCACAGTAGTTCCCTTTGAAAAATATATGAGGCAAATTGGGCAGCCAATGGTGTGTTCCACAGGCTGAATCAGACAGATCTATGTACTTACACTCCTCTGGAACATGGTCCAGGTGGGGTGAGGGAGAAGGGGGAGAAGAGGGGAGCAGCCACAGAGCTGGAGACTAGAAGACGGTGGGGCTTTGCCTTTCTCTCACTGTAAGGCTGGGGCCAAGTGACCCCCAGTCTCTGGACCTGAGCTTCACCTACAACATGCCAGCTTTGCTCCAATCAGGTGGGTAGAGGAACAGCTGCTAGTTCCCCTGGAGTCTTAAAAGTCATGGAGGGGACCCGCTGCCCACAGAGGACAGGAGGTAGCCGGCCTTGAGATGACGTCAAACCCCCAGCTGGTAGATAGCCTCAACAATTCACATCTCACCTTGGACAGTTTAACCAAAAGCTCCCTCAGATTCCCTCCGGCCCCAAAGTTCTAGGACTCATGGTTTCAAACTGTCTTGAATCTGTATCTCTTCCCACAGTTGAAGGAAAATCAAAACACCCAAAGCAACTTGGTTTTGAACCGTGGAGTTCACAAAGCATTTGCCGTGTGTCATTTCAAGCAAGCCTGCCAACAAGGCTATAAGGTACCTAGGGCAGGCATGAATACGAGCCCAGGTCACAGCTGAGGCTGGGAGAGTGGAGGGGCCAGCCTAAAAGAGTGGAGCTGCTTTTGAAAAGTAAATGAATTAAATCCCTAGTACGCCAGCACTTGTGCTCCAGAAGCTTCTTTTTCACAGATGGGTGTAGTCGGTCCCCAAATGTGACAATGACGACAATGGCTGAGCAAACCACGCAGGCCCCACAGTTCCCGCCACACTACACTCAGATGTTGAGGCACACAGGCTGAGTATGCAGGCCTGCTCCTCCCCGCGGAGTCCTAACCAGCCTGAGGCCACTTCTTCAGTCTCATCTCACGCTGGCCTTCCCCAGGGCCTGCTCCTTCACACCACTGGCCTTGCCCTTTCCCTGCCTGGAGGGCTCGTCCCACCCAGCCCACATCTGATCCCTATTACAGGCTCTTACATAGCACCACCAGCCTCACCTTGAGAGCGCTTGTCACGCTTGGGATTTTCCACGTATTTGTGTCTCTCTCCCTGCTAGACTATAAACTCCATGAAGGCAGGGCCAATCTGACTTTGTGCACCATTATATCACCAAGTACCTGGCCAAGGATGGCATGTGTGAGGCTGAGATGTCTGGAAATGCTGAGGCCCTTTTGTGACCTTGAGGGACAAGTGTGGAGCTTCTGGAAGATGTCACTCTTCCGGGGAAGGGTGGACCCTGAGGACGATACCCTAATACAAAGGGGCAGATCCAAGACTGAAGGTCAAGTCATGTTCTTGGGGCACAAGAACATGGTGCCCTTGTGAACTCCATGGGTTCACAAGCCAACCCTTGGTGGCTCCATGGGTTAAGCGTCCGACTCTTGATTTCAGCTCAGGTCATGATCTCATGGTTCGTGGGATAGGGCCCCAAGTCAGGCTCTGTGCTGAGAGCACAGAAGCTGCTTGGGATTCTCTCTCTCTCCCTCTCTCTCTTTGCCCCTTCCACTGTTGTGCACACATGCTTTCTCTCTCTCTCTCTCTCTCTCTCTCTCTCAAAATAAATAAACATTAAAAAAAAGAAGAAGTCATGTTCTTGGGGACAGTGCCAGAAATCTGCCCTACCTCTGGATATATTATAAATTCCAAGAGCTAACCATTTCCCTTTGTTAGGCAAGCCTGTTAGAGGTAGTCTTGATGTATTCGAGGGGCAGCAAAAAGGCAGAGTGACTACAGAGCCCCTGTGCCCTTCTGGAAGAGAATGAGACAAGATGAGGCCAGAGAAGTGGGCACGAAGCCAATTACTTAAGAATTCCTTTTCCGAGGATAGTCCAGATGCCTGCAGGGACAAAGTCGTCACAGCCTCAAGTCTCCCCACCCTTCAGGCCTATTTTACTTGGACATTCTGCATATGTCTACTGAGGGCAGAGAGAGAAGTGTGGGACTCTGCTCCTGGACCAGTTCGCTCCCTAACCACTCTGGTCTCCTGTTCTGTCATCCATGCATCCACCGACACCTGGACTTGAGGGCCATAAAAGACTCTTTCAACTCCAACATTCTAGAATTATTTCCCTCTGCATTCTTTTTATAAGAGAGACGAATCAACAGAGAATAGGAACCCAGCCCCCAACAAAGAACTGTCACTGAAGAATTACATTTTCAAGGCAACAGGGCAAAGTTGGTCACTTTGGTCACACCCAGATACAGTCTCCAATTCAGACAGCTGCTCTGTTGGCATCTCAGAGTCCTAGAGTGGGGGGATGCAGCCATGGATGCTTTTTGGGTATAAGTTACACGAGCACCCCCAAAAGCAGATGCAATGGCCCTAAAGCCTCTCACTGCTCCCACCACCAACTGCCCTCCGGCCACAGGTACCTAGTGGAACCCCTGGCGGTGATCTGTACCCCATCACTGTTTCCCTGCCCCAGGCGGCAAGAGGTGATCATCAGAGACAAAGACACACAGGCTCCCAGGAGCCTGGCATCCCTGTTCATGAAGAACTGCACCAGCCTTCTACCCCCCTAGAGCCCTTGGCGTTCTAATGTTGCACTTCAGCCAGTGAGGAGAATGGTCAGTTCTTCCTTGACATTTAGGTCTCAGGGCAAAGTCACCTCCTCCAAGAATTGCCTCCTCACTTCCCTGTGTGACAGGATTTCTCTTTCCCTTCCATTTGCTGTCACAGCGGTCTGTCTTCTTCAGAGTACTCACTGCCATCAAAAAATGCTTGTTTTAATTCATTATGTCTCCTCTGCTAGACTGTAAACTTCATGAGTTCAGGGGCCTCATCTGTCTTGTCTGTGCCCAAGCCCTCAGGAGCCAGCACCATGCCCCGCCCACAAAGGTTGGCTTGCTAAATATTTGCTGGTATTTTAAAACTTGATATTTAAAAATTTTGTCAACGATTTGTTGAAGTCACCCAAAGATCTTTGACAAATCATGGAAGGGCACGTGGCAGGTCAGAACAGGAAGTTCCCGGGGAAGTCATCTGTTTGTTGCACAACAACTTTCGACCGACACAGCTGGGTTGGGAACAGCTTTCAGAGTTTCATACCCCTCCCCCACAGGACAATGACAACACAAAATACGTGAACTTGCTAGCTTAGAACCGATGGTCTCACCCATACACTGTGTACTGCCAAAGAGGAACAGAAGGGTCTAGCCAAAGAAGCAACTTATTTAATGGGACGTTCAGAGACTCAAACCCAGGGACTTGACACATGCCAAGAATTTCTCAAGTCCCCAAGGCCAGTCCTTTGGGAGTTTAAACACCACAGTCTATAGTATTCCTTTACTCCTGGAAGCTGGTGGGGAGGAAAGTCTGGAAACACCGGCATCCACGCTCAGCATGTGGAGATTCATGAGGTTCCCCCGGTGAGACGGGGCCAAGTCCATGGTCAGGGATTACAGAGCAAAGTCACCAGAGTCACTCTGGTCAGGGAGGAGGTATGTTCTGAGAGGAGAACCCGGAAGAAGGCTGAACGAGCGAGGGGAAGGTACAGGAACGGGCAGGCCAGGGAGGCCACTGCGTTGTCATCATTCTGTATTCTAAGAGGCCGCTCAGAAGAAACAGAACACAACACAGTCCTTTTGTTTTGTTTTGTGTTTACAATGACCAAATATAAACCCCCGAGTATAAATTTTTCTATTTTAGGGTTTTCTAAACAACATTTAACTTGGTGTTTTACATCTAGGGTAAATATTTGCCCGGAATTTCTGGCCCACATCAGAGTGCTTATCTAAAAAGTTATCTGGTCCTGCTCTTAGTAGGAAAATTCCCATTCGAGTCAGGATACTCACCCTGCGTGTGAACCCGCAAGAACTCTCCTTCCCTCAGTCTCCAGGGTTCACCACAGCATGAGCCGAGTGCCGGCTGGATCTGCATAAGAGCCCTTTCTGGAAGGTCCATCTGTGTGTACTGCACTTTCTCTTAATTAAGGGAGAGGGTGTGTGGAGGAACAAGTCGAAGACTGACCCTCGCTCAGGTGCCAGGCTGCGGGGAAGGTTGGGGAAAATTAAGCACCCCAAAGGCAGGGCTGCAGATCATAACAAGGGAGGCAGGCAGCCGGCGCATATGATGGGGTGTGGCCGCCCTGTATCACACAGGAAACAGGCGGTGGGTCATCGATCGTTCATCTCAAGACTGCGACTACAAACGCACGAATGGGTCTGCAGAAGCAGCCACAGAACCTGAAAGCAAACTGGAAAGCCAGGACAAGGGCCATCCTCACACACGCCTTCCCTCGGTGCAGTGAGATGTCTCGAGGCCAATGAGTGCATTCTCATTTTCTCAGTGAGAACTTCTCGAGGGGCGCCCGGGTGGCTCAGTCAGTTAAGCGTCCGACTTCGGCTCAGGTCACCATCGCATGGTTCACGAGTTCGAGCCCCGCGTCGGGCTCTGCGCTGACAGTGTGGAGCCTGCTTGGGATTCTCTCTCTCGTTCTCTCTGTCCCACCCCCACTCACGCTTGCTGGTGCCCTCTCTCTAAAAATAAATAAACTTAAAAAAAAAAGGAAAGAGGGGCACCTGGGTGGCTCAGTCGGTTAAGCGTCCGACTTCGGCTCAGGTCGTGATCTCACGGTTCATGAGTTCAAGCCCTGCGTCAGGCTCTGTGCCGACAGTGCAGAGCCTGCTTCGGATCCTCTGACCAACACTCTCTCTGCCCCGCCCCTGCTCTCTCTCTCAAAAATAAATAAGCATTAAAAAAAAAAAGAACTTCTATCATTTTGAGGCCCCGCACAGTGTGTTATACACACACACCACTGAGATCCCAACCTCACGGTGACTCTGCAGAGCAGATATTATCTGCATCTGACAAATCAAGAAACTGAGACAGAAATAACTTGCCTAAGTCATGATCTGATGGAGTCCGGATGCAAACCCAGGCCCAACTCCAAATCCACATTCTTTCCACCACAGGTGCTGCTCCCCCCAAAATAGAAAAATACCTCCCTAAGATGCTAACATGCCTCTGCCTCCCCTCCCCTCCCCCCCCACCCCAGGTTGAAGAGAGAAGGCAAGCTTAATAGGGAACTTGCCAGACTTCTAGCCAGAATGTCTTCACGGAACTATCCAGCAGGCAGTTACATGGATAAACTCTAAAAAGGAGCTCCTCAAATTGAGAGTGCAGACTCCAGGGTCCTCTGAACCCCACGCAGGAAATATTGGTGGGAGCAAGGGACTCAGTGTGGCACCAGCACGCAAGAGGAAGCCAAGACCGTGAGGGCCCATATCCTTGGGGGTCCAAGGTCAGTCCTGCCAGTCATGGCAGGCGCTCAACAAACTAAACTAGGGTCAAGAACAGGGAAGCATCTGGGAAAACTTCTAGCCAAGTGCAGAGACTTCTTCCTAAGTCTCCCTAAAATTAGAAAGATGTCATTTTCCCCGTTCAAATACAAACCAGTGCTTAGACCAGAGGTAGCTGAGAATCCATCTTGCTTTGGTTGCTTTGGGTTTTGACCTCACAAATCAAGCAGGCGACAAGCGGAAGAGCATGAAAGGAGCTAGGCCTTTGGAGCTGGATGCACTTGGCTCATGTGTCGGATCCTCCACCAGCGAGCTGTGCAGCCTAAGGCACACCATTTGACTTCTCTGAGTTCTTGGTTTCCTCTCACGTAAAACGTGAATAATCCTCCCCACTCCCACTCCCCCACTCCGGGCCAACACTCAGGGCTTTTGTGAGCATTAGACGAAATAACCTATCAAGGCATCGCGAACCCTCCTGCTGGGCAGACAGCAGGCATTTCACAATTAATGTCTTCACAACTGCTCTCTGGCAACCACATCCAGCTTTGACTCTGACCTCGGGGCTGGGACTTGAGTTGGAGGCATCTCAAAAACATGCCTGGGGGCCATCACAGCTAAACCTTCAAGCCTGAAGAGGCTTATTACTCTGGAGAGCTCACCCCTAGCTGGCAATGCCTGCTCTCGCGAGGAGTCCTTGTCATGAGAAGGGTACTCCAAGAGCCGGACCCTTGGTAAAGGTACACGTGACAAACCAGCCGGCATTCAAACAGCAGTGGCCACCAAACCCAAAAGTAAGTCACTCCCAGCCAATGCCCTTCGGTGAGAGGATTCCAGAGAGATCTCAAATCCAGACAAAGGGGACTAGGATGAATGGGTCGTGTTCAAGAATTCTGACCCTCACCTGACCCCATGCACGATATAGAAGCAGTAACTTCACTTTCTCTGCAGAGCGAGGTAGCCACCAACAGCTGGGAAATGTCAAAATGAGGCTGCCTGGGTCTAAACTTATCCCTCCTCCACCAGGAGAGGAAAGCAAACACATTTCTGAGTCTCTAATCTTTATGTTTTGCTTACGAGGAACAAGTGTCCACAAGATACAGGAGACGTTGCTTTGTTTGCCACCAAAATGCATAGAACATAATTTTATATGCAACTACACCCGCTTAATTGTGATGCATTAAGTATTATGTTCATTGTTTCTGAAACTGGGTAGAAATGAATAATTTATTTCAGACAAAGGAAACTGTTGAATATGAAACGTCTCATCTTTGAAAATTACAATTTGGAAGACAAGGATGAAAAAGTACCCACAGCCAGTGAACCCTATACCACTAAGAGAAAACAATGCATCGACTGTTTCCACTTTGTTTTGCAAACATTACATTTTTTAAACAGCCTTGAAAATAATAATAGTCAGGGGCGCCTGGGTGGCGCAGTCGGTTAAGCGTCCGACTTCAGCTAGGTCACGATCTCGCGGTCCGTGAGTTCGAGCCCCGCGTCGGGCTCTGGGCTGATGGCTCAGAGCCTGGAGCCTGTTTCCGATTCTGTGTCTCCCTCTCTCTCTGCCCCTCCCCCGTTCATGCTCTGTCTCTCTCTGTCCCAAAAATAAATAAACGTTGAAAAAAAAAAAAAAAAAAAAGAAAATAATAATAGTCATAAAAACCCGCTAGGTTTTCACCACACCCACATCCACTCAACACAGAATCAGCATATCCAGTATAAACTTCCGTGCTGGGTGAACACCTTTACTTTTCCCACCAGTGTGCCTTGGCTCTCCTGGAATCATTCCCCAGATCCCTGCACCCCAGGAGTCCCTGCCACCTCCTTCTAGAACTTTCTTTCTTTTTTAAAAAAATTTTTTTTCAACGTTTATTTATTTTTGGGACAGAGAGAGACAGAGCATGAACGGGGGAGGGGCAGAGAGAGGGAGACACAGAATCAGAAACAGGCTCCAGGCTCTGAGCCATCAGCCCAGAGCCTGACGCGGGGCTCGAACTCCCGGACCGCGAGATCGTGACCTGGCTGAAGTCGGATGTTTAACCGACTGCGCCACCCAGGCGCCCCTAGAACTTTCTTTCTACCATCGAGTTCCTTTCATCTTTCCTCCTCCTCCCCTCTCCCTCCGTGGCACTTCACTCTGCCCTGAGCTTTCTTTCTGGTTCTCCACCATGTCCCTAGAAGCCAGCACAGTGCCAGGCACAGAGAGAGTTCTCCAAGAATGTGACTACTGTTACTTTAGAGTAGATAATCCATGTTTTGGACTGAACTGAATTGGTGATCTTCACTTCAGGTACGGCTATTAAAGTCTCCCTCTCCTTTTTCTCCTTGTCATTTTGGTTTTTTGGGTTTTTTTTTTTTTTTTTTTTTTTCAGAGCAGAAGAGATCTACACCCACTCAATCTACCATTCCTGTTTCGTGCTAACAAATTGGGAGAGGAGGAAGAAGGGAGGTAGAGACTGGAGGTCACTCAGCCATCATTTACTGGGCGCTTCTGAGCACTCTTCCTAAGTGCTACCTCCAATAACCTTATGTATTAGATACTATTATTATCCCCATTTTGAGATACAGAACCTAGAACTGGGTAACTATTTACCAGCGCTCCCACAGCTAGTAAGTGCTGGAACGTGGAACGAAAATCTGGGCGTGCTGAACCCCCAGACTTTTGCTCTGTGCCTCTGCTCTTAGACATTTCATAATTTCCCCGGATCATCAGGACCTCATCTCCTGCCCCTCCCCAGTCCCACCCCAATCTCTGGAATGAATGCAGATGGTCTGCCTGCTGATTCTTCATGTGGGAAAGTGCTGCCCAGCTCCGGGTGCGTTCCTACCCGGAGATCAGTTACAGCCAAAAAGGGCAGCGCCCTCTCTCCCTGCTCCCCCTCCGACAATAGCATGAAAACAATGTCATAAACACACCCTGGGCTCAAGAAAGGACACAGGGGAGGGTCCGGTCACTTCTTCAGACCCAGCTCTGTGAGCTGTAGTAATTACCAGCTCCAGTTCCAGCGGCCGCCCCTCCTCAATCCTTCCCTCGCCAGGCGTGCCCTGGGGTGAGCGGGCATCTCTTTCAATTAAGACAGCTCCTTGCATTTAGGATCTTTGAGTTTTTATTCAGACACTCTCTTGCGAAACGTTCTGAAGCAAGTTGAGAGACTGCTGCAGAAAACAGCCAAGTGAGACACGGGATTAGGGCGCCAGAAGAATGTGCTGGTATAGAGAAAACAGAGGAAACACAAGCCCCTATGTCGAGTCCTCTAAACAGGTACTACCCAACGGGGGTTGAAAGGTCCACAGAGAAGCTGGGAGGGCCATGCCTCCCATCCAAGAAGACAGCCTGAGCCACTGGCCTCGAAGGGAAAAGGCAGAAGCCCATCCTGAGACCAGGACAGAGGGCAGCACTGGGGTTGGGACGGGGATGACGCAGAAAGGGAGGCGGAGACTCATTCCTCTCAGGGGGCCCAGACCATCCACATTCCCACCGCCCACCAGCAGAGGCCTCCTCTTACCCGCCAGGCAACCCAACATATAAGGAATAATTTTCAGGGACGTTCTCTCCCACCACGATCATTAAGACCCTCCAGGCCCTGGCTCCGGACCGCTCTGCCTCCTGCACTCATTCCTCCGGGCACCCGTCTGCTCTGCTGTCATCTGCTCTACGGGTGCCTCCCGCCGCCTTCCCAGGACCACCCTGTGAGGACCAGGCGGCCCCACTGACCCCCGCGCCTCTGCGCACCGCTGGCATCTAAATGGGAAGCTGTGCGCACTTGGTCTTTGCATCCTGGGGCCTGGTGCACCTTCTCTCCCCGCAAGAAGAAGGTACCAGGAACGGAGGCTAATAGCACAGGGCTCCTGGCCTCACTGTTTCCTTCCCCTGAAGGTACCCTGCGTGATAAGAAGTTACTACTCATGCGGGGCGCCTGGGTGGCGCAGTCGGTTAAGCGTCCGACTTCAGCCAGGTCACGATCTCGCGGTCCGGGAGTTCGAGCCCCGCGTCGGGCTCTGGACTGATGGCTCAGAGCCTGGAGCCTGTTTCCGATTCTGTGTCTCCCTCTCTCTCTGCCCCTCCCCCGTTCATGCTCTGTCTCTCTCTGTCCCAAAAATAAATAAACGTTAAAAAAAAAAATTTTTTTTAATAAAAATAAAAAAAAGAAGTTACTACTCATGCTAACAGGCCTACGTCATCCTCTAGTCTAGGAGCATCCAGAGCCCTTGTATGCTTTGAGGACACAGAACGTACTAAGCCGAACCAGATGCGACTTCTGCTTTTGTGCCACGCTGACCTACCAAAAGTGGCAATTTCATATGATTCAACCTAAAAATGCAGCACTGCTGAGGTAAAAGAGTCCGGTTGATCTTTCTCCGGTTCTGCTGAGACAAAGGCCAAGCCCCTGAGTGTGACAAACCCGCCTCTCTGTCCCGTTCTTCTCTCACCACAGTCTGTACCTTGCGCTCCGGCCATAGCAAGCGACTTAACACTAGCACCCTGGACACTCCGTGCCTTTGCCCATGCCGTTGCCCCTGCCTCGAATACCCTCCCCAACCATCTCTACCTACCAAACTCCTATCCGTTCCTCAAAACCCGGCCCCAAGTCACCCTCAGCAAGCCTTCTCTGACCCACAACTCCATCAAGTCAGGTGAATAGCCCTCCCTGGGGCTACTTGTGAGCCTGGTGAAGTTCTTCTCAGTCACTCACCATTTTGCATCATGATTTCTTTTGTTTATACCTATTCCTAAACCAAAAAGAAAAGTTTTAGAAGGCAATGGCTGGGTCCTACTTACTCCTGAATCACCCAGGCTTCATACTAGGCTCTTGGTAAGTTCTCAATAAATAAATATGCAATGAGGGAATTTGGCAGAAATGTCACTCCATCACGCTGAAGTACTGAAAATTGATAGAGATCACAGAAACTGGCCAACTCTTCTCTTTACCCTAAAATAAATATATGCATTATATTTTATCTCTGCCTCTACTGTCTCTATCTGTCAATCAGTACAAAGTGCCTAATAATCCTTCATGCAGTTTGTGCACCTAACTTTCCCAGACTATCTCTCCTCTTACATATTTGCAAATGGGGGCTACAGCCTGCGTTCTGGAACCAGACTTCCTGGATGAGAATGTGGCTCAACCAATTCCTAGGTGTGTACCCCTACACAAATTTCTCATTTGGACCTCAGTTTCCTTATCCACCAAGTGGGGCTAAGCGTACCTACCATTTAATAAGGTTGACACAAATTATTCCACGCGAAACACTTAGTTAATGACCTCTCTCAGCTGTTGCAATTATTATTTTTATTTCTCTTGACGTCTCATGGGGAATATGGTTCGAGTTTCAGTGTAGTCACTCCTTTTCCCATTCAAACGCCACTTACTACCTTCAAGGGCACAAGAAAACGGTGGTTCCAACGAGGGCTCCCCAGAATTCATGGATCTCCTGGTATCTTCTGCATTTGAAACTCATAGTAACAGGGATCAATGAAACATTTCATAAACATGGGCTTTAAGAAACCTGCTGGCCTGTTCCTACAAAGAATGCAATCAATACTTATTTTCATACATTATTAACTGTATACCAAACGATAATGTGCAAAGGGTAATAGAAATAACAGCCGGCATGGTGCTTCTTAGACCATTCAGAGGGACGTAAAGGAAAGTGGTACCAGCATGATGGAAGACAAATGAATAGCATATTAGGTCACCTTAAAGTGGGACTAAACTACATATTCCTTTCTTTACCACTGTGTAATGCTATTTATATGACAACATGACAAAAAATGGCCCTAGGCATTCTGCTCTAGTTTAGAAGCCTTCCATCTCACACTGAAATGAAAAAAAGATACAATCCAGAAATTGCTTCTTTGGTTAATATTTCTGCAGTTCCGCAGGAATGGTTTTAATAGCGTGCGTGTTCTGGATTTCGGTTGTCAATTAAGAACCCCACAGAATGCAGGGATAAATATTAAAATAATAGAGATTGGCTCGTATTTCAACTTTAGAGGCCCTTTGTCGAACAGTGTTTTAAGGTGCAAGACAGAGCAGGCAAAACAGGGAATTAAGGAGGGAGAGAAGCAGATCTTCCCTTCAGCATATCCTTAATAAAGGGTCCAGGCCTGTGTTGAAAAGTTCATCCCTTAACAGCAGAAGGAGACAGGAACAAGATACAAATCTGCACTCTTCCGCTCATGGGCAGTGTGGCCCTGGGAAAGCTACTCAACCTCTCTGGACTCAGGTCTCTTCTTGGAAATCAGAGAGAATACCTGCTGCTAAGTGTAATGGGGCACCGAAAGGAACTAATGCCCATGAACAGGCTGGGCAGTGCAGGACGATCAGCCGGGACACCCCGGGGGACTCTCTCCCCACACTCACCTCCACTTAAAAAAAAAAAAAAAAAAACGTGCAGGTCTGGAGATTACAGAGCTCTAGTACTGATGGGCAGCATCCCAGAGGGAACTGTGGTTTGACCAAAAATAGGCCATTTGACCAAATGATTAAAAGTCTGTCATATGCTAATGCTTGGATGGGGCGGACCCTGGGCCAATTTAGTAGGAGTAAATTGCAATTGATTTTCGAAGAAATTGCTTGTTCTCTTGCCTTTCCTCAGCTGTGTCACACTCTCTCACACACAGCTGCCTTTGTCACAGCCAGAACCAACTGCAACACATGTCAAGGAAGATCTTTTGGAGGCGAACTGCTTAATAATATAGATAGCCACATTCACGCATACACTATAAATACAGGCAGACACGAACAGGCAGACGTACAAATATATCTCCCTCTGTGTGCATATACATGTTTATATGTGTTTTAGAGACCTCGAATTTAGAAACAATTCTGCACCATGGTTGTGCCCTTCTGTATGTTTTGCAAATCCCTCTGTGGTTGGAGAGCTACCCGGAGTCATTTTTATTTTTTTACAACAACCTACTGTTTGAATAAAGCTCGTGAAAGAGCACAGCCCCAAAAACCTCCTCTGCACACACTCCCCAGCCCTATCTATGTAAATTCTTGGATATGAAAAGAAAATGGTTAAAAGATCACAGAAGATAAAAAATCATAAGAATAAAGGTTAACAATGGCTGCTTTCACCCCTAATTTCTGATATGGTGATAGACCCTCTTAGAACATTAATTAGAATGGAAAGAGATGAAAGAAATGCCCAGGGGACATAATAAATTAGCCCCTTATGCAAATCACCCATTCGTTTTCATCACTGACCCAGCTAGCTGAGTCTCTAAATTACGGGAAGCGGTTAGCTTCTTTAACAAAAAATTCCAGATGAAAGATTAATTTTTTTTTTAATCTGAAGGCTGGGAGAGCTTACAGCAAAAAATAATTTCTCACTTTCCCCTGCAGACAACTCTGAAGGGGGCCGAAAAAATATGAAAATTAACCTTCCGGCTATCGGCTCCTGTTGCCAAACAGAGACTTAGTAATTAACCCTTATTCTGAAACAATTCCAACACAACAGACAACGACCCTCCTGAACGAAAGCCAATGGCTGTGGTTCTCACCCTAACTGTGGAGAAACCAAGTATGGCTTCGGAACAGGTGCACAGACCTGAGCAGGGGAAGGACAATATAAAGGAGGTGGGGAAATGCCAGGATGTGGAGAGTTTCGAATATCAATTTAAAAACAAACACACACCTAATTTTACTTGTCATCACTGTCCTGCACAATTTATGTTCTACTGCCCTAGAAATTTATGGAACTCTCACATTTCTTATCAGTGAAATAAAGGGATTGGACGAGAATGACCTCCAAAAGTCCTACTCCATCTACAATCTAGGGATTTTATTTATCCCTCTGTAAAACAAACACGGCGCTTCTGATGATTTAATTTGTTTAAATGTAATCTTATGACGTGCATTGTGTCTACTGAACTCACTCCTGGCTTCATTTTTCTCTTTCCTATCTCATTTTCCCCTTGTCCCTCTTTTTCCCACTCACTTCTTATTTTGTTTCATTTTCTTCCATGTATTCAAATGAGATGCTTTAAACACATTCTGGTTCAAGTAAGGTATATATTGCATAAATCATGCTTTATAAGTGTTAGTGATATGAAAAATATATATACCAAGATCACAAGTTTCTTTGGTATGAAGAAATTGCTGCAAAGAAAAACAGTCTGTCCCAGAATAATTCAAGATTCAATATGCAGGCCCTTTAGAAAAGGAAGGAAAATACGTTAAAGACCATTCTAGTCCACTGCCCCCATTTTATCAAAGGAGTGGCTACCTCTCAGAAAGGGCAGACACTTGCCCAAGGTCACCTGGCTGGTGAGGGATAAAGCTGGAGGCAGAACACCAGTCTCCTGACTCCTGAACAGTACCCCACGGACCAAACAATCCTGACTTGACACCTTCTTTTGCAAATTCAGTACTATATCCCAGAGACCCAAGAAAGAGCATCTCGTGGAAAGAATAAGCTTGGGCAGCAGAAAAATTAAGAGATGGCAGAAAGAAACACTTCCAAGGACTAAGGAGAAGGAATGAGGACAGACCTATTGGCTATAAATAATTTTGCACCTTGTCACAATCTTCAGTTCATGCCGTTACCTGTCACGTACTGATGTTTTATCTCCCCTCTTCCGGTAACGGGACCTATGGTCATGCGATGCAAAAATATTTGGCTCTCTCTAGCTTCACATCCCTCACTGGAACATTCAGGCCTTGGCCATAAGTATCTAGACACTGGAGTGACCTGCTGTTTTCTCCATGAAACTTCTCGAGGTTGACAGTTAATCTAATAAAGTTTGCCTTCGGGAAGTGGTCAGTGATACAAGAAGACATACATTCCTCGGGTCAACATGCAGGTAGTAAGAAAGTACGTGTAGCCTATGACTACCTTATTTCTGGAAAAAGAAAAAAAAAGACATATGTGTGTATATGTGTGTATGCACACCTACATATATACACATTCACATTTAAAGGAAAAAACATTCTGGAAAGTCTCATATCAACATGTTTACAGTGGCTATCTTTGGGAGCTGTGACTAAGGCTGATTTAAATTCCTTTTCCTTTTTTACTTGTTTGTAATTTCTTATTATTCTACAAAAAAAAAAAAAATGAGTTGCTGAAGTACTAAGAGAGGGAGAAAATAAAAACCGAAAGTCATGGTCTGCGAAAGTGAAATGTAAGTGTACTCAGCAATGCCTGTGGAGACGGACGCATCTCCCAGGTTTAAGGCATGCCCTTCTCAGGGAGCAGTAATTCTTCCTGCTATGAGGGGCGTTGGAGAGCAGATTTATGAGCAGAGGTTAGAAGAATGGGAATCAGTCAAGCTGAGAAGGGAAAGCTGATCACAAGAATCCTTAAACACAGGAAGAGCCCCCACCCCGGGTTATCACCTCCTCCAGCACAGGCACCTCTGACCAAAGAACATAAAAACAGGGCCCCAGAGGAACGCGGGGATTCAGAGCAGGAATACGGAAGACTTTCCCCAAAGGGAAGTTAAGACTCAAACAGGGTTATTAAGAGACAGGCCTTTCCTCCAGGGTCCTTTAGATAAAGGATAGATTTTTCATTTTTGTCCAAGGTAGTTTATGAGCAGCCTTCCTGAAGCCTTGGGATAGCCATCCTTTTCAAGATATAGAATCGTTGTTCCATGACCAGGGAACAAGGTCTGCTGAAAAGAGTCCCGGTCTTGGAGTCAAGAGCAAGCCAACAGCTAACGGGACCTTGGCACCGCATGAAAAGTGGCTGAGACTTCCTGGGGACCAACGATGCTTCTGTCCAGTATTTTACATATAGTGTCTTCAAGTCCACAAGAACCTATAAGGTAATAACCTTCATCTCATTTTATATGCGAGGAACCTGAGGTACAGTGAGCTCAAGTGATGTGTCCAAAACGAAGTGAGTGGCAGGGCTAGGATGCACCCAGGCCGGTAGGCCTCAGAGCATAAGTTCATTCTCCAGCACTGGTACCCACAAAGGTGTGGAGGCACGAAGCTGCCCAGGGCACTGGAGGGACAGCAGACAGTGGCCTGGCTTGTTTGGATGCAGGGCAGCTGGGGTGAGATGGAAAGTCAGTTAGTGGAAGGATCTATGGAGGAAAACTGAAGCCAGATCGTTCCTACCAGTCACCAGGGTGCTAAGATAAGCCCTGCCAATGAGAAGGCCAGGTTGGATTGAGAGGAACTTGACACAGTGATGGCAATAAGAAGGTCAATGTAACATTCAAGGGCAAGTTGAGTATATTTAGGGAATGGAGAGAGGAGAGCAATTCAAAAGACAGCCGGTGGACTGCAAAAGACTTGGTGATGGGTCTGGCTGAGGAATGAGAATGGCAGACAGGGTGGAAGTAACCCCAAAGCTTACGATTTAGGCAGACAATGTCACATGTAAGACAGGAGAGTCGGAAAGAGAAGAGTGTAAGGAGAAAAGGGGAGAGATGGTGAGATCCATCTTGGATGTGTTGGGTGTGAAGTAACTGAGATACATCCGGACGGAGTTGTGCAGGACACAGCTGGAAATGTTGGTTAAGAGCTCTGGAGAGGCCGGAGTTAGAGGGAAGGCACTGAGTCGTCAGTCTAAGCGGTAGCTTCCATCCCAGGAACGGATGAAGTTTGTCCAGAAAGCATGCAGAACAGAAAGAGGCCAACATTGGCCTCCCCTATGGCATTGCCATGTCCTGGCAGAGGTCCTAGAGGCCACCCTCAGGCAGTGTGGCCCTGGCCAAATCACTTCCCCTCTCTGAGCTTCAATTCTGTAAAAACAGAAGGTCAGACTAGACCTCTAAGGCCCTTCCCTGATATCCAAGCACCCATGGTTAACAAGATGGCTACTCAGAGCCAGGCAGAATGCTCCATGCTGACAGGAAACTCGGCATAACAAGCAGGTCCCTAACTTTCCAGCGGGAAAGACAGACACATACATAAGGCCGCTCAATACACTGTGATAAACTGCTATCATAAAGGCAAGAGCAAAATGCAGCATAAAAGAGTCCCGAGTAGAGGGTGCCTGTCTGGGGGAATCCAGCACGGCCCTCAGAGATGAAGCTGGATCTACGTGTCGAGGCACTAACAGAGGCAAGAGCATGTGCAAAGGCACAAAACAGCGAATGCACATAGAATACCTGGGGAATGGACTGCTCGGTGCGCTTGAGTGCAGAGGAGGTGACGGGGTTTGTAGGAGGGCAGGCGCCAGCCGGCCTGCTGACAAGTTTGCCAGATGCCAAAACAGGTAACAAGGAACAGCGGGGGTTCTAAACTATTGGCAAAACGTGATTAGAGTTGTTTTGGAGAGCCGAGTGCAAAGCAAAGGGCCACCAGACACCCCAGGACTTGGTATTTACAAACACCTCTCTCTTGTCGATTTCACAAGATAGCGCAGGACCTTATAAGACCCATCTTCGACATATACAAGTTTTAAGAAAGCTTTTTTTTTCATATTGACATAAATACGATGGCACATTAAAACAGAAATGCTCCACATGGCTAACTATTCATAACATCATTCAGAAAAAGAGAAGCCATACTCAAAAGAGTGTTTAGGGCCATCTTCTCCTGAAGCAATAGATTTCCAAGTGTGTGGGAACCAATGTCAACATCCTAAGGCTTCCTGGGAAGGTCTAAGCCACTCCTGGGACTTGGCAGGAAATGATGACAGAGCTAGAGAACTAGACCTTTGTCTTTCCCCAAACCAGAGTCAGCATGTTCAAATCCTAATAGCGCCCTTTCCCCACCTCTATCTTGTCTCTTGCTTGCAGTACCGTCGGCTTTGGCTATGTCTGAGAAAGGCTGGCGTCTCTTGACTCTTCTCTACAAAACCCAACCTCCCAGTCAATACTTTTAGACCCTGAAGCCCTCTTTTTCCCTTGCTGCCATAGAGGTGCTTATATTCCCCTCTGATTGTCCGTCCTCAGGCTTTTCTTGGCACCCACTGTGCCTTCCAAATTTCTTGTTACTCTGCTCTCCCCCTAGAGAGTCCAAAAGCACGGCCAACACGTTCATCTCCCTTTCGAATCACTATGTACTTTTTGCTGCTTCTAGGACTTTCACGAAGAAGAAAAGGCGAGGTGGAAGAGCAGAAAGTTATGGCAGAGGTGAAACAGACGTGGTAGGTCTGTCCTCTGGGGCTCCATATGCCCACGTGGCTCTGCTCTCTTGGCTCCCAAGACACTTTTCCGTGTTCTCTCCTCTCCTCCAACCTCCTTTGGCACTGGCTCCCTCCTTCCTTTGTGCACTCCCCCTCACGGTCTGGTTCTTCCCATTTGAGACCTCTAAGAACCACTCTGGCATCAACCCACAACAAAGGCACCTCCTTGAGCCCTTAAAAGTGTTTTTAAGGTCAAATGCTTCCACCAACACGTTTCCACAAGGGCTGTCCCTCCAACTCCCCACTGCAGCTCCCCAGTTCTCGCCTGACTAGGCTGTCTGATTTCCCTCCTGCAGCGCAGGCTTCAGACCAGAGATGACAGGTTTTAGACTCTATCTTCTTTTCCTCCCTTCCTTGTTCCTGCCAGGCCACTGATCGCACGTCCACGCAGCCTTTGGTGATCAAGTGAACAATGGCAAAGATGGCTGTGGGTTTGAGGAGTCCAAAGAAAATGGAAACACAAGAACGTCAAACATGTCTTGTTCGGTGAGACAATTCAGTTCACATTTAACGTACGTGGATAAACATTCTCTTCACATTAGGCAAAGAAACCCAAATATGGAAACTGTGATTGCTACCATATCTGTAAAAGGCAGAGGCCCTGTCTGTCGGTTTCGTCAGAGAGATTTTCAAGACAGAAGAGATGTTCTAGAAACTCGGATTCAAACCACGAAAGCGACATTCGGCATCCTGCTCTTCTTATCCTACAAATGCCAAACTGGATAAGATGCATTATTCAATGACTTAAAGCCTCTCAAGGTTCCATTTGGCTTCCCTAGGCCCACTCAGGGGACACGGTCACTGTCAGAGGTCAAAGCTCATTAGCACTGGAACCTAAATTCAATGCCCTTGAGATATAAAACCTAGCTCCTGACAAGGCCTTCCTGGTTCTGGTTAATTCATTATGACTTCTGGGTTCTCAGCAGGACAGGTCTCACAACCTCAGGCTCATGTCTGCTAGGAAAAGAAACCTGGCTGAGAAAGGGGTCCAAGAAAATGAATGAGTGAAACTTGGTCCATGCAGAAGAACTTCCAAAATTCATAAAAGAAATTCAGACAAACCAGTGGTATCTGAGAATGGCCAAGCCCTTTTAAGTGTAGAATGAATGCAAGGATTGAAAACACCATTGAAGACCACCGTGAATGGGTTCTGGAGGTGACTTCAATCTTCCATCAGAATCATGAGCTGGCAGGACTAGAGACTATTTACTTCAGTGGTCTCATTACACCAAGCAAAGAGAGACCCCGACAGGGAAAATGAGTTTGCTGAAGTCCTATAGTCCATAGCAGTTCTGAAATTAAAACCCAAATGAACCTTCTTCCTTGCCCACCTCCTCACTCCTACTGTACCCAGGGGGGGGTTCAATCCCTCCAAGCATCTTAGTACAAAGACTAAGGAGTAAGTCTTCCCCAGGGCAGGTTCAGGCAAGAGGCACTGCTCCTCAAAGGACCAGGAAGGCCAGGTTCGCCTCCAGTATGCCGTGTGCCATATCCCACCCCAACTCCTACAGACTTGCTCCCATGAGAGCCCAGATGTGCCTGTGGGTCTTTCTTCCAGGGCTTGAGACACTGCCTTAGAGGGGCCAAGGGGACAGGGAGCATTAGTAGGGATTTGGAGTGGAAATTATCAGTATTGTTTAGATAATACACGAACGCCTCTGGTGCTAAACTTATACCCTTGTATCTTATCCCAAAAAACGTGTAGATGTGCGCGCGCCCACACACACACACACAAACACACACACACACTTTTTTCCCTCTGAATCAAAAAAACAGAATAATGTAGAAGAATGCTTCTCAAGCTGTATGTGTATATGAAGCACCCAGCCCAGGAATTTTCTTAAAGTGCAAATTCTAATTCAGTAGGTCTGGGATAGAGCTTGAGATCCCACGCTTCTAACCAATTCCCAGGCGATGTCCACGCCACGGGTCAAAAGACCGCGCCCTGAACAGCTAGGGGCAGATATTACAAAAGCCTAGAATCAGACAAATCTAGGCTTAAATTCTGGTGTCACTGATCATGAGCTTTGTGGCCTTGGGTTGGTTTCCTGACTTCACACTGCTTCAACTGCTTCATTCCTAAGGTGGAAATAATAATATCTAAGATACACGTGAAGATTGTTACCTAAGTTCATGATGAAAAGCTCTTAACATCGTGCCTGGAATATAAGAGGGGCTTAATAAACGCCAGTTGCTGGCTGTCTCTAAGATTCATGAGGGCAGGGGTGACATCTGTCTGGCTCACTGCCAAAATCCCAATGGCTAGAACGTAGTAGGCACTCAAAGGATGTCTGTGAATGAATGAATGTATGTATAATACACCCACACATAATATCACTATTTACATACTCCCTTGGCTGTCTATGGCTTTCTGCAGGAAAACAGAAAACGTTTAGAAACGTTAGAAACCAGGACACTCTCACCAGTCACAAACCATCATCTCATAGAATTCAACATGAACCACCATGTATAACCACCAAGAAAACATATAATCTGTGACGGCTGTATACACTTGAGAAAATGTCTTAACCGTAAACAAAGAAAGGCAACATCAGTCTGGAATCTGTATGTCATTAAGAGAAACTACTACCTTGCTCATTATTTATGGAGCTGCCTGAACGCCAGTGTCATGAAAAACGTAATTCTACAACACAGTGCCCTTCCAAAACAAATGTAGAACTGCAAAAGGAGACCAAACAAATCCCGGGAAGCGAGACCACTTTTTTAAAGGGCCATTGGAGCAGTAATACATTCTTTTATACATGCCCACACTTGCTCAGGAAAAATTAAAAATAGAATTGTTAACAAATGGTAGAGTTTAATCTTTCAAATCAAAGGCAGACCCGTGGGTCCGTCCAAGATTCTTCAACAATCTAAGATTATCTTCAGAAGTCTCGGAAAGTAAGTGGCATCATTTAAACTGATCCCTTTGCAGGGAGGCACAGTGAATGGTGTGTAGCAAGAAGGGAATATGATTGCCACCTACAGACAGAAGTAGCACTCCCTATGCAAGAGCCAGCCAATCATATTTCAATGTGAAAAAAAAAAATGCAACCAAATCACCTCCCTCCAACCTTTCAAATCACCACACCACATTACTTCATTTAGAATTACTTTCAAGTCATACAATCATCTCTAGGCATTCTGCCTCTTCATTATCATCATCCTATTTCTAATTTCCCAGAAACACTGTGCCATTCCAATATCTACTTATACACTATCTGAGAGCCAAAGCGAATGCAAGCCAATGGATTTCAAGCAGGCAGAGGCATCAGAGTGGAAGCACGAATCTGCTTACCTGGTATGAATGGGACCACCCGGAATATATCAGACAATCTGCTGTTAACTGGTTCATAAGGGGAATCTTCGAGCAGATCATTTCCTAAAAACAACAGAATGACTGGGCTTAGATCTGGAAAACAGGCATATTTCAGAGAGTTGTTGTTATTGAATCTAAATTCTAATTATGCTATGATTGTGTAACAAAAAGATGCTGAAACTTTCAAAGATCTCAAAGGCATCTATTCGGCCGTGGATATTTTTCCCTCCCTCCGCCTTTGTTGTCCTTGCTCTCCCCAGAGTGCCATGAAAACACTGGAGAGCAACCCAGCCTGATCTTGCCAGAAAACTCTCCCACTCTTTGCAAAGGAATGAAATACGAGAGGAAGAAACCAGTGATGTCACCAGCCCAGCTTGCCTCCAGGAGCCAATGGAAGAAAGGTGACCCAAAAGAGGCCCCCCGTGTCTTTGCTCTTAAACATGGCATGTGGTCAGAAAGCGGGAATGCTGGCTATTCAACAGGCATAGGTTCTGGAGGAAGTGGCAGCTGAGAGGTCAAGTCTGTAGGTTACAAATTCTTGAGTCTCCGTGGAGAATGAATGCACTGAACGTTTGTGTTAGATTTACAAACCTCAGACACCTCTGGCACACAAGGACCCCCAAATTCCCCTTGGAATGGGTGGTTGTGACAAGTGGTCCTTTTTCTCTCAAAGCCACTTCTGTGTTAACCGAGGTTTGAACCACACCAGCTGGTTCAAGACTCAGGGAATCTAAGATGACAAATGCTTTCTCACACATCTGCCTTTGATCAGGTTTGTGGGGGGTTAAGACAGAATAGATTCTACTGGACCTTTTATTCTTAATTCTTTATCTGATGTCAGAATAGATAGAAAGGAAGAAAGGGGAGAGAGTCCGGACACGATTCAGGGCAAGTCTTTGTATTATTATTCTCTGAAGCCAGCTCTCCTTGGAGAAAAGTTGTGAGTTCCTGCCAAGTCTTTTAACGGGCTCCTGCTCGGATGCTCTGACCAGGTTTCAGAGAGGTCAGCGGGGGCCCGGGGGTGTCCCCCACCCCCTCATGGGTTTTCCAACAACCAGGCCCCAACAATGCTGCTCGGGAGGCAGCAAACACCAGCTGCGGCTGTCCCTGGGGGCCAATGAAAGGTCCTCATTCTGCAGCTGGGGAGAAGCGAGTCGCGGATGAGGTCAGCGGGACCCGGCCGAGGGGCCTGCCTGCCTTTGAGGGGGGAGGGGGAGGGGAGGGGAGGGGGAGGGGTGGGGGGGCGAGGACGGCGGGCGCGTACCCTGCAGGCTCTGGTACATGCTCCAGTAGATGCGCAGGCAGTTCTTCTCCTTCTTCATACCCCGCTTGCAGCGGCAGTTGTAGAGAGACTTCTGCTTGAGGGCCTCCATGGCACTGCGGCACTCGTCCTTGGCCTCCAGGCCCGATGTCAGGCTGAAGTTGGTCTCCTTGCCCGCCACGCACTGCCTCAGCGTGCGGTACTTGGTGCTGCAGCTCTGCTCTTTCAGGCACTGATCGCTGGCTTTCACACAGTCCAGGCGGTCCCCGCCGCTCACCTCCGCCGACAGGAGCAGGTCTACGGGCGGAGGGGGAGGGAGCGTGAGGGCAGCTGGGCAGGGGCCCGAAGCCCCAGGCTCCGGGGAGGGCGCGCGCCAGAGCGGGCTTCTGGGGTGCCCTGCGCAGCCAACGCGCCCGCCCCTCTACGCCGGGGAGTCCTTTTCCCGCCCCGGGACCTCCTGCCTCCTTGGTCTCCCCACCCCCCCACGCCGATTCCCAGCCAGCCAGGCTTTGCGGGCTTTTCGCGGTTTGCCCCGCAGCGCGCGCCGCCCACCGCGCGTGCCCGCCCCGCCGCTCCGGGGCAGAGCCCGGCGGGAGCAGCTACTCGGCCCCACCCGACTGCAACCCGGGGCTTTCCGAACAGGAGGGCGGCTGCGGGCCGGGCGCGGGGCGGACGAGCCCCGGTCCGCGGCCGGCCGGGCGGGGAGCGCTCAGACGCTATTCGGTGGAAAAAGTTTTCCCTTCCAAGTTTGCTCTCCCAGTCCAATGCTGGCCCACACCCCACCTGCCCGCTGCGCCTCCGCATGCTCCCGGGACTCGCTGGAGGCGCGGGTCCCGGGGCTGGAGGACTCGGACCCCTTCGCTCTCCGCCAGGATAGGGCATGAAAAGGCACAGAAATTAAAAACCAAGCACAAAAAGCTGCGGGCAAGTGCCGCGCCATCCCCGCCTCCGAAGCCCAGCGTGCTGAGGATTCACGATCCCCTTCCCGCAAATGAAACTTCGCCCGCCCACACCCAGCGCCACCGCACTGCAATTCGAAGGGGCTGCCGCGAGGACCCCTCGGACTCAGCGGGCAGGAAAGCTAGCGGCGGCCTCGACTTACCCAGGAGCGGCAGCGCGAAGTACAAGGTCGCCAGGAACATGGTGCCGGCGCGCAGCTGGTCCCCGCCCCCCAAAAAATCCCGAGCCGCCGCTGGGTCTCGCCGGGGGAGCTCAGCATACAGCGTTCCCCGGACGGCCGCGCTGCTCTGGCCGCCCAAAGTTCAGCTCCATCCAGTGCGAGACGAAACTCCCGGGTCCGTCCGCCGCCGCCGCCGCCGCCGCCGCCGCCGCCGCCGGCGACTCAGCTCCCGGCGGGCGGCTGGCGCGAAGGTGGGAGGCGGTTCCGCTTTTAGGGGTTCAGGTCTGACCCAACCTGGAAGGGAGAGCGCGCTTTGAAATGAGAGCCGAGAGCGCTAGAGCCTCCCCCGCCCCTCTGCCCTCCCCTGCTCCCGCCTTGGGGGACTTTCTAGCGCCCGGGTGAGGGCCCACCCCTAACCCGGTCGGGGCGCAGGAAGGGGGCGCGGGGGGGAGGGCATGTACGTGTATTCCGGGGAGCCGCCCGCAAGGGCAGGGCGGGGGCTGGAGAGGTCGGACGCGGGCTCCCAAAGTCCAAGGGGCGTCTATCGGGTCCAACCCGAGAGGCTGAACGCAAGCAAATAAATAAATAACGTTACTTTCCGAGCGCTGCGAGCGGAGCCAGCAGCTGCCGGGAGTCGAAGCACGCGGCGGCAGCAGCTCTTCCTCCAGCCCTGGCGCAGAAAGAGCCCCTTCTCCCTGGAAGTTCGCCGCCCCCTCCTCCAGCCAGCTCGCTGGCTCCGCTGCCGGCCCTCTTCACCCAAACCACCAATCGCCGTCCCCGGTCGCCATCCCCCCTCCCCTCCCTGGGCTCGCCTCCTTTCGGAGGCAGCGGGGCCATGGGGAACCGACGTCCCGGCTGGGGCCGAAACCCGGTTCGCGCGCCCCTACCCGCCGTGCGACCGCTGCCTCCCGGGTGTCCGCGCCGTGCACACACTCGCCCAGAGCCCTGGACTCGAGCTCATCAACGCCACCGCCCGGGGCGAGCGCAACGGCCGGCAGCCCCGGAGCGCTAGGGCAGGTGCAGCCCGGAGTCGCGCGCGCCCCCGGACCCCAAAGTTGAGGGGCGCCTGCAAAAGGGGAGAAGGGGGTGGGGGAGCGGCGATGGGTTCCCAAACCCACAGAACGAGAAAACTCTCTCCAAATGCCACCAACCTGGACTCAACCGACCGTGTCCAGCTGTGTCGAGGAGCCAGTTTGTTTATTTATTTATTTATTTGGGGGGGTGTCCCCGCCCCTTCCTTCCCTTTCCGGACTCACTTCTCTCCGCTAGGAAGAAGATGCGGTAATCTCCGAGAGCTCAAAGGACTGAGTGGGGCCAGGAAGATTTCCGAGCAGAGCCCCGGCTCTCGGGTGCCCGTGAGGGATATGGGAAGCTGTGCGGAGGCTAGCGGGTTCCGAGGCCAGATTTCTTTGCCTGAGGACCCTCGGCCTGCTCCTGCTCCCGCCGCTCCGTAGCACACCCGCCAAGCCCCTCTGAGGCTCGCCCGCCGGGACGCCTCAGATGAACACGCTAGTCCGCGGTGGGATCCGGCGCCAGACCCAGCACGCGCGCACAGGACACACAGCGCTATGCAGCGGGCCGCGAGTGCTGCCAGACTCTCTCTCTCTCTCTCTCTCTCTCTCTCTCTCTCTTTCTCTCTCTCCCTCTCTGTCTCTTTCTCAGAGACAAAAAAAAAAAAAAAAAAAAAAGGGCACAAAGCACAAGGGCTCTTTCTTCCGTCCTAGTGCAATCGAACCAGACCCTTCTTCCGAACACAAAGTTTTTCCCCACGTCACTCGTGGCTATGACTCAAGACTTGGCGCGTTAAAGACACACTCAGACCCAGACCCTCGGAGCCGAGATCGCAGGATATGCCCACGCACCGATGCACGCCAGCGCGCACGCACTCACACATGCACACGCAGTCTCGATCGCTCTCCGGGAGCTTGGGCAAGGAGACAAAAGCGGAACCCCCCCGGCCACTGCATTTAAACCGCGTCAGATCTGGCTTGGGGAAATTTACAAGCTGACCTCCATCTTGGCTGTTTCAAGAGTAAATTTTTAAATCATAAATTAAAACCCCAGCACATACACAGCCTCTCACCCCAATTTCTGGGAGCACTCAATCTCTGCTATACTGCTGACCCCCCCCCCCCCCGACCCTACCCCAACACACACTCCTCTCCCAGTGCACCGGGGGGCGCCCGGAGCACTGAAGTCTACACTGGGTGGAGAGAAGGGTCTGGGGAACAGCCCTCCTTGGCGGATAGCAGTCCCGCTGCTCAGGGCTTGTGTTCGGGATCCTTGCTGATATCCAAGTTCATCATTCACGGAAACCGAGTTTGAATCGAGTCTGGGTGAGCTCAGCTGTCAAATCTGCAAACCCATCGCACCAGACAATGGGCCTGGGAGGAGAGAAAAGAAACGCTGATCTTCATCAAGAGAGGTTAATTGAAAAGGGCGCGGGCTTTGGGTGAAGTTTGAGGCTGGGGTGTTAAGGGCGGGGAGATAAGAAGGAAAGAGGAGGGTAGCTCTCCATTCAGTTCCACAACAGCCAGGCGCGCCCCTCGGCTGCGGTGGCTCCAGTGCGTGCTGTGTATTGTTTGGTGTGTCTGCGCCTCCGTGCGCGCCCCAAACCCAGGGGACCCTCCACCGATCTGCACGTCTGTGCACGTGTTCCTCAGGAACAGTAGGAGAGGACTGACGCTCAACACATGAGCTCTCTCTGTCTCTCTCTTTCACACACACACACACACACACACACACACACACGGTCATACCATACACGGATTTCTTGTTCAGTGTATCAGCTTACACTTGGTTGTTGAGTAAACAAAGCAAACATATGTCACATTTTCGCGACAGATGGTTCAAACCAAGGGCTACTTAGTTCTCTTTCTCTAACAGTGGTAACAGTCCAAGTTACTGGGCCGACTACGTGGAAATGTAATTAAGTCTTCTAATCAATTTCTTCACGTTAAGTTTATTCTCATATTTTCACACACAAACCAGAGAACTCCCAGGGAGGTGGTTTTAGTAAGAGGAGGGCCCAAAATGAATCAAGACTGTGTTTCTTCATGGACACCCAAAACATAAAACCCCCTTTCCTCATTCCACTTTATAAGTGGAGGTGAATATCTCCCTTTGGGAAGTCAGTAATTAGAATTCCAATTCTCAATGGATAGACTAGTATCCATCATTGCTGACCACATGGGATGATTGGATGACAATGAGGTTTCATTTGAGGACAGCCCCCCCCTCCCCCGCATCTTTTGTGAGTGTTCTTTGTTTAGAGATGATTCTATGTTGCCCTAATGTTCCACAGATATGTTTTAAATAAAATTTTAAAAGGGTGGGGTAAGGATGGAAAAAAAAATTCTCCAAATGTAAAACATGGGACTTCTTCAAAAATATTTATAGCTTCAAGAATGTATTGGAACCATTCAGTCAAACTAGTCCTCGTTAAGTTCTTACCGATGATGAAAACAGAGCTTTATTTTCTTTCAAAAATAAACCGCCAGCCACTAGAAGTCTGTTGTCCAAGACAATAGTTACTAGCCATATGACTATTTCAAGAAAAGATAATTCAAATTAAATGAAAGAAAAATGGGGTTTCTTGGTAGCACTAGCTACATTTCAAGTGCTCAGTGACTGCATGTGGCTAGTGGCTACCGTATTGGACAGCCCAGATACAGAACATCATCATCACAGAAAGTTCTGTCGGGCACTTGGTGTGAAATTAGTTAATGTGATGTATACGTAAAGTTCTTAGAATAATAGAATGATGCACACGTGAAATGACTGCTGCATATGTAACAGTAGTAGTAGTTATTGTTGTGATGATGATACGATCATGATCACTGTGCCTTGCTACTCTTTTGAAGAAGCTGAAGAATCCATGAAGACACAACTCTCTGTTGGTGTGCCCTCCACTGAGAATGGAAATGACCAGGCAAAGAAGCCAAAGAATGGAGAATGGATGCGTCGAAGGCTGATCTTCCAAGGAGAGCTGCGCGTGGAATGATGTGGCCCTTACTCTATCTACCCTGAGACTTCTTGTAGAAGGAGTTAACAAAAAATTACTGCTTTGCTTTGCAACTATATCTACTAACTTGTAAATGTGAGACAAACACACAGCTGAAAAGCCCTTGCAATATGGAAGATAGAAATGCATGTGACTTACTGTATTAATATTATCTCTGTTTCCTTGGAGCTTATCTATTCTCATGTGTACAGGCCTGATCTCAGGATGAAAGGTGACACTGAAATATCAAATATTATTAATAATGATAAAGGCTCATGCTATCCTCTGTGACATGTTTTCTCGGTGGGAAATTGGTTTTAATGCTACAAAATTAGGTTCAATCTACCCATAAGCATGTGAAATGAGCAATTTGCTTGCATTTCTTCATGTGTTTTCATGAGTTAACAGATGAGTCATGGTGAGAATGACAGTTTTATTCCATGCAGTATTTTGTCTCCTACTCTCATTGCCTTGGCCCTATAGAGTATAATGTAAAACACATTCGTTTTGTAAACTTATACTGCTCAACAACCACTCAAGTTTCTCTAACTCAAACTAGACCATCAAAGTATTTGACATTAGGCGGTTTGACAGACTTACCTCTAGCTACACAAAACCACTCACTATTCCCTAAATGTGCCATGATTTTATCTATTATTATTATTATTATTATTTGCTACTGCTACACCTTTGCCCATGCTGTTCCACCTGCCTAATATGTGCTTCAAAATAAAATTTTAAAATGCAGTACTGGGACACCTGGGTGGTTCAGTCAGTTAAGCCTCCGACTTCGGCTCAGGGCATGTTCTCACCGGTCATGAGTTCGAGCCCCATGTCGGGCTCTGTGCTGACAGCTTGGAGCCTGAAGCCTGCCTTGAATTCTGCGTCTCCCTCTCTCTCTCCGCCCCTCCCTCACTCGCGTTCTGTATCCCTCTCTCCCTCAAAAATAAATAAACATTAAAAAAATGTAGTACAGCTCCAACAGGCCACTAAGGATAGCAAGGATGCCTTCAGCCAGAACGACTAGTTCTCTGTAGTATATTCCCACAGCCCTGTTGGGATCTTTATTATAGCTGTTGCAACACACATTGGAGTTAATTGCTGTATCTGTCTCTTCATCTGGAATGTGAGTTCCTTGAAGGCAGGAAGACATTCTCCTCTTATTCTCCTCCTCCTCCTCCTCCTCCTCCTCCTCCTCCTCCTCCTCCTCCTCTTCCTCCTCCTTCTTGCTCTGGCATCCTCAGCATTTAGACTGATGACTGACACATAGTCACCTCCAATAAATGTATATTGATTGCATGAATAATGAGTGATGCTGTTTCTCATTTTCCTCTGACACAATAATTCTACTGAAAGGTGTACATAAAATCCCTTTACTATATGAACAATACTAAATATAAGTACTTCACGCAATTACTGGTATTGCTGTACCAATAATAGTATCAAATATGTATTATTCCTTTGGGGATTTGACATTTACATTTTCAAAAAAAAAAAAACACAAAACCCATTATTGTAATAGAATGCTCTTTTCCTAGTTCACTTTAATAGTAACATATGACATATTTCATTTCTGGGAAATGATAGCTCGCCTTAGGTCATATTTTAAGGCATAAAGCCAGAGGCAGAGTAGCGTTCTCACCTGAAGTTCTCTAATCATCTAGAAATGTGCCTCTCTCTGGGAGAGAAAGATTTAGAAGAGCCAGATTACAATTACCCTGGAGCCTTCATCCTGGAAGGCAAAATTTTAAAAGCCAAATTGACCCCATAGTGTTAGAAATGCTTTTATAGACACACAAGACCTCGTGCAATCTTTTAGGAACATGAGAAACTAGTCATCATCCAAACTTGGAAGGCTGGTGTAAGCATGCACCTGCTGACACAGGGCTCACCTTCCACTGCTGTACCTTCAACATCTGCCCTTTGGTGACAGGGGAAGAGCTCCTTGCTCTCAGATTTCAGAGCTCTTTTCCAGGCTGACTATATTAAGATATGTCTTTTGAACATTATTTGCAAATGGTAGTTTCTTATTGGCTGTCAAGGTGCCTGACCCCTAGGAACCTATCCTAGGGAATCTCTCTGCCTCCTTCGTTTTCAAGCAATTTTCATTTCTTCATACTAATACGCCAGTGCGAAGATGTTAATGCATTTGTTCAAGAATAGTGCATTTCATGAGCGTTGAAGTCATTTGTACCTTGGCCTTATGCCACCGAATGCATCGAAGGTATGCAGTCCTGATGAAATAATGTGCCTGTCAAGTCTTAGTGCTTGAATATATGGCAAAAGGTAGACCATCTTCGGGGGACTTGCGAGCTTTTCTTAGTGATCGTCAAAGGTGCCGGAGTAAAAGCCCTGTACATGTCGGTCTTCCTTATCCAGAAAGGATGGGGAAGAAACGCCTCTTCTTTCCACCACTCTCCTCTAATGAGTCCTAAACCCTGTTCCGGAGGGACTGTTGCTTCATAAGGGCAAGAGGGAAGCTTAATCCCCAGCTTTGTCCAGTAATTAGCCTCTCTCTCTGGAGACAGCAAACACAGATGCAGATCCAGATGAGCTTTGGGACGTGGAATGAAAACATTGACTCTTTTCTTCAGAAGCCCTTCAGCAGCCTTTAAGACAGCATAAATTTCTGATTTCTACTGAGGCTCACTGGGTCCGGGGTGGTGGAATGAAGCGGGGAGGTGGCAAAGGCAATCAGAAACCAGGGGTCAGCGGGTCGGAGGTCCTGGCTGCAGCGGTCAAAGGCTCTGTGGTGCAGATTGTCCTTGTCAGGCCACTTGCCCAGGCGTCTTTCCATAAACACCATGGAAATGCCCTGTTTACCAAAACCCAAATCTCTGGAACCACTGTGGTATGAGCCCACTAACGCAATTAGCTTGCAGTTAATGATGATGCCCCCACCAGAACTAATTAAGCCAACGGTGCTTGTAGCACAAAGGATTTGGGGCCTGTTTTAAAGCATCCATTGTGACATCATTTAAAAGTCATTTCAAACTCATCCGAAACTGTGGCTCTGAAAACAAATGCCGTGTAATGTTCTTTGAGTTGTTGGTTTTATTTTCCCCTGTCAAAAATCTGACAAAAGTCAGTTGACACTGTCAAGAAGAAAACATCACGGGAGATGAGGTTTTCCTCAAATTTGAAGTCTACGGAAAGAATGACAAATCTGATATATAGATTACTCGAGCACAAAAGTGAATTAGGATAGTCTAGGAGATACTATCATAATGAAAATATGAGGTTGCCCTTGACACCGTCCATATATTAGAGGCCATGTCAAAGAATTAAAATGAAACCAGTTTGGTTTTGATGTGAATTATCCGATTAGCCTAAAATACAGAAGGATCAATGGGGGTGGATATTTGTGTTTGCAGTTTATCTACATACAACCTGTGTTAAGAGACAAAAAGAATTTCCTCTTCTTCCACCTTGAAAGGTTCTCTTGGTGAAAAGTCCTCTCTAGCCTTCAATATTCTGCCTCAAGTGTCAGTAGAGAGATTCTATCTATACTCTCTAAGATTTCACTGACTGCTTGATTGATTCATAGACTGATTGCTTTGGTTGACTTATTTATTTTCTTGTGCCTATCCAGTACCTAGCATTGTGACAGTCACCACTAAGAATGCGGGGAGATGATCTTGCCTAAGATCAGAACTGAATGCTTCCTTCCCAGTGGTAGAGACTCCTAATTGCCCCCTAGGATTCTTCTCTCTTCCTTCTATAGCTGTGCCTTTCAGGTCGCAGGCCACTCTTCATTCGTTAGTCGCAGACACCTTTATTTTATGAACTATAAAATCATCATAATAAAATGCACTGCACAGAGTATGAGTAAGTATTGTTTCAAAACACTTTTAATTTCTATTTATGTATGGTGCCTGTATTGAATCGCCATGCAAAAGGTCTTTCTTATTGTGAGTCGTGGTTAAAAATTTTGAAAACCACTGCTTCATATTAGTAATGCTCTGATGTTTCTTTGGATGGCTGGCCAGCCAGAATAAAGACTACACTTCCCAGCTTCCATTGTAGCCATTATGGTCACGTGGCCAGGATACGATGAATGAGATGTGACAAAAATGACGTGAAGGATATCTGAGGGGCGCTCTTACTTTATACTTTTCCATCATTAACCATCCTCCTGGCTTGGTGTGCTGTTTGACCAGGCAGGCGCGAATAACGAGAGATAGCAGAAAGAAGTGATCCGAGTCCCAAGATGACCTCCTGGAGGAAAACTGACTGCCCACCTCAGATTTCTAGCCCCATACTATTATGTGAGGGACAAATAAACTTGTCTTATATAAGCCACTGTTACACCGGGTTTCCGATCCATGCGGCCGATCTTGCGGAACTAGTACGTTCAATTTCTAATGAGAGAAGAGAAAGAAAGGAAAACAAATTTAATTCAACAATTATTTACTTAGATTATGATGCGCCGGCCCCCCACTAGGCTTTTGTAGGACATACAGGAGAATGTTGGCTCTAGAGGAAAATGTAATCTCCCTGAGGAGTTGCCTATCTGAAATAATCAAATAATATCGTAAAGGAGTGTATAATGAATGGTCAACATAAAATGAAAATAGGCTCTACAGAATCAGAAGACATAGGTAGAAGGTAGAAAAGCAAATGGGGGGGCGCCTGGGTGGCGCAGTCGGTTAAGCGTCCGACTTCAGCCAGGTCACGATCTCGCGGTCCGTGAGTTCGAGCCCCGCGTCAGGCTCTGGGCTGATGGCTCAGAGCCTGGAGCCTGTTTCCGATTCTGTGTCTCCCTCTCTCTCTGCCCCTCCCCCGTTCATGCTCTGTCTCTCTCTGTCCCAAAAAATAAATAAACGTTGAAAAAAAATAAAAATAAAAAAATAAAAAATAAAAAAAAATAAATAAAAGCAAATGGATCCATGGAATTGGGAGAAGAGGAAAAGAGAGGGTAAAAGAGTGAGAGGAACATTCCCGAGAAGTTTTCAACTACTTTGAAGAACTTGAATGAAGTGGAAAACTTCCGAAACAGAAGTGGTATGTCCCTTAATCTGAGGTCTCCCCATTGCAGTCCCACATAGAACTCAACCAAGGTTATCAGAAGGGGTTCGTGACACGGAAGAGCAGCCCATCTATATACCTGCTCCTCATGTAGACACAGACTCATCCTCACTTGTCAAAAATCCCCGTCACCATCATGACAGACCAAAGGCCAAAGGCCCCTTTGTCAGAACCTTAGGGAGAACAGGATGTTATTCTGTGGGAAATCTTTCTGGATTTGATGAGAACGACTTCCCTATGGGGTCATAGTCAACCCACCCTGACACACCTCCACTTCAAGATGCATTGGTCTTTTTCCCTATTCTACAAGATTTTGATGAAGACTCTATTATTTCTTCTAGGTATCTTGAGCAGCTAACAATGTGGATATTCTGGAATTCGGTTTTCTGCATACCAACTCAAAGCCATTTCACACTCTGGCTTCCCTACTTGGAAGATGCATAACTTGGAGATGCCTTGCTGGCAAGGCAGGGGCATGTAAAAAGGAAAAGTGTTATTTCAGCAGACTCACCACAGAGGTATGTGTTAATTAAGTTAATTGCGCCATCAGTGATGCAGACGATGACAGTAACTGCTCCCCATAATGGGGCTGGGTTATTGCCATCATTTATTAAGCATGCTGGCTTTCTTAAATGTAGTCACTTTCCTTTATTCTTTAAGCATCCCCCCCCCACCACACGATTTGATTTATAGTTTACCAATCACTTCCACATGAATTCAATTACATTATTTGCTTTCTATACCTATTCTGTAATGAAGGAGAGATGTTATTTTTTCCACTGAGCAGATAAGGAAACTGAAGCTCAGAGCTGTCTATGACTTGCACAGGGCCACATAGCTTCTTAGTGGAGGAACAAAGTTCTAAGCCCAGTATCCCTTTCTGTAGGCCAAACTCTCCAACATTCATGGCATCTTAGAGAGCAAAAACCAAATGTTGATATTGCCACGTTCCTTGCGCATTGAATCGGCAAGTGTTAAATACTAATTTATCTTTGAAAATGAATATTTAATTGTCTGATTGTTTCATTTATGGAATACTAAAATAGTAACCTCGTATCGACTGATTAAGACTAAATACAACCTGGGTAAATAGAAATTTGAATATCTGGAGGGTTACCCCAGACCCCTTCTCCTACATGTTTCTCCAAAAATATTACAGGACAGTTGGCTTAACCTGAGTTATCTTCCCTGGGATCACCGTGAAAGCTAAACAATAGTTAAGAACGTCAAGTCAGTGCAGCCTTTCAGTGGGCAGATTTTTGTTAAATGCTATCAAGTCCATAGTGAGCACGAGGCTCATTCAGGGACTTGAGGACAGATGCTTGTCCTACCAAAATGGTTTCCTATCTTTCTGGCTCATGTCTGAAGGTCTATGGTGACACCTTTGATGTCACTAATATCCCCTGCTATCCTTAGAAAGGCCTGCTTACAAGGTTGGCCCTTGGCTGACACCTGGGAACTTGGATTTCAGGATGGTTCCCATCATTTCCTGATAAGAACAGCTCATTCTGCCTGAACTACTTATGAAAACAATATGGTTTATGCTAAACACTCATTTTCCTCCTGGGAGTCTAGAATTTTGGTTTATGCTAGGAAGAAGATTATTATATGACCCACTCCCAAAAGAAACCTTGGATACAAAGTCTCTAATGAGCTCTTCTAGTAGATAACAGTTCCCGAGCTGTTACACCTCCTTGCTGAGGGAATTAAGCGCATCCTGTGTGACTCCTCAGAGAGAGAACTCTTGGAAGCTTGTGCTTGGTTTCTTCTGGATTTTGCCCATTTGTCTTTTCCCTTTCTGATCTTGCTTTGTTTCCTTTCACGGTCATAAATCATAGCCATGAGTACCACCAGATGCTGAGTCCTGTGAGCCTTCCTAGGCAATCCTGAACCTAGAGGTGGTCTTAGGGACCTCCGACACAGAAATATTCTAAATGTAACTCATCCAATGAGCACACAGCAGTATAAGATTATAAAGGATTATGTTGGGCCAGTCCAGGCAGGAGTAGCTCCATGAGCATGGTCACATAGGGCTCCATGCTTAGAAGAGCCCAGATCTTGGCTTCATGCTCTGTCTTTTGAAGCTAATAATTTATAAACAAGAAATCCTGTATTTTAATTTTCCACTGGGTCCTGCAAATTATAAAATGACTCCTGGGTCAAGGTAATACTTACAGATAAGAGAATGGAACATCCTATCACCCTAAATGCTTACTCTCACCATTGGCAATTTTTTACTCAACTTCTCACAGGGCTTAAAAGTCTGCCAATTATAGAGTCACCTTGCGGAGGAGAATGTTCTGGGAATGGGTAATGGCTGTTAGTTATTCACAATTTATGGCAAACTTGTTTACACTTTCACTCACTACATGTTCTCCTCTTTAACCTTTAGCTGAGTTCAGGGTCCTAGGTGGACATCTCGCAAAGTTTGTTCCTCAGAACGCTCATTCCCATGAGGGAAAAAGTTTCATTTTCGAATAAGTTAGGGATGCTCTGAACCCTTCTGGAGATTTAGGATGTATGTTAGCATATGAAGGACTCTGAAAAAGCCTTGCACTGTAGTAAGCCGTTTGGCACTGTATTAGTTTCCCAGAGGTATCATGACAAAGTGGTACAAACTAGATAGATGAAACAACAGAAATGTACTGTCTCACGGTTCCAGAGGCTGGAAGCCTGAGATCATGGTGTCAGCAGGGTTGATGCCTTCTGAAAGCTGTGAAGGAGAATCTGTTCCATACCTCTTCCCTTGCAATGGTTTGCAGGCAATCTTTGGCATTCCTTAACTTGGAGATATATCACTCTAAGCTCTGCCTTCTTTTTCACATGGTATTCTCCCTATGTGTGTGTTCCTGTGTCCAAATTTCCCCTTTGCATTGGGACACTGGTCATATTGGATTAGGCTTCACCCCAATGACCTCATTTGAATTTGATTACCCTTATAAAGACCTTATTTCCAAATTAGGTTACACTCTGAGGTACTGGGCGTTGAGAATTCAACACGTGAATTTGGGGGGGCTGCAAAATTCAACCCATAACAAACTTTATCGTCATTTCCCAACATATTTAAGTATTTGAAAGTCTCACTATAAATATCCCATGGAACCAGTGTTTCATGGCATAAGTTGAGAGATGCTCACTTTGATGAAGAGAGGAAAGTCTGTGGGGCTTTATGGCTACAGTGTGGGATGGTGGGGAAGATGGGCTGGGGGGTGCAAAATGGCGGGAGGCCAGGCTGCTTACGTGGATTGGGGCCAGAAACAGCTTTGGATTCTGAACTCTGGCAAAACAGATTTATCAGTGGTTCATCTAGGACTTCTCAGAGATTTCTAGCCAGGGAAGCGACATTATTAAACCTGGCAGCTGTTTGGAGATTGGAAAGGAGAGAGGCTGGAGGCAAGGAGACTGGAGAGGTTATTTCAAAGTCTAGGGGTGTTATGAAAAAGAAGTCTGCACCAAGGCAGCATTGGAGAAAGGCAAGGGAAAAGAGAAAGGGCTTCACTGAAAAGTTGATAAAATATGAAAAATGCACCTAAACACGCACACATAACACACACGCATACATACACAAAGATACATATAAAATATATATGAAAATTATTCACAGTTTATATATATATATATATTCATAAATGTAAATAAACATACAGATGTGTGCCTATATATGTAAAAGATTTCAAACGAGGTGCCTTTGCCCTTTGAGCCTTTGCTTTGCCCGGCCAGTGGCCCTCAAGTAGAAAAGCTCATAGTGGACTGGTCTGGGAGACGTGTCAGTCTGGGAGGATCTAGTTTGGTCCCTATTAGGGGCCATGACTGTGCCATGAATTCTGAGAGGCAGACAGGGAAACAGGCTCCTGTGTGGTCTTTCCTAGCCTCATCTTACGCTCCTCCCCCTCACTTTCCTAAACACCTGCCACACTGACCGTCTTTCCTTTCCACCTCGGAGCTTTGCACTTGCGGCTTGCTGAGCCTGACCGTTGACCTGGCCCTTCTCGTCTTTGACCGAAGGTCTTGAGTTATAGGACGCTTCCTCTAGGAAGCCTTGTCTGCCATGCCCTGGCATTCTGTCTTCAGACTTGTAATCCCTTGCTCAACATCTCTCTTTTCTGCTAGACTCTAAGCTCCATGAAGGCGAGGACCATGTCCACCGTGTTCTTGCTGTATCCCCAGCACCTGGCACAGGGTCTGGCACAAGTGGGCACTCGAAACATGAGTGGAGTGAGTGAAAGCTTTACTAAAGAATTTGAAGCAATGTAAGACAGGAAATGATAAAAATAGATGAGGAACTAGGTGATGTGATAGTTTGGAAGTGAGTTCGGGGGGCTCCTGGGGGGCTCAGCAGGAAGAGTGTCTGACTCTTGATTTCGGCTCAGGTCATGATCTCACAGGTTCTTGGGTTTGAGCCCCATGTCAGGCTCTGCGCTGACAGTATGAAGCCTGCTTGAGATTCTCTCTCTTTGCCCCTCCCCCACTCACACACTTGCCTATATTCACTCTCTCTCTCTCTCTCTCTCTCTCTCAAAATAAATAAATAAACATTAAAAAAAAGAAGTGAATTTGGAACTCCCACCCTTACCGAAATGACTTAAATTTGGAGCCAAAGTCAAACCCTACAGAGTTTATATTACTTTAATCTTATCCAAAAAACATCCTCTTTCTTAGGAAAAAAATAGGGGGTGGGAGAGGAGATAACCCAAATTGATTTTAAAAGCTTTGTAGACTTCAAATTACTTTCATAAAAAAAAAATAGAACCTTTAGATGAATGTATTTGAGGAGAAATGGCCAGGAACATGTGGCTTGCATTTCCCTTAAACTCTCTTGGGATTGCAAATTGGAAAGAAAGGTCTGGAAGAAAATGCATTTTCTATTTTCCCGAAGTCAGTATATTTGGGAAACAGTGATGTTGGAGATGTTCAGAAAACTGAAGCTCTGTTACTTGTTTAAGTACTGTTATTTCCAGTAGTGCACTAAAGTGGCTGATAAGAGAGAGGAAGTGGGCAGTTAGCATCTGAAAAGAACCAATTCAAAAAAAATTTTTTTTCTGTGTAGCTTTCACGTAAGAGAAATCTCCCTTTGCTCCCCCCACCCCCCACCACAATCAATATTTTTAGGGGATGAAGGCAGAAGGAGGAAAGGGTTTATTCAGGCTTTTGTATGCAACTGAGCTGTGGAAACAGGATGAAGATTTTGCTAACTCTGCCCATTAAGGGCCTCTAAGTGCTTTTAAAACATGTCCTAGAGCAGAATGGAGGGCACAATAAAGAGAAACTGGGAATTAAGGCTAACTTATTACATTTAAGTGTCTTGATGGTGGAAATGTCAGAAAAAATAGCAGGAGTGACGAGCAGCTAGAACGTAGATGCACCATTTAAAGCTGCTTTTATTGAACATCCCTAAGAGCTGAAAAGTTGTTTGGGTTCTAAAATGGTCAAATTATGTAATTTTGGTGGAGTGAGAACTTCTTATCTATCGGTATCAATATATAATTTTTCCCTAGATGTGCTGGGTAAGAATTGAGTGAAAATACACTAACTTAAATGCTTAGTATGCTTACCAGGCCTCTCCCTTACTTACCACAATCATAGAAATTTACTTTCTAATTGAGATCATTTAAAAAACACTTGTAACATAAAATCAAGAAGCTTAATTACACAAAGAAAAAAAATTCATGGACGGGAGAAAAAGTGAAAAAAGAAAATAATATTTGACAAAGAACGTCAGCGTGTCAATAACATTAATATATCAATATTTAGAGATTCCAATGGCAAATCATCCATTTTTAGATTTGAAACAATTATTGCAAATCCATTTGTGTCTGAAAGGTGGACTGCTAGAGCCCCCTAGCTGTTGGAAATAATTCTGTCCTCCTAGGTGTGGGTAAATAACCTAACTGCAAAGGCAGTAAGTACTTCACCAAGAAACCTACTGGAAAACAATGAAATAAAAGCATACGGCAGGATTCTCCGCTATTGTGTTACCATTTGGGTTGGTAGTCATGCCAACACTGGTCTGAGCATCCATGGACATCTATCCTGGCCCTCCACACTCCTGAGCCCCTTCATAGGTCAGTTATAAGGAGGACACTGTCATCACCTTTCTTTTGATTGATTTGATTGATTTAAACTAGATGGTCTCCTAAACCCAGAAGTACAGTAAGCAGGATCATGATGATGATTCTATTGTCAGCAGAAGCAGTGTCTATCCTAGGGACCTGATACCCGGGCTTGAGGTATATCAGGGGATATAAATTCATGGCCCGTGGACAAATGTGTTTTGTTTGGTTTGCACAGAGCTTTGAAAATCTTTAAAGAACGAGGTGACTTTTACGAATTGGGAAATTTCATATAAAAGTTTACTTTCCGCTTCTCTTAAAGAATCAAAAGATCTGGTAGCTCTGGGCCGGAGAGCCTATATAGCACCAAGGACCTATATGGCACCTCTCGTTCTTGGGAGGTCAGTAGTGGTAACCTCCTTTATATGGCAGGTACACGTTCAGTTCACTGCAGTGCCCACCCCTTCCTATTGGCTAGTATAAAAGCAGCATGCTGAATGCAATCACATTACCTGCTCGGAGCCTGTAAGCATCTGAGTCTGTAACTCCTGGTCTAAACCCTGAATAATTATACTGTTCCTCCTCCCAGTAATAATTATAATAATAAAGCAGCTTCTGGTGACTGAACACTTACTATAAATCTGGCATGGTGGGAGGTCCTGTATTTGTATTATCTCAAATCTGCATACCAACCACTCAAGATAATTATTATAGTTTACAAACAAGGAATATGAAACTCTTGTTCAAATAAAGTAATTCAGTCAATATATAATGGATGCCACTCTGAGCCAGGTATTGTATTAAATGCTGGGGATTCAGTGCCCACCAAGCCAAGCCAAGCCATGGTTTTTGCCCTCATGGAGCTTATGATCGAATTACGAGCGTGATCGTAAAGTGAAAGAGTAGACTGATGGAGGTATAAAGCAAGGGAATTTGTTCTGGTCTGGATCAGTGGTCCCAGATTTTTGTATCAGCGTCACCCGGGAAAATTTCAGGTCCCCGCTGCATGCTTATCCCCACCTCTCAATTTTGTGATTTACATAGGCCAAAGTAGAAGCCAGCAATCTGCCCCTACCCTTTGTGTGTGTATGTGTGTGTGTGTGTGTGTGTGTGTGTGTGTGTGGTAAAGGGTAGAAAACAAAGTACTTATCATTTGAGTATTTAAAATTTTAGGTGCACAATTCAATGGCATTAATATATGCATCGTTGTGTAAACATCAGCACCATCCATCTCCAAAACCATTTTTCTCTTCCCGATCCGAAACGCCACGTGTTCACTCCTTACCTTCTCCCCTAGCAGTACAATGTCTTCCATTGTACTAATATTCCATTGTGGATATGGAATGCAGCCTATTGTGTGTATCCATTCATCTGTGGGTGCACACGTGGTTGCTTTCCATCTTTTGGCTCTTGCGATTAATGCTGCTATGAACATGGGTGTGCAAGCATCTGCTCGAGTCGGGATCTGCGCTTTGACTAATAACCCAGGTGAATCTAATACAGGTGGGTCATGAGCCAGACTTTGATCAATGCTGGTCTAGGAGTCAGGGAAAGTGTCTTTGAGGAACTGGCATTCACACTGAGTCAACGCATGCGCAAGATTTGATCAGGTGAAGGGAAGGGAAAAGCAGTAACTCTGTTCCGTGTGCATTCACCCCTTCACCTGACATACTGAGATACTGGAGTTGCCATGAACATTCATCAGTACTGAGGACTGTAAATGGGGGTCATAACTTAGTTGAGTACCTAAAACAGGAGTTATTAATCGATCATTCCCTTAACAAATATGTAAGCGCCTCTGTATGCCAGGCACCTTACTAGGTCAAAGAAATGCGGGTGCTCATTTATCTGTTCACTTACAGTGCGCGGAACTCTATGCCAAGTACCGGGAAATTATAGGAAATTGTTGCTGTATATAATTTTGTGTCACTTATCAATATTAAAATCTCCTTCCATGCTGTTCTCTGAGAATGTCAAAGAATTATTTGATACTTGAATACCTACCTGTAGGCCCCTGAGCTGATGGCATTAAAAATGTTTTTCCTTAGCCATGAAGAAATTATTACCTGTGATGATTTCTGCGTTTTTGAGACATCTTTTACTGCAATCACTAATCTATGTTTTTGTTGTTGATGAAACATTGACATCGATTCCTGGGTGTTCACATTTAAGAATGACTCACGTTTATCAGAGTTTACCGATGCCCCATAAGGGTGATCTTGACGCATTGACTAGAAAGCTGTGGTTCTTTGAAAGGGAAAATAGAGGAAGTCTTTCTGGTTAAATTACTTTTAAAAGATCTGATAGTGCTCGCTTCGGCAGCACATATACTAAAAATTGGAACGATACAGAGAAGATTAGCATGGCCCCTGTGCAAGGATGACACGCAAATTCGTGAAGCGTTCCATATTTTTAAACTTAACAGAAACCCATGGGGGAAGGGAAGGGAAAAAAAAAAAGAGGTTAGAGTGGGAGAGAGCCAAAACATAAGAGACTGTTAAAAACCGAGAACAAACTGAGGGTTGATGGAGGGTGGGAGGGAGGGGAGGGTGGGTGATGGGTATTGTGGAGGGCACCTTTTGGGATGAGCACTGGGTGTTGTATGGAAACCAATTTGACAATAAATTTCATATATTAAAAAAAAAAAAGATATGATAGAAAAAAAAAAAGCCTAGTGGGACATGATTGTTTAAATGTTTGAATCAGAGATTAAAGTTTTAGGCTACAGGAGTCTCAAAGAAATTCAGAAGAATGTTTTTATGAATACTTAGGTTATTTAATTTTGATGATATTTATTACAGCATTCCTTGTGTTATAGGTTACTGTGTATAGTAATGATTTTTGCCTTACCTGATTGCAAGTTTCTTGAAGGTAGGAGCTATTTCTCAATCAGATTTGATCAGTTCTCAGCATCTGAGAACTCACTGAGTAACTCACAGCACTGGATAACTCACACTGGATTGTGCTCCCCTAATAAAATAGAGATCCAAAAAAAAAAAAAGTCAGTGAATGAACAAATAAATGAATATGACCCACAAACAGCAATTTTGGAAGAAGCAAATTGGCTTACCAGCTGCTTAAAATCAATACATTTATGTGTTAGAGATGCTGGGTAGCAAAACTATTATGAAAACAAAATGTTGCAAATAAAACCTTCACTTGTTTTTTTTTTCTTTTAAAGAAAAGCAGCGCCTTAAGAAGCTTGTGGCTTATCCTTCAAAAAGTGCCTCTCTCAGAAGTGAGAATACTCCTTCCTGTCTGTAAGGATAAACCAGACCAAGAATCAGAGGAAGAGAAATGGAGGACTCCACACCGCCTGGAATAAAGGAACTGTTTGGGGCAGGTTATAGAACATGAGACAACAAGCAGACATATTTTGTACTCTGTGCATGGAGGAATCCAGCGGCTCACGCTGACCATAATAACACCAGCGGAACTGTTAACTTGAAGTTTTGAAGGCTCTTTCGCCTCTATTCCAGAAAGAAAGAGAATTAAATAAAGCCGCCATAGGCAATAGAATTGTATTCAGCCTTTACAAAGGAGGAAATCTGTAATTTGCAACCGAATGGATGGACCTGGAAGAATTGTGCTAAGTGAAACCAAGCTGGAGGGCAAATATTGCAGATCTCGCTTGTAGGTGGAATCTAAAGAGGTCAAATTCACAAAAGCAGAGAGTAGAATGGTGATTACTAGGGGCTGGAGGCTGGAGAAAATGGGAGATGTTGGTCAGAAGTATAAAGGTTCAGTTACGCTGGATGAGTAAGTTCTGGGGTGTCTACTATACTTCATGGTGACTGTAGTTATTAGCACTGTATTGTGTCCTTGAAATTTGCTGAAAGGGTAGATCTTAAATGTTCTTCGCACAAAACAGAAATAGAAAAAGAAAAGAAAAATTGTAGCTAATAAATAAATAAGTCAGTAAAACAAAGATTGAGCCTCCCAATATTGTTTAAGTGACTCTGAGACATCCTCGGAAAATCTTTCCTAGAAACTATTTTCGTAGTTGGTCATTTTCGACGGAAAAAGTTCTTGCAGTCAGAGCTGTTTGCGTTGGGCTCACATACACCTGCCTCTCTGCCATCCACTGTTTCTGCGGGCTAATCGTGTCCCAGTTTCTGCTTCACTGGTTTTAATGGGAGTTCAAAAACAAAACAAAACAAAACAAAACAAAACAAAACAAAAAACAAAACCAAAAACAAATCTTGAATCTGTTTATTTCTACAGATTCTTGGCAACTGACTTCCCGGGCATTTTCCTGTACTGCTGATGAGTCCCAGTTTTTTGACCCCCATTTAACCAGAACACTTACTTTTGGGTCAACTTCAGATGGGGTCAAATTCTTTGTAAATGAAGGGAGGCTGAATTATTACACTGGGGAGAGAATCTAGGAAGTCAGTAGTGAAGACTTGGAAAGACAGGGAAGAATCTGCAAATCCCTCCACTTCTCTCCAAAGGCAAACATAAAAAGGTCATGCTGGCTGACATAGTGTAACTGAAACCATATTGTTTCCAGAGAGTATGATCCTTCCACGTTTTTAAACGCTGTCTTCTTATAGAGATGACTGAGGAGTCTAGGCAGAAGAGGTTCACAGTGTGTCAGCACATCAAAATCAAGTGTGGGGGTTTCCTTTCAGCTTGTTCTGGGCTGTATCCTACAGAACTGGGAATAAAGCCGGAAATGCAACAACTCCCTCTACCATTTGACACTGACTCATATATCATTTCTGATAACTTCACTGGCTCTGCTGAAAAAAAGTGAAGTTTTTTTGTGTTCGTTTTCGTTTTTGTTTTTAAACTCGGGAGTCATCAACATAGGGAAGTCACCACGTGCAGCAATTACTTATAGTAATTTCTGGCTTCTAAGAGGACACAATCTGAGGTACAACCTCTGTTTCCAGAACACCATGCTCTGGAGAAAACCCACGCTCTGGCAGCCATTTAGTCCCCTTCGGTGTTCTCTCAACACCTGGCACATGGGGGAAGCTCCAGAAATGTCTGTAGAATGGAGGGGAATGAACACAATATACTGTGCGGATAATTGTAGAGCATATAATTAGGTAGAGCTTTCTAATTCATAAAGTAAGCAGTTGCCCATGTGAAGTGATTACCCAATGTAACAATTGCTAATCACTCAGACCTTTGGATTAATCCAATGGTGCCAACAATGTACTGTTTTTATTAGGTGGAACCATATGAGATTGCCAACACTCGATCATTTTTGATCTCCCACATGGCGGTTCAATATGGTTCAATCTAATATGCTAATTATCATGATCGTAGTAGTAGCAGGTTGAACTCTACGAGGTTGTTATTTTTGTAGGTCAAACACTGTTGACTACCAACAGCTTCATACAATTCAACTATAGTAATAATCACTACCTATTTAGGTGTTGTATAATTATTTGTCATTAAATAATAGTGGTTACTGCTTACCACCTAATGAATATCTGTCATGTCCACACATTTTACTAAGTAGTTTATATACAGTTTTTCACTTAATCTTGAGACAGTAGGTTCTAATATTATCCCTCAAATTAGGTAACGCTCCAGGAAATCGTAAGATGTTAAGCTGTTAGTCACCACCTTGTGAGATCAGCTTCTCGCTGGGCCTTGTGGCATGATTTGAAGGCTATAAGGATTGAAGTTTCAGGCCACACCCTTCCAGGGAAACAAGTTCAGTGAGGTAATGGCTTGGGGTCCAGGTTCCAATGCCAGGTGACCTTTTGAAGAACACACCTGAATTTCATCCATGGTTCCTGATTGGTCCTGAGGCCACAGCTATGCCCTGGGAAAGGTAGTGTATACACTGGTGGGAGGTAAGTCCCACACGTGTATGTGCACACACACACATACACACAAAGAGATGCTCTATAGATGGTGCGCTGAAAGCGAGGGCAATCACAGGTGTCACCGTGCCCAGGAAAGTACTGACGTATGCCTGCTGTCCCCACAGAGTTCTTCAAAGTCTTCCATAGCACCCCCACCACAGAGCCAAAACTAGGGGAAGGAAGTGGGTGAGGTACTTGCCTAGGATGCAAAATTCAAGGGGCACCAAAAACTCAGCAAGCAAGATACACCACATTTTAAGGCAATCCTCTTAAAAATCTAAATCAATACGAAAAAACCCACGATTATCAAAATATCCACATTTTAAGTAAAAGAAAGATCAGCATTACTGATTCTTTTTCTTTGGCCTCGGGCTCCCATATGGCTCCACATGGCACTGCTCGAAAGCATCCCAGTTGGAACAATAAATTACACGGTTCCTTAATTTAGAGTACTTCATAAAATAATGGCTAATGCTTACATAGCTACTCGGAGAGGCCAAGCACTACTCTAAGTGTTCTACGTGTACTAGTGAGGAGACAAGTACTGTTATTACCCCATTCACGGTCGAGGACACTGAGGCTTGGAAAGTTCAAGGAGTTTGTTTAAAGTCACACGCAGACTTTACGCAGAGGAGCCACGTTTGGAGTCCAGGAAGTCGGGCTCCAAAGTCCCAACCGTTACACCATGCCACTGCCACCTCTGGAGAAAGAGCTTAACGATGGCCACTACTTTGCATGTTACTATAAATAATGAAGAGGGAGAGGGTAGTCTGGGAAAAGGAGGCGGGAGGGAAACAAGCTTTACCTACTTCGCCATTTGGCCAAAGTACAGCCCAGAATACAGCTGTTTGCCGGCTGTAATTTAACCTTTTTAAGTCGCTGCTTCCTGTCAAATGAAAAGATTGGACCCACGGATCTCTGAGGTCTCTTTCAGCTCCAAATAATAGCCTTTCAGTCCATGAATCCTCATTACTATCTAGCATTTCTCTGGCACTCGCCAGTCTTCCAAAGTGCTTTTTTTCTCCTTTTATGTTCCGTTTCCTCTGGGCTCCTCCAGGCCCTCCCTCCATATGTTTTTCCTGGTGGTTCTCATCCATTCTCAGGGCTTCTACGCTCACCTCACTGTGGCTGCCTCCCAGGTGCTTATCTCAGCTCCGTCCTCTCTCCCAACCACATTTCCAGATGTCTGCTGGACTCTTCTCTTCAGTCTCATGCCGGAAACTTCAAGTCAACGCGTCCAGAATGGAATTCATCGCCTCCTACCGCCCTGTCGTTCCCAGGGCTCCAGCCCTTCCCTGGGCTCTTGCCTCCCCCACCCCACTTGCTGAGACCTGACAGTTTGACCTCTGCCATGACTCCCTTATTGTTCCCCTTCTTTCCATGCCAGCTGCCTGTACTCCACTCGGCCCCTCCCTGCCTTTCTCCTGGAAAGCTCCTCCAGTACGCTCCCATCCTTCTCTGCAAGAAGAACGGTACTGGGGACGCCTTCCCAGACCTTACCGAGGACCCTGTCTCTCCTCCCAAAGAGCACTGGTCTCCCAGTGTCTGCGATGAACGTTCAAATTCTGTTTTTGTCTTTAAGACCTATCCTGCCACACTTTGGCTCCAATCTGCTTTTGCAGTCCCTTCTTTCCTCTAGATATTCGATGTGCCATTTATACGAGACAATGTTTTCTGAATACGTTATATATTTTCTGGGCTTTTGCTTATGTGATTCCCTTTGCATAATGTTCTTCCCTCCATCTCTCTTTACTCACCCTTCAAGATTCAACTCAAATGCCCCTTCCTGGATAAGTCTGCTCAAATTCCCCAGGGCAGAGGTAGTCTTCCCTCCCAGAAGTATTTATAGCACTTTATGTATAATTCTCGGAAGGTGCCTATCTCCTTCTGCATTGTCTTAGGGTTCTGTACATTTGTTTTATACCCCCACAGTATTAGAGGTCCCCACCGTATGAGAAGCCTCTTAGCTGCGAGGGTCACCTCTTTCATCTTCCCCTCCCCCAACCCCACCATGATGCCCATCACATCATCCCACAGTAGGTGGGCGCTTGATAAAAACGCAAATACTAAAGCGCTTGGTGTAATTTTTGTTTTAATTACCACGTCTGCAAACTAAAGGGACTGACCTACGCTTTTGAGTGAGTAAAAGGATAGAATCCAGATTCTCTCTCTCCCACAGGGTAGTTATCCTCTCTGACGAGTGTTCCTCCCTGGCAGGCAGCAATCCTTTGGGGACAAGCTTGCCTGCCTGGCCAAAATCTCATATCCCTTCTAACAGTTTGACAACATCTCATCCCTTGTGAGGAGTCTCCAATCTTTTTTTCTTCTTTCCAAAGACGTGTCCAGGAATCTTGAGTGGTGGTTCTTTGACTCCCCTTCTTCCCGGGTATGCTGAACTCAAGTGTTCCTTGAAAAGATCATTACTCAGCTATTTCCAAAGCCAAACCTACTCTTGTGTGTCTGCGTATAGGGGGTTGGGTGGGGGGCATACTTGAGGAGGGCAGAGAAGGTCCTTGGGTTAGGTTGCTTTTATGATTACTAACTAAAAACATTAGTGACACCTGGAAATGGCTAAAGGTAACTTTCCACACTACATTTATATTTGGGCTAAGATCAAACACAAGAAATGAGTGAAGAAATGCTGAGAACGAAGGCCACTCATTCTTAATCTCACAGCTAAGAGACAACACTTTTTAAAAAATGCATTTCCTGCTCCATTGTGTCCTTGAACTAACAACTGATTATGGAATTTTAATTTAATATTACAGCATATGTTGTCTTTCTGAATTTAAAAATGCATGTCTTGACTCCAAAATGTTTTCAAGTTCTGCAGGAAAATATTCTCACCAAAATAAGGTCATCAGTGGTAGTATTTATAATGAATTTACAATTTCTGAAAAAACTGAATCAATATATACAATTAATATTGCAAATAAACGTCAAAATGATATACTTCCCACCATATAAATGAACCTTGTTTCACACATAAATGTGCTCTGTGGCAATGGTTCAAAATCCCTTTTCTTCAACAGTAAGCAGATTGAATGAAATAAAAAAATGATGTGCCAGGACTTAAAGGTACAAATGGTACAAATTTCAAATTATTGATTGCTGACTGTGTTTACAGACATCAAACAATACTTTTTCAGGCAGCTGTAATAGTCCACTTCCATGGAGACATGATCTATTACAGGAAAATTGAAAATGTGAGACCTATTTGACTGGTCAATGGTCATTTTAAATTATTTAGGTTTGAGTTTTGTTTTGTTTTTAGGTAGTAGAAGAAACAATGCAAACTAAGAGGAATCTCCTTAACTTCAAGCCTTTGTTACCAAGCAAGGTACTTGAAAAGTACCCAGACACTCAAAATATAAATTCATTGTATGTTAGAGGAAGTGTACATTTGGGCAGAACCCATAGGCAGTGACATCCCTAATGGAAACTCTAGTAGGCCAAAGCAGCCACTTTTGAGAGACCCAGATGTATTCATGTAGGCAAGACATTTTATTGGGAACTAACTTCCGATATATGGGTGACACACGTGCTCTAACAGAGCCCGAATCGGAACCCTCTCGACCTACCCACTCCTTTGAAATCATCTTAAGGTAACAATCTTCCCAAAAGTAACCGTCAAATATGCCATCGAGATTAACTCAATGGTCCTGCATCGTTGCTCTTGAAGCGTTCTTCCCATAACTTGAAACGATAAGCAGATTTGTGTATTAGAAAAATCTACTGGTCAGAACGCTTTCAGTTGCACGTGAGAAAAGCCAAACTCGAGCTCTCTTAAGCCAAAAAGATCATTTATTGTTGCATGTTATTGGAGAGGTCAAGTAAGGCTGGATCCAAGTGTTCAGACGATGTTATCAGGAAGATGCCTGTCTCCATCTCTCAGTTGTTCTTCCTCTGTAATAGATTTATTCCCACACTTGCTGTAACTATGTGAAGACCCCTGACAGGCAGGGCTGCTGAGAGCTGGTGTGGCCTAGAGGAATTCTTTTTTCAGGCGTTCTGGCAAGGATGAAACTGGTTAAAAATCTTTACACTGGTTTTGTATGGAACACCACATGGAGGCCCAGAGCACTCCTCTGGATCTCTTACCCCATAACGTGTACTATCCTCTCCCCTCATTGGTCCAGTTCATGGGCTTCCATGATGATTTTACAAGGTAAGAGATTCCATCTGTCTCTATCTTGCTCTGTTTTTGTTTCACATTCTCTCTTCCTTCCCTCCCCAACTCCCAACAACCCTCCCAATCGGTATCAAAGTTTGAAACAGGGCACCAATTGCTTCTGCTGAGGGAACCACCCCCAATCCTGGCCAATCACGGTACCCAGCGGAATAGAGTGTTCTGGGCATGCCCAACCCCATGAGAAGAAGAACATGTCATGATGGACAGCCCCACTGATTACATGTGCAGTTGGGGTAGGGAAGCAGTCCCCAGAAGAAAGTATTCTGTAACACGTAAGAAACAGACTCTACGTCAACTATTGAAACCACTGTAAGAATAAGGATTTGTTGTTTTATGTGATTTTCTCTGATCTCTGTTTTCTGATTCAGTTGACACCAGTAAAGCCAGTTGAAATAGGTCCCATCCTCACCAAAAACGTGTTGCTCAAACTCATTCAAGTGTACCTAGGCTTCAAAGTGTAGACATGATGCCACCCCATGGAGCAGTGAGTCTGGTGTTTACTGCGAGGAAATGAGGGGAGGAATTAACACAGGAAAATTCTCTTCCCTTGAAATTTGGCTAAGATGGTGTAGAGGCCATTCCCGGTGCAAGCCTGGTCAAATAAAGAAGTACTGTGCATCTCTTGTGTACCAGGCATTATGAGGACATACTGGTGAATTTTTAAAAAATTCCCTGCCTCTAGGAAATTCGCAGCTTTTAGGGGAACATAGAAAAGCAAACAGCTAACTATAATACAACGTGATTAATGCTATGGGAATAGTATAATGAAGTGTTACAGGAGCAAAGAGGGAGAGGTGATTAATTTTTCTGGGGATAGAGGGAATGAGCAGTAATCAGGGAAGTGGAGAGACAGGGATGTTGGTTGAGGTTTCCCAGGGGAGGTGACATCTGACCTGAAGAATGAGAGGGGGTGTGATAACTTAGAAGGGGGAAAACAGCATTTTAGGCAGAGGAAACAGTAAAAAGAGGGAGGGGGGGAAATCAATCTGACATCTCTTTAATAGTTGCTGGCCAAGTTCCCACAGCTAGCGCAAGAGGGAGAATTGAAGCAATTATTGAGAAAACTGTCTCAATCTTTCCTTTTCTCCAGGCTGTGGAAATTTGGCCATTGCTTCATTTTCATAAGAAAAAGAGCCTTGATTCCAGAGACCACACAATGGTAAGTGATGGAAGAATTACTTTTTATATAGTATAGAGAAAAACCAGAGCACCTGAATTCAACTAGTCTGGGAAAACCAGACTTCATAGGGAAGGAAAACAAAACCCTTTCTTCTCTGTCTCTCTGTCCCTCTCATCTTCCCTCTTCCTTTTCTGTGGGCGGAGGGAGATGGGTGGAGGAAGGTTTCACTTCAAAGAGCAAATCTACGGAGCAAAAACCATGTGTCCACAGCATTTGGTGACTTGGGAGAACTTAATAAATAGTTGTAGTAGGGGCGTTTGGGTGGCTCAGTTGGTTAAGTGTCCAACTTCAGCTCAGGTCATGAGTTCGAGCCCCGCGTCAGGCTCTGTGCTGACAGCTCAGATCCTGGAGCCTGCTTCAGATGCTATGTCTCCCTCTCTCTCTCTGCCCCTCCCCTGCTCATGATCTGTCTCAAAAATAAAAAAAAAATAAAAACATTAAAAAATAAAATAAATAGTTGTAGTAGGATGATGGTAATTATTCAAATAATTTTTCAAGAATTTCCTAACATCAAACTTAAAATAAAGTGCAACTCCAGGAATTGACTCCCACGCCCTCCCCTCCCTTATCCCATCTCCCTAAATGCCTGAGTAGCTTGTTAGCATTCAACACATCCTTTGAAGATTAAATAGCATTAAATTTTTGCCTTGCAAGGAAAGAGATTATGAATTTATGTGAAAACAACTCTTTGGGAGAAATGTATGCAGAAATCTAAACAGGGAAGAGATGTTGGCTTAAAGTCCACAAAATGCACCACACATGAACAGAAACCGATCGAATAGACCCTGATTTGAAGTTCAGCACCACCATTAATATATTAGCTGTGTAACTTTGGACACATTTCTTAATCTCTCTAGACCTCAGCTTTAAAAGGAGAATAATGGCAGTATCTACTACATAGAGGTATTTTGAGCATTAAAGAGGATAATCCATGTAAAAATACTCCACATGGTGCCCGGCACAGTGTTACCTTGAAATCAACGGAGCAATGAATTCTATGAAATTGCCCCCACAATTGATACTATCCACAGAAGCAGATATTATAACAAGATTCTAATTTGTTTGTCCCTTCATTGAAGTGTTGCATTAACATGATTTGCAGACTGTCACTATGACATTAATCTGTGTTGGATATCACCAGAGGGCCAAGGGATGACCTTCAGTGCTTTTTACTCTCCCTGAAAACCTTTCTGCCTGAGAAAAGCACTGAACTCTCTTTCCTGAAAAGAAGGGATTGGCCATTTGGCACCATGTGAGTTTGGTTGCAGAGAAGGGGGAGATCTGAATGTGATGTTAACACTGAGCTCCAAAGGCCATGACACCAAGCCTTTCCCTGTCCCAGGACAAAACATCCTCCTGTTCTCTGAAAATACATCTCAAAAGCATCTCCTTCCATTAAGGCTTCGAATTTGCTAATGTTTGACCTTTAAGCTTGAGTTGCATATTCTTTTTGTAAGACAAAAGGTATCATACAAAAGCTTCTAACTGAAGTGTAGTGTGGGTAACAGTGGAGTTGTCTATAGTTCAAAAGTGAGTGTGAACATTCTCTTTATGTTACACATAAGAAGTAGGACCATAATTCAGTGCTGCTTGTTTTTAATCCAATAGATAGATAGATAGATAGATAGATAGATGATAGCTAGCTAGATGATAGATAGATGGATCCATAGATGATAGATGATAGATAGATAGATAGATAGATAGATAGATAGATAGATAGATTTACCTGTTGGACTCTTGACGGGGATTGATCTCTTACAAACGAGCTAAAATAAGAGTGTGTGGGCAAACACAAGTCATGGCAAAATTGTCACTTCCCTGTGTTGTAAATTAGAACTTTTTGTGCCTTAGTTTTATACTTAACGGCTTCAAACATTATAATTCATCTCATTTAACATACAAGGAATAAAATATGACTGATTATAGATACCAAACTGAAAATAGACAGGTGGAAGATAGTGCTTAGGGCTATATACTTTGTGGGCAGGCTGTCCTATGACTTTGTTCACATACCTGCCATTTAAATTCATCTTTAGCTGGATACGTACACCAAAGGGATGTGTCGACTGTTTGTGATTTATTAAAACAGCTGAACGGTTGCAAGATACAGCTCCTTGTGGTCATCTATCATTCCAAATGATGATTAAGTACAAAGGGAGATACAATTTAGAAAAAGAGCAAAGTGAAGTTGGGATAGCAGGAATGGGCCACACCGTGGTTGTGTTCACAATAAAAAAAAATATCTAATGGGGAACCAAATAGACATGTTAGATTTTGCAAGATCAAATAAACACAACTTTGCAGAATGGATAGAAACTATGATTTGTACTCATAATTAAATACTAGTTTCTTAGGTCAATTTTTCAAGTGACATTGTAATGGACTTCGGCTCTGCATGCAATGGCTTCTCACTTTTCTTTAACAAGAGTAAGGTTGAGAGAATTTTTTAAATGGACAAAGAAGCTGTATCCATTGGGGCTTCTCAGTTCAGAAAACGTCAACCCCAAGTGGGGGCTTTGGAGTGTAGAACCAGTTCTAGCACATGAACACTTGAGCAAACCGGAACCTCAGTTGCTCAAATTATAAAACGTAGGCAATGATACTAACGGCTCTGCTTCCGCCACAAATTGTGAAGATCAAGCAAGAAAGTAGATGTGGGGCGTCTGCGTGGCTCAGTCAGTTGAACGTCCGGCCTTGGCTCAGGTCATGATCTCACCGATGGTGAGTTTGAGCCCAATGTTGGGCTTCCTGCTTACAAAGCTTCCTTCAGATCCTCCGTCCCGATCTCTCTCTGCCCCTCTCCTGCTCGCGTGCTCTCTCTCTCCCTCTCAAAAAGAAATAAACATTAAAAAAAGAGAAAGCAGATCTAAGCTACCATTATTATTATCTTATAATTAATTAATTTAAGAAGAATTAAGGTCACACCCATGTAGCCCTGTGTGGGAGCAAGGTGACATAAGACCTTATTTCCAAAGGTAACTCTTGTCTTGAAAGTGAGATAATACTGTGCTATTTGTTTTATTATTTTTTTATTTTTTAAAAAAATTTTGATGTTTATTTATTTTGAGTGAGAGAGAGAGAGCAAGAGCGAGCATGAGTGGGGGAGGGGCGGAGAGAGAGGAAGACACAGAATCTGAAGCAGGCTCCAGGCTCTGAGCTGTCAGCACAGAGCCCGACACGGGGCTCGAACTCACACACCATTGGATCATGACCTGACTGAAGTCGGATGCTTAACTGATGGAGCCACTAAGGCATCCTGTGCTATTTGTTTCCTAATCTTATTTGCATCCTCAGGCTGAGGGGTCATAAGGAAATACTGGTCACACTTCGATATCTATGGGAACTAATGTGCATAGGTGAGCCCAACTATGCATTTGTAAAAATGAGCATGTGTGTATGTGTGTGTGCCTAACAGTTAATTCTGAGATTCTGGAACCAGGTGGCTTAAATCTGAATCCTACTTACTTGCTTGTAACTTTCACAAGGAGCTTCATCTCCATCCGGCTGTTTCTCAGTTTCCTTATCTGGAAAAGAAAAAAAATATATAGGTATGTTCCTACAGATTAAATGAGTTCACACCCAAAGTACTGAGAATGGTGTTTCTACATGTTGCAAGGGCCTAATACATGTTCATTATTTTTATCATCAGGAGGACCTGTGTTTTAAGCAAAATTATCAGTGGCGATTTACTTTGTTCAAAACACACATTCATGTCCTTTCTCCCTGGTGACCAATACTTTAGCAGAATACTACTAGCATAGAGCAGGATAGTAACTTTTGGAATTCCTTGGAGAAAGAAAGCTGAGTGGCCTGTGGACAAGTCCTGGGAGCTACCTAAACAGAAATCCATACCAGGCTTTGAACTACCAACTGTATTTTGTAGAACATTATTGGCCCTAACATGGTGACATATGCTTCATGAAAAAAGGGGTTATGGCCAAATATGTTTGGGAAGCTGTGTTCAACTCTACAAATCAGGTCTCTTCATTGTGGGATGTCTCATAAACCTTAATAAACTAATGTGCATTCTGAGTCTCCAGGGGACTACTTATTTTCATACAGAATCATGGTTTTGTCCCTTTTTTTTTTAAAGGAAAGCCTATAAAATCACGAGGAATATTAAAAATTTCTTAAAACACAGCTTGGAAAATACTTCTTTAAATAATTTTTCTCAAATTCAGATATTTTTGTCCAGTAAAGAGTACTCAACAAAATACTCCATTGTTTGGGGGGGGGGTAGTGCTTTGTGGAATCTGCCACAAAGGAAGGTCTTGGGGTTGTCATTGTTGATAATGAGTTAATAATGGCTTCTCAGTGATTTAAAAAGAACATCTCCCAAACCTGAGAGTTTGCTGTGGAACGTAGTACCACATGCACCATGAACACCAGACTTAAGTGTGATCTTTTGGGAACCCATTTGTACAATTGAGAGATGATGAGAATTTCTTTTTATGGATTAAAACAAAATTGTTAACTGTAGAGCAGAAGTCGGGTCAGACAGATATACTGCTCTCAAGAATGTGCTGATGATGATTTGTATTTTATGGTAGCTGAAGGGTATGAGCTGCTTGTTAATGAGATCAAGCACCATTACATATATTACCGGCATCCTCAGAAGCTGAGGATCTATTTTGAAATATCTTTATGCTACATTTGTTCAAAGCATTGTCTTTCTGTTAAAAGAATTCACCTGCACGTTAAATTTTCTCCATAGTATACTACTGATAGCTTAAAGAAATATTTCTGTGTATCTCTTTGTCTGAATTTGGAAGCTATGTATTTTCTCTGAGTTCCATTTCTTCTGAAAACTAGTTGTTGACAAATACGACTGTCACAGTGATTGTAGGACTGAATTACCCTGTTGATTTCCTAATTCGTTGCTTGAATTGTAATGACTCAAAATAAAAGCAGTCTCTCTAAAATATTTTGTCATCTTACACCGTTTGAAAGATAAATGGTCTTAAACAAAATAGTTGCTGAAATTCTTTGCCAGAATGGAAGTTTTAGCATCAAGGTCTATATCCAAGAGAATGTAGGTGGCAGGGATTGCTCTTTTGGGGGGCAGGTTTTTCTAATCCAAGCAGTGGAATTCTGTAGAGTCAAGTCTAAAGTAAAGAAAAGAAGATGAAAGGGGTTTCCAATTCAAAAGGAGAGCCGGAATGTGTATTAAAAAGAGTACAGGGTTTAGGTGTAGACCTGAAATGAAGCCTTGGGTAAATCAGGCCGTAGTCCAGGTGTCAATTTCCATATTTATGAAATGAAAGGAAAGGGCATCAGTAATCCGGAAGATGGAACATGTTTCCTTAGAAAGTTGGTATGGAAGGAGAGGAAAACAAGGAAAAATATGGAGTGTAGCAACTAACTATAGGATTCTTTCCACGTGTTAAACATGGGGGGGGGGGCGGTGGGAAGTCATACTATTAGGCCTCATGATTACGTATTCTTTGGTTTCCATTTCACGTGTAGATTAGTAATGGTTTTGCTTTGGGGGTTACAGCATTTCCAAACTTGACTCAATTTTCTGCCTAGAATTTTGTTTGTTGCTGTTGTATGCCTCGAATGTTTTCCCCCCATTTCTCATTTCAAAGGCTTTCACTTACTATGCCTATAAGCTATGATATTAAGGTTCAATGCCAGTAAAGTTTCAGGGAAGAGAGTGAGAAAATTATTTAAAAGGACTACTTTTTGATAATGGCAGTGTTTTGACAGTTTTTGACAGGCAATTTGGAATAATGCAACCTCCTGGATTACAGCCAACCTCTGAAATGGGCTGTAATTTAGAATGATGGCAGCTTCTATGACCTCTATATTGGAGAGTCACTAAAATTAAAAAAAAAAAAATCTCTAAACAGTTTAGGTTTATATTTGAAAATCTGGCTTAAATGTTCTGACATCTAGCCATTTTATTTAATGAAAAGATTTTCCTGTCCAATGCATAGCTCCAAATACTTATCCCAAAGCTGGGGAAGATTTTCTGCCTTTTTGTGTGTGGTAAAACTCTTCTTCTCAGATTCCACTCTCAACCAGATCGTGAACATTCTAAAGGGCTGCTTGTGGGCCCTTCTCTCCACTGGATGAAATCAGACCCACTCAGGCGCGGGGAACTATATTACGCTGTCATCCTGTAGGGAAGGCAAGTCCTGGGCTATTACAGCCTCCAACTTTCGTCCTTAACAAAGATGTGTTGTCTCAGGTTCTAAGTCTGGTCCTCCAGGCCCCTTTGAAAAATAGATTCTGTTACTTCCTTCATTCTGAGAGTTAATTGCTTTATAAAGAGTTGTGTAAGTTAAATATGAGCTGGGTGTGCAGTGTTGGATTTGTAACTGAACTGCAATTCTCCAAACACACCAATATATTCCAAAATTGCCAGTTGCAGGCCATAAAATATTTACATTACAGAGTAAATAATGTATGTTTAGTAAGAAATGATGAAATATTTACAGTTTTTCTAAAGACACTGTATGGGTTTTTTCCTCTACCACAGCCATTTTTCTGGAAGCAGGCAAAATAGGCAACTGTAAGAGCTCTGAGAACAGCATGGAAGCATCTATGAAGGAAGAGAATGTTCTGAGGCGCTAAGTGCAAAAGTCTCCACCAGGAGAAGAAACAGCAGCTAATCCCAGATATCAAGATACACATTTCATATGGTTAAAGGTCTAGGGAGGCATTGGCAAACAATTTGGTATATTTACCATTAAACTGAAGAGATTTTAGGCCCAGTTCACGTGACACGATCTTTTGCTGGAGCCATTCTGTGGGAGTATTCTGAACCTCAGAGGATAGTATGACCTTCCAAGCTTTCAAACAAATACATTTTTAAAAACTTTCCCATACACTCATTGACCCTGAACATGATCCAGAAAACCTAATCACAGTGTTATAATTCTTACTGCATGTGTCTGAGAAAGAGCCTGAAGAAGCCCTTAACAGAAGTCTTCCAGAGAATCACCTGAGAGAGTCTCACAAACAGATTTTCAGGCCTTTGTCCAGAAATTCTAGTAGAATCACTCTAGTGCAGGGCCTGGAAATCTTTATTTTTGAAAAGTTTCCCAGGTAATTCTGATGATCACTTGGAAGCAGAAAGAATATTGCCCCCCCCCCCCCACACACAAATATCCACATCCTCATCCCTGAAACCTGTGGGTGTTACCTTATGTAGCAAAAAGGAGATTACAGGTGTAATTAAATTAAGATTCTTGAGAAGGGGGGGGACTATCCTAGGTTATCTGATGGGCTGTAAATGTAATCAGAAGTTTCCTTTTAAGAGGGAGATAGAGGGAGATTTGGTTATGGATGAAGGCAAAGTGAGGATGGAAACAAGATGGTGGCCTGCTGGTTTTGAAGATGGAGGGAAGGGCCAGGAGCCGAGGAAGGTAGGTAGGCTTTGGAAGTGAGAAAAGAAGAAGCCTCTCCTAGAGCCTCCAGAGGGAGCCAGCCCTGCTGATGTCTTGTTAGCCCGGTGAAACAGATTTTGGACATTTGACCTTCAGAACTGTAAAATAATAAATATGTGTTGTTTTTTAAGCCATTATTTGCAGTCATTTTTCCAGCAGCATTAGGAAACTGTGCAACAACGACTGCCCTCAGCCACCTTAGTTCTAGTAGTCCTCTGTTGCTAAACACAGCCTTTTAAGCCAGACCTTCAAGGCTCTAGGATTTAACCCATTTCCCAGCACAAATGCAGCCCTGCCTCCAGAAAACACTGCCACTCCCCTTCCCATCTGTGGTGGGCACTTTCTTCACAGTCATGTGCCCTTGAGGATGCCATAGCTGCCCGAAAGAGAAAAGGCAGCAATGTGGGACTGTGGCCAATAACTGCATCCCTCAAATTTGGACATCAAGCCACAGGAATTCATCATTCCCCGCCTGTGTACTCAGCATTCTGTAGCTACTGTGGGGAATTCAGAGAACCAGGAGAAGTCACTCCCTATTCTCGTGCTGAATACACACATTTCAGAGTGATTATGAACACTTAGGTTGCATTTTCCAGGAACGTCAACATTGAGGCTCCCTGGCTACAAGGGATATCATCTCATTTGGGGATAAGACAAATGCATCATTTCAGTTTAGGGGAAGAAGATGATACCAAAGCATGGGCTTCCCAGTTATATATACTCTGATTAGAAGACCGGGAAATCAAGTCATTTTTCCACAGGTTTAGGCTCTCCATAAACTGAGGGACACATTCACGAATTGTCCAGGCAGTACTTGAAATGTAGCTCTATTTTCCAAGGGCGGGGGGGAATCTCTATATTTTATCAGTATGGGCTCCTAGCAGAACTGCTCACAGTGAAAGGGGGAAAAAAAAAAAAAAAAAAGATGGCAGCTGCATAGAGCGGGGATAGCATCTTGTTTCTATGACAACAGTGTCTGCTCTGCTCCCCAGCTCCATCTGGTATTTTCAGGCCTAACAGCCAGGTAGCATCTAAATGCTCAGTGGGGGGAAAAAAAGTATTGATAGAGATTCTCCAGATCAGACGCAAATGAACACAGCAATACCACGTCCTTTCTGATAAAAACTGAATTGCTTCATCAGCGACAGGACGCATGAAAGACAAACCACTTAGCACGTGGAACATGTTCACCTTTATATCGTGAACTAAGCAAGCACAACATTCATATAAAATAAAAGTGCTATTGGGGCAGACGGGGGCTTTTTCCTAAAGGCGGTGGAAGGAGGCTCGCGTGGGATGATTCTCTCCTCCCTCGCATGCTCTCTACCCTGTCCCGCTTTGTGGAGCTGCGTGTGCTTTAAGTAATATGGATGCAGCAGCTCTTACCTGCCTCGCTGACCTTCCCTTCAGATTATATCCTTGTTGATTACTGTTCCCTGGTAGCTCTGAAGAATTTATAAGAAGCTGAGTTTTAGTCCTCCTCCATGGGCCCTCGCTCACAGAAAAGCATGCTTTTATAGGGTAACATGACACAGCCAGTTTTCACTCTCCCCTACCCTCATATTCAACATAATCTAGGGCAGCATCTCCCGTTTCTTCCTGAACAGTGCCATCATTAAACACACAGCATTTTTACCAAGTCAGAATTTAGCTGAAAGATGATACAATATGACTCTAGAGCTAGGTTGTCCTGCAATATTTGGGATGCACTTACACTAAAAAAGTACTCATTGTTTACCTGACATTCAGATACGGGGCACCCAGTATTTTTATTTGCTGAATCTGGCAACTATGTATAGGCAGGAATATAGGCCTTTTCAGTTCACCTGGTCACTTCAGCTTTGATCCAGCAGATCAAAGTGTTAGTTCATTGGAGTATTGGTTTCCAGCATTTTCTGGTTATTAAAACAAACATTTAACGTTTGTTGTTCACGCCAAAAACCTTACTGACACCAAATCTTTGCGTATATTCATTTTTCCCTTATGTATTCAATGCAGAGTTCCTGGGCACCTGCTATTGGCCTGGCACTATTCTGGAAGCTTGGAATTGATGGTGCACAAAACAAATGGGTGCTTCCTCATGAGGCCAACATTCTATTGTGGCTCCTGGATTTCATCTCAGGACTGTTACTTTTATTGCATACAGGGAACTGTTATACACAAGGACCCAAAGCAGATATGGTCCTGCCCCCAAAAGCAGATAAACTATACTAGATTTGTTGTCCCTTACTCATGTTAAAATTTTCCCAAACCCCAAATCGTTCTTCAGTTACAGAAGAAATTGAAATTGCCTTTTTTCACTCTCTTTGTCCCTCGGTACCCCAGATTAAGAGACAACTGACCCTAGAAGCGTGGGACATTGACTAGTCCCACCTTACCATCATTTTCTAAAGTCCTCCCTTGTCCTTGCTGGGATCCATCCGCTTGAGAGTCCTTTTCCTCTGCCGAGCCCTCACAGGAGATTCAGACAGACAAGTGACATTTGCATTCTTTCTCCGTCTTCTTCAATTCTTCTCTCTGTACTCCCCAACTCTTTTCTCCTTTTAAGTATTTCATCTATTTGATGCTGATAACGACTAAACAAGAGAGGAAAATTAAAGGTCTGCAGTGTTCCAGAAAGTTCTTGAGATACAGACCTACTTACTTAAAATTTTTTTTTCTATAGACTCAGATTCTTTACTCTTGTATCTCATATTTTGACTGTGACACACTCAGTTTTATTTTATGAGAATTCTAGGTAGCGTATTATATACGCTCAGGTGTGTTACTTGAAATGTATAACCACCATGGTAGACAAAATGATGGCCCCCCAAGGATAGTTTCATCCTAATCCCTGAAACCTGGGAGTATGTCACCTTACGTGGCAAAAAGGACTTTCAAGATGTGATCCAATTAAGGATCTTGAAATGGTGAGAGCATCTTGACTTATCCAGGTAGGCCCAACAGAAATACAAGCATCCTTGAAAGAGAATGGCAGAGAAGGAAAGAGATTTTAGGGTGCTATGTTGCTGGCTCGAAGACGGAGGAATGAGCAGGAGCCAAGGGATGCAGGCAACTTCTACAAGCTAGAAAAGGTAAGGAAACGAGTTAGCCTCGAGAGCTTCCAGAAGGACTGCAGATCCTTTGATTTTAGCCCAGTAAGACCCATTTTAGATTTGTAGCCTCCAGAACTGTAAGACAACAAATTTGCATTGTTTTAAACCACTAAAGTTGTGATCTGTTGTAGCATCCATCAATAAGACAGTACACAGGCCCAGGCGCTGAGAAATCAGAACTGAACCTGAGCAGGCTCCTTGAGGCTCTTTGCTAAGCTGGATGTTACCTCTTAGTTGCCAGGTTATGGGAGATCTGCATGGTCATGGAGTTGGGACAGCCTGGTAGTGGTTATTTACCAACGACTGTGGCAGTATTTCAATATCTTTATAGTCAGAATGGGTGTGCTGGTGGATTTCTGCTAGGCACACACTCATGCACAACTAAATCTGATGGATGTAGAGTGGATTCTGGCATGAGTCTTGAATTTTTCTTCCCTAAGGCCCCGATAAGGCCTCTGATTAAGAAATCAGAGTGGTCAAGGGGCGCTTGGGTGGCTCAGTCGGCTAAGCGTCCAGCTTCAGCTCAGGTCACAATCTCGCAGTTCGTGGGTTCAAGCCCCACGTCGGGCTCTGAGCTGTCAGCACAGAGCCTGGAGCCTGTTTCAGATTCTGTGTCTCCCTCTCTCTCTGACCCTCCCCCATTCATGCTCTATCTCTCGCTGTCTCAAAAATAAATAAACCTTAAAAAAAATTTTTTTAAGAAAATAAAAAAAAAATCAGAGTGGTGAAGGCAATGATTCTAATAGAATTCTATATTCATTTAGGGGCGCCTGGGTGGCTCAGTCGGCTAAGCGTCCAACTTCAGCTCAGGTCACAATCTCGCAGTTCGTGGGTTCGAGCCCCACGTCGGGCTCTGAGCTGTCAGCACAGAGCCTGGAGCCTGTTTCAGATTCTGTGTCTCCCTCTCTCTCTGACCCTCCCCCATTCATGCTCTATCTCTCGCTGTCTCAAAAATAAATAAACCTTAAAAAAAATTTTTTTTTAAGAAAATAAAAAAAATCAGAGTGGTCAAGGCAATGATTCTACTAGAATTCTATATTCATTTCGATGTGTCCTACACTGGGATTTTACAGGGTGTGGACCGGAATGACTCCTTTTTGCTCAGGAACTTGTAAAAAATGAAATCCTTGGGGCACCTGGGTGGTTCAATCGGTTAGGCGTCCAACTTCAGCTCAGGTCATGGACTTCAGCTCAGGTCATGAACTCGCAGTTCATGAGTGTGAGCCCCACATCGCGCTCTGTGTAGACAGCTCAGAGCCTGGAGCCTGCTTCGGGTTCTGTGTCTCCTTCTCTCTCGGTTCCTCCCCTGCTCACACAATGTCTCTCTTTCTCAAAAATAGATAAAGATTAAAAAAAAATTAAACGCTTTTTTTTCTTTTTCAAATTTTTATTTAAATTCTAGTTAATCAACATACAGTGCAATATTGGTTTCAGGAGGAGAATTCAGTGATTCATAACTTGCAGACAACGCCCAGTGCTCACCACAAGTGCCCTCCTTAATACCCATCACCCATCTAGCCCATCTCCCACCTCCCTCCCTCCATCAACCCTCAGTTTGTTCTCTATCTTTAAGAGTCTCTCATGCTTTGTTTCCCTCTCTCTATAAATGAAATTCTTGTTCGTTTGTTTTTCCAACTTACTATCTGAACATTCCATCTCTAAGTATTGAGGATGTTTTCTCCTTTTCATCTTTCCTATTTCCTCCTTTCTTTAACCCTGCCTCTCCTCTTCTCATTTGCAAACAAGTGAAATAAGGGGAAAAGAGACTTGCTCAAAGTCCCCAACCTAGTTGCCAGCCACACTGAGGGCAGGACCTGGGTCAACACCCCGTTCAGGGATGTGAAATCACACCTCCACCAAGGGAATGATGCTTAGCGGTCATCTTCTCATTCTTAAATTGGGTTCAGTCTCCTACAGATCCATCTATGGCCTTCTGCTGCACTCTGAATAAAATCTGAACTGTTTCCACTGCTCTCAGGGACCTGCATGGTCCGGCCCTGACCACTTCATCAACCCCATTTGTACCATGATACCACTGGTCCCTCCCTTCTCAGACACCAGTTCTGTCCTGCCCTCGGGGCTTTGTGGGAGCATCAATGTGTTGTCTGCACTGGCCACAGCAGGTCCTTGCCTCACGCTGATAGATTTTACACGTTCACTCACTCTATGCGTGTTGAATTAATGAATGGCTGTACTCTGTTTCTTGTTCCCCCAGAGGCTCCATGCACTCAGAGAGCTTATTCATCTTGTTCACTGTTGTGTGTACGCAATAGTGCTTTAATGAACACTTTGTGAATGATGTTCGTGGTCACTCCTCAAGGCCTCACCCTAAAGTCATCTTAGCACTCTCAAGGCACAGAATTCCTAGGCCATCTCGTCAGCCACCGACACAGGCTGCCAACCAGATGCGGGGGCTGAATAAAGGAAAGACAAGGTGCCTGGTCATTTGTGGAAAATATCAGAGCTGGTACTTAAAGGAAGTGGAAACTAGCTTTCTGACCTCTGCAGTAATCAGCTTACACCGTGAAGCAGGAGATTTGAATCCCCTTATCTACTTCCAGATGAGAATATTATGTCTCGTTTATAGTTACAGCCTTCTGGACTGAAATATCATATTTTATGAGTAATAGCATCTGTAAGTAAGATAAAAGACATCACAAAAGAAAATGAAAGCATTTAAAATACAACAATTACTGAAATAAAATCATCTTGAGGACATTCTTCTGACAAGTTCTCTTAGGTTTTATTAATTTCTTCTAAGAATATCACCATGAATCTTCTTTACGAGTGTTTGGATCCCGTGTGCACAATCTTTGCATTTATTCACTTGAGGCTAAGGCACAGTGCAGTGCAAGATCTCAGCTCTTTCCTGCTTTGCTCTGCGTTAACATCTTGAAAAACGAAATGGTAAAGGTAGATCATCAAACAGTTTAAGAAAAACTGTTCATGTACGTGTTTTATAAGTGGAATAACGAGATATAGCAAGCGCGGAATTACAAGGCCGTCAAATTCCAAATGATGATGTATACACAACTTCAGTAATTCTAATATTTGCAATATTTCCTTATTAGTTTTCAGATATTTAAATTCCTTTCACTCTGTATGCATTCCTTTCAATTCTATTCCAGAACTGCATCCTATTACCTATAAAATAATCAGTTTATTCTCTGTTTAAAATGTTTCTTACTGAGCTCTTTTATTTAAATGCTAATTAATTGTTTCCTTTAACCATCTTACAGAGTTTCCATATTCTATTATCAACACACCTGCAATGTCAAATAAAAGATAAGGTTTATGAGCCATGTAAACTATGATGAAACATTTTGAACTGTCTATGGCATCGTGAAGGGAAAATAATGGCAGTGTCTGGCTTTTATAATGCAAAACTATTGTACTAAGGCCAGTAAGTCATTTTAAGCATTGGAAGCATAAAGTAATTTTATCCTGATAAATGAGCAATGTAGCAAATTGTTTTAAGAAGAAACAGGATTTATGGTTCACTCTGCCTATATGTATATATGGACATCACATTTTTTTTCAAACTTTCCAAAGAGCCACTGTGAATAATTCATAGAAAGTAATAGAAGTATTAAAATTTATCCCAAATTTCCAAATAGTCACTATGACCAATTTCCTGAAATTAATAGAAATCTGCATGGAGACTGGAATAAGAGTAGGACATGTTAATTGTTGGTTTAAATTTGAAAGTATTCAATAGCTAAAGTCGTTTATTTACTAAGCAACCACGTCTTATGAGGTAGTCAGAGACTATGTTAATGATGAGAACAAATAACCGGTGAGAAACAAAAAAAGGCTTAAATTTCTCTTTTAATTTTTTTCTGTGCAATCCCAAACCACTTAAATGTATTGTCATGGGAACTACAATTTGACACAACCAGATTTCAAGGCCCTCGTTCATTTTATTCACCTTTGTTAATAGAAAATTCTTACCTGCCTTATATAGTGTCCACGCAATAAATATTTATCAACTAAACAAATTAATTATACAAGGTGGAAGAGAATGGCTTCCAAGGTCTGTTTTGTTTTTGTTCTGGGTGAGGGGCTGATGGGCTAATCTCGGGTAGGTGCACCTGGGGCAGCCTTCCTGGCTCCTGTGCTGGGCTCCTGACTCTGACAGTGTGAAGATCCAAGTTCAGCACCTTCACTATGGCTTCCTACTTCCAAAGTTTGCTATCCCCTGACTCTTTTTTTTTTTTTTTAATCCCATGACTCTTAATGGGCTATTGGAATTTCTTCATGCAATGTATTTCACAACCAAAACAAGTCTGCTTTTCTCAATCAATAATTAAGAACTGACAGTTTACTTTCACTCTTATTGTGGAATTGCAAGACCAAAAATAAAATTGGCACCTTTAAGTATTTATATTTATATATATATATATATGACTTTACCATATATACGGGTGCATTTATATATGTATGTGTATGTGTGTATGCATGTGTGTTTTCTCAGTATGCACCTATATTTATCTACCTGTCTTTCTCTCTTTATCTATCTAATCTCCTTAATGAAGAAGGGCTTCTACAGTAGGTGAATTGCCCCAGGCCAGCTCTGAACCCTAGCTGTATACCCTTTCTTCAAACTCTTACTAGAGAGTTCAATATAGAAAAAAGATAAAAGAGGAATTGTTTTAACTAAAGTAGTTGAGAGCCACTGGTGAACAAAAAAGATCTTTCATTGGAGCAGAAGGAATTAGGAAGGAGTTCTAGACTAGTTCTGACATTAATTGCCTGTGCAATGTGGGGGAAATCCATCAACCTCCATGGGCTCAGTGCTAACACCTATAAAATAAAAGGATTGTGCAAGATGTTTTCTAAAGCCTAAAATAAACACTAAACACTAAAATGCTTGAAACACTAAAAATGCTTTGATTGTAATAGAAATAAATCAGTTACTTAGATTTTTTTGTAACTATTTTTTTGCAGCTTGAGTTTTAATGTCTGTTTTATGCATTGAATTGTATCCCCAAAAAGATACTTTGAAGTCCTAAACCCTCAGTAGCTCAGAATGTGACCTTATTTGGAAATAAGGTTATTACAGATGTGATTATTTAAGATTAGGTCGTACTGGTGTATGGTAAGCCTTTTATCCAAAATGAGCAGTATCCTTACAAGAAGAGGAAAGAGACAAAGAGGCAGAGGCAGATTAAGAGAACTCCAAGGGACGATGGAGGTAGAGATTGGAGTGTTGCATCTATGAATCAAGGAATGCCAAAAATTCCTAGTAAGGATCAGCACGTAGGAAGAGGCAAAGACCAGATTCTCCCTTAGGGGGCCCAGAAGGAGCCAACCCTGCCGACATCTTGATTTCAGACTTCTGGCTTCCATTGTGTGAGAGAATATATTTCTGTTGTTCTGAAGCACCGAGATGTGATACTTTTGTTTTAGCAGTTCTAGAAAACTAATATAAATATTAGGAAGGGAATACAATACTTTGTATACAATTTTCATTTTTAGTTTTTCATGTTAGATATATTGCTGGTTAAATAAACATTTACAAAGCATGATCCATTCTCAATTATTTTTCTTTAAATCACTTTTGATTTTAATTTGTTATACATGGGTTGCATTACTAATCTAAATTCCATAAATCCAAAAAGCCTTTGAAAAGATATTAATTTGTTGGTGATGAGCTTTTTTTTTTCTTTAAACGTATCTGCTTTGAAATGAAACACAGCTGCTGAAATAGTCTTATTTTCTCCAGCCTCTAGTTTTTGGAGGCGGCAAATGAAGTGGTTAAGGATCTGCCTTAAGATATTATCAGGGTTTAAATCCTGATTCTGCTACTGTATGTGATTTGAACAGGTTAGTTCTCTCTGCCTCAGTTCTCCAACTGTAATGTGGAACAAATAAACGCATTGATCTTATAAGGTTATTGGGTTGATAAGGAGAATTAAGACCTGTCAAGGTCTCAGATGGTGGTTGGCACGTACAAAGTTATTAATATATTTTTAGCTGTTGTTCTCTTCCTTTCTAGTACTTCTAACTCACTGCCACAGATTGATTACCTAGAGCACCTCAGACAGGCCCACTCACCTGCTAGAAAACATTACATGATTTCCCATTATATAGTTTATGAAAATGTTAAACACCATCTCAATGTTGACTTCATCTAACTTTCTGCTTTTTTTCTCCCTTACTCGCTATCTGTTGAAGTTGCACCCTCACTGAAATGTAGCTCAGAGCCTACCCCCAAGTGATAAGTCTCCCAGGTCACCCACATCAGACTTATTCTTTCTCCCTCTGCCAGATTCCCGTAACACGGGGGTGAAGGTCTCATACACAGCCTGCTTAGGAGTTATTTGTGCATGCTATATCTCATTTGATAGCTGATGACCTCTAGGAGGGCAGGGCTTGTACCTTTCAATTTTGTATCCCCATGGTACCTGGCAGAGACTTTTTTATACTTAGTAGATACTCAATAAATGGTTGTTAAACTTGGTTGAACCTACGTTTTGTTTTTCTTCTTGGCAGATGCCCTAAGAAAAACATAAAATAAATGAATTACTTTTCTTCTTTTCATTGCAATATATATGCCCTGGGCTAGTGGGTATTTGCAAGCCTGGTTTAGAACCTAGGGAAGTCATCAATCTAAGAAAGGAGAGGAAATGCATTTTAAATCACAAGAGCAATCTAGCCTTATGTAAGGCCTTCTAGCAAAGCAATTATCAATGGCTCAATAACCCAGGTGCTAGAGTTTTTATGAACACAAGTCTGAGGTTGAGAGACAATGAGTGATCTTAACTTTTATATTTCATAGGTATGCAATTCAATGAAACATGTACAGATGGAAAGTTTAGATCTGAGAATCATATGTGGGTATCATAATGCAAATAATTGGCTTTCTTTCTAAAGAACATCTGTTGAAACATCTGAGAGCAGTTGTTTATACTGATGCCAAAATGCTGAAAAATATAATAATTCTCCAATGAGGTTAGAAATATCCGGGGGAAGAAAAATAGTTTTTATGTAGTTCTGTTTTTATTAAATCCTGTTGTTGTTTCTCTAATATGGCACATAGGAGATGCTCAATAATATTTGTTGAGTGAATGTTGATTGAATAGCAGACTCATTAAACAGTTGTCGAATGAATCACTTTTTTTATACATATAAGATAACATTTTCAGAAAACAGTATGCCTTAGTTTTACCATGCCATATACCATTTTTATTTGGCATCAATTTAAGTAATGCTACCCTTGCTCTGAATATTATAGAATGTAATTAGTATGTATATCTATAAGAATATATTACTGAATACAATATATGAATAAAGCTAGTATATGACAAATGAATAAAGCTAGTACACGATAACAATATTTTAATATCGTAACATGTTACTTTTACTCATTATTAAAAAAACAGAATTTGATTGTGGGCTTGTATAGTCATGTTTGTTGGAACAGCTAAAAGAAAGGAACCATGCCTAGAGGTACCTATAGTTTGGTACCTCTAAGAATTGAACTTGGGATTTAAGAGCACCAAAATACTCTGTTACATACTGCAGAAGACGAAGAAGACATTTCTTCCCCCTTACCCCATTCCAGAATTTCCAACAGTTCTCTCTTGGATACGCCTGCGTGAGTGAGGCGACCAGGCTCCCCAAAGGCTGCCCAAATTCCACTCTGCCAAGTTTCAGTACAGAAAGAACATGTTAAATAATAAATGTGAGTTTGAGTGTAACTAATAAAATTGGGATGTTAAAGAGCAGCATGCTTTTGAAAGGCAGCCTCCTTGTGAGGCTGCTCCCTGTGCAAGTCCACGGGAAATAATTCTGAAGGGAGTGATATTAATTAGTGATATAATTTATCTTCTGGAAGCCCTTTCCTTTGACAGTGCTGTGGCACAGTTCATAAGCCTCCAAACGAGCGCTCAAAGAAAATGGTTCAAACCACAATTTCAGTTTTGTTTTCCGTCCTTGAACAGATAAAAGAGTCAAATTTATTTCAGTACATCTAAATTTTACACATGCATCACATGATGGGGGATTATGAAGATAGAAAAATGTACTTATGAAGAGTTTTCAACGAAATGGTAAACTGCTTATGATGTAATCAAAGGAAAACAGAGTCGAAGCCAAAATTAAATTCATGGTCTTTGATCTCAGATTTCTTGGTTTCAGCTCTAGGTCTGCCATATGCTAGGTTTGCCACCTTGGCAAGGTACTTAACTCTTCCGTGTCTCAGTTTTCTATACCAATACTGTGAAGGTAATAGTAAAAATTGTTGTGTTCAGAGTAGTACCCAGCAAACATTCAATAAATGGTATTAGTTGTAATTATTACTTATTCATAATATTTTCAAGCTTGGGAAAGAACAATTCAAGGTGAGCAGGATTACTCGGAAGACAGTAGCCAAAATGTTATTAATATTTGCTTCTGAACGGTATGTTTATGGGCAATTCTTTTCTATATCATTCACTTTTCTGTATATATTCTTTTATAATAAAGTTTAAAAATTAACTTATAATCATACATGGCGTGATGGAAATTGAGGTGGAAATTTGGAATAGGTTAAAACTTATAACCAAATATGCTACAGCGTTAATGAAGTATGAATTAAGTCTCTTATACAGATGATGTGACAGATGATGTTGCCGTCTTTCAATTCTAATACAATCTAACTAAAAATTACTTTTTTAAGTTTAGCCAATGTCAATGCTACATTCAGAAATCAAGATAAATGTTTATTATAGTATTACAATTTTGACCTACTAAAACTAAAAAAATACTTTATTTTTTAATTTAAAAATCCCATGCAAAAGTCCCAAAGGTGCCTTTCATGTTTAAGCTTTAATTAGCAACCACTTTGGTCTCTGACACATATTGTGCAGATATCGAAGTGTTAACATTACTGAAGCTTGATTACAAAAGGCAATGATTAATTTTAAAGCAGACTAAAAAGATATGCCCTGATTACAAAGGAATGATTAAGGCGGAATGTCAGACATTGCACATTTATAGCAGTCTTTGCCACAGTCAAAGGATAAGCTGTTGCGGTTTATATTTAGAATCATGAGTACTTAGTTCTTTATGATACGGGGTGTTTGTGCCTTGGAGATAGATCCCCCAAAGCCCAAGCGAGGTCTTAAGACCTTTGGGGCCACATGGGCAAAGCAAAACATTTGAAGGCAGATGGACCCAACGAGACGCCGTAGTTTACGTTCACAGCAGGCGAGGCGGAGGCTAGGCGCTGGGGGCCGCCTGCAGGAAGGTCTCCAGGCCATGGTATTGTGAGCAAGTACACGTTTTGCTGAGGGAGGGAGCATTATGTGGCCCTTCTCCATAAAAGAGAGGAGGGGACGGAGAGGAAAAGGCCGGCCACAAAGGGCTGCTGCCCCTGCAGGCTCCAAAGCCTCGGTTCTTGGAGCCTCCATTTTTATCTGCCACCAGCACAGAAAAGAAACTCCGAGAAGGGCCTTGAAGGAAAGGGAGCTGCGTGCAGCCAGGGAAGGAGAGCAGAGTTGCTGTCCCGGGCAGAGCGTGGGGGAAAAACGGTTGTCAGTCCTTAGTGAACAGGGGAAACAAAGGCCTGGAGCCGGGCTCGCGTCCCGCTTCGGGAGACCCGGGCTGAGGCCGATGCAGGAAGAACAGCCCTGAACAAGCCTTGTCCCTGTTGTGCTTTCCAGGACCCGCGGCTACCAAATACTGAAGGGCCCAGGAAGGATCCGTGGCAGCCCGGGCCTGAGATGAGTTTAGAGTCCTTGTTTCAGCACATCATCTTCTCGGAGCATCAGGCGGAGGAGAGTCGCCGCTTGATCCGAGAAGGTGGGTGTTTTCTGTCTCCTGCTGGGGTCTCTGGCTCCTCGAGGTGGGGACTTGGAGCTCAAGGCAGCCCCGCAGGCGAAGTCAGAGCGGGTGGGGGGGGGGGTCTGCTGTCTACATCAAGAGACAGACATGGGGGCTTGAGAAAGGTGGAGGTGTTTAAGGATTTAATTTGTGTTACAGTAAGGTCGGAAATTAACAGATGTCGTGAAGACATTAAGAAAGCAACTGAGATGCTGAATGAAGAGAAAATCAAGTTGGAATCCAAGGTAGATTGACCGGTGGAGCATGCTCATTGTCACTTGGGATACAAAAAATCTGTTTTAACTTGGGTTCTTGAGGATATTTTACCCTGTAACTAGTTGTCCTTCCAGTAGGAAGCACATTACTAGGCTGGTTAGTGGAGTTGCATGTTTCCGGGTAGTATTTCAAGCACTGAGTCCCGTGAGGCTGATTCTAATAGGAACTTGCCCTAAAGAAACCAGTTTAAAAGTAATGAAGAATTGATTGTCCCTGTTGTAGGATGGTTAACTTCTAAAAGAGCCCAATGTCACTGGAAAAAAAAAAAAAAAAAAAAAGTTGTTCAATAAGTAGTTGGTGCAGTGTATAAATTTTGAATAGTAAATAATTTAGGAAATGGGCTGTGTTGATATAACAATTGAATGTAGCTTTCGAACCAACCTCTGCCATTTGTTGTTCAGTTCCCTACCACATGTTGGACATTTCTTTCACCCAAAAGTGTAATTTTTTCACTAGCATCTCTCTGTTTTCTGCGTCATTTGAAAAGTTCTGTTATTTTAAATAGAAGCAATGAAATCTGATGGCTTCTTGAAGGAGGATTTTGAAGGGTGGGTAGGATTTTGGAAAGGCAGAAATAAGTAATAAGAGAAAAGCATTTGGGGCAGAGAGAGGATATGAACAAAAGGGAATCATGCCCAAGGCATATTGGGAGAGAAATCTAGTCAAAGCAGAGAGCTGGTATCTGGGAATAGGAGGAAACCATTCCAGGCTTTTGAGCAGGGAGTGGTGTGATAAAAGTGGTTTTAGGAAGATTTCTCTGAGCTCTGGGAGGAAGGGAGCTACGAACATCATCCAAGTATGCCCTAATGAAGGCCTTGCTATGGGGGACGTGGGGGAGAGAGACATTCATTCAAAAATATTTGTTCAACACCTAGAGATAAACTAAACAAGCTGTGTGCAATGGCAAATGTTTGAGGAAGTCTGTTTGCTTAAAATATGTCTATTTTAACCAGTGCGAGGGATTTCCAGTTATCTTTCTCAACAAAGTAATCCTAGATCCCTTATTTACCTGGTGACCTGCGAAGCCTGCCCTTGGACAGCTTAGAAAATTTCTTTATTATAGCATTCATTGTACCACGTTACAATTAAACAACAGTACATACTTGTATTTGTGTTTGTATCCCTCACTGTTTGGGGAACGACACATCTGGCATTTTTTCTTACCCGTCTTTTGTTCCCACAACTTGTATCCAGTGCCCAGCACATAGTTTGTTTTGGCGTTTTGAATGAATTGATGAGAACTAATAGTAGGATAATAGAGTGCTGTCTTTCAAAGTAGAATTTCGAACTGTTAGTCAGTGAGACGCTAGGTCCTGCTTTGCTTCTGAGTAGCGGACGAAGTAGCTACTAACAACGATATTGTGAACTGATGGAGCAGGTAGAGCATTAAGAATGCCGTGATGGGGGCGCCTGGTTGGCGCAGTAGGTCAAGCGTCCGACTTCAGCCAGGTCACGATCTCGCGGTCCGTGGGTTCGAGCCCCGCGTCAGGCTCTGGGCTGATGGCTCAGAGCCTGGAGCCTGTTTCCGATTCTGTGTCTCCCTCTGTCTCTGCCCCTCCCCCGTTCATGCTCTGTCTCTCTCTGTCCCAAAAATAAATAAACGTTGAAAAAAAAAAAATTAAAAAAAAAAAAAAGAATGCCGTGATGTAGCTTTCTTTTTCTTTAAAAAGAATTCAGATACTTTCAAGATTGGTAACTGAAAGCTAATAAAAGTAATAGGCAAGACATGCAATTATGTAATGCTTAGCTAACACTTACTGAGCACTTACTGTGCACTGGGCAGTGTTCTAAATGCTTTCCCTACATTAACTCCTTTACCCCTCCCAGGAATCCTGTGATGAGGCACCGTAATGAATCCCCCTCTATGGGTGAGGAAACACAGAGGTTAAATGACTTGTTCACGATATAGAATTAAAAGCAATTAAGCTACCACAATGAAAGTAACAATTGAGTAATGATAGCATATTTTGTTAAAACAGATTTCTTGGGGCGCCTGGGTGGCTCAGTCGGTTAAGTGTGCGACTTTGGCTCAGGTCATGATCTCATGGTTGGTGAGTCTGAGCCCCGCGTCAGGCTGTCTACTGACAGCTCAGAGCCTGGAGCCTGCTTTGGATTCTGTGTCTCCCACTTGTGCGTGCACTTTCTCTCTGCCTCGGTCAAAAATAAATAAACATTAAAAAATTTTTTGAAATATAAAAAAGAAAGAAACAGATTTCTTGAGCTCATCTTAAGTTTTATTCTTCATGAAATCCATATATAATAATGTATCTGAAGCTTTTGCATTTAGTTTAGGACAAATTTTTAAAAGGTCACTTATGTAAGTTTTTATGCAAAATGTATTTTTCCTGGATTGGTGAAGATATTGACCTGACAGATAACAAATGTTAAAAAAAAATTGCTCTTTGTATATCTTCTTTGAAAAAAAAAATAGGTTTGCTCTTAGTACTATTTTCTTTTTTAGCATCCTATTTTGTTGAAATGGAAATGTAATTTGTGGCTAAATACACATTCTTAAAAAATGTTGGCTCAAATATTTATACTCGAGAAAAGACAGAGCAAATCCTTAACATTGTTTAGAAACATCTGCTGAAATTACTAATTAATATAGGCTCTTAAATGTGCATTGTTTTTTAATCCGCTCATATACGTGGGTAATAGTACAATTGTATCTTACTAATAAAATTAACATAGAGGTTCACAGTTCATACAATACTAATTTGTAATTGAAATAATTTGATTTATAATATAGTCAAAGTGGTGTGTGTGTGTGTGTGTGTGTGTATGTGTATGGATAAAGATTTTAAAAGTGGAACCACAATTACAATGTAAATGACTAATGGGAACAACTGAAGAAGTAATCATAAATTGATTTCTTGTATCTTTTATTCTCAGAGTTAATTATATGTCTGCCAATAACAATGAAAATATATTTACTTGAATATTTGACTTGGCATTTATTGACCAATTTATCAAGTGGAAGCAGCATAGGGAGAAACTAGAACATAATTTGAATAGGCCAGTGCTTGAGCTATTTGTACAGTGATACATTCAGAAAATATTTGGGGCATTTATTTTGGAAGTGGCTTGTGGTCAAAAAATGTATTTAGGAAGTACAGTACTCATTTTTTTTTTTTCTGTTCTGTAAAACCCAGGTAGCATGTAATTAGAACTTGAATGATAGCATTTGCCTTTCAGGGCTCGATGAGTCCTTTAAAATATATGGTTGCAAAAGTCTCAAGATTATATAGTATGAGTACTTTGTGAATTGGAGGGCTACAGTATGGCTGGTTAGGTTTGGTAATATGAAAACAGAAAGACAAGAACATGCCCTGGATTTGCATTAATGCTTACCAATATACCTAAAGCTTCTCATAGTCAAGGAAAGGTTTTATAGTATTGAGGACAGAGCAAATCAAAGACTGAGCAAATCAAAATAAAGGACTCACAGAACATTTGTAGTTTCTTCTAAGCATTTGAAAGGTATCTTTGTTTGTTTGTTTGTTTGTTTGTTTGTTTGTTTGTTTTAAAAATGGTATATAGTTAAAATTTGGGCATTTAATCTTTATACACATACTACATAAAACCTAACATAATGCCATACTGCCTCAAGAGAAAATCACTGGAGGAAAGTCTGAGGCTATTTTGCTTAATTTTTCTTCTCCCAATTTTAACTTACTGTATAAACATTATAACACTAATAAGATAATATTTAATGAATTTTTAAAAGAAAATTATATTTAAATAAACAAGTCACTTAAGGGGGCTTCTTTTACTTTTCTTCAAAATGTACATATTCTTTTTTTTTAAGTTGATAAAAACCCTTCCCTCCAGGGACCCACCCAAAACAGTAGGTAAAAGTCATGTCTGTTAGTACTCTATTACCTAAGTATGAAACGAACAAAATCACAAATTGTTCTTTATGATATTGAAAGGGAGGTTTGTTACTAAGATTTTTTCATTTTGTGAAAGTTGAACAATGAAAAATTCATATCCTTCTTAATTTTATTGTTGATTAAAATTTACTTAAAAACATAAATAAAAGAAGGGCATTATTTCTTCCCTCTAATCAACAGTGTTTAAAAAGCAGTACATGAGAATTGTTTAATCTCAATTTTAGCAAGTAACATGGAAATTCTGCTTATCACAATTTAATATATTCCTATAGTTTCATTAATTGTGACCAAGACACTTTTGGGGGTAGTTACACTTACTTGCTTACAGTCTCTCTGACTTCTTTACATGAAAGTCCTTTAAGCAAAATACCTCCTGTCCTGAACATGCACAGCTGATTTTCTAAAATTGTAGTATAAAACTTTAGGTACATTATGTCTTTTGCATTCACCCTGGTCGTGTGTATAATTCCATAGCCAGTCAATATATTTTTGAGTCTGGAATCTATTCTACAGAGTATTTTTCTTTCACACTGAAGATACCTCATAGAGGTTTGGCAGATGTTTTCTTCACTCCCCCATGCTACTGCCAGAATATTTCTCCACCCTCTTATGGTGGCTTATACTGTGTTCTACCATATTTTCCCCTCTTTCTTTTCTGTTACCCTACTCACTCACTTGTTCTTTAGAATTTGGTACCTGGTCCCAGGCTTCCACTCTGTCTCCACTCTCCCCATCATTATGAATGTCATTGTCCATATGGACTATTCAGCTACCACCCTGGCCTGTTAGTTCTTTGGTTGCCACATTTTCAGTGACCTTTTTCCTCACTCCACCTCAGCCACCTATTTCCATAACCATACTCTGGACTTTGCCATCACCTTAAAACCACTTCACTTTCAAAATCAATAAAATATTTCCTTTTTTTCCATTATATTTTTCAATTTCATCTGAACCTTGAATCCATTTCTGTCTTTCTCCACTAGTACTTGTCTGTTCATTCATTTCCCTCTTTATTCTTAGAATTCATGGTTGGTCACTCCACTCTTCCTCCTGACTCCTCTCTCTCCTCTTCTTTCACACCCCGCCCCCTTGCAAGACTCCCGACTCTAAGTGAACCAATTAGCTGCTACTGTGTCAGCACTTGGACAATTCCAGGGGAGATTGGATCCAGTATTCATGAATGTTAGCCTCAGCTTCAACTGAGACCTCCACACTGCCTGGAAATACTACATGTCTTTCTCACCCTCTGTAGTGGCTACTTAAACCTTCACTATTTTTATACATTTTATTGTCTCTTCTGAACTGTTTAACACTTAGGCGATAGATAACTTTGCCTTTTGTTTCAGAGAAAATAGAAACCATCCAACAGGAGATTTTTTTATTTTCCCACCTACAGTTCTCCAAACCTGCCTATGTGAAGACCCATTTTCTCCCCTTTTCTTCCTGTTATGAAGGAGTGCCCTTCATTCTGACAAAGGACAATTCTTCTATCTTCAGATCCTATCATCTCCTGTTTCATCATTATCCTTACTATCATCATTGTTATGCATATTCTTGGGAAGGGCTCTACAGAGAGAGATTAAAGATAAAGACTAGAGACGGGCCCCTGGGTGGCTCAGTCAGTTAAACACCCTACTCTTGATTTTGGCTCAGATCACGATCTCATGGTTTGTGGGTTTGAGCTGGTGTAGCCTGCTTGGGATTCTCTCCCTGTCTCTCTGCCCTTCTCCCACTCAAGTTTCTCTCTCTCTCTCTCTCTCTCTCTCTTTCTTTCTCTTTCTCAAAAATAAATAAACTTAAAAAAAAAAAAAAGACTAGAGAGTAAAGATAATCCATAGTTAAAAGTCTCTGAGGAAGTCAAAGGAGGATGGGACCCAGAGCATAAGGTAAGAATTAGCCTTAGACAAAAGGAGGGATACCTCCTCTGTTGTGCAAAATAAAATAAGAGGTAATATTGAGCAAACTGTTACTGTATATCACGCCTTATGGTAAGCATTTTACAAACACTATCTCAATTAATTCTCACAAGAACTCGGCGAGGTTGGTAGAATTATTCCACCCTTATTCATTTGAGACAGTTGAGACTCAGAAATGAAGTAACTAACACGAGGTCACGTAAGAGGTAATAGATAAAAGATTTGAATCTGTGTGGGGTTAACTAGAGAGGTCTTGCTCTTAACCACTGTAGTATAGTATAAAGAAAGGAATAAGGACAGGATGAGGATGTAGAAAAGTTTGGAGACATAAAGCAAACCAAAGGCATGATTCATTAAAAGCCTCCTTGCTTTGGTATTTCAGCAATTTTGATGAATATGTGTCCTATGTGTCTAATGAAATTATTAATAAGAATGTTTCATTTCTTTGTTCCTCTGCTTTTCCAGTTGGGTGGCCTTATGCAAGCAAGGTAATACTGTGAGTTTACAAAGGTTTCCCTGTAATCATATGGGCTACTCATTAGCAGAGATCCATTTCAGTCAGGCAGCAGGGTAGGATGTACAAAGGATATACAGCCTTTGCCCTTGAGAGTTTAGAGTCAAGTCAGAGGTACTACCCCTTCCTTAGAGGGCTCCATCAGTTTAGGGTGCTCTTGGTGGCAAAAAACAGAATCCAACTCAAAAGAGCTTAAACAATTTTGAGAAACTACTTTCTTACGTATTTGAAAACCAAACATTGGATTCAGAAGTTATGTCGGTTGGAATCGCATCAGCTTCCCTATAGCAAAGATCTAACCATGGTGGCTTTACCAAATAAAGGTTTATTTTTTTTCCATGTAATGGGAAGTGTGGAGGTAGGAAATCCAAAGCCATTTATTAAGGTGCTCGAGGAAATCCTGGAAGATTTAAGGATTAAAACATTCTTTCTGTTGCACTATCCTTAGCATGTGGCTTTCATCCTTACAGTCAAAGTACTGTTCCATACTCAGGCATTATAGCTGAATTCCAGCTGGAAGACGAGGAGAACATGAAAATCAAAAGACTTCTCCTCATGTGGCTTTATCATTGCTTTGGTGGAAGGGAAGGCCTCTCTAAGGACTTAGACCTGCATCTCAAGGATTAGATGGTCACATGGTCAAGCCTGGAAAATGGAGCCTGGGAATGTAGATACTTTTAAGGGGATGCATTCCTCCTCTGAATAAAATTGTAATTTTGTTGATAAAGAAGAATGGTAGAATGCTGGTTGTCCTTGTGTTCCCTGAAAAGTAACTAACAATTCCTAGAGTCACATGGTTTCTTGTTCTGAATCAGGGGGAGAGACAAGGAAGTTTGCAGAAGCTTTCTCTGAAAAGCAAGTAAATTAGCCTCATCAGATACCTCCTTTCCTGTCATTTCTACAAATTGTGACATGTGACTATCCCTAACTCAATAATTGTAGTCAAGAGTAGAAAATTCTCCCAAATTCAGTGGACAGCTTAGGAATGGTACAAGTTTGTGAGAAGTAATGCTTAACCGAGGAAAGGAAGAATGTGTATTTGAGGCACCTGCAGTTTCTACAACAAATATTTCAGTGGTTGAAGCCAGAAGGCCCATGTAGAGAGTCCCTGTAGTTGGTTGAAATATGTAAGGCTAATTGATTGTTTGTCATTTAATCTTGGTATTATTTATCATATATGAAAGTATATAATGCCAGGTTTTCTTCTGTAAGTTATCCCTCTGTCCAGTAAGACTTGTTTTATGTCGGGGTCCTTATAAAGCCTTTATGTTATTAACATGGCCTTAAAATTCCTTTATTTTGGACAAGAACTCAATGATGGTTTGAGATGCTTGAAGAAATCACCTGATTGAATTGATTTAAAAAAAAATTAGGCGGGGCGCCTGGGTGGTGCAGTCGGTTGAGCGTCCGACTTCAGCCAGGTCACGATCTCGCGGTGCGTGAGTTCGAGCCCCGCGTCAGGCTCTGGGCTGATGGCTCAGAGCCTGGAGCCTGTTTCCGATTCTGTGTCTCCCTCTGTCTCTGCCCCTCCCCCGTTCATGCTCTGTCTCTCTCTGTCCCAAAAATAAATAAACGTTGAAAAAAAAAATAGGCAAAGACATTTAACAGATTTAGTTATTATTCCAGGGAGTGTGACCTCAGAATTCTAAGTACTAAATGTCATTGTGAAAAAGCCACTTAATAATGACCCCCCCCCCACCACCAAATCAACAAAGCTGTAAAACATAATACTGTGATAAAAAAAAAAAAGCAACCTATAGAAGTACATAAGTATGATACCATTTAAAACCACACAAAACAATAATAGATCTTATGAGGGATTATAAATATATAGTGAAAGTATAATGACATGCGTGGAATGATAAGTAGCAACATCAAGATAGTGATTATCTCTGATGGGGGTAGAAGACAAATGTAATCAGGAAAGGGTATACAGGGCATTTTAGCTGTACACATAATGTTTACTTTCTTAAGCTGGGGGTGGGGACATAGCTGTTATGTTACTTTTAAAAATAAAGATACATTTTAAAAGTTACAAAACAGTGTTTTTAAGCCTATTCAAAAAGTTGTGCAACCGTGACTAATTGCAAACCATTTTCATCACCCCCCCCCCCAAAGAAACCCTATACCTTTAGCATCCCCCTCCATCCCTCTCATACGCCACCAACCCTAGGTCACCACTAATCTACTTTGTGTCTCCAGATAGTGCATGTAAGTGGATTTATATGATAGGTGGCCTTTGCTGCCTGGCTTCTTTCACTTAGCATGTGTTCAAGGTTCATCCGTATGGGAGCATGTATCACCACTTTGTTCCTTTTTGTGGCTGAATAATAGTCCATTGTATGGATAGATCTACCACATTTGTTTATCCATTCGTCAGACCTGGGTAAAAGGTTGGGTTGTTTCCACTTTTAGCTGTTAAGAATAATACCGCCATGAATGTTTGTCCACAAGTTTTTGTATGAGCACACATTTTCAGTTCTCCTGAGTAGTCCATCCAGGAGTGGAATTTCTGGGTTATATGGTAAGTATAGGTTTAACTTTTTGAGGAAATGCCACACTATTTCCATAGCAACAGCACCATTTTACTTTACCACCAGCAATATAGCAGGGTTCCAATTTCTCTATATCCTCACCAACACTTGATGTTTCCTGGGTTTTTAATTTGTTTTGTTTTTGTTTTATAGCCATCTCAGTGGGTGTGGGATGGTATCTGGTTTATACTTTGGTTTTGGTTTGTATTTCAAGTTTCTTAATGGCATTAATGCTGAACATCTTTTCAGGTGCTTATTGGCCATTTGGCACATCTATTCGTAAGATGAGCTGCTTGATTAATGGTCATTTGCACGGTTCCAATTCTTGTAAGGTGTGGAGAGCTGGTCTCTGAGAAGCAGTGATCTCTCTTCATATTGATAGAACTGGAATGATTACATTTATAAATGAAATGAAAAATATTACGTATAGCATTTATTGAACTCCTTTTTCTCAACTTTGTTTTCACGATCTTAAAATCCAAAGAATATTTCATGATAATAGCAGTGTAGAGCAAACTCTATAACAGTATGCCAGATAGCCTTTCTATTTGCAAGTGCTTATAAATCACAAAAGTTGCACAGTTCCTGGCTTGGATTCACAAAATGGAAAATCTACTGCACTGTTTCTAATTGTGAAATTTACCACGTGTGCCTCTGTTTCTTTCTCTTCTTTTCTTTCTTTCTTTCTTTCTTTCTTTCTTTCTTTCTTTCTTTCTTTCCTTCTTTCTTTCTTTTCTTTCTTTCAAGAGCTACTCTAAGTGAATTGTTTAGCTTGAAATGTGAGAAATGTTCTCAACAGGAAAAAAAAAAAAGTTTCCTTTCCAGGAACTGAGAGAATGGTTCTCTAATTAAAGAATAGTAAGTTTGTGGCTCAGTATGCAAAAAGCGTGAGATTAAATTTAGTTTGCTGACCTCCTTATACAGCACAAAAGAATCCTTTTTCAATAGTTTATCTTTTGATTTGTGATTCTTAGAAAATCAGTTAACTGTGTTCCTCATTCCTCAATATCTCCAATCACACATTGGAGAATTATTCATTCAACAAACATTCATTAAGCAACTTCTAAATCACACTATGAATAATTGGAAATCAATTACACAATGACTCTCTAATTTGAGAGTTGACATCAAACAGCTTCAAGTATATAAACTTAACTGTAAACTTAAAAAAAATTACTTTTATTCATTTTTGAGACACAGAAAGAGAAAGAGACAGGGCATGAGTGGGAGAGGGTCAGAGAGAGAAGGAAACACAGAATCCGAAGTAGGCTCCAGGCTTGAGCTGTCAGCACAGAGCCTCACACGGGGCTTGAACCCACAAACTGTGAGATCATGACCTGAGCTGAAGTCAGACGCTTAACCAACTGAGCCACCCAGGTGTCCTAAAACTTAAAATTCTTGATGTTTTCTTTTCTAAAAAAAAAAAAAAAGTGTGTAATTACTTTTAATTTTTTTCTGTGGAGTTCTATAAAGAAAAACTTTTCATATTTGTCATGAGTAATTATCTAAAACATGAAAATGCATGAGGTCACTGGATGTCCTTTGAGTATTTGAGTGCTGGGCATTTTCTAGTAGCCTACCTGCCTGAGGATAATCTAATTTTCTGCCGTTCTTTGACTTCAGGGCTTTTGCACTTGGTGTCTCCTCTTCCCGAAATGCATCTTCCCTCAGCTAGTGGTATTTTGTGTACACTTCCTTCTTTTAGGTCTCTTTCTGGAGGGTGGCCAACCATTCCACTGGAATGTGAGACTTTTGAAAAGGACAGTCCCATGAAAATCTTAGGGTGCAGTTGCCACTTCAGAGCTAGGATTTTCAAAATGTGATCTGTAGCCAAAGGCATCCCCAAGACTCTTTCAGGAGGTCTTGTGATGTCGAACTATTTTCTTAGTAACGCAAAGACATTAGTTGCCATTTTCACCATGCTTGCATGCACATTGATGGTGGGTAAAGGCAATGAGTAAAAGTGTTGGTGCCTTAGCGCAAATCAAGGCAGAGACACCAAACTGTGCTAGCAGTCATTGTATTTTTCACTGTCATAAACTCTCAGTAAAAAATAAAACCCACCAGTTTCACTATATGCCATGACTGTTTTGAAGTTGACCACTGTGTATATGAGTTTTCAATACTGTGTGTGATGAGTTGCAGTATGAAATAGCTCTCTTTTTTTTCTGGAACACCATTTTTACTTGAATAACTGACAGGCTGTAGTTATTTGAACTTGAGTACTTGGCAAATTTTTTTCAAAAATGAAGTAACCCTGACATTTCAAGGCAAACAACGAATAGTTAAGTAGTTGTAGTAGTAGTATTAGTAATATTTTGCCATTGATAATATTCAACCTTCCAAACAAAAATTAGAATTTTGGAAGACTCTTACCTGTCCCTATAAGTTTGACAGTTTCCCAATACTTAAAGATTTTTCTGATGAGTTTGGTGATGATCTTAATGAATGTTATTTCTTAGTATCATATTTTGAAATGTATCAACATCTGGAGGATTTGAATAGTTGAGTGAAACGGTGTTTTCCAAATGACCAGCACATAATGTTAGGAAACCATGCATGGATAAAAGATCCTCTCAAAGCACAAGATAGACCAATAAATTTTATTGTAACAGAAGAGGAAAAGGTCTTTGGAATAGTTTCAGATTCCACATTGCAACTAACCTTTACGGACTACCAGCAGTTTAGTTTGGGTGCAGCATAAAGCATACCCACAATCATTTGAAAAGGGTATTAAAATATACTGCGTGAGGCCACATTTTTTTCATTTATTTCAACAATGACAAAAAAAAAACATATTGCAAAAGATTGAATAAACAGGTAGATGTGAGAAGCCAGTTGTCTTCTTTAGGCCAGACATTGAAGAGATTTGCAAAAAATGTGAACGCAACTCTTCTTACTATTTTTCCGGAAATACTGTCTTTTCATAAATACATATTTTTAAACACGCAATGGGTTTACTATTGTTATTCTTAATAAATGTTTCTTTTTTTTTTTTTTTCAATGTTTATTTATTTTTGGGACAGAGAGAGACAGAGCATGAACGGGGGAGGGGCAGTGAGAGAGGGAGACACAGAATCGGAAACAGGCTCCAGGCTCTGAGCCATCAGCCCAGAGCCTGACGCGGGGCTCGAACTCCCGGACCGCGAGATCGTGACCTGGCTGAAGTCGGACGCTTAACCGACTGCGCCACCCAGGCGCCCCCTTAATAAATGTTTCTTAACATTCCTCAGTTTTAATATTTGATACAGAAAATATTGATAGGTCTAGCTTGCAAAAAAAAAAAAAAAAACAAAATGTTTACAATAATTTTTTAAGACTATAAAGTCTTAAAGACAAGAAAAGTCATGAGACTAAAAAGTTTGGTAATGGTTGCTGTAGAGGACCCACCCTGACCTCCAGTATATAAAATAGCATCCCCCCCATCCCCCCCCCCCCTCTATTCATTATCCTTTATTTTGTAACACTTACTGCCTCTTGACATATTTTATATAGATCTGTGTATTATTTGTTTTCCCACAATGGGATGTAAGCTCCATAAAGAATACAAATTCATCTAGTTTGTCTGTTACTGTTATTCCCAGTATAGAACAGTGCCTGAATTGTAGTGAGTGTTAAATAAATATTATTGAGTAAGTTAATTTAAAGTTTTTCTCATAGGGGTGCCTAGGTGGCTCAATTGGTTGAGCATCCAACCCTTGATTTCACCTCAGTTTATGATCCCAGGGTCATGGGATGGAGCCCCACATTGAGTGTGGAGGCTGCTTAAGATCCTCTCTCTCTCTCTCTCTCTCTCTCTCTCTGCCCTTCTCCCCTGCTCTTGCACTCTCTCTCTCTAAAAAAAAAAATAAAAATAAAAAATAAACCTTTTCTCATAGAATTCTGTTCTCTCCTGTGAATTCTGTTTGTTTCATCTCATGACTTTCTTATGTAATGATATATTTTCTTATGAGCTTCAAAGTTTTCTATTGTGAACTTACCTTTAGCAGAGCCTATCATTCCTGGGAGTACCAAATATTCCCTTCATAAGGAAGGTCTCCCTATGAAGCAGTTTCATAGCCTTACATATTTCACCTGTTCAGGACCAGTTTTGATGTTAATTTCTGAACTTAGAGTTTCTGCACTACATGAATAGGAGATATACGAATCTCATATTTATGAAGAGTTCAAGCTTGGGGTTGGGCTTCTCAGGGATGACTCCTTCCACTCATGGCTCAATGGCGGCAGCTCATTTATCTGCTGTGTCTGTACAATGAAGGGGGCTTTGTTACTCCACCTGCATAGCTGGCAAAGACACTTCTCAATTCCTGACTTTATCCAGTGATCCCAGTTCCAGCTCCCTGTGGTCCTGACTTTTGGTCTTATGTGGGCATTGGAAACATTAGTCCCTAATACCTGTAACCCAGTCTCAGAGATATCTATTGGGCTTAAATTCTACCACACCATTTTACCCTGAGTCACCTCTTTGTTTCTGGCATGACGATTTCCCATTCTTGATTCCGGGTTGACTATGTAAACAATGTCTATTTTAAATGTAGTTCTATTTTATATAGCATTTCTCTATATTTGAGTAGAAAGTGGGTCCTGCTCACATTTGCTTAGACTGCCATAGTAACCAGAATTTTTCACTTTACAATATCTTAATGCCTCAACCTCCTCATTCTTGAATTCTTATTTCTTACTTACCTTTTGGTCAATCTGTATAACTGTTCAGGTAATTTTTCAGGAAAAAATGTGTGTCCCATGGATTTTCTAAGTCCCTAAGGTCCTAAATTTCTTTCTGTTGTTTTCACACTTGAATGAGTATTAGTTTGCATACAAAATTCTTGGCTCACACCTATTTTTAGAAAATTATGTAGATCTAGCACCACTGATTTTTTAAAGTTTTTATCTATATTCCAGTTAGTTAACACACAGTGTAATATTAGTTTCACGTGTACATTTTAGTGATTCAGTACTTACATACAACACCTGATAATCATCAAAACAAGTAGCACTACTGATTTTTGAAATTTTTAATGCAGAAGAGAAATGCTGAAATCAGTCTGGCCTTTCACAATTCCTTTTAAGTAACCATTTTCATTTTTCTACCCTGGTTGGTTGTACAGATTTTTTTTATCTTAACAACTCCAAATTTGTTCACAGATGCATCTGTTTGTTTTGTCTAAACCATGGGTGAGCCTCCCATTTGAACCTCAACTATTACTTGTGATTTCTTTTTCAAGTACCCCTATTCCCGATGAGCTTAGATCTTTGTTCTCTGTTCTCTGAACCCATGATCTTCTGTTATTTGCTACTTCTCAGCAGCCTTGGAGAACTCTTTCTACTTTATATTACTGATTCTATCTTTTGCAGTGTTGTTTCTGTTATTGAATACTCTGCAAATTTAAATCCTGTTATGTTCTTACTTTTTTATTTCTTTATCTGTCTTCCTTTTAATCTCAGCGTGTATTTGTATATTACTCTCTTATGTACTTTCTTGCTCTTGTTTTTTTTTAAGGGAACATACCTTTGTATCCTTTTGAGGACATCACAGACTTGATTAACAGAATGTATCTTTTTGTACCCTGTACTACTATATTTTTTTTTTAATTTTTTTTTTAACGTTTATTTATTTTTGAGACAGAGAGAGACAGAGCATGAACGGGGGAGGGTCAGAGAGAGAGGGAGACACAGAATCTGAAACAGGCTCCAGGCTCTGAGCTGTCAGCATAGAGCCCAACGTGGGGCTTGAACTCGCGGACCGCGAGATCATGACCTGCGCCGAAGTCGGACGCTTAACCGACTGAGCCACCCAGGCGCCCCCTGTACTACTATATTACAGAGATTTACAGTACTCTTGCTCTGTAAGCTTTGGGTAATTCTCTTATCTTCCACTACAGTATTTTTTTTTTTTTTTTGGGGGTGGGATTCATGCTGTCATTATGTGAGAACTGTTCAGATTTACAGTTTGCCAACAGATACAGTGTATGCATTGTTCTTAATCCCATTCTTGTTTTCTCGAATTCTTAAAGAATGAACTGTCTTCTTAAAGCCAAAGCTGATGGTTGACAAGTTGATGTGAATATCCCCAACCCGCTTTCTTGTAGTATACTTGACTGAGGTATGATCTTTTCTTGCTCATGTGCCAAATGTTCTTATTATGAGGAGGAAAATGTATGTTTTAAAGAACCTGTGACATTTTATAGTGCTTCCATTAAAAGCAGTACATGAAAAATCACTGCCTTCAGCATTCCATTGTTTTATATCCTGACAGAATAGGAAGATGTAGCGATAGGTAAGATAAGGTACTGCCTCCTGAATTGTCAAATAGCATAGAAATCACCTTATTTCAGAGTATCTCCCCCATGAGCCTTTCAGATTAAGAAGTATCGTTACAAGGTGTTCTTGGCCTATCAGTATTTGTGCATTACTGCTCTTTCCCTAATCAGATTAATATCTAGCTGAATCAGCAGTTCTTTGGAAATGGGAGTTTTATTTGAGGAAAAGGGGAAGAATAATTTTGGAGTATGGGGGTTATTTTGAGAAGATTAGATTTAGGTTGGACTTTGTAATACCAGATGGGTTCAAAAAAAGGTGAAGAAGAGGTCAAGAGCAAACTGGCTATTGCAGCTGTGCCTGTGATCTTGATGTTTCTGGGGAGAATTTCTCATGTAGCCATTGGTACCCATGTGGCCTTAGGAGTGGTTATTGCCTGAATTAGTATCTCAGGATAAGTTGAAAGGTTGCCTACCTCAGCTTCTTTGTTTCAGTCTAGTTCCATGGCTTTAACTACAGCCCAGTTTGTCCTGGTTAAAATTCTTTTAATTCCTCCTAAGAGAAGACAGAAAAGAGGAAGGAATGGGAGATATGTGACTGCCACGGTAGGAAAATGGATTTGATTATTACTCTACGATGGTCTTTTTCTCTTTATTACGAGATCCTGTTCCTCTCCATCTTTATTAGGAGCCCTTGCTTATGTTGCCACTGGAAGAGTGGGTTATAGTCTCAGGAGGTAGGCTACCTCGTGCCATGATATTTGGTGAACATGCAGTAGACATTTTGTTTTTCCTGAATCAAACTGGCTTTAATTGTTTGAGTTCTTCATAAAAGTAACATGTGTTAATTGCAATTTATTCCACAAATAGAGATAAGCCAAAAGCAGACTGAAAACTACCACATAGTTCCAATATATAGTTAATATTTTCATAGGTTTTCTTTCAGAATTATTTAAGTGCATATATTTTTTCTTAAATGATTTGGTTTTTTTTTTCAATTGGATGTATCCTGCATATGTCAGTAAATATATATCTAGATCAGAAGTTTTTAGTAACTGCATAGTATTCCATTCAATGGCTATACCGTATTTTAGTTAACTACTTTCCTACTGACAAACATTTATTATTACTGTTAATAAATTACCATTATTAATATCACTGTGATGATAATTTTGGACATACATCTTTGTGCACTTATTTTTTTAGGATAAAATTATAGAAATCAAATTGCTCTATCAGTAGGTATATACTTTTTAAATTTTTTTTAAGTTTATTTATTTTGAGAGAGAGAGAGAACATGCACACAAGCTGGGGAGGGGCAGAGAGGAGAGACAGTATCCCAAGCAGACTCTGTGCCATCAGCATAGAGCCCGATGTGGGGCTCAAACTCATGAACCGTGAGATTATGACTTGAGCTGAGATCAAGAGTCAGACGCTTAACCGACTACACCAATTGGGTATATACTTTTAAGGCTTTTGATAATTTCCAAATTGTCCTCCAGAAAAGTTGTTCCAGTTTATTTTCCTGATAATTTCACTACTCATATAATTGAAATTATCTGTTCTTTTGGCAAATATAAGACAAATGTCTTTTTATAGTTTTAATTTGAATTTCCTGTTAAATTATATTTATTACTTTGTTCATAGATTGCTCATATTTACTATGTGTTTTACCTATCCATATCCTTTCCTTGTCTTTTTCTTACTGATATGTAGCTTTTTAAATGCTATAGATCTTTTATATTCCTCAGTAGAAATGTTTTTCATATAGCTTTCAGATATTTTTAAAGCTTATTTGTGTTTTCTTTATTTGGTTTTTGCTGTTATAAATGAGATTGTTTCCATGCTTTTTTTTTCTGTTTATTGTTGGTAATTAGAAAAGACACTTAGTTTTGGTATTTATTTGTTACTAATCTCTTTCCTGAATTCTTGTTATTTCCAACAGTTTCTCAGTAGATTTTCTTGGACTTATTAGGTATGTAATAATGGCATTTGCCTAAACAAATGAAAGAGAATTTTGTGCCGGCTTTTTGGATAATTATATCTCTTATTCCTTTTTCTTGCCATATTGCATTCATAAGAACTTCCAGAAGAAACTTAAATTGCAGTGGTTTTCTCTGGCATCCTAATAACTTTCCGTGAAAAGATGAGAGATGAGCAAAGGCTTGATTTGAGGTAAAGGAACGAACCAGGAGGAATCTGGGGAAAGAGATTTTCAGGCATAGAGAAGAGCCTGTACGAAGGCCATAAGGACGGAGTGTGCCTGGTATGTCAGAGGAATATCAAGGAGGCCAGTGTGGCTGGAGAGAGCGACTGAAGTGGAGAATGGTAGAAGATAAGGTCGGAAAGGGAATAAGGGAGCGGAGATCATGAAAAGCCTTATAAGCCATTGTAAGAACTAATATTTCCTAACATTGAAACTAGGATTACTGTGTCATGGAGAGTTTCTCTTTAAGTACTGCATCGTGGTTAAGAAATGCATTTATAAAAAATAGATTTTTTTTATAAAACCTTCATATCTGCTGTTGATACAATATTCATTGATGTACTCTAACATTTAAAATGTCTTTGCCGTAATAGTCATAACACATTCTTTCCCCCAATTGCTATGATGTTACAAATGTGAAATGTACATTAACTATGTTTTCTTATGTAGAGTTGCCTATTACACTATTGGGCAGACCATTTAATCAGCAAAACATCAGTTCCTAAAGTCTGAGAATATTTTAAGCAATAGCAATCACAACAGAGTAGCTTTGTACTTTGCTTACGTGGACCTAAACATTAATTTAGAATTCTCAGTCATTTTCAGTTTTCAAGTTCTTCTGGTAGAAAAATACCTTAAGGCACCCAGGCAGCAAGAATAGTGAAGAGTCACAAATCATGGCTATGCTGAAAACTGACCTAGTTGACCAGATAAGTCAGCTCACTGGGAAAACTATAAGCTCTGTTGAAAAATCAAATATCCCAAGAGGAATAAAACAGGGAAAGAAAGAAAGACCTTTATTGCTGAGGGAAGCAGAATTAACCAGAGTGTTGGCAGTGCTATAAATTAAAAATTTCCAAAACAGCAATATTTTCTCACAAAGCTTGGCTATTTGATTCTAGAATGTAACTTTAAGGCGGCATGCAAATCTTTTCTCTTCGTTTGTAGTCAGAGGAAGAAGAGAGATGAGAAAGAGAAATTTGTATTACTGCTGCTAGGAACCTTCTACCCTTTTTATTGTTGTGGCCTCTTGATATTCTTGGGTAACTCAGGAGATAGAGTCAGTAGCATCTTAAGTGTTTATCGTAAGATGCTCAAGCTACCATGGATATAAGGTGGTGCTTCAATTCAAACCTGCCGCCATAAGACATGTTCAAAACTATTTTGGGAGGTGGTTCAAGATAGCCATATAGGAATATCTGAACTCACTTCCCACATACACACCAAATCCACAGCCACATACGGAAAAATTCTCTCTGAAAAAGACCTGAAAACTAGCTGAAAAATGCCTCCACAGCAAAGGATACTAGACAGGGCCACACCGGGAGGGTGGGAGAGGCAGAGACATAGTCCCACCAGAAGCCCCACCCTGGCACAGCAACCCCTGATCAGGAGGAAGCTCACAAATACGAGCTTCTCCCTGAGGAGCACGTCAGCGTCAGACACACCAACCCTCGGGACCTGCACAGGAGAGATGAATCTGCAAAACGTCTGGCTTTGAAAACCAATGGTGCTGACATCCAAGAGATCCAAAGGGCTGTAGGGAACTGGGATTCTGTTCTTAAAGGGCTCATCTACACAATCATTTGCCCCAGAACCCAGTGTAAAACAGCAGTTTGAAAAGAACCTAGACTATAGATATGCGAAGGAGACATTTATTTGCTAATTATAAAGCATCTGCCAGAGGGACAGGGGCCTGTTGGGACTCTCTCCAGAGATGGAGGCGGAGGTGGGTGCCATTTTTGCGCTCTTCCTCTACCTTGTGCCATTTTGCTGCCTTGCTAGCACCAGTGCTGGCGGGAGCCACTTTTGCACTCTCCCCCTACCTTGCTAGCACTGGTGGGTGCACATAGTCACAGCAGTCTCCAGCTGGCCTTCTAATGCCAGTGGGCATGCCCACCTCTGCAGTCTCCTGCTGCTTTGCTAAAGCTGGTAGACATGCACACACACACACACACACACACACACACACAAAACAATCTGATTAAAAGATGGACAGAGGAGGGGCTCCTGGGTGGCTCAGTCGGTTAAGTGTCTGACTTCGGCTCAGGTCATGATCTCGTGGTCCATGAGTTCGAGCACTGCGTACGGCTCTGTGCTGACAGCTCAGAGCCTGGACCCTGCTTTAGATTCTGTGTACCCCCCTCTCTCTGCCCCTCCCCCACTCTGCTCTGTCTCTGTCTCTCAAAAATAAATGTTAAAAAAAGTTTTTTTTTTTTTAAATGGACAGAGGATCTGAATAAATATTTTTCCAAAGAAGACATACAGATGGCCAACAGGCATATGAAAATATGCTCAACATTACTAATTATCAGGGAAATGCATATCAAATACCACAATGAGATATCAACTCATACCTGTTAGAATGGTTGTACTAAAAAAGACAAGAAATAACAAGTGTTGACAAGGATGTGGTGAAAAGGGAACCCTCATGCACTGTTGGTAGGCATGTAAACTGGTGCAACTATATGGAAAACAGTATGGTGGTTCCTCAAAAAATTAAAAATAGAACTACCATATGATCCATCAATTCTACTTCGGGCATTTACCCAAAGAAAATGGGAAGACTAATTCAAAAAGATAGGGGCACCCCTGTGTTCATTGCAGCACTATTTACGATAGCCAAGATAGGGAAACAACCTTAGTGTCCATCAGTGGATGAATGGATAAAGAAGATGTGGTGTGTATGTGTGTGTGTGTGTGTGTGTGTGTGTGTGTGTGTGTATGTATATATATATGTGTGTGTATATATATATACATATACCTGTGTATTTCATTCCAGAAACATAACTTGTAATCCAAAGCATTTGTATATCAAAGTGAATGTCCCCATAAGAATTAATGGAAATTCAGATGATTTGTTCCACAACCCAACAGTATTCATATAAGAATGATTACATTACTGTAATATAATACAAAATAATAAAGAAAATAAAAGACATAAAGAAAAATAAACATAAATCTGCACTTACCTTTGAAAACCTTCGTGGCTGGTGTGAGGGAGACAAGAGAGAGGAGGGTTGTTGTGTAGGATGACTTTCACTATCACTAATGAAATCACTGCTATCTGTTGGCTCAATGGAATCTTTTTCTTTTTGAGCAACTTTAACAAGGAGCCTATCCAATGACACTTGCTTTTGACTCCTTTTGAGGATTTCATAGAAATGTGACATTGCATTGTCCTGAAACAGATTCATTGCTCACACTGCTACAGCCTTATTCAGGTGGTGCTTTTCTACAAGATTTTGCACTTTCCCGCATTTTACACATATCCCTAATCTCATCTGAAGTGAGGATACTCCTCTGCCTTTTTCTCCTCCTCCTCTGCAGCAAGAGAGAGAGAGAACCATTGGTTCCATTGTGATCATGTGACATTTGGCATCACGTATTACTCATACTGCAAGACATGGCTCATTTATCAAGTTAAAATTTATTAGAAATGTTTGCTCATCTTGGAGAACACTTGCAGAACAAGTTACTCTCAGTCCAAGGTTTTACTGTGTGTGTGTGTGTGTGTGTGTGTGTGTGTGAATATATATCTATAATGGAATACTATTCAGCCATTAGAAAGAATGAAATATTTCCATTTGCAACAACATGGATGGACCTTGAAGAGTATTATGCTAAGTGAAATAAATCAGACAAAGAAAGACAAATACCATATGCTTTCACTTATATGCTAAACACAAAACAAACTAACAAACAAAGCAAAACCAAACTAAGAGATACAGAGAATAGATTGGTAGTTACCAGCTGGGAGGAGTTTGCGGGGTGGGCAAAATGGGTGAAGAGGGTCAAGAGGTACAAACTTCCAGTTATAAAATAAATAGTCATCGGGTCATAATGTACAGCGTGGTGACTATAGTCAGTGATATTGTATTGCATATTTGACAGTTGCTAAGAGAATAAATCTTAAAAAGTTCTCCTCATAAGAAAAAAAAGTAAGATTTTATAACTTTGGTGACAAATGGTAACTAGGCTTTCTCTGATGATCATTTGGCAATGTATTTAAATATCAAATCATTTTGTTGTACATTCAAAACTAATATAATATGTCAATTATACCTTAGTTAAAATTTTTTTTTTCAACGTTTATTTATTTTTGGGACAGAGAGAGACAGAGCATGAACAGGGGAGGGGCAGAGAGAGAGGGAGACACAGAATCGGAAACAGGCTCCAGGCTCTGAGCCATCAGGCAAGAGCCTGACGCGGGGCTCGAACTCACGGACCGCGAGATCGTGACCTGGCTGAAGTCGGACGCTTAACCGACTGCGCCACCCAGGCGCTCCTAGTTAAAATTATTTTTAAGTCACAGTTTCACATTTCTTCCAGCATCTTTCAAGTTTTGATCTTCACCCATCACTTTTATAATGAAAGAGATGTTTCTGATGATGGTTTATTCTGTGAAATGACCTTGTCTTGTGATCATAGCAATATGTGTGGGGTTATATTTGGATTTATTTACCTACATTTTACACCTCAGTAAGTCTGGCTTTCAAACACAAGAATGTGAAAAATAGTTTAAGAGATTGGTTGTGATAACAGAAAGAACAAAAGGAATAATGAGAAACGCATTCTGCAAATAGGTGGCCTTGAAAAGCTATTTCAGCTTTTAAGAGTAACAACATAGTTGGCCAAGAGGAACTGGGAAGATCCAAAAGTCTTTGTCCTTTTGGTTTCATTAAAATATGAAGAACTCTATTATTAATAAACCTGTGTAGCTTCTGCAACCTTAACTTATTGCTGTCTTCACCATTTGAATCAGCATATTGTGGGCATCTCCTCTTTAACCTTACTGATTTGAGCTTTCTCAGACTCTTTGCCTCTTTTTCTATTAGGCTCTTTCCTCTACCTGCCAATTCCTTTTTGTATTAAATGTTTTAATCACAGACCCTAGTAAATTTAAAAATTAGTGTTACTGTAATTTTTCTGTAGTTATTGTTTCTAGGACTTTTTAAGGTTAATTTAAGGAGGAAAATGTGGAAGTAAAAGATAAAGACAGAGTGTAAGACAGAAAAGGGGAATGATGAGGAGAAGCAGGCCAATAATTTAAAAAAATATATCAAAGAAGCTGAAAAGACCTCAAAATGATAATTCCCATAGGAGTTTAGGGGAAGAGGAAATGTATAGATACATCTTTCTTACAAAGCTTTTGAATAGCTGTTTACTTTTCATTTGGGGGTACATAGGTTTCATTTTTCAGATTGTGGTAAAATATTCCAATTAAATGCCAACTTATCTAATAGCTCACTTTAATATATTAATTTCTTAGTTCTCAACATAAGGCTTTTCTGAACTTGAATAATAAATTTGGTTATGTCATATTTAAAAAACTTTTTAACCTTGTAAGTAATATTTTCTTCATCTTTGGGTTTTACCATAAGTCTCTCACAACAGATCAGTGGCAGAAACAACCCGAATTCAGGAATTTTGATTCTGAAGGGCATAATACCTGACACACCTTATTGGCTTAAGCCAAAATTTATCCAGCCCAGTATTTGGTCCTAGCAGTTTTTCAGGCATTCATGGTTACTGTCCAAAATAGCAGCTCTGGGAGGTAGGTGTAGACTGCAAGCAATCTTCTTTCATTAGGGTCTGATAATTTTTCTCTTTTTCAAACTTCCATACTTTGAACTTCTGCTGTTGTCAGAGACTGAAGTCCCTTTTAGTTCCAGAAGTATCTCTATTACTTTGAAATAGTTCTAGTCATAATTTAGAAGAAAGGAAGTCAAAAGATCTGGATTTTCAATCCTGAGTTTGCCCATAATTAATATATTACCTTTATTAAAGAATTTCACTTTTCTGGAACTCATTTTATTCTCATTTACTAATAAACAGTAAGTGGCTCTGAAGTATTTTCTTATTCTAAATAAATGTAATAGAATTCATGATCGTATTCTTGTTTGCTATTATGACCAATTTCTAGATGATTTTATAGATCTGGCCTTATGTTTTCTAATTTCTGTCTTTCTAGACAGTAAAATAACTAACTGCCCCATTCTTCCTGCCCCCAGTTTTAAAACAATTTTTTCTGAGTTTCTTTGGTCATGAAAATTACATCTCTTTCATCATTTTTGGTTGATGTCTTTCTTAAGATAGAGCTGATGAGAACGGTACCAAGTACTGAAGGTGTGAGCAGACGTGCCATGATATTATATATATGCGACATCATATTTTCTGTTTTATTCCTGTTACTTTTTTTCTGCTACTTTTTTAGTGCCAATATTTCCAGGACATTTTAGCCATATCATTTCAAAATATCTTTCAGGCCAACCCTTTGCCTCTGGACTAGACTATTCCTAAGCTCTTTACTATTCAATATCTTCTGGGACAGAGATTTCACACCTTGTCTCTCACCTTCAGGAAATTCTTATGGCTACCGTAAATCTTGCTTTCTGCAATTTAAATTGAATTTATTTCCTTTTTCTTTTCACTGTGGAGATGGGAACAGCCCCAAACTAAAAGTGATGCTTTCTTATGAAGGCCAGTACTGAATATAGAGGAAAGATTGTTTCCAGTCTGGCATCATTTTTAGCTTTCATATATTAAAACTTCCTGACTTTCACTTCAATATTCATGGTCTCAGGAGATGCTATTCTTTATGGCTCAAATGAAATAATAGTTACATATCTAATATTAATGGTATTATGTCTTTTGCTAACTAGAACCAAATGAGGTACTAAAATAAAAAAATGATTTCACAAAAGCATTTGAAGGCTTTAGCAGATTTGTGTTTTTTTAGTATAACTGTAGTCATGGGACTAGGTTTTTGCCTGTGGTTTGTAGATTTTATCTCATTTTATTAGTCATACTGTATACATGTTTAATTCATCCATATCTTCCTTATAAATGATGAGAATAGAAACTTGTTCTTTAACACAAGCTGTCTTGCAACAGATTTCAGTGTGTATAGTCAAAAAACTTTGGTACCTAAGCTAAGAAATGTGCTAGGTATTGGAAAGAAAAAAGAAAACACGTTCTCTGCCCTTGAGGGGCCTATAGTCTAATTGGGGGGAAAGATTATAAAACTTGTAATTATAGAACACTTATAAAAAATATGTGACAGTACCTATAAAATACGATGTTTAATGTGAATTTTATTTTGTATTTAAGTTTAATACAGAAAATATCTTACACTATACAGATCTGTTCTATTAACTAAGGCACCTAAAATGTCTGACTAATTGTTTCATTCTGAATTCTGTTTTTTCATTTTAAAGGTTCAGCAATTTTCTGAAAAAACTTTCCTCTTACAGCTTTGGAAGATTCATGAAAATGCCTTAGAAAGACAGTATAGTGAAATTATAAACCAGAGGAATATGCTTCTCCAAACCTTTGTAAGCCTTCAGCCGCTAAGAAATGTCTATTTCACTAACTGTATTGAAAAGTATTTAAATATACTTAGGTGTACTTTTAGAAAATTATCTGTACGCATATTGGCAGATAGTCCTGTTCAGATATGGAAAGTATTAAGTGCTATTTAAAACCAGTTGGTAGAGTAATACAGTTTGAAAGAGTTCTATTGGCAGGGATGCAATATAGATATTATTTGCAATTATAATAAGCATTTAAAAAACGGTGAAACTGATTTGAATTGCTCAGGCTTTGAGACCTTGGTTTTAATGCTTTTGAAAGACAGAGAGGTTCACACGTTAGTTGTATTACGGATGTTGGTGAAAAGATAGTTTTTATCTTTTTCTCTTAAGTCAGAACCAATAGACTCAGTAGTTTTAAATGATAGGGCCAGTTTAGGAATGTGACTTATAGTTAATTGACATTTCAAAAGAAAATATATTTAGAAATACTAAAAATATTTATCTGATTTCAGAATCACCAGACTTGGTGGTTACATATGATATGGCCAGTTTCTCAATGCAGTTCACAATCAGTGGACATTTGTTTGAAAAAATAGAAAAATACAGTAATATTTAGGTTCTAGCATTGCCCAGAGTTCTTGGAAATTCTTACTTCTTCTTCATGTTGATGTTTCATAGAATGTAAGCTATTTCATAGAACTGAATTGGAAATAAATATAGAATTTTACCTTCTTTACCTATATTTTAAAAGGGTTCTTTGGATTTCCTTGTTTGTTTATTTGTCTTTTTTCTTTAGCGGTTATTCCTTTGAGTATAGATTTTTATTTTCAAGTTTGGACATTTAGTTATTTTACCCAATTTCACATTGCAGTGACAGAATGGCACATACGGCTCTAAGCTTAATACACAAACACAGATACAAAGATAAATAGTAGAATTTCTACATCAGTAATACTCCCAAAACATTAAGGATAAAACTTCCACATGGGAATAGTTGGTTGTCATTATGTAATAGCTTCAGCTCTTTTATTAATATTGCTAGAGGAGTAAAGCACTTTGTAATAATACCAGGATATACAATTATATATTTTTATTGTTAATAATTCCAAATGACTGCACTGTAAATCACTAAAGAAAATATTGTTACAAATTAACATCTATATTTGGTCTTTTGTTTCTGTTTTTTAGGAGGCTACAAAGAAAAAAGTGATAGAAGAGGAGGAAAAATTTATTAAGGAAATTACAGACTTCAATAATGAGTATGAAGTAACAAAGAAAAGAGAGCTGTTGATAAAAGAAAATGTCCAGATTGAAATATCTGACTTAGAAAACCAGGCAAACATTTTGAAAAGAGGTATGAGTACAAAGTACCACCTCATTTATCTATCTGCCACTAACGAAACTAACTTATTTTGAATCAGTGGATTTTCTAGAAATTTAACTTTTTCACAAGCAATTTGGGTTATTTCATAGCTGTTCCTTTACCTTTTTCTTAATTCTCCTAATGAAAGTGTATCTTTTATTGCGCAGTCCCACGTTCTTTAGAAGTAAGTGTGACAAGAGCATTTAGTCATTCATTCAAGAAGCAAATATCTATTTACTCTCTGTTGCGTGATAGGCACTGTTCTAGGTCATCAGGATATAAAACTAAAAAGTGGAACAATCAAATATGGAAGCAGATATTTATAGTACAATGTGATAGACGCTATAATAGGGATAGGACTGGTACAGTGATCCTCATTTACCATCAGTACAATTTAAACTAGGAAACAAGGTTACACAGTGGAGTGGGGAGAATTTCATTTCAGGAACATTATATGGTTATTGCAATCTGTGATAAGATTCTGAGCTAAAGTCATTGCCAAGGAGAAGAGAGTGTGAATTAAAGAGATGTGTAGGAATAATGACAGGACTTTATCACTGATAAATGTGAATAGAAATAGAGGAAGTCAGGGATGAATCATAGTTTTCAAACTTCAGAGATTGGGTAGAATATGGTACCAGGAGGAAGAGCAGAGGTAGAGAAAGAAGCCTGTTGGAGCTATAGCCTTTTCTGGACAAAAAGATTGAGTTTTGTTTCAGGCATTTTTAGTTGGAGATATCTATGAAATATACAGGGGGAGATGCCCAAGTGGCAAGGGAAAATTTGGTTGTGAAGCTAGTAAAAGATCAGAGCTAGAGTATTAGGCTTGGGACTGAATCCAGAGGAGTTTGTGACCTCATTCAGAGAAAATATGTAGAGACAACATAGATGAGGAGTGAAGACCAAAGCCAGAAACTGGGAAAGCATAACATTTAGGAAAAGAAAGAAGAATGAGACAGAGTAGTCAAAGACGGCAAGAGGAGAACCAGCAGAGAGTAATATTTTGGAAACCAAAAGCAAAAAATGTTTTCCTCAAATTAGTGGAAATCAAAATAGGATGTTAATCTGACGATCAGATGTCAAGAGCAGTATCGTGGAGTAGGGCAGTAGAGGAAGACTGGTAGTAATAGATTGGAGTCAATGGGAATTGAGGAAATAGAGAATGAAAATATAAATGATATTCAATGGGAAATTAGTTTTTAATGGAAGCCTTTCTAAAATGTACTCTTACTTTGATGGCTTTAGTAGGTGGAGAATAATAAACACATTTAACTTTTTTATTGACTTGGAGCTATCAGTATGAATAATTTATTATTTTCTTTGCATGTGACAACTATTATTTTAATTTCTATTTATTGGGCTTATACTATATAACAATCATCATCATCCTAAAGATTATAAATGCTAATGTCATGTTGATTTAATTTAAATCTTAATTTCACCATTTAATAATTGTGTGATTTGGGGCAACATATTTAACATTTCTTTGGCTCAGCCTCCCCATCTGTAAAGATGGGGGTTAGTAGTAATGACCTTAACAAAGATTGTTGTGAGAATTCAATGAAATAATACTGAAGCACATAGAATGCTGCCTGGCACATAGTTAAGCCCTCAGAAAATGTGGTGATTATACTTTTTAATCTCATTTTATAGATGAAGGAAATAAGGTTCTCAGAGATGAATTACTTTGGGTAGAGAATATAGGACAGAGGCATACATCTGGGAAGCTTTAAAAAATATTAAATGTTTGAATCTCATCCCAGACCTATTGAATCAGAATCTTTGTGGGAGAGGATAGGGAACATAACTTTTTTATATATTGATGTGTACTATTCAATAACTACAAGTGTAGAATATAAAGTTAAATAGATACATACTCTAACTTTCTGTGAGAAGTAATGGATATTGCCAGTTCTATTCAACATAATATTAGAAATTTTAGCCGAATCAACTAGGCAAGAAAAGGAAATGAAAGGCATCCAAATTGGAAAGCAAGAAGTAAAATGTTGTCTGTGCCCAGATGATATGCTCTTATATATAGAACAACTAGGGATACCACACACACACACACAAAAAAACCTGCTAGAGCTAATAAATAAATACAGCAAAGTTGAAGTATGCAAAATCAACACAGAAAAGTAAGTTGCATTTCTATGTATGAGCAATAAATGATCCAAAAAGGAAAATTTTTTTTAATTCCATTTATAATAAATCCAAAAGAATAAATACTTAGGAGGTGAAATTTAACCAAAGAGGTGAAAGACTTGTGCGCTGAAAACCATATAAAACTTTGCTCAAAGGAATTAAGTCCTAAGTAAATGGAAAGACATCCCATATCATGGATTGGAAAACTTAGCATTGTTAAATGACATTATTACCCAAACTGATCTATAGATTCAATGTAATCCCTAGCAAAATTCCAAGAGCATTATTTTCATGAATAGAAAAACCCATTGTAAAATTCATATAGATTCCTAAAGAATCCCAAAAAGCCAAAACTGTCTTGAAAAATAACAATGAAGAATAAAGTTGGAGGATTCACACTTTCTGATTTCAAAACTTACTAAAGTGCTGCAGTAATCAAAACGGTGGTACTAGAATAAGGACAGACATATAGAAAAACGGGATAGAATAGAGAACTCAAATATAAACCCTCATGTATGTGGTGAAATTACTTTTAATAAGAGTGCCAAGACTATTCAATGGAAAAGTACAGTCTTTTCAAGAAATGGTACAGGGAAAACTAGATACCACATGCAAAAGATGAAGTTAGGCCCTTCCCTTACACAGTATACAAAAATTAGCTAAAATGGACCAAAGTCTTAAGCTTATGAAGTAAAACAATAAACCTTTTAGAAGAAATCATATAGGAAACACTTCGTCATATTGGAATTGGAGATGATTTCTTGGATACCAAAAATACAGGCAACAAAAGAAAAAAATACATAGGTAGTATTTCATTAAAATAAAGATCTTTTGTATATCAGAAGACACTATCAAGAGAATAAAAACAAAGCTCTCCGAAATAATGGGTTGTGTTTTCTTATGGAAGAAAATATTTGCAAATCCTATCTTTGATAAGGGATTAATATCCAGAATATTTTAAGTAGTCTCTGCACCCAATGTGGGGCTCAAACTCCTGACCCCGAGATCAAGAGTCACATGCTGTATCAACTGAGTCTGCCAGGTGCCCCTAGTGTTCAGAATATATGAAGAACTACAGCTCAACACTAGGAAAATAACTCAATTAAAAAATGGGCAAAGGACTTGAATAAACATTTCTCCAAAGATATGGCCAATACGCACATGAAAAGATGCTCAACGTGACTAGTCATTAGAGAAATGGAAATCAAAACCATAATGAGATACCACTTCACGCCTATTAGGATGGCTATTATCAAAACAAATCAGAAGTCTCCACAATATGATATTCACAATGTTCAGGATGCAATCCAAAATCCCTCGAGCTCTGAAGAATCAGTGAAATGTGACCTAGTATCAGAAGAAAACCATGAGATGCCAAACTCACAGTGATCTAGATATTGGAATTATCAAATATTTTATAGCAGCTATTATTGAGCTATGCTCAATGAATAAAGGAAAATGCACTTGCAATAGATGAAAAGACAGGTAATCTCAGTGGAGAAATAGAAAATGTAAAAAAAAGAACATTTTAGAATGTCACAATACATTATCTGAAATAAAAATGTCACTGATAAATGAGGAGTTAAGATGGTGGAGAAGTAGGGGGACCCTGGACTTTCCTAGTCCCTCAAATTCAGCTGGCTGTGTTGAGGTCAGATCACTTAGAACACCCAAGAAGTCGATCTGCAGACTGGCAGAAGGATTTCCAAGGTTGGAGGCAGACAGTGTGGTAGTTGCGAGGTACATAGAAGTGAATTGGGGGGAGAGGAAAACAGCAGTCCTGAACCCTTTTCATGAAGAGACAAAAGGGAGACTAAGAGGGGTTAAGAGAGTGCAGCATCAGTTTGCACAAGAGGAAAACCTCTGTGGACAACAGACTGGGGAGTGAGAAGTACTGAGTGTTGCAGGGTTCTTTTTGCAAACGGTCTTAAGAGCTCAAAATCTGAGGCTTTGGAAGTGCCTTTCTCCAGAGTGGAGCTGTGGTGCAAGCTCCTGCGGGGAGGGAGCTGGCCCCAGACTGCAAAGCATGGTGTAGAGATCTCTGGGGTGCATTAAGAGAGAATTTTCCCTTCCTGGAATAATTTTGGAAGAGGGTATATTGCCTCCCCAAGGACAAAAGACCCTGAAGGTGCCAGCAAAAGCCCTTTCAACAGTAGGGGACAGAGGTGCACCCAGAGGGAATACAACCTTTGCTGCTTTTAGCAGTGCTGTACCATAGATTCCACAGATTGCACAGGTGTGGGCCTGATTTTCAGGGGCAAAGAACTTCACAGTGTGGAGAAACTCTATTCTAGAGAAGGGGGCTGGGTCTGAAGAGCCAGGGACTTTAAGACTTGAGTTTTGAATCCCAGCCTCACACCAAAGAAAAAATGCAGGAGAGTTGTGGTGCAGGGTGAGTCGACTGCCCTCACAATTCTGTGAGGGCTGCCTGAACAGTAGGGGGTGTGACATCCCCAGCCAAGGGATGAGAGATTGAGGTGGTGCCATTCCCCCCCCGCCGCCCCATTATCAACAAGATGGGACTTCAGAGTGCAACACAGTGGCCCCCAGTGGAGGTGGGACCCACTTACACCAAACCCTATCCCCCTATGCCTGGCAATCACTTATTCACTGAGGTAAGACATGCTGATCCAATGCAGCAGGCTTCTCTTCCAGAAGACCAGAGCAGCCAGCACCCTGCGTGAACCAAGTATACTGAAAATCGAATGCTTCAAAACAGCATCTGCAGTTCTGGTGGAAACAGGATCAGACTTACTTTTATTCTTTCTTCTTCTTTTTTTTTTTCATTTGGAATCAGGTTCATGTGTCTTGTTTGTTTTTTAAATTTCCTTTTCTTTTTTTAGGATCAAGCTTCTTTTTTTTCTTTCTTTTTTCTTTTCTTCTTTTCTTACCACCCCCCCCCTTCTTTTTCTTTGGAATCAGCCTTATAGTTTGTTGTTGTTGTTGTTGTTGTTTTTACATTTTGTTGTTGTTGTTGTTCCCTTTCCTTTTATCTTTTTTGGGGATCAGGGTTTTCTTTCTGTTTTTTTTTCCAAACAAATTAAAGCACATTTTAATGACCAAATCAAAGCTCACCTAAAGGTCCAAACACCCCACACAGCAAGTAAGGAAGAACTCTGTGGAGTACTGGCCAGTGGGAAAAAGCAGGCAAAGCACAACAGCACAGTGCACACAGCTTACATCAGAAACACTTCCTGAAGTGCCAGGTTCTGAAGTGTATGAGCCCTTTTGAATATAGCATTACTCTCGGGTTCAGGAAATATAACAAGCATTTAAAACATGTAGAAGACAGAAACTTAGCCAAATGACAAGACAGAAGAAGTCTCCCCAAAAGAAAGGTCAAGAAGAAATGACAGCCAGAGACTTGCTCAGAACAGACATAAGCAATATATCTGAACAAGAATTTAGAACAATAGTCATAACTACTAGCTGGGCTTGAAAAAAAAACATAGAAGACACCAGAGAAACCCTTGCTGCAGAGATCACAGACCTAAAAATTAGCTGAAATCAGAAATGCTATAACTGAGATGCAAAACCAACTGGATACAGTCACAATGAGGGTTGAAGAAACAGCAGAGAATAAGTGATACAGAAGATAAAATTGTGGAAAATAATGGAGCTAAAAAGAAAAGGGAAAGGAAACTATTACCATGAGGGGTGATTTAGAGAACTTAGTGATTCCATAAAATTAAACAATATCCATATCATAGGAATCCCCAAAGAGGAATGGTGGTAAAAGGAGGCAGAAGGTTTATTTGAACAAATTATAGCCAAGAACTTTCCTAATCTGGGGGAGGAAACAGGTATTCAGGTCCAAGAGGCACAGAGAACTACCCCCAAAACCAACAAAAACAAGTCAACACCATGATATATCATAGTGAAACTTGCAAAATACAAAGATAAAGAGAGAAGTCTGAAAGCAGCTAAGGACAAAAGGTCCTTAACCTACAAGGGTAGACCCATAAGGTTAGCAGACCACTGAAACTTGTCAGGCCAGAAGGGAGTGGCAGGAAACATTAAATGTGCTAAATTAGGAAAATACGCAGCCAAGAATTCTTAATTCAGCAAGGCTGTCAGAATAGAAGGAGAGATAAAGAGTTTCCCAAACAAACAAAAACTAAAGGAGTTCATGACCACTAAACCAGCCCTACAAGAAATTTTGGGGGGACTCTGAGTGGAGAAAAAAAAGAAGATCAAAGCAACAGATACTTCAAAGGACCAGAGAACATCACCAGAAACACCAACTCTACAGGTAACACAATGGCACTAAATTCTTAGTCTTTCATTATCACTCTGAATATAAATAGACTAAATGCTGCAGTGAAAAGACATAAGATATCAGAATGTAAAAAAACAAAAACAAACAATAAATAAGATCCATCTATATGCTGCCTACAAGAGATTCATTTTAGACCTAAAGACATGTGCAGATGGAAAGTGAAGGGATAGAAAAACATCTACCAGTCAACTATATATTAAAACAAAGACTGTAACAAGAGATGAAGAGGGGCATTATATAATTAAGGCATCTATCCATTAAGAAGATCTCACAATTTTAAGTATTTATGCCTCCAACTTAGAGAACCCAAATACATAAATCAGTTAACAACAAACATAAGGGCATTGATAATAATACCATAATAGTAGGAGACTTTAATGTCCCATTTACAACAATGGACTGATCATCCAAGCAAAACAATGACTTTGAATGACACACCAGACCAGATTGACTTAACAGGTATTCAAACCATTTCATCCTAAAGCAGCAGAATACACATTCTTCTCGAGTGCCCATGGAACATTCTCCAAAATAGATCACATACTGGATCACAAATCAGCCCTCAACAGGTACAAAAAGATTGAGATCACACTATGCATATTTTCAGATCACAACACTATGAAACTTGAAATCAACCACAAGAAATAATTTAGAAAGCCCTCAAATACACAGAGGTTAAAGAACATCCTAAAGAATGAAGGTGTTAACCAGGAAATTAAAGAAAATTTAAAAAAATACCTGGAAGCAAATGAAAATGAAAAATGACAGTTTAAACACTTTGGGATGCAGCAAAGACAGTCCTCAGAGGAAAGTATATTGCAATTCAGGCCTATCTCAAGAAGCAAGAAAGGTCCCAAATACACAATCTAACCTTACACCTACAGGAGCTCAGAAAGGAACAGCAAATAAAGCCTAAAGACAGCAAAAAAAAGGGGGGGGATAATAAAGATTAGAGCAGAAATAAATGATAGAAACAAACAAACAAAAACAACTAGCAAAACAGGTCATGAAACTATGAGCTGGTTCTTTGAAAAATAAACAAAATTGATAACCCCCTAGCCAGACTTATCAAAAAGCAAGGACCTAAATAGATAAAATCATGAATGAAAGAGGAGAGATCACAACCAACACCACAGAAATACAATTTTAAAAGAATACTGTGAAAAATTATATGCAAACAAACTGGGCAATCTGGAAGAAATGGACACATTCCTAGAAACATACAAACTACTAAAACAAACAGGAAGAAATGGAAAATTTGAACAGACCCATACCCAACAAAGAAATTCAATCAAAATTCAAAGATCTCCCAACAAACAAGAGTCCTGGGCCAGATGGCTTCCCAGGGGAATTTTACCGGACATTTAAAGAAGAGTTAATACCTATTCTTCTCAAACTGTTCCAAAAAAAAAAAAAAAAAAGAAAGAAAGAAAGAAAGAAAAAGAAAAAAGAAAAAGAAAAGAAAAGAAAAAAGAAATGGAAAGAAAGTTTCCAAACTGATTCTATGAAGCCAGCTTTTCCTCGATTCCAAAACTAGATAAAGACTCCACTAAAAAGAGAATTACAGGCCAATATCCCTGATGAATCTGTATGAAAAAATTCTCAACAAGATACCAGCAAATCAAATTCCACAGTGCATTAAAAGAATTATTCACCATGATCAAGTGGGATTCATTCCTGGGCTGCAGAGCTCATTCAATATTCACAAATCAATCAACATGATATACTACGTTAATAAGAAAGGATAAGAACCATAGGAACCTCTCAATAGATGCAGAAAAAACATTTGACAAAATACAGCATCCTTTCTTGATAAAAAACTTCAAGAAAGGATAGAAGAAACATGTATCCACATCATGAAGGCCATATATGAAAGACCCACAGCTAATATCATCCTCAGTGGAGAAGACTGAGAGCTTTCCCCCTAAGGTCAGGAACACAACAAGGATGTCCACTCTCACCAGTCTTTTTCAACATAGTACTGGCAGTCCTAGCCTCAGCAGTCAGACCACAAAAAGAAATAAAAGACATACAAATTAGCAAAGAAGAAGTCAAACTTTCACTTTTTGCAGATGACATGATACTCTACATGAGAAACCCAAAAGACTCCACCAAAAAACTGCTAGAACTGATACATGAATTCACCAAAGTCTCAGGATACAAAATTAATGTACAGAAATTGGTTGCATTTCTATACACCAATAATGAAGCAGCAGAAACAGAAATTAAGGAATGGATCCCATTTACAATTGCACTAAAACCATAAGATAACTAGGAATGAACCTAATCAAAGAGGTAAAAGATTTGTACACTGAAAACTATAGAAAGCTTATGAAAGAAATTGAAGAAGACACAAAGAAGTAGAAAAACATTAGATACTCATGGATTGGAAGAACAAGTATTGGTAAAATGTCTATACTATCCAAAGTAATCTATACATTCAGTGCAATCCCTATCAAAATAACACTAGAATTCTTCACAGAACTAGAAAAAACAATTCTAAAATTTGTATGGAACCAGAAAAGACCTGAATAGTCAGAGTATTGTTGAAAAAGAAAACCAAAGCTGGATGAATCACAATTCCAGATGTCAAGCTGTATTACAAAGCTGTAATCATCAAGATAGTATGGTACTGGCACAAGAACAGACAAATAAATCAATAGAACAGAAGCGAGAACCCAGGAATAGACGCATAAATGTATGGCCAACTAATCTTTGACAAAGCAGGAAAGACAGCCAATGGAAAAAAGATGGTCTCTTCAGCAAATTATGCTGGGAAAACTGGACAGTGACATGCAGAATAATGAAACTAGACAACTTTTTTACACCATACACAAAAATAAATTAAAAATGGATAAAAGACCTAACTGTAAGACAGGAAATCATCAAAATCATGCAGGAGAAAACAGGCAGCAACCTCTCTGACCTTGGCACAGTAACTTCTTACTAGTCATGTCTCAAGAAGCAAAACTGAGCTATTGGGACCTCCTCAAGATGAAAAGCTTATGCACAGTGAAGAAAACAATCAACAAAACTAACATGCAACTGACAGAATGGGAGGAGATATTTGCAAATGACATATTGGGTAAAGGGTTAGTATCCAAAATCTATAAAGAACGTATCAAACTCAACACCCAAAGAACAAATAATCCAGTAAAGAAATAGACAGACGACATGAATAGACACTTTCCCAAAGAAGACATCCAGATAGCTAACAGACACATGAAAAGGTGCTCAACATCACTCATCATCAGGGAAATACAAATCAAAATCACAATGAGATACCACCTCATACCTGTCAGAATGGCTCAAATCAGGAACTCAGGAAACAACAGACGTTGGCGAGGATGCAACATTTTTGCACTGTTGGTGGGAATGCAAAGTGGTGCAGCCACTCTGGAAAACATTATGAATGTTCCTCAAAAAGTTAAAAATAGAAATACCCTATGACACAGCAATTGCACTACGAGGTATACAATGGATACAAAAGTGCTGATTCGAAAGGGCACATGCACCCCAATATTTATAGCAGCAGTATCAACAATAGCCAAATTATGTGAAGAGCCCAAATATACATTGACTGATGAATCAATAAAGAAGACATGGTATATATGTACAATGGAATATTACTCATATATAAAAAAATGAAATCTTGCCATTTTCAACAGCATGGATGGAACTAGAACGAATTATGCTAAGTGAAATTAAGTCAGAGAAAGACAAACATCATATGATTGCACTCATATGTGGAATTTAAGAAACAAAACAGGTGAACATAGGAGAGAGAAAAGAAAAATAAGATAAAAATAGTGAGGAAGGGGGTGCCTGGGAGACTCAGTTGGTTAAGCATCTGACTCTTGATTTTGGCTCAGTTCATGATCTCAGGGTTCGTGGTTCGAGCCCTGTGCTGGGCTCTGTGCTGGCAGTGCAAAGCCTGCCTAGGATTCTCTGTCTCTCCCTTTCTGTCTCTGCCCCTCCCCCTCAGGATAAATAAATAAACTTGAAAAAAAAAAAAAAAAAGAAAGAGGGAGGCAAACCATACCAGAGTCTTAAATACACAGAACAAACTGAGGGTTGCTGGAGGGAGGTGGGTGGGTGGATGAGCTAAATGGGTGATGGGCATAAAGGAGGGCACTTGTTGGGATGAGCACTGGGTGTTAAATGTAAATGATGAATCACAGGTTCTACCCCGAAACCAATACTACATGGCATGTTAGCTAACTTGAATTTCAATAAATTAATTTAAAAAATAAAAATAGAAAATAAAAATGATAAAATGAGGATATTACCTAAAAAAATGTCTCTAAATGAGCTTAATAGCAGAATGGAGCTTATAGAAGAGCCAGTGAACATGAAGATAGATTGATAGAAATTGTCCAATCTGGAAAAGCAAAGAAAAATTAAAATGAAACAAAAAAAATAGAAACTTAGGGACTTGTGGGACAGTTTTAAAAGGTCTAACATTCATGTATTGGAGACTCTGAAGGAGAAGAGAGAGAATTAGCAGAAAATATATTTGAAGAAATCATGGCAGAAAATTTCTTAAATTTTCTAACAGACAGTAATTTACATATTCGAGAAATTAGCAAACCCAAACTGGATAAATTCAAAGAAATCCAGGCCTAGTCACATAATAATAGTCAAACAGTTGAAAAGCCAAATATAAAGAGAAAATGTTGAAAACAGAGAACAATAAATCTCATGACTATGTACCTGTCAGTAGAAATGATGAAGTCAAGCAGACAGTGGAATAACATCTTGAAAATATTGAAAGAAAATTTTCTCTATCCAGTGCAAATATCCTTCAAAAGTGAAGTTACAATAAAGACATTTTCAGATAAATAAAAATTAAGGGAATCCAATGCCGTCATGATTCAACAAGATAGGCTAAAGAAAGTCCTCTAAGTAGAAGCAAAAATGACACTAGAGAGAAACTCAGATCATAATGAATTAAAATAATCAGAAATTGCAAATATAAAGATAAATATAAATACCTATTTTTTCTCTTGATTTTAAAAAATACATATGATTGCTTAAAGCAAATAATATATCATCTTGTGGAATTTATAATGTATGTAGAGACGATTTGTATACATGTGTGTCACTTGCATATGTGACAGCTATGACAAAGGACTGGAAAGGGGGACTGGTAAATGGATCATTACAGTCCTATATAACTCTAAGAAAACCAGGAATAGAAGAGAACTTTCTCAACCTAATAAAGAACCTGTATGAAAAGCCTACAGCTACTATTACACTTAATGATGAAATATTGAACACCAATATTATACATAATGGTGACATATTAAATACTTTTCCACAAAGATTGAGAATAAAGTGAGGATGCCCATTCTTATCACTTCTATTCAATATGGCCCTGGATGTCCTAATAATTTTAACCATTTCAATGAGGCAAGAAGAAGGAAAGGTATAAAGATCAGAAAGTATAAAAATAAAATTGCCTCTATTTAAGGTTACCTGATTATATAGAAAATTATAAGGAATTTACAAAATAATTACCAAAATTAGTAAGTTAATATAATAAGGTTATAGACTACAAGGTATATGTTTTAAAATCACTTGAATTTTTATATACTAACAGCAAACAATTGAAAAGTGGAATAAAAATACCATTTAAACAGAATCAAAAAAACAAAATAGAAACAAATTTAACAAAAGACATCAGGGATTTCTACACTGTAAACCACAGAGCACTGCTGATAGAAATTAAGGAAAACCTAAATAAATACATCTATCATGTTCATGGATTAGAAAACTCAATTTTGTTAATAGAACAGTTCTCTTCAAATTGATCATAGGTTCAAGAGAATCTCAGTAAAAATCCCATCAAATTTTATTATGCCTTGAATGCTGATTCTAATGTTTATATGGAAATGCAAATTACTTAGGATAACCAAAACAATTTTTTAAAAGAACAAAATTTAGGGATCTATAATCCCTGATTTCATATTTTGCTAAAAAGGTATAGTAACCAAGATAATGTGTCATTGGCTTAAAAATAGGCACATATGTACCACTGGAATGAAGGAGTCCAGAAATAGCCTTCTGTATAGAGGGTCAACTGATTTTCAACAAAGGTAGCATGGCAATTCCAGGGAGAAAGGACAGTCTTTTCAGTAAATGGTGCTGAGACTAATGGACATCCGTTGTGAAACAATTATTCTTAAATCTTCACGCCATATTAAATTAACTCAGAATGAGCATACACCTAAAGATGAAAGCTAAAATTATGAAACTTCTAGAAGAAAACATAATAGGAAATCTTTGCCATCTTGGGATAGGCAATGAGATGAGACACAGAAACGTGAACCATAAAAGAAAAACAATTACATTGGATTTAAATTTGAAAAAACACTATTAAGAAAATCAAAAGACAAACCACAGGCTTGGATAAAATATTTGCAATACATATATCTGCCATTGTACTGTTATCTAGAATATAATGAACCCGTACAACTTAATAAGGTAACACAACTGATTATGAAAGAGGGAAGAGATTTGAACTTCACAAAAGGGCATACACTGATGACCAATGACATATGGAGAGATATTCAATATCTTTAGTCTTCAGGGAAATACAAATTTAAACTACAATGCAATATCACTGTACATTCATTTAATTAAAATTAAAAAGACTGGTCATATCAAGTGTTGGCAAGAATGTGGAGCATCTGGAATCCATATAGTAGTGATGGGAATGTGAAATAAATGGTACACACTTTGAGAAATTATTTTACAGTTTCTTAAAACATTAAGCATACATTTACTGTATGACCCAGTCATCCTACAACTAGATACACCAACGAATTGAAACATATGTCCACACTAAGTTTTTAGTAACTTTATTCACAATAGCCAAAAACAACATAACTTAAATGTCCATTAGGAGGTAAATGGATAAACAAAATTGGTATATCCATGCCGTAGGAATACTCAGTGATGTAAAAAATAACAAATCTGCTCATAGACATCATGGATGCATCTCAAAATGATATTGTTAGTGAAAGAAGCTAGATACGGAAGAACACACACTACGTACAATGCAAACTGTGTGTGACAACAAGCAGGCATGTGACAAGTCAACCAGTGGTTGCCTGGGTGAGAATGAATAAATTGCAAGCGGCGGAGGAAGCTTTAGGAATTGATAGGAAGTGTATATACAATTTCTTGATTGTGGCGGTGGTTTCATGAGTGTATTGTGACAGCCAAAGCTCATAGAATTGTATGCTGTAAATGGATGTACTTTATGTAAATTATTCGTCTATAAAAATGATGAAGAAAAAAGTCCTTGATACCACAAATACTGTAGGAGCCCTGTATTTTGTATCCTTTCTTCCAGAAATATGAATTTATTTTAATAGATTTGCCTCCGTGGTACCTGGTACTGTTGGTCTTTATACTTTCACAAAGCCTGTCTCTAAATATTTTTTAACATTTTTACATGAGACTTTAAACTCTGTAATGGCAGGACTTTGTTTTATTTAATGCTCTGTCTCCAACACTATGAAAGAGATAATTATGAATTAATGACTGCTTCAAAAGGAGAAGTACAAAATGGTGTGAGAACATATAATAAGGGAACTTAATGTGAACTAGGAGTTGAGGAAGATCTTTCCGAGCAAGTGACGTCCAGATTGAAGTCTGAGGCCGATAGAGATTAGCCAAGTGACAGATCTGAGTGTAAATGTTGAAAAGTTGTGTCTATAAGTCAAAAGTGCTGAGAGAGGTTTGGCTGGAACTGTTCAATTTGAGCGTCACCCAGGAAAAATGTATTGAAAGAAAATAATAGAACCCAGGATTTTCAAAGCAAGGAAAAGGAAACGGCAAAGAACAATGTGAGAGGTAGGCAGGAAACATTACTGTGTGACAATGAATTCACCTACAGGAGGGAGTGTTTGAGGGAGTGATCAACCCACATTACTTGCTGCCAAACTGTCATCCATAAGGACTAAGAAGCAGCAAGAGGAGGTCCCTGGTGAGCTTTAGAGGAAGCAACAGATGGAGGTAGTAAGAAAGGGCAGAAACCCTGTCGGGATGAGCACTGGGTGTTGTATGGAAACCAGTTTGACAATAAATTTCATAAAAAGAAAGAAAGAGAAAGGAAGGAAGGAAGGAAGGAAGGAAGGAAGGAAGGAAGGAAGGAAGGAAGGAAGGAGAAAGAAAGAAAGAAAGAAAGAAAGAAAGAAAGAAAGAAAGAAAGAAAGAAAGAAAGAAAGAAAAAGAACGAACCAGGTCATAAGACGGTTGAGCAGTGGCAGCAGAGGAAATGGTGATCATGAGCGCACACAAGTCCTTGAAGCGAAGTTTCTCTGGAGAAGACAGAGAGTCCAGTAACCCAGAGGGGTATGAGGTCAATGGAGGGTTTTTACTGGGGAAGTGTTTTTTTGAGATGGGAGATATTTGAATATATTAAATGCTGATGGATCAAAGCCCATGGAGAAGTAGAGTTGAAAATTCAAGAAAGAAGCTCTATCATCGTATGATCTAGACTCAAGAATTGGGTAGCATCACTTCTACCTCATTCTGTTTATTCAAAACAGATCACTGAGGTCGGCCCACACTCAAGTGGAGGAGATTAGACTCAACTTCTTTTTTTTTCAGGTTTGTTTGTTCACTTGTTCGTTTATTGATTGATTGAGAGAGAGACACAGAGAGACAGAGAGTGCAGGAGGGGCAGAGAGAGAAGGAGAGAGACAGAATCCCAAGCAGTCTCCGCATCGTCAGTGCGCACTTCTCAGTTCCCAGAGAAGATAGGAAAGTGCACAGGTAGAAGGACTGGTGGTGATTTCAGAAGAAAACAAAACAAAATAAAAATAAAAAGTCAAGAAACAACCAACATGACCATCAATAAGGGCCTCTCACTATCTGAGTATATATCTCCCTATACTTCTGTGACTATATTCGTGTGGCAAAATCTGAAGAAACTGCTAGATCAGAAGAAAATACTAAGGGACTCAATGCCAAAATATACTCCTTAAAGCACTGAATTAATTAATTTTCCTACCAAATCTATAAGTGAGTGCCTGTTTTCCTATATTATTATCCTATACCATTACCAGTCTGGGCATTATCGCTGACCTTAATCTTTGCCAATCTGACAGGTAAAAATGTTATTTTATGTGTTGGTTTAATTAGCATTTCCTTGATTTTTGCATGATGTTGAATTTCTTTCTCTGAATTTATTGACTGCTTATATTTTTATTGTCCTGTGAACAGTCTGCTCATATTCTTTGTTCATTTTTCTGCACTTTTGTTCTTACTGATTTATATGAGTACATTAAGGAAGTTGGCTACTAATTTAGTGTCATGTGCTAGAAATTTTGTGTCCTGATTTATTGTTTACCTTTTGAAAAATTAGGTGAATCTTAAAGAATGAATTGGAATTTACTGTGGGAATAAAGAGAGGAAAGGCATTCTAGGTAGAAAAAATAGTATTACCAATACTATGGAGGTTTGTAGCCATATAGTGAGTACTGGGGAATGCTATTTTAAATATGCTTTAGTTATGAAGGGTAGAGTTTTCTTACTATCCTATTTGGAATCTTGTTTTACTTAGTGATATTACATTCTTTGGAATTATCTCTTGGTGGTCCAACCACCAACTAATTGCTTTGTACCTGGTTGTTGCTTAATGAATCCTGGTCAGTTTACTAGAAACAGTTTCTAGATGGCCAGAGGAAGCCTTTTGAGGCCTAGAATTGACCATATGATGCTTAAATTATTATTACCACACACACACACACACACACATACACACACACGTGTGCACGCACACACAATGTTAATACCTGCTGACGTATTTAAGGCAAAGCCTAAATAGTTAAAATGTGATTTGTATTTGTCTATTTGTTTCTAGAAATGAAGACAATGGAACATGATAGTGGCCAGTTAAGTGAACTTCAAAAACAAAAGGATGAATTAATACAAGAACTATTTACTCTGCAGAGAAAACTTAAAGGTATTATCTTTATGAGCTAGTTTATTTTGCTGATTAATATAGTTATATACACATAACAGGGTCATAATATTCTTTCAGATTGTACTAATTTATTGGGATATAGTATTATTATTGGTATAAAAAAAGAATAGGTAAAATACTGAAATGATTAGTGTTAGATCTGGTATTTTTAATGTCATAAATTTTGTTAAGATCTTTTTTGTGCCTTTAGTTGCTATGTTACAGCAGAAAAATAAAAATCATTAGTACATACATTTTATATGAAGCACCAAAAATTAGAGTATTGTTCTTATGAATGAATGAAGGTAGCTCTTCTGTTTATTTTTTAAAGATTGTAAGCATTTTCTTAACTGTTTAGTTTTTGAAGATAAAAAGAATGAAGCCATTTGTACTACCAAATACCTAGAGGCAGAAAAAGTAAAAATCAATGAAAAGCCTCAAAATGATGCTGAATGCTTAAGGTAAGAATTGCCTATTACATTTTGGTATAAAATCTAGTAATTTTTCAAGTTGTCAAAGAGATTTGAGCATAAAACTGAATGTGTAATTTAAGTTCCAAATAAAGACATTAATTCCTTCTATGTGTATTATGAAACATGCTAATGAGAAAACGCTTCACTAGCTAAAAAGAACTATATGTAAGTTTCACAGTGTATCAGGTTGATAATACTGAAATCAGTTTTATCTTTCTGCCTCATGGACTCAGTGCTATTCACATGCCAATAGATTAAGACAAAGTGTTGGTTTCACAACCTCCCTTTTTGTTATTTGTAACTTTTTATTTTTATTTATCTTTTAATTTTTTTATGTTCATTTATTTTTGAGAGAGAGAGAGAGAGAGAGAGAGAGGTGACCAGGGGAGGGGCAGAGAGAGAGGGAGACACAGAATTTGAAGCAGGCTCCAGGCTCTGAGCTGTCAGCACAGAGCCGGATGCGGGGCTCAAACCCACAAACCAGGAGATCATGACCTGAGCCGAAGTTGGACGCTTAACCGACTGAGCCACCCAGGTGCCCCTATTCATAACTTTTTAAAAAAGTATTGAAATTATTTTTTATCTTTTTAGATCTAAGGGGGGAAAATCACAAATTCCTATTTTTCTTGAAATTTATTACTACCGGTTTGGTGCTGAAAGAACGAAATGTATTTTTTGTATGGAACGTTTAGATGCTTTTTATGCATTTGGATAATGAAAGAAAGGCTGGCGTTTGAAATAACACAGTCATACACACAAGGAGAAAACCTTTGGTTTATTAATTTTACTATTATTTATTAATAATTCAATGTTATATTTTCTGGCTTAATTTCAAAGAAGTTCATATACTTTCTAGGCTAAATATAAGGAAAGAAACCTCATTACTGAATCTATGAGAAGCAAATGAAGTCTTCTTTTACATAAATCATATAGAAATATGTCCACTAGAGCTGAACAAATGCTTCATATTAGCAGTGTATTGCTTTAGGCCATACTTTTAGTAGATTGTGAGAAAATATTTGCAATTTAATTTTATGTTAAGTTTTATAAGCATGAAATATCAATCTCTTGGGTGATATGTGTGATGCAGAATGCGTTTCTGTAATGACAATCTGCTCATTGATTTTTTTTACACTTTTAAAAATGATAATGCCCACTGGTATCATTATGGTTAGTAGTGTAAGGACTTCCGATGTGAACTCCAGTTTTGTGGGTTTATCACTCAGTCATAAAAATTTGCCCTGGGTTAAAATTAAACACACAAAGTCTGTTAGAGTGTTTTTTCCTTCACAGATGGTGACAGGAAATTTGAATAGAAAGAAACATCAGTCTGTATACACTGTCCATTTTCTGCATTTTAGCAGTTATTTACCAGTTCCCACTTTAAATTGTTTGATATGTGTAGCTTATTTTGCCAACTGGTATGTTCTATAAAAGTTATTTCAAGTATAAAGAACCAAGTCAAAGTACTGAGTGTAAAGATTTTAGGAAATAGGGCCATAAGTCTCATAATTAGTATAACAAGAGTCTTATGATGGCAAGAAATGATATGACATTTATTCCATATCATGAAGGCCAAAATTAAGTTGGTTTTATCCCTACCTTTGGAATATTCTGTTCCATTTGAACATCCTGTTCAAATGTATACTGAATTCTGTTGCCTTTTTCCTAAATTTTCAGGTTTAACTTCTATGGGTATAGATGCTATATTTATGGCAGGGTTTCTCAAACTTCACACTGTTGACATTTTGGACCAGGTTATTCTTTGTTGTGAGAGGGCAGTCCTATGCAATTTAAGACGTTTAATAGCATCCCTGGCCTCTGCCCACTGGATGCCACTAGCACCTTCCACCCCCAGCCTTGACAATTAAAAATGTCTCCAGATATTGCCAGATGTCCCCTGGGCAGAGAGGGGTGGGTAAAATTGTCCCCAGTTGAGAACCAGTTTTATTTTAAGGTTATTATAATTGTACTTCTACTTTTATTAAACTTGAACCAGTAAGAAAGCAATTATAAAAAAAATTACTGTTAGTTTATTTGTATGAGCTTATTGTTTCTACTTTTAGTAATTGGAAATTTTTATACATATTTTATTCTGTCTACATTATTGGAATTCTTTTATAATGATTTTTTAAGTTAATCTGCCATGTTCAGGTTAATTGTTGGACACTGTCGTGATGTCATCCATTATTGTAGAGACTCGGTACTTACATTCACAGTGGTTTGATGGTCTCTGCTTTAGGTAATCTTTTCCTGTTTGTAAATACCAAGATGCTTATTTATTTAAAAGGTTCTATTTTGAAGAGTGTGGGATCATGTTAAGTCAGCTAACTTGTAGAATATTGCTGTGATTAACACTTAAATCAAAGGTTGGGTTAATCCATAAGAAGCTCCCAGAAGGTTGTACAATAATGACTGATCTAGTTGTTGTGATTTTTGTTTCTTTTGTTTTGTTTTGTTTTGTTTTGTTTTGTTTTTTCATATAGTTCAGGGAGGATAGAAATGATAAATCTCAGGTTCTTAAGAGACAGTAACCATAGAGATTAAGATTACAAACCCCTTGGAATCTCAGCTCTGCTGTTTACTAAGTGAGTAGTCTTGGACAAACAATTTAACTTGTCTGTACCTCAGTCTCTAGATCTATAAAATGAGGTTCATAATAGCACCTACCTCACAAGGGTATAGTAAAAATTAAGAACAGTGTTTGGAACATAGAAATGCTCTATAATTAGGTATAATTATATAATTACTTATGATTACATTTTGACTTCATATTATCCACGTGGATTTCGTGACTTTCAAGCTTCTTTCTCATTTTTCCTTCCACCTGTCCTTTAAATGCAGGGGATCCCTAAAGGTTAATCATTGATTGTCTTCTTCCTTTGTATTCTTTGTGGGCTGGCTCATATGTTGTAATGGTTTTAATGATCACACATAATTTCCAAATATTTGTCCTGAATCTCTCTTTCCTAAGTTCCAGTCCTGAATACCCAACAGTTTGATATGATCATAGATCTGAAGTGATGCTGCCCTGATTAAATAAGCAAAAAAGCAAACACAAAAGTTTTATCAGAAGTTCAAAGGTTTTGTCTATGACCATACTACTGCAAACATGCCTGTTCTAGTCTGGTCTCAGAAGCTAAGCAGTGTCGGGCCTGGTTAGTACTTGGATGTGGAGTTCAAAGGTCTTCATAATCTGTGCCCTATACTGCTATTGCATCAGAATACCATTTACAGGAGTCCAAATATGCCACAGGACTTCTTCACACCTCAGTATCTTTCTTTCTTCTCCATGAGCTAAAATCTAACTTAGTCCTTAAGGCCCAGCTCACGTGTCATTTTTTATGGGTTTGGTTCAAACCTAAAATGTAGCAGGCATTTTTGACATATTTACAAACCTCATCATTCTCACCCTACCCTAATCCATTACCAAGTTTTATTGATTTGTCTGCAAAATATTTCTTGAATCCTTCCAATTTTCTCTCCCCGTTGCTAACATCCTAGTTCTAGCCACTACCCTCTCTCACCTGGATCACAGTAAGTCTCTCTTCTTCTCTCCCACTCATCCACTCTTGCACAGGCTGATCCATTGTAAATGGAATCATGTCATCCCCTTATTAAAATCATTCAATGACTTCATAATGAACATAATAAAACCTAAAGTCCTTAGTGTGGCCTTGTCACAATATAGCCTCTGACCATCTCCTTGATGTTATTTTCAGCCATGGTCCCCTCTTCACTATGCTGCCTCAAGCAATCCAAGCTTTTTTTTTTTCCATTTGAGGACCTCTGTCTCTACCTTTCCTTCTCCCCAAATTGTCTGCCAGCCCTTCTGCCTGCCTGTCTCCTGCCTAGGTGGAACATACCCTGTCCTTTAGATCTCAGTTGAAATGTTTGCTCAGAGAAGCTCTCCCTCTGTTATTTTTTTAAAATAACAACCTGTATTTTTCCTTTATAGCACGAATTCTATTTTGTAATTACATATTTATGTGATTTATCTTGTTAGTATCTCTCTCTGCCACGTGCTCAACAAGAGGAGGGATCTTGTCTACTCAGTTTACCATTGCATACTCAGAATCCAAGACATCGGTACAGAGCTTGGCATATAGTAGGCATTAAATAAATAAATGAATAAATGATTCTAATAAATTATGAAAACTCTCCTCTACTTTTCCTTTCTCTGTGTTCATAGAGAATATGTTTGTAATTCTGTTATCTCATAATCATTCTAAGATAGTTATGTGTGTCAACCTATCCCACTTGACTGAGGATTCCCTCTACTTCCTGTTCATTTTTCGATCAGTCTCACATCTGGCACAATCAAGGGCACATGGTGTTCAATAAATGTTCCAGCGATTGCGTCTACATATAATTTTATTTTCACTACAAAGAAGATAAAGTCCTTCACCTATTTTGAATGTTATTTACAAAGGCATGGTATATTCCCACCACTGGGAGAGCCCCATGGAATTCTTTTCTTCACTGCTGACTTTTACGGGTTTAACCCCCCCAGCCTTTCCCCAACACCCTCCTTTCTTTTTCAAAGGTGAGGACGAGCAACTCAGTCTGACTGGTGAGTTTGGCAAGGTAAGCTGGAGCTAGCCCCTTTCTTTGGCCTGTCTCTTTGGAAGGTGGCCTACCTCACATAGTGTATGTTCCACTGTGCTCCTCTGTCCCATAAGCTTCACAGTGATAGGACTACATAAGAGAAAGCTTATGGCATCCAGTTGTGCCTTTAATGGTGTGTGTATTACCTTAGTCTAATTCTGGGGCTCAATATTAGTCAGTCCTTTGCTTGCAGATGTAAGCCACATTCTCCAGTATCTGCCATATTCGTAGTAAATGCGATATCTTCTGCTTTGCTTATTTCTCAATAGGGCAGAATTCAGCGAGGAAAGAAGAATGTTATATATTGGGCCCTTTCAAACTCCCAACAGAAAATATTTTTTTTATTATTACCCAACACCAGGGTCAACAAAATACAGCTCTTGATCATGACTTTTTATTTGCTCCAAATAGTGACATGCCAGACAACTTGAAGCATTTCAGGTATTTTTCTTACCCGCAAAACATCTTTCTAGAAGGTTTTACATTTTTTTATAACCAATATTTGTGCCTGTTTAATACAACAGGAAGTTTATTTCGGAAACAAAGCTGCAGAGTCAACAGCATGGGGCTGTCCTTCTGAACATTTGAAGATAGTGAGGCTTTGTGAAGAGATATTTGCAATGGAAACTGCACAAAAGTTAATATACACCTCCTACTGAGAGGCTCTAAATGCATTTATATGAAGTAGTAAATCAGTGCTGTTGCCTTTTCAGTGAAAAAGCCATCGAGTTAAGTTGGATGTAGAGGTCACATTGATGGTCCTTCGATTTATAAGAAGGCATAAATACAGGATGGTATTCAGACACTCCCAACCTCTCTGAAAGATACACAGATAAATGTGTATATTTACACACATTTATATTTTTTGTTTTACCAAATGTGTAGAGGTGTTTTTAAATTTTGAGAGTAGGTTATGTTGACTGAATCCAAAATTCAAACACTACAAAAACGTAACACATCAAAGTCTCCTCTCTTATCACCTTACTCCAGAACCACCCCCCCACCCCCGCCACGTAACCATTGTTGAAAGTTTGACATGCATCCTTTCAGGGTTTATGTATCTCTGTGTGTGTGTCTGTGTGCACACACACATGTCGTGTGTGTGTGTGTGTGTGTGTGTGTGTGTGTGTGTGTGTGTGTTTAGCACTTACTGGGCTGCAATTTGCTTTATTACTTAGCAAAATATTATGGATGTTTCCCATGTTGGTTTGTACTGATCAGTGTCATTCTTTTTTACTGCTAATGCATGCAGATGCCATATTTATGTAGCCTTTCTCCCTCTGATGGATGTACAAGAGTTTTTAAAGTTTCATCGTTGAAAACATTTTTATACATGTATCCCTAAATACTTATGGGGGTGTTTCTATAGCATTATTTAGGATAAGCATTATTGGGGCACCTGGATGGCTTAGTTGATAAAGCGACTGGCTCTTGATTTCAGCTCAGGTCATGATCTCACAGTTTATGAGCTCAAGCCCCTCATTGGGCTCTATGCTGACAAGCACAGAGCCTGCTTGGGATCTGTTCCTCTCTCTCTCTCTCTCTCTCTCTCTCTCTCTCTCTCTGCTGCTCCCTGCTCATTCTCTCTCTCTCTCTCAAAAATAAACATTAAAAAAAAACAGAATAAACATTATTTAGTAGAGTAACAGGAATTGTTATTCAGGTGACACTGAGAAAATAATGCACATGTATTTTGCAGTACTCTGTGTTATCAATAAAAATGAACTCTATGTGGGTAAGTATAACAAGATCTCAACAGTAAAGTTTCTGGAAAATACTAGTCAAATAATTATATATCTATAGCCAATCCATACCATCTCTCTCTCTCTCTCTCTCTCTCTCTCTTTCTCTCTCTCTCTCTTTAGCATTTATAAAAAAATGAAAATCTCCATTTAATTCCAGGATTATTCTTAGCTATGTTGAATATTTCTGTTGACTCTGCATCTTTTCTAGTAAAACTTCATCATTTATTCACTAACAGAAGTGTCTCTACAGCATTGATTATGTAGCCTTCAAGCTAATAGAAATCTCCTGTTTTGTGAACTCTTGGCACATTCTATAGTTATTAAAGCTTCTAAGTAAATACAAGGGAAACTTTGATGACAGAGTCAATTGATTATTTTAAACATTATATTCTGATATAAATGCGACTATTCGTAAATGTTCCTAAACTTTGAAATAATTTTGCCTATTTATTGTACAAGCCATGTATAATGTTACAATAATCATTTTCAAAAATCATTGGTGTCTTTGAAGGAAAACAGATTTTTTTTTTCCGTTTTCACATGTTACTTTTACGAATAACCCCTTTTGGCATGGGGGTAAGGAAGGTGATAGAAAGTATGTGATTAAAGAAGATGCCTAATTCAGCTCGCCCAGGATTTGCAATAATAGTCGCTGGCAGGACCCCACTCTCTTTTACCTCCTCCTCAACAGATCTCTCTGGTTCAGACTGACACACCTGTGAAGGTTCGTAACTGTCTGCTTGTGGCCTGGAATGAAGAAAGGATAATTAGGACACCAAAACCCTGATTTCACACATTCAACTTTGAAGCCTATTTTCAGAAATAAATTGTACATGAGAGAGGATGACCTACATGTCTTAAAAAATAGTATGTGTTTAAGTGGCGCTAAAATAGTTTTCATATGAGTTAATATACAGAAGGAATACTAAGACAGTCAAGCCAAGGAAACACTAGCAAAAAGTAGACAGAACTACTTGTTAAACCTCTGGTGTGATCAAGGAAACCAAAATGTGTAAGATTAATAGACTTAGCATGTAAGATTTAAAATTTCATGTGTCAAAAAAGTCAGCATCATGGGATGATAAACTGGGAGAAATTTATAGTAATTATGACAAACAACAGATAACAGCTTACCACATAATCAGCTGATGAAAAATCAGTCAGAAAACACTAAAGTCGATAGTTTTATTCATGTATTTATCCAACAAACATGCATAGAATGCATACTTTGTATCATACACTATACAAGTTAGTAGGGATAACAGGGCAAATAAGTCAAATAGTAATGCAGTTATACTGCTTACCAATTAAATGCAAATTGAAACCAGTAAATACAATTTTTCTATCAAATTTTGAAAGCCATTCTTAAATGACCATACCAAAATTGACAAGAGTATGGTATGGAGATAATACATTGCTGTGGCAGTATTCATTGCATATGTTTGGAATGCAATTTTATGTACATAAAATAAATCATTGTAAGCACTTAAAAATATTTATGCCATTTAATCTAAGAGTCCACCTCTGAGCTCTGTCTTAAGGAAAACAATTCTAAGTACAGAAGAAACTTTATGTACAAAGGTGTGCATAGAAATGTCATTTATGGTAGAAAAACGTGGAAAACAACTTACAAATGAATGATTAAGTTAACTCTGATGTAGCCACTTGGATCACTACATGTTTTTCTTATATGGTATGAACTGGCATGTGTAATTAACTGGGGGAAATGTAAGTAATAACATTGAGCCAAAGAAAAAACTAGGAAGTAAGTGTACATAGTCCCTATTATAGGGAAACAAAAGACCATGATGAAATATACCTAAATTTTAGTGTCGTTTGAGTTTGTGTACTAGGACTTTGGGTGAAGTTTTTCCTTCTTTCCACTTAAATAGTACTTGTGTACAGTTCTATAGCTTAAAAGAGTGTTCTTCCAGTAAAGGCTTTTCTTTAGCACTCAGAAGTAACACAAAAATTGGAATGGCGCAGGAAATCATAAAAATACATGAAACATAAGTTTTGCAAAGCTAACTAGCAATATTGGCCCATCCTTGTCATTATTTGATGATTCAGAGAAAGGTGACAATAACCAATGCAAACTGCCCTTAGTTATTGTGCAGCAAGTGAAGGAAGTCCTTCTTGACTCCTATAGGCAATCAGTCTATGCACTGAAGCATGAGATCTGCTTACCATTCTATGGCTTTGGCTAGCTGCAAATGTATTAATATTCATACCATTATTATCTAGCCTCTTTTAAAGCTAGCAACAGCAATTTTTTCTTTAAGTGCAGATCTAAATTCTACAGCTTGATTATATGCTGAATAGTGAAATACTTCCTATAATTTGCTCTAACTGCCCTCCTTAATTTCAGTAGTCTCTCATTTTTATTGTTAGCTAACTGAAAGGGAAAGTGGTCACTGCCCAGTTCTGATGGGCATAAACAGTCTTAGGGAACCTGCAGTCCATTTGAACTGAAAAGAAGGAGGAGCAAGTGTGGATGGTATGATGGGAAGAAAGATCTCTACTATTTTATTTGAAAAGGTAAATATATTCAAATGAGGTCTGCAGTACATTTTAGAGCAGCCTCCACAGTACATTGTAACTCTCCATTCAGTTTTCCACTTTTTAAAAATATTCATTATAAGGCTTTTATGCTTGTGTAAACATCTAATGCTCAAAAATTAATAACTTGTTCTGTCTTTCCTATGTAAGCATTCCTTCAGGATTCCTATTTACTATTAAATTCATAGAAGTTCAGAACACAATGAAGTTCACATATATAGGGTATTGTTTCCTTTTCCATCCCTACAATTATGTTTTTCTTCCCTAACTATGTGTAAGTTATGAAGTATAATAATATAATAGGTGCCTGTGAACTAAACTAGACCTTGCATTTAGCCATGGCTCCTCCTTTATTCCATACCCTTCCTTACTCCACATGTAATTGCTGTCCTACACTGTGTTTCATTTCCTTGTGTGTGTGTGTGTGTGTGTGTGTGTGTGTGTGTGTGTGTGATATGGCATTTAGTCCATTTTCTTATATATAATTTTCTTTGTTACCTTATGATTTATTTAAATTTATGCCATACATTTATATATATATGTCTGCATATTGTTTATATTTGAGTTATGTAAAAATGGTATGATACTGTTTTTATTCAACTTAGTTTCTAAAACTCACCTATGTTGTTGAGTGTAGATATGTGAATATATCACAACTTTCTTTTCTCTTTTTTTTTGTTTTTTAATATTTTATTTATTTTTGGTAGAGAGAGACACAGCACAAGTGGGGGAGTGACAGAGAGAGAAGGAGACACAGAATCCGAAGCAGGCTCCAGGCTCCAGGCTCCGAGCTGTTAACACAGAGCCTGATGCGGGGCTCAAACTCACAAACTCAAGACCATGACAGCCGAAGTCAGACGCTTAACCGACTGATTCACACAGGAGCCACTCTTTTCTCTTTTCAGTGCACATTTGGCTTGCTTCCAGTTTTTGTTTTCACTGGCAGTGCTCAGGTGATCATCCTGGTGCACACACGTAAGAGTTAAAGTTTTACTCCTGGCAGAACTGCTGCATATAAGGCACATGAATGTTGAACTTTACATGATAACAACAAACTATTTTTCCAAAGTGATTAAACTCATTTATATTTCCATTAGCACATGATAAAATTTCCCACTGATCTCCAACTTCTTCAATACTTTATTTTCAGACTTATTAACTTTTGCCAATCTCAGGGACATAAGATGGTATTTTGTGGTCTTGATTTGCATTGCCCTACCATCTATGTGATTGAGCTTCTTTTCATATGTTAATAGACCATGTGTTTTCTTTTCTGTAAAATGCTTCATACTTATTTTCCTACTGGGTTTTTGAGTATTTGTCTTTTACTGGTTTCTAGAAGTTTTTTATTTTTATATTTTTTAATAATTTTGGATTTTGTCTATTACACATTGAAGATATCTTCTCCCAACTTATGAAGCTTTTTGTTTTTGCTTTGTGTTTTGGAGTTCTTTATATTGTTGTGCTTTACTGGAGTTCCTACTTTTGCTGTGGTTTAAATTATCAGTCATTTTTTGTTGTGGTTAGCATTTTTGTGTCTTGTTCTAGAACTCTTTCCCCATCTAAGATCGGAAGGATATTGTCCTATATTTTTTCTAACAATTTGTAAGGTTTGCCTTTCACATTTAAGTCTTTAGTTTATATGAAATTGATTTTATGTGTATAACAAGATCCATTTTTATTTTTTTGCACATGGATAACCACTTGTCCCAGCAACATTTATTGGATGGTTTCTTCTTCCTCTAGTGATCTACAATGTCACATCTTTTATTAAAAATAATAAAATAACATGGATATATTTCATATTATACTTTCTCTTCTGTTTCATTGGTCAGTTTGTTGATTTCTGCGTAAGACTGTGTTAATTACTACTAAATGCATACTATTCCATTTTAACTATTTAATTACTTGACAAGGAGTCATGATACAAGGTATGACACCCCCTTTGTCTTTTTTGGTCTTCATCAGGAGCATGTTGGCTATACTTGGCTGTTTACTTTTTATGTACATTTCTTTTTTTTAATGTTTTTATTTTATTATTTATTTTGAGAGAGTGTGCATGTGTGAGCGGGAGAGGGGTAAAGAGAGAGAAAGACAAAGATTTCCAACCAGGCTCTGTGCTGAGAGTGTGGGGCCTGACATAGGGCTTCTCCCCAGGAACCTTGAGATCATGACCTGAGCTGAAATCAAGAGTAGGATGCTACGGGGCTCCTAGGTGGTTCATTCGATTAAGTGTCCCATTGGCTCGGGTCATGATGATCGCAGTTCCTGAGATTGAGCCTTGCCTTGTGTGGGATTTCCTCTCTCTCTCTCTCTCTCTCTCTCTCTCTCTCTCCCTCCCTCCCTCCCCCTCCCCTGCTTGCCCATTTTCTCTCAAAATAAATAAAAAACTTAAAAAAAAAAAAAGAGTAGGACATTTAACAGACTGAGCCACCCAGCCCAGGTGTCCTTATATACAGTTCTGAATCAACTTATCATATCCATGAAAATCTGTTGTGATTTTGGTTACAGTTGTACTTACTATCATAGTTACTTTTGAGAGATTTTATGTCTTTATTAAACTGAGACTTCCTGTCTATGAACTTAGGATACCTCAATTTGTTTTTCTAATATCTTTTAATAAAACTTTAGAATTTTCTGTTTGTCGATCTTGCACATCATTGGTAAGTTTTAATTTTAGGTACCTTGCAGTGTTGGATGCTGTTGAAAATGGTGGTTTTAATTTAAGTGACATGTTCTAATTGTTTATTGCTGGTGCATGGAAATATAACAGATTTTTGTGTTTTGACTTTATGACCGCTATCTTTGCTAAGCTCTGTTTCTTAAGAGAATTATTTTAGAAGATTTAAAGCACATACAAAGGTAAAAAAGAAAAATATAATGAATCTTATGTACTGATCACTCAACTTTAACAGTTATCAATTTATGGCCAGTCATGTTTCATCTATGTCTCCACTTGTTTTTCTTCTGTATTACTTAAAGCAAATCATATACATTATATCATTATTATATATTTATCTTAGTATGTCTCTTAAGAAATAACTTTTAAAAACCATGGAGTCCATTATTACACATAAAATAATTAATAGCAATTGAACAAATAATAATTAACTGATATCAAATATCTAGTCAGTATTCACACTTACAATTTATAGGTGTCAGTTTTTTGTTTGTCTGTATTATGTTCTAGATAAGGTCTACATATGACAGTGACCTGATGTCTTTTAAATCTCTTTTAATCTTGAAGCTCCCCTATTTTCTTTTATTTTTTAAACTTGTAATTTATTTGTTGAGGAAATTAAGATTTAAACACATTTTTTAACATTTATTTATTTTTGAGAGATAGAGACAGAGCATGGGTGGGGGAGGGTCAGAGAGAGAGGCAGACATAGAATCTGAAGCAGGCTTCAGGCTCTGAGATGTCAGAGCCTGATGTGGGGCTTGAACCCATGAGCTGTGAGATCATGACCTGAGCTGAAGTCTGATGCTTATCCGACTGAGCCACCCAGGCACCCTAAGGAAATTACATTTTTTATCCTGTAGAGTTTCCCACAATTTGGATGTAGTTGATTATGTTCCCATTGTATGGTTAAATATATTTGTTTGACCTAATATATTTTTTGGAAATTGGTAATTGGATCTAAAAGCTTGATCAAATTTAGGTTGAAATTTTTTGGCAAAGCTATAGCATAGATGGAATGTTTTTCCATCAGGAGGGCTTGTGCCTCTTGTTTTTTGAGTGTTAGTGGCCATCAATGTTCAGTTTCTCCAGACTTTCTAATTCCGCCCCCCACCCCACCCCCAACGGCCTAGACTAAATTATGTTTCAGAAGCAACCAACCCTTAAATCTCAGTGATGTGCAGTGAGTGTTTATTTCTTAATCACACTACATGTTCTTTGGGAGTTAGCCACACTTCTCATCTTCATTCTGCAACCTATGGCATATGGTCATAATCTTTGTCAATACTTGTTGCTTGTTTTACATTTTAGCTATTCTGATGTGTGCCAAGCATTTCATTGTGTTTTTCTTTTCTGTTTCTTTGATAACTAACAAAGTTGAGCACATTTTGTGGATAATCTGGTAGAGGTGTGTGTATGGGTGTGTGTGTGTGTGTGTGTGTGTGTGCGCGTGCGCGCGCTTGTATGCCCATTTTCCATTGTGTTGTCTTTTTCTTATTGACTTGTGCTTCTTCGTATATTACAGATATACTGTATTATTTATTGTGTCTTCTAACTTTTACTCGCCTTCTTGGACGCTGGGTGATCTCTGATTTTGAGCTCATGGTTTCCTCTTAATCTGTGGGAGGCCTGTAGGTCTAAATATGTTCAACTTTCCTTCCAAAAGGGTTTTCTTTTGCTTCTCCTAGCGTACAGGGAATGCCACTGGCCTAGGACCCCTTCAGACTTTCCTTAAGAGTTGGAGCTCAGCAGAGGTTCGAGTTGATCTAGTCTCTGCACCTTAGGGCTGGCCCAACTGGCTTAGGTGTGTGAGATCAGGATTGCTCTTGGTATCCGCCCTTAGGTTGGCCTCACCTGCCCGGCTGCCCTTGCTCTCTACCTCTCCAACTGCCATTCATGGCTTTTGCTTATGTTTTTCTTTTTGGAAGTGTGTAATGCTAGAAATAGAAGACTTTTCACTATTTTTTACATGAAATACAGACATAAAATATTTTTTTAATTTCGGAATATTCTAAGGATTAAAGACTTAACTGGAAGAAAGAAGTATTGCTTTCTTATTCTAAAATTAAAATATATTCTAATTACATGTGTGTACTATAAAGTTAATGTTTAATTTTAGTGCAAGAAGAAATCTCAGAGGTCAATTTTTTCTGTAATTAAAATTTTTCAGGTTAGGTTCAGAGAGGCGAAATGAGTTAGCCAAGTTATTCAGCTTGTTAGTGGCCAGGACTAATACAGAGCTCTTCAGACAGTACTATATTTTTCCCACTAAGCTGCGATGCTCTTTTAACTAACATAAAATTGCCTATTATGCATTTAGTCTGCCTTTTTCTTTATGGAAGCTTTTTTTTCTTCTGCAAATTTTATATAGTCTTTAGAGAATTAAAATTTCTTTCCAAACTCTTTAGTGTTAAACTCAAATCTGCCACTATCCATATAACCAAAACTTACTGTAAAAGTTTATTGCAGAACTCATAGAGTGAATTTTTCCTTTAAAACAGACTTAAGAAAGAATTAGAACTTTGTAAGGAAGACGACATGCAAAGTGCTTATGAAGCTCTCCAAACAGAAATAGAATTCCTCGAGTTGGTAAGCCACCAAGTGATTCTTTAACTTCTGTCCAGTATTATTGTACCCATTGGCGAGAATGGGTTTGCCGGGAGACATATCGTCAATCTAGTGGTTTGCCCTTCACATGGATTTTCACTAGATACAAAAGTTAAAACTGTACCAACGAACCAGGCTAAAGTCAGGATCTAAGTCAGTGAAGTCTTTTGAGTTCCTGGAGAGTTAGGTGCTACATAAAGCAAGTTCTCTTCAAAGCGAATACATACAATTTCAAACTAAGTTTCAAAAAAATTCAAACCTGACCTCACAACATTCCCTTGACTGAAACAGTTGTTAGAGGATTAATGCACTGAAGGATTTTAACTATCATAATGCTTAAAAGCTTTTTGTTTTTGATAGGCACAAATTATACTTTTATTATATTTGATCTTAAAACTTTTTTATTACAGATTTTTATGATCTCAAGAACTTTGGATTCAATTATTGGAAACTTATTTTGGGATTGTGTGGGAGCACTTTAAATTGCTTTTAACCTCTTTGGTTGTTTATAAAATGAATGCAGTATTTGCCATGCTCTATTTTAATGGAAGACATATATAGCTAGCTTTAGAATATGTTAAAATGTCATTTTAATTTATTACATTACATTTTGTTTCATATTTATTTTCTGTAAACATTTCTTTTAAAAGTGTTCCAATAGCTTATGTTAAGATTTAAATTTTTTATGAAAATTTTCAAAAATAAAATTGAGAAAAGCTCATTTATTGTTGTGCTAAATTTACATGAACTTTATGGAATTCCTTCAATAAGAATTTCATTTTTCCTCGTGAAAAATTATTATATTTTTCTTTTCAGACATTGGCACAGAAAGATCTTCAGGAAAACAAATAACTTGTGGAGAATTGACCAAAGCTATCCAAGGTTTGATCAAAGCACCTTAAAATCAAATCCTGTGACGGATACACGAACAGTGCCCATTATAACAGATTTTTGTGGAAAACGTGAGGTTCTGAATGTTCAAAGTTGCTGATATCTAGAATTGGCATATTAGCATTTTTAAAATGTAATGTCTTGTTACTTGCTGGAACTTTAAAGCTTCTTATGGGATTTGATTTTGTTTCTAAAGGAAGAAAAAGGGACAGGTGGATATTGTACTCTCCGCTTCTTATCTCTCCTGACCCTTAAGCTGATCTGTACTTTGTGATGTTCATTCTTTATTGCAGTTTACCTCAGGTCTGGTCAAACACCGGTGGGGAGAAACGATCAGATTATTGATCCCATTTTGTCGGTGCCATTTCCCTCAACAAAGATGCTTACTTTCATTTTAATCCTTCTCTAATCTTTAAAATGTCTGTTGACAGAAGTCTTCTGAGGCCTTTCATCTGCAAAAACCAGTTTTCTCCCCTTTTGTCTAGATATTTTTGTAGAGTTAAGTCTGGGGCTCCCGCGGCCATTTCCCAGCATTTTGTGCCTGCTGTCCTCTTCCCAGTGCCGGTGTTGGTTAGAATGAAGTAAGTCATCCACCTGGGGAGGTGCATGATCTCCTTATGGCCATCAGGATTCATTTCGCTGGTGGACTGAAACATCGCAACTAAAACTCACATTTGGATCAAATGTGGTATTTCCACCAAATTTGCAGCAACACATAGCTTCCTACAGTTAGCAACCCCACCTAGGAAGGTGTATTTTTCACTAGTTTCTAAAAAAAAGTGGATGGAAATTGTCCAATGATGCCCTAAACTGTGGTGAATCAGGGAGGGTAACAAAACCTATTTGGGGATATATTGCAAATTTCGGAGTACAAATGTTAGAATCATGTTTTCTTTTGCGGCTGTAGTTGAATTAGTTTAACATCAAATATGAGATGTTTACAGATGTCTTCTATCTACCGACAGTGAGGTGGGCTAGTTTCAGGGCAAGTCCTATTTTGGTATAGTTTTCTGTGTATGTTGTTTTTTACTCTTATTTTTTTTAATTAGTAAAGTTAAAATTCTCCTTTGAGATGTGTAGCAGTTGCCATCTGTTTAAATAATTTGCATTTTCAGAAGTGATTTCTTATTTTGATTCCTTAAATATTTGATAGTAAATTATTTTTGCTTAAGAAGAAAAAATTAATGGTACCAGGGAGTTGCTTCCTATTTTATATGCAAATATAAAGTGGAAAATGGTTATTGGGATTAGTCGTGACTTCAGTTTTGTCTTATTTTAGTCCATTTATCTATCTAAATTCTAAGTCTCATGAATATCTACTTATTAAATGTGTATTCTATTATTAATATGCAGATTGAGCTTACACATAAAGCCTCTTACACTTACCAATAATTTTTGTTCGTTATTGGTTTTGTAGCTAAATATTAATGTAAACTACAGATATGCCACTTATTTGCATAACTAACATGCAATGACATATACGCAGAATAAACTCTTACTGATACAACTATCTTTTCATATGTGTATCATCCAGAATATCAAGATTAAATATTCACTAATGGAGTCAGGATTCATATGAACTAAATTTGAGAAAAAATGGAAGATGCAGTATTTTCATTATTTCAGAATGCTTAAAATGCATATTTTAAGATTTAAGGTTGGGGCGCCTGGGTGGCGCAGTCGGTTAAGCGTCCGACTTCAGCCAGGTCACGATCTCGCGGTCCGTGAGTTCGAGCCCCGCGTCGGGCTCTGGGCGATGGCTCAGAGCCTGGAGCCTGTTTCCAATTCTGTGTCTCCCTCTCTCTCTGCCTCTCCCCCGTTCATGCTCTCTCTCTGTCCCAAAAATAAACGTTGAAAAAAAAATTTTTTTTAAATAAAAAAAAAGATTTAAGGTAATTTTCAAACAATCAAATGAATATTTTAGTGTTACATGTTAGAGTAATTCAAAGCACTACCCACGTGATTCCAGACAAAATAACTGGGACTTCTAGAATCAATGTAATCAAAGGAAGAGTTTTACCAAACAAAGGAAATACAGCAATCAATAGAAATCACAGTGTACTAAACTGAACTGTACTGTCAAAGTAAAATATCAGTAGTAGATTTGGTCAGTTTTTAGTTTTTTTAAGAATTAGTATTCATAAACCTCGTAAGTAGGATAAATAACTGAAATTTCTGGGTAAAAATGTGTCTCAGACTGACTTTAATTATTCTGGAAGCAAGACTTTGGCTATACAGAAAGGCAGTTTTTAAATGAATGCTCATTCATTAAGTGAATTCACTAAATTTTCCTTGTACTGATCTATAACCAAAGCTCAAATTAACCCAGAGTAACAGTGATCCTGCTCCAAGGTTCTGGGCACGCCACCATAGTTCTTTACTGTGACAGAAGTACTTCCAGAAGCAACTTTTTCATTCTCAGCTCTCTGTTGGGGATAATACTAGGATGTATAGATACTTTGCTGCATATTTTTCCTGCTGATTAATGGCACTATTTGGCTAGGGGAAAAACGGCAACAAAATTATAGTATGTGGAGCGTGACCACTAGACTAGAAATTCCTTTCTTCCTTCCCTGGCCTAATTATTGAAACGGAAGGAAAAAAATCAAAGAAAAGGAAAAGCTTTAAGGTATGGAGAGTCAAGAAGATTTCTGTACTACTCATTGTTTTATCAATAGCAGTGTTTTCTCTTGTAAGAGAAACAAAAATTGAGGAGTACTTTGCTTGTCTTTTTCTCCTTGAACCTTGAAAAACTATGATGAGATGGTTAAAAGTCCTAAATAAAGTTCAAGTCATAGAATTATGATGAACTGCAATCTAGAAATGTCTTAAAACAGAGGCAATTGGGATTGGTAATTTATTGTAGAGTGGATATTATACTGTGAGAAAATCTACTGAGTCTCTTACCAGAAGGGTAATTCAGCTGGCTGGTTGCAGATGGACGGATAGCGGGCACTGAACAGGCCCTGTTCTAAGCTTACACTGAGGACAAAGTCCCTTTCTATTTCATACCAATCAATCATACATAACTGTGTCACATTATTATGAATAAGTCATTTATTTGCAGCCCAGAAAACAGTAGCAGTTCGGTGACATGATTAGAAATAAATATGATATGATTTTTAATCCTGGGTGTACAAGGGTAAGGTGTTCTGTCATTCAAATATTTATTTCTAGCATAACATTTGAAATTTGGAGTTGTCCAGTGTTCTAAAAAATATATTAATATTTGAAACAGATTTTGTTGAGGTCAACTTCTGTGTTTCTTCGTGACTCTTCTCTCCTTTGTCATCCTGAAAAACTGAAATGAAGCAAATGCATTTGCCTCTCAGAGTCTAGTTCAGAGCATTTTCTGTCAAGGGAATGTTTTTCAGGATGTGAACTAAAAAAATGAAAAATTTTTTTTGTCATTAGCCTGAAGCAGGGATTAAGTCTTGGAGTTTTGTGGCCCTTTTATCTTAAGACAACAGATTTTTTTTTTGATGGAAGAAAGGGGAAGATGAAGTTGTATTTGAAAACGTCAGAGGTAGGAATGTATAGTTACTTGCATTTGCGCTTTCTAAACATTATATTTTCAAGTTAAGTAAATTTCTGCTTGGCCAACTAATGATCTAATTATCATGCCGGCAAAGAAACTTTTTTTTTTAAGTTCATTTACTGACATTTGACCAAATAATATGGAGATGACACGGACTGATGTATGAAGGAAATAATGTAATAATTCTCCCTGTTCTGTAAGGGAGTATCGGGATTTCATTTGTTTATTTGTTGTTGTTCATTATACTGAGGGTCATGTTCATTAAACATGAGGACACATTTTGCAGGGTAATGCTAGTTGTAAGGACATATTTACTTTGATTGGAGGAAGAAAAAGGAAGCATTACAAAGAAAGCCATGACTGACAGTAAAATGCTCTCCTTGCTGCTGCTGTGAAAAGTATCAAGAGCAAAGCTGTCAGAACTGAAAGCTTATTTAAACAACTGCTTTTGATACATAGCACATTTATCTTTAAAAGACCTTTATGAAATTGACAGCACCAGAATTCAAATGTCTAGGAAAATAAAGAGTAAGTAAAAATGTGAAATTAATAACAATGACTGATACAAGTAGCTGTGCAAAACAAGGCCCACAGAGTGGGAGAGAAATGATTTTATTTCTCTCTTACAACCAGAAAAGCTATACTACTCTATTAATTCTAAGTTAATTATTTTCATACTTGTAATAAATTGTCATTCTAATTAGTTGGTAAATAAAATCTTGTTAAAGTAAAATCCTCTTAATCTACATTTAATAGATGCAAATATAATTACTAATGAATATTTCTGGATATGGCTTTGTGATTGCTGAGAGAAAGTATTTGCAAATTCAAACCACCATTACATGGTGTGGTTGTTGACAGTTTTTGTGGACTTTACACAAGAAAGCTTCTGGTTGGGAATGGGTGACATGGGAGTAATCCTGAGGTCAGTGCAATGTCAGCTCTAGAATCTATTGCCAATTAAAATTTGTAAAATGTCAGTGTTGTATTTATAAAAATAATTTTATCCAATAAAATCAAATCTCTTTATTGAGATTCTAGTTGGAGACTAAACATATATCCCAGTTTTTGCATGAGGAACTGAGATTTTGATTGATAATCTGATATGTGTGAGGTCACAGAGGGCAGTGGGCTTCTTTATTTACATTTTAATTGCTTGGGCTTCAGTTCCAACAGCCTTAAAAATACATTGCTTTTGAAAATTTGCTTATAATAAAATCTTACACAACAGGTAAATATTAGAATATAAGAGACATTTGAGAATCCCTTAAAACACCTTTTTGGACCAGAAAACATTGATCAGAATCTGTGAATCTAAATCATTAACTAAGAATATCTTTTACACTCCATGAATAGAAAGGGGCAAATCAGTACAAAACAGACTCAATTCAAGTATTACTGAAAATTTACCTCCCAGATATCACTTGAAATTAATACCTATTCATCCCACTTTATTATACTTTCTACAGATGTATTTTTTTCAGTGCTACCCTGTGGTCATTGATAATTTAAGGTGATAACCTAAGGGGTGGCCTCTTCTTAAAATATCAAATAATAAGTGTTATATTCATGTGTCAGTACTTGCTAAGGCAGGATTGTGAACTAACAGAAAAACTTCCAAAAAGAGCAACATATTAAAGAATCTCTGATTAACCTGAAATTAGCACTCTTGTTCATTTCTTTCTGTTCCCCTTCTATTCTCCCATCCATCCAACCCAACTCCTGGCAACCTCTCAGAACTCGTATCATGCCACTCTCCTCCTTGAACATTCCTCTCCAGACACACTGGGTTTTTTGCTCTCCGGATAGGCTAGGCTCACTCTGGCCTTGGGATCATTTCAGGAACTGTTTCTCTTGCCTGGGATGCTCCTCCTCCTGATCTCTTTATGGTTTTCTGCTCTATCATTCTGGTGTCAACTGAAATGTCACCTCCTCAAAGAAGCCCTCCTTTAAACAGTCAATCTAAAGTAGTCACATGTTCACATTCAAGTTTGATGCTCTTCATACTACTTGTCATTTCTGATATCTTTCTTGTCTTTTTTTTTCTTTTCTGTTTCTAACCACTGAAACACAAGTTCCATGAGAGCAGGGGTATTACTTGTCTTATACGTCATTTTTTTTTCTCAAAGCCTGGAACAGTGTTGGCATTTAGGAAGTGTTCAGTAAATGTATGTGAAAATATGGCTCCTTAATTAACTTGTTCGTGTAACCCATATTTATTAATTGAGAATTTGAACATAAATTATTGATTCTCTAGTTAAAGAAATTAGGTTCATTTATTGTTGATTCTTTCCTGGCTGATAGATTCTTACTCTGTCCTCTCATTTTTTACTCTTTCTGAGTTCATGTTTACTTAGCTAAAAATTGGCAGTAATAATGTTTGCTAATTTCAGAACCTATCTTTGTAGAACAACCAATAAAAGCGTTGAAAAGAAACTAGAAGAAAATAATGATTCCATATCCCATCATGGAAAAAGTTTGTAGGTCTCTAAGTGTTTACTTACAGCTTTCTATTATCAAGCTGTTGATTGGCAAGTAATGGCTTTGAATGCCTACTTTCCACCAGCTACTAGAATAGGAAGTGAAAATTGTAAGTTGCTTGCAAGCTATGAATGTGCATTAGAATAGCTTAAAAGCATTATTTCTCCATGGTAATAGAAAATTTTGAAATGCACTTGCTTCTGACTGTGATTTACTCGCTCTTTCTGGTCTGAAATACAATGTTTAAGCAATCTTGGTTTTATGCAGCACCATATTTAGAAAAATGTATGAATGCCATCTGCTGGATTTCTTTGGTACTACCTTGAACAAGATGAGCTAAAAATGGAGGAAATTTGGGAATGACAAATCCTTATAAACAAGTGATTCTTCCTTTCTCTTTTCTTTCCTTCCTTTATTCCCTCCTTCCCCCATTTATGTAGATATAGACTTTAAATCTCTATCTATAATTTTCATTTGTTCCATATATAATTTTCAAATATGTATTTGATACTAATTTTCAAATTAGTATGACATGTATCCTACAGAAAATATAAAGTTTAAGGGCTGCAATAGTGAAATTTTAGTAATACTACTATTTCTACTTTTGCTAACATTAAAAGAACCTAACTTATTTAATCAAGACATCTTCTTTATTTTTGAATTAAAAAATATAAAACTTGTGCTGTGACACCGCATGAAAAGTTAGTGTAAAATTAAATTGATTGTTTATATAACTTGTGAGTTTGTTAACCTTTGTTATTTAGTGTTGATCTTTAATCTTCAAAGATTCACTCATGAATTGGTGGACCACCAAATGAAGTGCAGTCATTCTGTTTAAGCTCTTTGGCAATTGACCTGCCCATCACCTTTATCACCAGATATGTGTTTTTTTTAAAGCTTTACTTTAAAATTCCTGTCTCCTTGTCATTGAACATCTACAGAATTCATGTTGTTTCAGGAGTTAAGTGATTGAAATCGTTTCTAGCACAATTCTGTTGATGAAGGGAAATTGGGGTGAATCTCTGTTGACTCCAAGAATATCCCAGTTGTTGAATATTCGACAGCATTTCATATGACCGGTCCACCAGCAGATCCTGTTGTTTCTGTCTTCAAAATATTTATAGAATCTGGGGAGCTCTTGCCATCACAACATGGCTACCACCCTGACGTAGTCTCCCTGATAACCTGCCTTTCCTTTCTGCTTTTTCTCTTCGTGCTTATCCTATTATTTTTATTAGTTATAAATTCTGTCATATTCAGTCTTTCAGACTAGAATATATATGCTTCATTAAGTTAGAGATTTTTGTGTCTTTCACTGCTGTCTCCCCAGTGCCCAGGACAGTGCCTGACACATAGTATGTACTCAAATAGCTTATTTCTTAAATGAATGGATTTAGTTTGAGTGATTTTCCTCGTCTCACATTATAAATCATTTAGTAGAGATATATTCTTGGCGCTGCTGTTAGCTCAAAATTATAATGTCCAAGAAAGTATAATCTCTATCGTTTACATGCATGCAGACTATCACTACATTTTAAGGTGAAAAATTAGCACCTACTACACAAGAAATCATGATAATTGTAGTATGGGACCAAAGGTGACGAAGATGTGGTCTTTTTGCTTACAGAACTTACACTTCTTCCTGAGAATTGTTGTTGTCAAGTGACAAAACAATTCAGACTCAGAGCTGCTAGATTTATTCTTCAGTTAAATAGGAGATGGATTTAGTTGTGTTGCATTTTGCTTTATTTTCTGAGGGGCCTGGGTTAAACTTGGCAGAGATTCTTGAAGAGTTCGGTGAATTTCCTGATCCGTGAACACTTGACTTATGTGTGGATTGGTGTTAGAATCCGAATTCAGAATTCCATTTTTGATCTCTCATGCTAGGTGATTTATATACACCATCTCTACTCTTCACCACTATCTTGGAAGATGGTGATGTTGGTGATTGCTTTATAGCCAAGAAACCAGAAGTTGAAAGAAAGCCTGAGAAAATTACCAAGATAATGCAGTGACAGTTTCCAGGCACATTTGAACCCAGGACTACCTAAATTCAATGCTCTCTCATAAGTGCTATCTTTCCCAATTCATAAAACGTAGCCTGGGTTTAGAAATGCAACAAAGAGATGTTTTGTTTTGTTTTGTTTTGTTTTGTTTTGTTTTGTTTTCGTAGATGCAGAGAGAAGTTAACCAGGTACCAGGGCTGTTTAAACTGCCTCTTCTCCAAAGGTGGCCACTGCTTCCTCCTTCCCAGCAAGTGGAGGTAATTGGAATAAGAATATTCATTCCTTTCCGATATTGCCCAAGTGTTTCTTTCTCTGCCACGTGTCTCCTTATACCATCAGGCAAATCAAGCATGCCCTCTCTGCCCCACTGAACCTTTGCTAAATGCACATTATAGTACTATCTAGCAGTGGTATAATTATTAGTCTCCTCTGGATTGTGAACTATATGAGGGCAAGAATTTTCATTTACCTTTGCATTTCGAATTCATATCAAAGTGCCTTGCACATTGCAGGTACCCAGTAGGTGTGGAAGACTTCATGCATATGATTAATTTGCACTTCACATACTTAACGGGTTGATTAAGTTTTATAGATTGGCTTGAAACCTAATCATCTTCAGTACTCTTGGTGAAAGGAGGTGAATGCGAAGATTTGAACAACGTACTTCTCCTGAAACTAATGTTACACTATATGTTGACTAACTGGAATTGAAATACAAACTTGAAACAAAATAAAAAACAACCTACTTAATATTAACTTTTGAATAGGTACCTAGAATTCTTTCTTTCTCAAATTCTTGTTCTGGTGATTTCCCCCACCCCCAAATTCAAATTTGCTCTCGGTACAACCAATTACCATTGGCCATTCACATTCACAGCTTGATATTGTTAAAAGGGAAGTTGGGAATACTCACCAGTATGGGAACACTTTAGAAGGAATGGAGGAAGCATCTAGAAAAACATAGCTGATGACAGACGACTAGAATTACATATAAACCAGTGGAGGAAGTTCTTCTTAGGGAAGGGTGTTTGGTTACTCCATTCTGCAAGTGAAGAAAGAAGCAGATTTGGCTACGCTACAGAGATATTATGCAATGATGATGATGTACTAAACAGGCTACAAATACATGTTTAATTCAGTTCTGATTTCTGTTTTCATAAAACCTCATTAATTGAGTTTAACTGGGAATACATTTATTTGAAACTGAAAAATAGAGTCAATTTTTGTTGTAACAAAAAATTGATCGTTTTATTTTTGCTGTGCAAAATATGAGGGTCCACTGGCTTGCTTTAAAGAATGAGGGAAGACTAACAATGAGTTTACATGCATTGGCTGGTCAGATGTATTAGTTTCCCACTGCTGCTGTGACAATTACCACAAATTTAGTGGCTTAAAACAACACACATTTGTTATCTTACAGTTCTGGAGGTCAGAAGTGTGACGTGGGCCTCACTGGACTGAAAGCGAGATGTCAGAGCTGCGTTCCTTCGGAGGCTCTAGGGTAGGATGTGTAGAACGCTTGCCTTTTCTAGCTTCTGGGGGCCGCTTACATTCTGTGGCACATGACCCCTTCCTGCACCTTACTCCAGCCAGCCCAGTAAGCCACGTCCTTCTCACGTTGAGTCTCCCTGGTTTCCCTCTTGAGCCCTTCTCTTCAACTTACAAGGACCCTTATGATTATGAGGCCCACCTGGACAGTCCGGGCTTGTCTCCCCATCTCAAGGTCAGCCGGTTTCTCTTTGCCACATAACTCACCATATTCATAGATTTTGGAGATCAGGATGTGCACGTCTTTGGAAGGGGGCGTTACTCTGCCTAGCACATTGATGAAATGTTTGTGCTCTCTAAAACAGGTTAAGCTGCCTTCTTACCTGTGTGGCACATTTTGTGTTCAGTTTCTTAGCAAGACCTTTTAAATTGAATGAAAAATTCAATATTAGTTAATGGCATTTTACTTTTTATGATTCTGTGGCCCATCTTCTGGCCTGCAATAAAGTGAAAACATAATGTAGTTGAGTGATTTCTCCCCCTCCCAGGCAAGTGGGTCCTGTAGTTCTATAACAAAGACATTTCATGGGCAGTTCTTTTTTTTTTTTTTTTTTTTTTCAACGTTTATTTATTTTTGGGACAGAGAGAGACACAGCATGAATGGGGGAAGGGCAGAGAGAGAGGGAGACACAGAATTGGAAACAGGCTCCAGGCTCTGAGCCATCAGCCCAGAGCCCGACGCGGGGCTCGAACTCACGGACCGCGAGATCGTGACCTGGCTGAAGTCGGACGCTTAACCGACTGCGCCACCCAGGCGCCCCTCATGGGCAGTTCTAAGTTAGCATTTTTTCCTTCATCTCCTTTTGTCCTAATTGTTAACACCTCTGTCTTTCTGAGTTTCTGCCAAATACATTTTAATAAATTTTTTCTCTTAGTTTTCACCTCCCTTGTTGCCCACTCTTATCTTGTTTATCTGTTTTACTGGATTACTTTCACAGATAATAAAAGAAGTTTGGTCCCCTTTTTAGATTGGAAAATGTGATCATTATCCCCAGTTTAATCTCTCTTCTCTGGTAAAAATCCTCATCTGGAGGACTCCCCAAAGAACATAAAACTTTGGAGTGACCTTTATATACTAAAGCAAAATTATCCACCCTCAGAGTACCCTTTGGAAAAACCACCTTGTTGGTTCAAATGTTTGGAATCTTTTTATTTAGAAAGACAGAAGATATTGCAAAGTAATGGTAAGTAAGTAATGGTAAATAATAAAAATAATATTACTTTTATTACTTCTGTGTATTACTTCTCTGAGGGGTTATCTGTCCTTTTGATTGCCCTTGGCAGAAGTCTGTCTAGTGACTTGCCAGACATAACTATAATAATCTTGAATGAACCTGTTCTTGTGTATTATGCATAGAGCTATTAAATATATTGTAACCGTCTTCAATTCAATTTAATGAGTATTTCTTGAAGTTTTGCTCCGATGGTGTATAGGTCACACCTACACAAAATAAGATGTGTTCCAAATCTGTAAAAAACTTAAATTCAAGTACACTGTGTTGCCTTATGAAATTCACTTGGGTTTTGTGTCCAAAGTAAATATTTGTATTTGCTTTTAACTCACTCAATTTCAAAATGGTCATGTGGTAGCTTTTGAATTAGACAGGCCTGCATTCCTCTTCTGGCTCTGCCCTGTCCTATGTGGCCTTGGGTTAGTTATGTAACCCTTTTGGAATTCAGTTACCTAACTGGTAATAAAAGAGTAAAATAATACCTATTGTGTGGGGTTGTTGTAAAAATTCTATGAGACAGAGCGTATAAAGGAGCTAGCATAATTCTGACCTTAGGAGCTAGCATAATTATGCTCAGTGAGTCATTTTAATTGTTCTTGGGCAGAAGACCATTTGGAACAGATAGAGTACCTTAGCATGGTATTAATGTTTTTAGTGTTGTTCTTTGTATGCAAAGATGAACCTTCTAGTCCAATCACGTTGATGTCTTGCTTTGAGACACCAGGATTTCTATGTGTGGCTTGTATCCCAGACCCATGACACATTTGGCTGTGGGAGAGGTGCAGTCTGAAGCTGTGAAGCAGATTTTCCCATGCAAACATAGTTTATAGCTTTTGCCAAGTCGGCAACAACTGAACTGACCAGCCTGGCAGAACTTTAGGGGATGGTTCAATCTGCTTTTGTTACGTCTATATTCTGAAATACAATTAGTCTGGGAATATCATTTATTGGATACTAAAGAGTTATCTAACTTCCAGTGAAAGGCAGCAGATTAAACACAAACTTTAACCTAATGATTTTCTTTTAAAAGCATAAAAGGGCAAAGAGAAAATGATGGAGAAGAGCTGGTAGTGACACAATTTGGAAGCTGGAAGTAGATGGATGAGTGGGAAATGACTTAGCCAATGACTTAGCAAACTTGAGAAAGTAGATCCAGTTTCCAAAACTGGCGAGAGAAAGGTGAAAACCGTCTTGATTTTCCCCTCAAGAATTCTCAAAACACTTGGAAATTGGCAATCTTATGTACCTTTATAAGGGGAGGGAGGTAAAGGTAGAATTGAAAAGAAAAGGGATTGGTTGGTTGAATGTGTATTTAAGAAACACTGAGACCCTTAGATCCTCTTCGCCATTCCAGCTAGGAACAGCCCCTCCCCAACTCTGGCAAAAGATCTTAGGCTTATTTTCTGGAAACTGTAAAACAGAAGGCCTCTGGACAGAGAGTACCAGGCGCTGTTGAGGATGGAGTATAATTACCGAAAACAGAGAGATTAAGAAAAGCTTACATTCTAAATGTTGTAAGTCCAACTCTTTAACTTAGGTCTTGTTTTGGACAATCAAATTCATATCCTTTAAAAGGGCCAGCCAGTATTCTCCAAGGATGGTCCCAGGACTAGCAGCATCAGTATTATCTAGGAACATGTTAGAAATGCAAATTTTAGGGCTCTCAGAAAAGCTATAGGTGGGGCCCAGCATCCTGTGTTTTAACAAGCCACCTATGTGATTCTGATATACATTCAGGTTTGAGAACCACACCACTCCAAGGAAAAGACTGGAATATCCTTCTCTGAGGAAGCTCAACAGAAAAGACTTAAGGAAAGAAAGTTTTCAATGAAACAGTCCAGCCAGATCACTCTAGAGTGAAATTCACAGCTGACAAGTACCACCCATGTGTCCAGAAATTTTAAAACATTTTACAGCCTCATTCTTAAATGGAATCAATCAATATCCACAAAACATGCCTTTAACAAGAAGAGGACGTATCCAAACAAATAGGGGGAAAAGCAACTTGGAAGACAGTATGCAGGGAAGTGAAAACTTCAAAAAAATCCTTGATATCCTGAGATATGAGAAGATATTTGCCATTATAAGATGCAAATAAATGAAATTTAAAATGTTAGCAGAAGATTTTTAAAATAAAAGAGCTAAAAGGTAAAGTTGAGGAGATGTCCCAGAAAGTAGAGCATAAAAACAAAAAAGAGGAAAAGTAGGAGAGAAAGGTAAATTTTGAGAATCAGTTCATTTTGTTCAATATCTAAATAATAGGAGTTTGGAAAGAGAACAGAAAAAGCAGAGAAATTTTTCAAGAATTAAAGGACCTGAGTTTTTAGATTGAAAGAACCCATTAAGAGCCTAATGGAATCAATGCATAGACCTGCTGTCCAAATGACATCATCACAAGATTTTAGAATATGAAAGACAAAAGTAAGATCCTGTGAACTTACAAAGTGAAAACTAGGTCACCTCTAAGGGATCAGGAGTCAGAATGCTTTGAACTTCTCAACAATATTAGGATGACTGATCCAACAATTGGTTTACCAATTCACAAGAGAGGTAATGAGAATCTTATAGATAAGGAGACGATAACTCCCAGGATCAAAGCTGTGCATCAGCCTGGAGAGCAACTGATCTGAATGAGAATAGCCTCTAGAGAGGTGTTTCCAAAGTGGAATTTCTATGATACTTACATGTTGGAAATATTGAGAGGAATTTTAAACAACTGGAGTAGCGTTTTGGTCAGTGCTAAGTATATAGAAAACTCAGTAAATAAAATAAATCACAAGACTATTACTAACTCCAGAGAAAACAAAAAGGTGTGCAAGGAAGGATGAGTAATACCAATCATAATCCTACACAGCTTGTCTGTACATATTTTCATAATCATATCAGTGTAAACATTGACTATTGATCTAACTAAAGTAGAACACAATGTTGGAAGGCTAGAGGTAGGAAGAAATGTGTTTGTGATGATGGTAGATGTTTTGTGGGAAAAAAGACTAAATTCGTATCCTCCATGTAGAAAATCAGCAGATAATGCCAAAAATGGAAAAAAAAAAAAGCAGCATGTTATTTAGTGACATGAAAGCAAAAATTAATAGCCACAGGGCCGCCTGGGTCACTTTGGCTCAGGTCATGATCTCACGGTTGGTGGGTTCGAGCCCCACGTTGGGCTCTGTGCTGACAGCTCAGAGCCTGGAGCCTGTTTCAGATTCTGTGTCTCCCTCTCTCTCGCTGCTCCTCCTCTACTCGTGCTCTCTCTCTGTGTGTCTCTCAAAAATAAATAAACATAAAAAAAAAATTAACAGCCAAAAAAGTTGAAGTTACTGCCTGGCAGCAGTAAAGGGGAGCAGGCAAGGAGAGATTGATAGTCTATGTTAATACAAATAATCTTTATAAAACTATTTTTTGGGAAGTTTGCTTTGTTTATAGACCATAACTCTAAACATGACATGCAAAGTAGATCTTTATTTTAATATAAATCAAATACGGTGACTTGCTAGTAAACCAGCTCTCTGAGACGATGGGGGTGGGAGGAGCCCTGATTTGTAATGTGTTGTAAAGGCTACCACCATGGCCAATTTCAAGATAACAATAGCTTCACAGCTGGCTCACAAAGCTCCTAAAATACAACAATGGGCTCATGCAAGGCAGTATAAATCAGCTTATAATGACTTCAGTAAAAGTACATGTTTTTGTTTTTGTTTTTAAAGGAAAAAAGTCCTCTCTGGCTTACGTGAAAAGCACACTGTTGCTATGTGAAACAAGGCTCTCTGTATATTTTTTGCAGTTGTTTTTTCTTTAAGTCACCGTTTGAGATGTAATTCATATACAATAAAATGCACAGATTTTGAGTGGAGTTTGATAAGTATTTACCGATGGAAGCACCCATGTAATCTCTACACAAAGCAAGGGATAGAACAATTTCATTTATAGTTATTGACTGGATGGAATCAGTAATTTTAAGAATATTGGATATTGGGGATAGAGCTTTAATGGATAACTTACAGTCTATAGTAATCCACCACAGAATGTGCTTTATTTTTTTCCAGGTAAAAATGTAAAAACAGGCAAAAATTGGACTATTAAATGGAGAAGCGGTGAGATGATCAATCCTTTATTAATTAGGCTTTATATAATAAGTTTCTATCTTTGAAAGTTGTGTTTTAATGTACGCTGGAACAAATTAAATATTTTAACTGGGAATCCATGAGGTCTCATTTATCAAGCTAATTTATAAATGCCAAAAACTTTCTTAGTTTTCATTTATTTATTCACTACTATGTATGTATATGTGTATGTATATATATATATATATATATATATATATATATATATATATCTCACTATATAATATATAGATGTTAGAACATCTATACCCAGTATGGGATATTTTAGGCCATAGGGTACTATGACTAGAGGAAGTTTAGGCAAGGCTACAGTTAAAGTAAGGCATATCTATTTTTCCCTTATATTACATTTAGTTTCCTTCTTAAGATTATAGAGATCATGATGTTTAAAGTTAGTGGGATCTCCAGGTATAATTTTCAGCACTAGTATTAAGCCTATGAACTTCTGTCTACTAGAGCATTTTAGCAAATGCTGAAGTTAATTTAGAACCTGAGTTGTAGAGATAGAAAAGCCAACCGGGCCCTTTTAATATTTTTTGTTACATAAATTCTTTAGTATATAAATTTTGGATTTCCAATTAAGAAAAAGAAAGGTGTGCCAGGCATAAGACTGTCTAAAACAGAACCATGTTTGAACTATGTTAGGAAAGAGAAATGAGGTTTTGTGTGTATAGAAAAGTTGCAATATTAAAGTTACACAAGTTGAGAAGATCTACTTCAGTAGATGTGTAATTTGATCATATAGGAAAGGTAGTGAAACTACGTCATCATAAGCTGGCAATGCTCTAGTCGTAATATATGCTGTTTGAATATAGTACAGATTATGCAAATCTTTTGGTTATAAATTAAGAATAGGAATTGTTTCCTGGTGCATGTCAAGAGGAATGACATCATAATGGTTGGTTTAAGGATTGATTGTAATAGCTGAAAATAGAGATAATAAATGAGCTCTGTAACACTGCCTTCAATCTTTTTGTTCAGAACATGAACAAAATACATAGCCTTCTTTGAACAAAACTGGACAATTTCTTTATAATGTATCATTATTATGTATGACAATTTGACAGGGGAAAAGGAACCTTCAGATAGGTGCCTTAAGAAGCATGAAATACCCTGCATCTATGGGCTGCTGAGAACAGGAATGTATATACGTTCCCCCATTTTTAAGAAAAGTTAAATTAAGCTGTTTAAAACTTAATTTCCTCCTTCACTTAATGCCATTTATTCCTTTGACCTGAAACCTTGTTTTGTGTTTTCTGCCTGTTACTTTTGTACACGTTCAAGTAGTTAATTACTGAATGTTGAGTAAGTTGGGACACTTTTACTTGTAAAAGATCAGATATCCAACCCAAACTAGCTTAAAAAAACAAAGAAGGAATGTGCTGTCTCATGCTTAAGTAGTTAAGTCCTGGAATACATACTAGCCTTCGGCACAGCTAGGTCCAAGGGCTTAAACAAAGGAATTAGACCACACTCTCTCTCCATCGCGAGATCCACTTTTTCCACTCTTGTAGCTTCATCTGCCGGTGAACTCTGCCAATATGGTGGCAAAGATGGCTACTAGCAGCTTCAGGGTTTTATCAGCAGTCTAGCTATCCCCATGGAAAGAGTGCTCCTTCTCTACTAGTCCTGGCAAGTCTCTGAACTGGTTCTCGTTGGCCCGCATGGACTAGGTGCCTGCACCTGAACCACTCTCTACGATTCCGATTGGCCAGGCCACTCTGGGGTGGCTGGCGGGGGGTGGGGGGGGGGGAGTTCCAAGGAATGAGATCAGTCCACTGAGGAAAGAGAAAGCTAGTTCTCCAAAAGAAAATGGCAGTGCTGTTACAATGAGGAGGTGGAATTAATGTTGGGCATTACCAGCAAAAGTACTCTTCTGTATCCCAAGCACTGTGAATGTCTACTTATTCTTCAAGGTTTGCTTCAGGTGTCACTTTCTCAATAAAGCCTTTCTGGGTCCTTCTCAATACAGGCAAAAATAATCAGCCCTTCACCTCTCGTTTAACTTTTACACATATCTATGTCATGACACATAATTTTGGCTCAATTATAATTAATCATTTTCCCTCTGTTTCCTCCAACCTCTTTGAGGGCAGAGACTGTATTTTATTTTTGTTTGAATGCCATTTTTTTCCTTCATTTAGTCAACAGATATTTATTGAGTGGCTACGATGTACTGGACATGACTGATGCTAATGCCAGCAAGATGGTGGATTTCAATAAACATATTGTCCCTGCACTAACAAAGCTTATTTTAATGGGGAAGAAAAAAATTACACATTATGTGTTAAATTGTGTGACACAAGTTGTAAGAGCACTGTGGTAATAGGCACGGAGAGAATGAATGAGTTAGCACGATGAAGGGTGTTGTGGAGATGGGAGGTGACTGTTTCAGGAAGACAGAAGGACCTGGGTGAGAGCTCTGAGGTAAGAAATGATACCATGAGTGTTCAAGGAACTGAACCTCATATAGTACGGAAACAGCATAGGCCAGATCTTGGAATGCATTATTAAGCTGTTTCAGCTGTTTGCATTTACTTAGAGGTCAATGGGCAAGGAGTTTCAAGAAGGAGAAGAATATGACCATATTTACATTGAATCATTCTTTCCTACTACAGTATGGGTAAGAAATTGAAGAGGCACGAGACTGAAGGCAGAGAGATTGGACCCTACTGTAGTAGGAGGAGGTCAACATTGAGAGCAATTTGGACCAAAATCATTGTAAAGAAGATTGGGGAAGAGGAGACAGATTTGGGGGAAATTTAAGCCCTAGAATTAAGAAGACTTCATGATTGGTTGCATAGAACGAAGTAGAAAGAAGTAAAGAAGACAGACGACTCACACATGACTCCCAGTTTTCTAGCTTGAACACTAGGTTGCATGGGACTGCTGTTGTGGGGTAGAAGCATGTTGAAGCAAGGTGAAGAGGAAAGGATAAGCTCCAGTTTGATGCAGATGAATATGAGGTGTCTGTAAGATCAAAGGGGAGAAACCCAGAGACAATTCGATCTATGATCTGTCACTCAAGAGAGAGACAGATTGGAAATAAAGATTTGTTGTCCACATAGAAGCAGTAATTGAAGACTTGGAGGTGAATAAAATGACCGGGGGAGAGGGAGTAGACTTAGTAGACTTAGGGGAAGGCTTATGACAGACTCTGAAGGAACTCCCAAAAGTTAATGGGCAAGCAGAGGAGGAGTCAGGGAAGAACAGTGAGGAAGAACAGTGAGGATTTCCCCAAGAGGTAGGAGCAGAAGCAGGTGAGTGTGACATAGAGCGTGCCTAGAAACCGAACTTTAAGGAAGAAAGGGATGGGCAACTGTTTCAAATGCTGTCAACAAAGGTAGGGATGAAAACATACCCATCCTGCCTAGCACAGCACCTGATTTCATTTATTATTTTATTTGTCAAATAAATGATTATTAAACAACGATTATGCCAGGGCCAGTGCTAGGAACTAAAAATACAAGAATGGAAAAAATATTTTAGTGAGTGGTTAAAAGACGTTTGTTGAATAAATGAGTCACTGAATGAACTGTTTTTGTTAAAAATTTAGATGAGGTCGGGCGCCTGGGTGGCTCAGTCGGTTGAGCGTCTGACTTCGGCTCAGGTCATGATCTCACAGTTCCTGGGTTCGAGCCCCGCCTCGGGCTCTGTGCTGACCACTTCTTCGGAGCCTGGAGCCTGCTTCAGATTCTGTGTCTCCTTCCCTCTCTGCCCCTTCCCCCTCTCATGCTTTGTCTATGTTTCTCAAAAACAAATAAATGTAAAAAACTTTAAAAAAAAAATGTAGACGAGGTTGCTGGAAGATGGGATAAAATATGTAAGGACACACATCATTGTGAAGCTAATATTCACCCAGCTTTCAACATTTCCTAGTAGCTGAACCATCTCAATGACAGAAAATTGGTTTGGGCTTAATCAATCTGGGCCAAAGGAAGGTATCAGTCTTAGGTAAAGGATTTACTGGTAGAGCATACAGGAGTAATTAGAGTCTCTCATTTGAAAAGTCTTGTTTCCACGTGTAGTTAACTGTCAGCTCTCGCACTCTCTTGATTCCTCATGGAAACCACCACTTTTTTCACCTGGGTTCACATGCGTCCTGTGATTCTTTTTTTTAAATGCCCATCTTATCTAATAACAGCTGCACAAACAGTTTATGTCATTGAGACCTGTCAGATCAAGCCGAGCAAGATAGTCCACGAAAATATTTTCCTGTGGCAGAAGGTACACAGGGAATACAGCAAATTACGTCAACATTTCTTCATTCCTTATCCAGAGTACATTATGATTTCTCATCTGGGGAGCATGAGACAGAGACTGCAGGGCTGACCGATACCTGTTACACCTGTGTTCCACTGTCTGAGGACATTTTGTTCTCAAGGATGAGTCATAAGAATTTAAATTGTTTTCTGATGCTTGTCATGAAAAATGGTATCAGTGTTTTAGTGTGAGTTGGGTTATATTAATTAAAACTCAGTTTCCTGTAGAAGATTTAAAGTTAGCTGGTTAGCAGAATGTGGAAGTAAGAAAGCAGTCGTTCTCCGTGACTGGTGTGGGGGGAGGAGTCGGATATAAGTCAGAAGTGTGTAGAAAATGAAGCATTTAGCTTCCTAACAGACTTCAGTAGGACAAGCAATGGGGTTAGCTCCTGGCATCAACCATTCACATGACGGGATTAATAACAGTAGTTCTGTCACTGGATGCCTGCTATTCACCATGCCAGGTGCTTTATAAGCATTCATCTATTTCTGATACTTGTAATGAAAAACATCCAACACACACACAAACGCACAGACACATGAACACACAAAACCAGGACGATGAATTTGCAACAGGTAATAAGTGGGGGTTAACATGAATAATGCAGAGAGAACCTAGAAAATTTAATAAAAAAAAGAAATGGGCCAGGAGTATCAATAATTAATAGAAAAAGATACAAAGGCTGGTACTCATATAAAAAGATGCTTAAACTCATTTATAATTAAAGAAACGCAAATAAAAACAAGATAAATTCACTTAGGGAAGTTGGCAAATTTTTTAAAAAAATGATTATAGCAGTATTGGTGAAATTAGGAAGAAAAAAGAATCCTCTTACGGTATTTTCAGGGAATCTCAACATTTTAATTTGTGGTTCATAACCTAGCAGGTACTACCAGTTATAAGCATGGGTTGTGTGAACGTTTGTAAATGAGAATTCATCAACATTTATGGTTTTGAAAAATTTGGAAATGACTTAAATTTGGAATCAAGGGCATATTATACAACTATTAAAAGTTGAAGAATATTTATATTACCAGTTTGGAAAATGTCCATGATAACATTTTTAAGCGAAAAAAAAAAAGGCAAATTAGAAAATACCATACAATAATATTTTAAAAACCTGTAAAGTGATACTTTGAAAGACGAATAGAATTGATGCACTGCAGCAAATATAATCAAGAAAAAGAGGAAACACGAGTTACCAATGTTTGGAATGACGAGACACCACTACAGATTTTGTATACAGTATGAGAATAATGTGAATGTTACAGACTTCTTTATGCCAATCAATTTTGCAACAGAAAATAGACACATTTCTTTAAAACTAAATTACCAAAACATATACATCTTGAATATCTAAATAGCCTGTATCTATTAAATAAATTGAATTTGTAATCATAAACCTTCCTACCAAGAAAACAACCACCCCAGATATCTTCATTTATGAGGTCTACCAAGCATTGGAGGAAGAAATAAAACCAATCTACACAAACTTTCATAAAGTATAATAGGGGAGAGTATTTCATACTTTCTTTCATGAGGCTAGAATAACCCAGATACCTAACAGTAATATTACAAGAAAAGTAAAGTATAGATCAATAACTCTCACGAACATAACACAAAATTGTTAACAACCTGGTAATATACACAAAGGATAATTTATCATGGTGAAGTGGGGTTTATTCCACAAATACAAGGTTGATTTAACACTTGAACACCAAGCGAATGGAGTACACCCCTTAAAAGAATAAAGGGAAAAACTCATAACGCATGCAGAGAAACACTTGGCAAAGTTCAATACTCCATCATGATGAAACCTCTTGACACACTACGAATAGACAACAGCCTCCTCAGTTTGGTAAAAGGCATTACAAAAGAGCCTACAGGTCACATCATACTTAAAGGTGAAATGCTAACTCCTTTCTCCTGAGACTGGAAACAGGGTGTGGAAGTTTGCTTTCACCGTTTGCATTCAACAGTGTACTAGAGGTTCTTGATAGTGCATTAAGGCAAGAAGAAGAAACAAAAGACATCTAATTTTTCTATATTTATTTTGAGAGAGAGAGAGTGAGAGCACAAGTGTGTGAGCAGAGGAGGGGCAGAAAGACAGGGAGAGAGAGATTCCCAAGCAGGCTCCGTCCGCACTGCCAGCACAGAGCCCCAGGCGGGGCTTGAACACACAAACTGTGAGATCACGACCTGAGCCAAAATCAAGAGTTGGATGCTCAACCAACTGAGTCACCCACGCACCCCAAAAGACATCTAAATTTGAAAAAAGTTGTAAAATCCTCATTCAAAGACAACATCAGTGAGTATTTAAAAAATTCTATGGAATCATCCAAAAGGATAGTGGAACTAACCAGTGAATTTAGCATGAAGACAAGATACACAGGCAGTATTCAAAAATTAATTGTATTCTGTATAAGAGCAATGAGCAATTTAAAATTAAATTTTAGGGAAGGCTGGGTGGCTCAGTCAGTTAAGCATCCAACTCTTGGTTTCTTCTCAGGTATGATTTTGCAGTTCATGAGTTCGAGCTTCATATCGAGCTCCCTGCTGATGGTGCAGAGCCTGCTTCAGATTTTCTGTCTCTCCCCCTCTCTTTGCCCCTTCCCTGTTCATAGTCTCTCTCTCTCAAAATAAATAAGCTTTAAAAAATTAAATTTTAAATAATACTAAATACAAAGGCATCAAAAAACATCAAATACTTTGGAAAATACAGATATATTACAAAAGATGTACACAACTTCTACATTGAAAAGTATGCAATGTTATTTTGAGAAATTATAGAATGCCTAAAGAAGTGTAGAGATATATGGATACTGTACTGTTTGTTTCCAAGTTGGATTCCTCAATATCCATGGTGGAAAACAACCCTGGTAACTCCACAGTTCTCTACAAAACCCACTATTATAAAATGACTGAAAAGTAGGTACAACAGGTAGAACAGCCTTTAGGATTGTGTTGTGAATTCTCAAGAGTTTACTCAGAGACCGATGAAGCCAGGTGAGGCACCATCCCCTTGTCTTCACTGGATAGACTCCTATTTTTATTTTTATTTTATTTTATTTTATTTTATTTTATTTTATTTTATTTTTTAGTGTTTATTTTTGACAGAGAGAGGGGGAGGGAGGAGCGGAGAGAGAGGGGGACAGAGGATCCGAAGCAGGCACTGTTACTGACAGGAGTGTGCATGATGTGGGCAGGGCTCGAACTCACAAACCCTGAGATCATGACCTGAGCTGAAGTTGGATGCTTAACCGACTGAGCCACCCAGGCGGCCCTGGACAGACTCTGATTTTTAATGTGGGACACATGAGCCTGGAGTGATGCAAAACCCAGTGAGTCTTAACAGCAGTCTTCTTCATTGTGATAATCTTTGTTATCTACAGCATCCTTTCTGCCTGACCATTTGCTGGAGGCAACCATGAAGGCAGTTCAAATAACCCCTTAGTTCACAGACTGTCTAATACCAACACAGACAAACTGACTCATTCACTCAGATTCTGAGTCAGAAACTGTCCTATCTAGTCATCTGTCAGTTGCAAGTCACTATAATTGAGGCATCAAGGTCTGTTTTATTGCCGGTGGCTCAGAGCCAAAGATCATTCTTTTTTCCGCCTTTGGGTTGCCCTCCTCTGTAGGCTATTGTGGAAATTGGGGAAGTATGGGTGACACTGATGTACCTCTGTCAGGTGGGTTTTTCCCCCCTTGTAAATCTCTAGTACTTGGTTCTGATGCAGCCTGCTGGTCTCCTTTCTATTTGGGAAAACACACACACACACACACACACACACACACACACACAATCACTGGACACTGTCCTGGCCACTAAAGGACATATTCCTGAGCCTGAGGATTCTCTTCTGGATCTCTCCTCCTACTGAGGCACTGACACTTGACTCCATGGGAATAAGGCTGAGATTCTCCTTGCGATTCCTGTCAGAAAGTTCAAGTCCTATTTATCTAACTACCCGTTTCCTACTCCCACCAGGCTTCCTCCTTGCAGCCCAGAAAACAGCTTGTAATCAATGTAAATTATATAGACATAATTGCAGACATAATTCTGGAACTTCTTGACTCTGAGATAGTATCAAGGGCTTCCTTTATTTGGAGGGCATTGTCCCTTAAGAATACATATTTTCTCCCTCAGCCCCGTCTGATTTCTTAATGTGAAGCCGAAGAAATTGTGGTTTGTGTTTGTAATGTTCTGGCACAAATTCAGAACTCAGTACCTGCTTGATATTCCAAACAGCATCTCTGTGCTGGTAAATTTAATATCATGGGACAACATTTTTCTTGTGGGCTGTAAAATAATTCTGCAGTAATTCATGTTTATTGAATGAAAATATGGTAAAAACTGAGTACCTTGTAAGCACTGAATATGGGTGCTTAGATTCTTATTTGATGGATCATTGGTGGCCTCTCAAAATGTTCTGTAGCTTTAGGTTTGAAACCTTTCTGTAGGGCCTTGGGTAGAGCCTGCGGGGTTGTTTCACTAGTCTGATACCCCCCTTTTTTATTAATTTAATTGGTTTTCAGTCCCCCCCCCAAAAAAAACAAAAGATACACATTTTTAAGTAAAATGGCTTAATATCCGAATCTAGATAGAATTACAGTTTGTAAGTGCCCATTTCCCCAGATTATATTTTGGGAAATTGTTCAACAACTGAGGCCATACTATCGTTTTATTGTACCTGGATTTTTAATGAATCATGTCTTTCCCAAGACATTTTTGTAAGTTGTCCCCCCGTAAGCTGTGTCTCCCTTTGCAGCTCTCTGCACTGTCTCTAGCCACGTCAGATATGATGTTCATCAGTGCAAAAGACCATGTGAGGAAGTACTCACTGTGGATTGACTCCAAGAACTGCAGTGGACATCGCCAAGTCATGGCCATTTCTCCCATCCAAGTACTAACCAGGCCCGACCCTGCTTAGCTTCCGAGATCAGACGAGATCGGGTGCTTTCAGGGTGGTATGGCCGTAGACAAGTCATGGCCATTTCTAAGGGCTACTGCTAACCTATGCCATAGGTCCTGAAACCTATGCCCTGGTGGAGGACCTCTGAGTAAGAACCGTTTATAGTTCACATGAATATTCACATCCAGTTATAGACTTTGTTATAATATTGGTAAGTCTTCATCCTAAGGGCAGGTTTACTCAAAGTGGCACGTCCTGAGAGGATGGACACATTGTATCCTTGAATTAGTCAGATAAAGCTTTAGGTCCTGCATAATCAAAGCCAGATTTGGCTTGTCTCCTTGCATTCTGACACATGAATTTCCTACATTCTGTTGACTCTGTGGGCAACAGATTTCTGCCTGTGTGATATGGACAACATTAGTGTCAGGATATGTTTTTTTTTTTTTTTTTTTTTTTTTTTTTTTTTTTTTTTTTTTTTACTTATTGTGGTGTTTGGTTATGGGGTCTCATTGGCTGGCGAACTTAATTGGGCTGAGTTCAGTCAGAAATTAACTTGGGAGGATTTTATTGGTAACTCCATATTCGATTTTTGTCCTATGTTGTCAAAGAGATCCAAAAATGTTAAATGGTGAAACAGATATACCAGCCTTTACCATAAGCAGCATAGTTTTTGGTTCTATTTCTGAAGGTATAATCTCTGAGCAATGTATGATGTTGTGGCTGTAATAATCAATGGTAGTATTCTAAGTAAAGCAATAACGATGGGAGGCATTATTCAAATACATGAGCAGATTCCATAAACTGCCCAGGGACATCTATTTCTTTCGTGCAAAGGAAATCTTAGGGCATATACTGATCAATGTCAAACTCATCAGTGTGTCCCAAAGTGCTCATTTTAAAACAAAAGATCTACTTGAATACCAGGATGGAGACCAGGAATACTGAAAATGAGTTAGTTATTTATGCCTTTTCCTGTATTGTTTCTTCTCAATAGAATCTTACCTTTGTCTCCAGAAAGTATATAGAAGATAAACCAATTTTTCCTAGCAGCTCTTTACTTGGTGAAAAAGTGATTCTAACCCTGCCTCATTCTAAAATATTGTCATAAGCAACACAGGAATTCAAAAGGAACGAAAATTCTAACAATTGGTTAAAATGGTCTTTGACATGCAAAATTTTTGTTAGTTTCTAATCCAATGACGTTTCTTTCATCCCTACTATCCTGTGATCAATCATAAACCAACCCAACCTTTCAGATCTCAGTAGATGAATGCAAAGTTTTGAGGGGCTTCCACTAATTATTTTCTATATCAATAACAATAACTGTTACTCTTTTGGGGGGCTTACTCTACAGTCCTAGCTAATGAGACATTGTCTTTATTTACCTTTTAAAGGGACATAGGGCCGTGGCTACCCATTAGAATCTTAACCATTGGCCTTTTGCCCATTCATTAATTCTTTCAACACTCTTGCTAAACTCTTCCTACTTTTCTTGCATCATGTGTGCTAGGCACTGGGGGTAAAAAAAGATGAGTAAAACAGGGTCCTGTCCTTGAAGAACTCACAGTGTAACGGGGAAGTTAGACTTGTGAACAACTTTGGTTTTTACCAGTTAGGAGCTACAACTGAGAGGTACTGAGAACACATTATCTTTTTTTGGAAAATCAGCTGGACTTGGTTTAGTTTCCTTCCTTCCTCTGTTGCTCTTTTCCCCATGCCACCCCCTCAAGGGAAAAAAAAAAGATGAGAGTAAAATCTCTTTTGAAAAGTTCCTCCATGTCAGCTATGGAAAATGATATTACTTACTACAGTAATAGAGGAGGAGAAATAATATTCATCCTAGGTCCACCCTTGATTTTGTGGAGCCAAACAGAGATAACCAGTGAGAGCTATTATAATTCTATTTAGTATTAAAGCAACCAGTTATTTTCATCTTATTCTTAAATAATGGAACCACATTTGTTTAGAATTAGTTATTTTATATTTTAGCTTCATACTTCGTAAACAGACAAGTGCAAAAATTAACTGGACAGATTAACTGGAGGGTATGCACTAGAAACCCAAACTCTACATTTGTGAGAATTTATGGTTTGGACAATAATGCAAATACTTAAAGCAATTTAAAATCTAACCACTTCCATGTGTCATTCTTTATTTTAAACAAAGATATGTCTGTGTAGATTTTTAGTTTTATGTACTTACGATAGCAGAAGTTCAGATCAGATAAGAGGGCCCCATAGGCTACATAACATAATATTCTTTTTCAAGAAAAAGAAACAAGGAAGAATCTTAGCAACAGTAGCTATGCAAAACATTAAAGGTGATTTTGAAAAGAGATTTGTTCATTATTGTATGAAAGACTAAAACTTTAAACAAATTTTTTTAACATTTTTTAATTTATTTTTGAGAGACAGAGACAGAGCGTGAGCAGGGGAGGTGGGGAGAGAGAGAGGGAGACACAGAATCCGAGGCAGTTTAATCCTAAGTTTATCCTCTAGCTTAATGAAAGAGAAAAAGATTCCACTAGAATCAAATATTTTCAAAGATGTTTAGAAATATGCACATTTTTCTAGGGTATAACATTCTAAGAGTGTAAATTTTCATATTTTTGAGATTAGACTGGCTGAGTTTTTAATTTTTTTTACACAATTAAAATTTAGATGTTGTCATTTTTTATTTTCATGCATTAATCGTTCGAAATTTGTTGAATACAAGATTTTCAGTTAAGAAAAAATATAGTACGAAAATTATCCTGGTTGTAGTTGATTTTTTTTTCTTAGAAAGCCTGTGAAGTCCACTTTGTTTTTCTTTTAGGACAAGAAATTCCATTACACCCCTTTGTAACCACCCCTTTGTAACATTACACCCATTACACCCCTTTGTGACCACCCCTTTGTAACAGATTCGATCTATTTTGTTCAGCAGGCAGGATCACATTCCTTATAAACACTGATCGTCCTGAAAACTACTAAAATCTACTCATGTGTTAATTTTTTTTGAGAATTAAAAAAAAACCCTATGAATCCTATATGTTTACTAGTTCGTGTGAAACTTTTAAGAGACTGTATGGAGTTCAGGGGTGCCTGGGTGGCCCAGTAGGTTAAGGTCTGATTCTTGATCTCGGCTCAGGTCATGATCTCATGGTTCGTGGGTTCGAGCCCCACCTCAGGCTCTGCGTTGACAGCACGGAGCCTGCTTGAAATTCCCTCTCCCTTTCTCTGTCCCCCTACCCCTTTCATGCTCTCTCTCTCTGTCTGTCTCTCTCAAAAATAAATAAATAAATAAACTTAAAAACAAACAACCAAAAAAGAAAACGTATGGCGTTGGTTCAATAGGTGATACCATCTCTACTTTATGTGTGAAAAAAAAGTACGTTTTTAAGCGTGTTGCCTGAGACCAATGACCTGTTGAGGATGTCACTAATAGAACTGGAAGGTGAGTCATGTATCATAGAGTAGATCCCTCTGTTCAGCCGAATACTTTGGTTTCAATATGCAAGCTGAGGGGTAAAAGTTATAAAGAGAAAAAAATGGATCTGCATAACAGAAGACGAAAAAGTTGAGGGTCCTGGGAAATTCAGGAGGGAGATTGTAAAGAGATTTGAGAAGGGGAGAGGAGGGACCTGACAACTGGGTAGAAGTGATGACCTTCCTTTGGGTTCCTTAAATCTTTTTTTTTTTTTTTAGTTGTTTTTATTTTTTAATTTTTAACATTTATTCATCTTTGAGAGACAGAGAGAGATAGAGCGTGAGCAGAGAGAGGGAGACACAGAATCTGAAGCAGGCTGCAGGTTCTGAGCTGTCAGCACAGAGCCCAATGCGGGGCTTGAACTCACAGACCATGAGATCATGACCTGAGCCAAAGTCAGCCGCTTAACTGACTGAGCCACCCAGGTGCCCCTGGGTTCCTTAAATCTTTAATGATTTCTAGTGTGTAACTATTTTTTTGTGTGTGAAAACTGAATTTTCCACAATCTTGATCTTCCTTGAGTTTTAATTTACCCATTCAATATTTAGTGATAGGCTGCTCTATGCAAGCACTGTCTCTTACTGCTGGGGACACGATGATGATGGGACTCTCTCCTCACCTTAGGAAGGTTATAATCTATGACAAGGTCAGCAGTCCATAGCCTGCAGGCCAAATATGGCTCACAAGTGAAGAATGATTTTTGAAGTGGTTGAAAAGAATCAACAGAAGAGTAATGTTTCATGACATGTGAAATTATACGAAATTCACATTTCAGTGCCATTAATGAAGTTTTATTGTAACCTAACCAGGTTCATTTGTTTATGGATTGTTTATGGGTGATTTTGCACTAACAGACAGAGTTGACTTAGTTGTGGCAGAGTACCTCTGGCCCAAAATGACTAAAATATTGACCATCTGGTTCTTTACAGATAAAGTTTTCCAAATCTAGTACATAAAATTGATGTTAAATAGAAATTGTAATTAAGTATAGTATATTGTAATAGAGAAAATTTAGGACTATATGGATCATATAGCTTGCCAAACAACTAAGACATAATGGGTAATATTAGTTATCCACGCTAGTCAGACGGAGTAAAGACTCTCTCTCTGCTCCTTACAGAACCCACACTAAATCAGCCTATGACAAGAAGTTTAGGTAACTAGGAAGACCAAGGAAAATTCTGGTTTTAGAGATGGCGTGCTTCAACAGTTCAAATGATATTATGATCAACTTATTTATCTCTTTTCTTCAGATTTTAGGCTCTGATAGGTTTCCCCATATTGGCATAATTTTGAATTATACTCTTTTTTTGTGTTGTGCCAAAAATGACCTTAAGTAATTCTAGATGTCATGGCACTTTCTGGTAGTGAGCCCCAAGAGAAATGAGTATATCAACGTTTAAACAAAAACCCAAGGAGGATTCTGACTGGCCTGGCTTGGGTCATGTGCCCATTCATAAATCTCAGAACTATGGCTAGACCGTATCACATGACATTCTCTAAATGACGGTGGATGCAGAGAATGCAGGTCCATGCGATCGACATCCCTACCAGTAGAGAGAACCTGTTGGGATGATGAAAATAAGAGATTCACACTAGGAACTGATATCTATAAATTATTTTGCAAATGTTTGAGATGCTGGGGGAATATATAATATCCTAATCACAGTGATTGATATAGTCTCCGAAAAGTAAAATTCTATGAAAATATCTAACACTTTAATGCAGAGTTTGTATACTGATTGCCTATGGGACTGATTCCACTTGCTGATCTATTCTGTCTGGCCTATTGGCCTGTAGTTTTCTTTTCTTTCCTTTCCTTTCCTTTCCTTTCCTTTCCTTTCCTTTCCTTTCCTTTCCTTTCCTTTTTTAATTTAGTCAATCATTGTGAGATTCTCCTTTAAAAAATAAATGTTGGCATTACTAGATCTGCCCTCCTGCATGAAAATAATTAGCCACCTTTTTTATATGGAGCAGCAGCAGCTCTTACCTTAGATGGAGCATTGGATCTTCTGTTAGCCACAATCACCATCACCCTCTATTGCTTCTCTAATGTTGAAGCCCTTTTCAGTTGCCACTTGTGCTTGTTTCTTCTAGAAGAGAATTGCTTCTCTATATGCCTACCTCCACCAAATATGGGAGAAGATGTTTGATTCAGGCACAGTGGAAGATATCTTTCTTTGATTAACTTAAGAATATTATTCCAGGGGCGCCTGGGTGGCGCAGTCGGTTAAGCATCCGACTTCAGCCAGGTCACGATCTCGCGGTCCGTGAGTTCGAGCCCCGCGTTGGGCTCTGGGCTGGTGGCTCAGAGCCTGGAGCCTGTTTCCGATTCTGTGTCTCCCTCTCTCTCTGCCCCTCCCCCGTTCATGCTCTGTCTCTCTCTGTCCCAAAAATAAATAAACGTTGAAAAAAAAATTAAAAAAAAAAAAGAATATTATTCCATATATAACATGCGAATAAAAGATATCTGTATTGAAAGAACCACAACTTAAGAGGCTGTGACATATGAAATAAACCATCTGAAACCATTATAAAACAAATCATAATAAGATTTATGACTGGTGTATGGAGAAGATGAGAAATGAAAAACTTAACCTGAGAATAGGATTGAAATGTCAGTGATTGTTTTTGATTATGAATAAAATATCTGATACTCCTATAAATGAGGTTATATATTAAGTGAAAAAATTACCCAGACCACAAAAGCTTTTATGGATGGCAAGTTTATGAAAGAGCACCATAGAATACAGCAGAAATTGTGGGTTCTGCGCAGAGACAAGCATTTGTAAATTGAAATCTTACTGGAAGTACTGTTGACCTGAATATTGAAGTTATGTCTTAGCAGTTACAGAAAAGTTGTACCAAAAAAAAAAAAAAAAGTTAAATCAGTTGCAGCATTTTCTATTGAAGATGATGAGAGCACAGATTTGAATAATATCACATCATCAGCTATATTGAATTGGTGATATTGACAAGAATGCTTATGTGTCAGAAGATGACAGGCTGTGATTGGACTCAGCAAATGACTGATCTTTGTCTAGGGAAATTTGCAAAAGGCAACGCAGTTGGTCAAAATCGGTCAGTGTGATTCAGCTCTTGCAACGGACAGTGTTAATGTGAAAACTTAAATTTAGGAAAGGATCATTCCCCAGGAAACCTAGGATTGAGCTCTCCTGATTACATCATTTTCCAGGAATTGCTTTGTGCCAAAGAATTTAAAATGTAATATACCATGAATGTGCTTGTAATTAACACCATTGAACTGGATAATCCCCGTAGCATGAAATACAGATATTCCAGGGCTTCTTTTTATAAGTTAGATGTATACGGTTGTAGCCTGTTGCAGTACATGGACTTATGTGGCTGAGGGCTAAAGGATATTTTTGGATCATTTTATGTCATTCAAGAGAAAATCTCTACTCAATCTCTAACAATGAAAAGTGGATTAAAGTCTTGGCCTTTCGGGTGGATGTTAGAACCTATCAATTTTGAATAGTTCTCTACAAAGGCATTCACAAACAGCTACATAAACGTATGATTCAATTTGCTCACTTGAAGTGAAACTGTGTCTTTAAGAAACTAATTTGGCAAAGAATAATCTGGCCCATTATCCTGCACTGAAATCACTTTCCTAAAATGAAAGTCATGGCTAGAACTACATTACCAAAGCTAGGGGCTTGAAAATGGAATTCCGAAAAGGTTTTTGGGTTTTAAACTTTAGGAAAATAAAGTAACAGTTAAACATTAGAAAGTTTACCTTTATAATTTGAGACTGACTGATAATATGAAAACAAGAGCTACCCCCTAACACTATTGAACTGCATATCATAACTGAAAGTTAAATACAATAGTATTGGAATGCCAGAACTGAACAAACACATTTCCAGACCCAAAGCGTTGTGTAAAGAGAGTCTATACATGCTAAGTAGCACCAATGTTTGTAATCTCCATTTTTCAAAAAATTTTTAAAGTTTATTTATTTAAAAAAATTTTTTTAGTGTTTATTTTTGAGAGAGAGAGAGAGACAGAGTGCAAGCAGGGGAGGGGCAGAGAGAGAGGGAGACACAGAATCTGAAGCAGGCTCCAGGCTCCGAGCTATCAGCACAGAGCCTGACGTGGGGTTCAAACTCAGGAACCGCAAGATCATGACCTGAGCCGAAGTTGGACGCTTAACCAGCTGAGCCACCCAGGCGCCCCTAAAGTTTATTTATTTATTGAAAGAAAGTACAAGTGGGGGAGGCCAGAGAAAGAGAGAGAGAGAGAGAGAGAGAAAGAATCCCAAGTAGGCTTTGCACTGACACGCGGAGCCCAATGTCACAAACTGTGAGATCGTGACCTGAGCCGCGACCGAGGGGTGAGACGCTTAACCAACTGAGCCATCCAGGAGCCCCTGTAAACTCCATGTTTGCATATGACACTGAGTACATTTTGCATATGGCACTGAGTACACCTAGTCAACGGATTTGTGGTGTAGGTTGACATGATCTGATGGTAATTATCTTATGTCTCCATGATAAGTCCAGAAGTAACAAATGAGAAAGAACTCAAGTAACGAAACATTTCTATTTCTGTGATTTTTTTTGTATTTTAAAATTTCAAATATCTCTAAAAATATCATACATACCAGTTCGCACTATATTCAAGAAAAATAAAGTAAGTTTGGTTATTTTCCAACACTTGACTTCTCTCACATCTCATATACCTCACTTCTTTCTGTGACTAGCTGGTCCCTGTGGGCATTTGAATGAGTACTCTGGCTTTGACCTATGCCTCTATATGATGCTCAATCATCCTTTGATGGAAGACTGTATTAAAGAAAACAACCTTTATGGTATCTATAAGCAGAGATTCCAAATAGCAAGAATTTGTCAGAGTGTCTCCAGCACTATCTAGGGGAAAAATGTCCCAACCAGGGGCCTCAAGGATATTGTTACTGTGGAGATAGATGCGCTGGTCTTTTTCTAGATGGATAGCAGTAGCCATAACTATCATTCAGCTAGCTATCCTTGATCAGATGCTGTGCTCACCAAGCAACGGCAACATTATTGATCTGGCCTGGGGGACAGACTAGGCACCGGAGTATCTTTTCTCCTCAAAAGTGAATTTTTCTCCTACACATTAATAAATTTGCTTTCCGGTTAACATAGCATCCTCTTGTCAGTTTGGGTAGCTAAATTAGTTGCTAAAGCCTTATCACCCTCAGGCATAAGAACAGAGTATGCATCTTGACCTATAAGCAACGCACCATATCCTGCTACTTATTTATTTATATAACTCAGTGCCATTCAACTGAATTCACATCTGAATATTTAGGAACAGCAGTGAGAGTCTTCCTTACCGCAAGAATTTAGAAACCAAATTGCCCTTTTATTAGTATTTTTTTTTTTAAGTTTCATCTAATCCAGATCCAGTGGCTTTACATTCTGAAAAATTTAAGCTGCTAGCACTTGACTATGGAAGGCAAAGACGAGGTGGTTAATGGCCCTAATAGGTTTCTCCACAATAAATTCATTAGTGGAGGTTTACATTCTTCTCAGAGGCAAATCAGCATTCTCTGCCATGCACCCATTAATATAAGTTACGAGACAAAGTATTTTAATTATATATCACGCCACATAAGGCTTTATAACTTGTACCAAGTCTGTCAATATCGAAGTCAATAAAAGTTGAGTGGCTGTGAAATAAGATTCTGAACAATTAATCTTAAAGCTAAAATAGTATGAAGAGTGAATGGAAAGTATAAATGTATGTCAGATTATTATATTAGTCCTGTTTTTCTGGTTTGTGTTATATAAAATAATTAAGTTTTCCTTTAAAAAAATCCATCGTGATGATATTGGGAAAAAATGTGTATATTAGCCTTTTAGAAATAGTTTTAAATATCTCTGTTGACTTTTTCTGATTGAATTCTCAGACATACTTTAAGTAAATTAATTAAGAATGTTTGTTCTAAAAACTAATGTTGGAAAAAGATACCAAATAATAGAGATGCATTTGTACGAGGAAAACGTCTAACTGAGATGTGACTAGAACAGAAAATCAGACAATCTTGTGTTTTAAAAAATCCTTACTATAGTGACAGTCTTAATAAAACCACAAAGCATTTGTTGGAAAGGATCTTGAAGGTCATGTAGTTTAACTTCCTACCGGATGTATAAATCTCTCTTACGTCACCCCAAACAGTCATGCAGCCTCTCCTTGAACATTGTCACTGACATTGGATTTATTACCTTTCTACTCAGTTCATAAGTTTTACCTTCTGTCTGGTTTTGGAGTTTTTACTGTATGTGGTAGATGATTTCTACTAAACTATAGTCTCCTTGAGGGCAGATTCAATATTTAAATCCCTAATATCCTATTTATAACAAGTGCTTTCCCTGCAATAAGGTTCTCAAAGATACTATTGAAGTGATTAATGAACAAGTTTGGGCACATTCTTTTTAGAAAATTCCCCCTGAAATCTTCTGTTAACTGGTCCCATTCTTTTCTTAGAAGACTCCCAGCCCAAGAATGGGGTTTCATCCTTAAAGTGGAGCTTCAAGGTATTTAGTTTCTTGTTACTGCCTCCTTGTTATCCCCTTCCACAATGGGAAGGGAAAAAGCTGATCTCAGTTCCTGTTTCTTTGAAATAACAGTGGTTTCAATTTTCCTTATGCCACTGCAAGGTCTCAGGTTTGACTGAACCTAAATCAGTCCCTTTACTCATCAAGACATACTGATTCTTTGTTTTGTTTTTGTTTTTCCTTTTTTTTTTTTTTAGTTGAAATTCAAGTCTTTCATTCTTCACTTTTTTAAGTGTTTATTTGCTTATTTTTGAGAGATAGAGACAGAGTGTGAATGGGGTAAAGGGCAGAGGGAGAGGGAGAAAGAACCCCAAGCAGGCTCCACACCATCAGCATAGAGCCCAGTGCAGGGCTCGAACCCACAAACCCTGAGATCATGACCTGAGCTGAAATCAAGAGTCAGATGCTTAGCTGACTGAGCCACCCAATTCTTAAAATTATTTAACGATATCCGGCCCCAACAGAGGAGCTCCTGTCTGGGTGGTGGCAAGAGTCACACTACCTAATTGGTATAAACACTGCGTCAGCATAGACAGCAAGAAATAATCATACTTTAGGTTGGTCTTATGGTTAAAGCACAAGCATTACTGTGAGAAAGGGAGACAAATTTGTCGATTTTTTCCTTCTCTCACAAGATGACGTTATTCAAGTATCTAAGAATGTGATCCTTAGAATTTAAAGCTTAGACTGCTTGAGAGCTACAAAGGAGCTTAGATCACAAAATTTAACTTCTTCATTTTATAGAGAAGAAAATTAAACTCAAAGTATGGCAAAAAAAAATGTCTATTGACCTAGTGTCTATTTTCCTAGGCCATAGCTAGCTAGAGGCTGTATCAGAAATAGAGACCAAGACCTTTTATTTCTGTGTATCCCTCTGTATCCAGAGAGTTTTCTCACATAACTCTCTTCAGATGTCAAATTGAGTTGTCTTTTCTATATCATGTACTGTCGTGTAAAATTTAAATATAAAATCTGCTAGAGGGAAATAAGCACTTGGTTAAAATGTGTTTTGTGATTTATCACATAAGGAGCTTAAGGATATATGTATTCAATAAACCTCAAATAGCAGCATTCCATTCTCCCTATAACAGCCCAAATACTGTGTCTCTTGTGAAAAGAGAAAGCCCAATTGTCTTCAAGTTACCCATAGGTCATCTTTTTCTCAGAAAATTTAAATTCATTAGGATGGCAACTAATATGTGGAATTCAAGAAACACAACAGATGAACACAGGGGCAGGGAATTAAAAATAAGATAAAAAGAGAGAGAGGGAGGAAAACCATAAAAGACTCTTAAATACAGAGAACAAATTGAGGGTTGCTGCAGGGGTATCGGCTGGTGAGATGGCCTAAACAGGTGTGGGTATTAAGGAGGGCTCTTGTTGGGGCAAGCACTAGGTGTTGTATGTAAGTGATGAATCACTAAATTCTACTCCTAAAATCATTATTACACTATATGTTAACTAACTTGGATTTAAATAAAAGTTAAAAGTTAAAAACAACAACAACAAAAAAAGATGGCAACTAGACAGTGTGGAAATATGGAAACATAAATAAATAATATTGAGCAAATTAATGAAATAATCAGTATTTAGCCTGATTAGAGACAAATGATCATCAATACCAAAGTTGAATTCTTGGAATTATTTTTTGTGGAAATATATACATTTGTTATATTGGGATACACATACCTATTTAGTATATATCAAGAAGAGCAATACATAACAGTGATCCTTGAGAATGGAAACCAGGCCTGCAGTTGATTTTTTTTTTAAGAACCTCATGTACTAGAAACATGAAGAATGGAATGAATAAACTCATAGAGTTGCTTCCTTTCCCAAAAGTTGTTGAAGACTAATAGAAATTTGGACCATTGGCAAGAATTCTATTTTTTTTGATATGTTTAGCAAAATCAGGATGAGCCCATTCAATATTTATTTAGACCACTTCTTTCCTTCCTTCCTTCCTTTGTTTATTCTTTCACTCATGTATTTATTCAAGTATCTGTTCTAGAAGTTTTGAGTGCCCACCAAGTGACAGGCCCCTTACATAGTAGTGAGAAACACAAAGACAACTATGAGGCATTGATTTCCTTAATTTCAAGGAGGGGTCAGTTGGGACAGTCCAACATGTCACTAATTATAATGTAATAGTGTCAGAGTTAAAGATGTCTCTAAAGTATGGGGGAGCCCATAGTAAGTGATGATATGCAACTTGAAGGTTGAGTATGATTTCAGAGAGTAGGTAATACCTGAAGTGGATTTGGATGAAAGATTAAGATTTTACCCAGTAGAGGAGGGAAGGAAATAGTGTTGCAAAAATGGCTGAAATGAAGGCAGAGCTAGCTTGTTGCAGTGCTCTAAGTGGTTCCGTTTGAAGGGCATGTAAAGTGAGGAATAGTGGGAGAAGCCCAAGGGGGTAGTGTAAGAAAGGCCATGCACCATATGCTGGTAAATTTGGACTTAGACAAAGTAGAGGAATAAAGTAATCAAACGTGGGGGTGCCTGGGTGGTTCAGTTGGTTAAGCTTCTGACTCTTGATTTTGGTTCAGGTCATGATTTTGCTGTTCGTGAGATCGAGCCCTGCATCAGGCTCTGTGCTGACAGTTCAGAGCCTGCTTGGGATTCTCTCCCTCTCTGCCTCTCTCCCTGCCCTTCCCCCCTCTCCCAAATAAATAAGTAAACTTAAAAAAAAAAGATAAGATCATTGTTGTAAAAAAAAAAAACTGTACTCATCAGGTATCATAATAAGCATACAAATATATATCCCTGGCCTTGAATTTACTACATTACAATGTAGTTCATTACAATTTAATAGTGAAGATGAAAAAATAAATAATTTGAGACTTTTTTAAGTTATAAGAAGGATAAAAATAATTATTTGCATTTTGTTTTGCAATAGCCAAGATATGGAAACAGCCCAAGTATCCATCAGTGGATAAATGAATGAATAAAGAATTTGTGGTATACACATATGCACGCACATATACACACACACACACACACACACACACACAATGGCATAATATTCAGCAATAAAAAAGGAATGAAATCTTGTCATTTACAACAATATGGATGGACTTAAAGGGCATTATGCTTAAGTGAAATAAGTCAGACGGAGAAGGACAAATACCTATGGTCTCTTTTATATGTGGAATAAATTAAAAAAAAAGAAAATCAAGTTCATGGATACTGATAACAGACTGGTGATTGCCAGAGATTGAGAATGAAGGAGGGGAGAAATGGGTGAAGGGGGGGGGGGGTCAAAGGTAAACAGAAAAAAGAAAAAAAAAAGAAAACACAATGGAATGGTACAATATTAAAATTATGAATAACAATGAAAAGTTATAAGAATAAAAATAATACAAGTTACAGTGAGTATTCAGAAATTGAAGAAATCTTATATGACTGGAGGACATCAGGAGAAATATTCAGGATATATACTGTCACACTTGAACTGGGCCTTGAATTAGGAGGATTCAGCATGTAGAGAAGGGTGGGGAAGGGCCATCAAGGTGCAAGAACCAGCAGGAACAAAAACCTCAGCAAGTCAACAGGAGCAATGGGTGTGGAGGGGTGTGGGGTGTGGACTTGAAGGCTCAAAAGCTAAGTTGAGTGGAGGACAAGGAGGTCCTTTATCCAAGTTAAATAGTTTCAGCTTCGTTCAACAGAGACGTTGAGGAGAATGTGATGGGAGATGTGATTCAAGATGGTAGGTCTGTAAATAACACCTAGAATTCATGACTGCAGAGAGAAGAGCAAAATTTCAGGCAAGAGATGAAGTCCTGACCGGGGATTGTGATGGTGAGTCTCACAGGAAATGAAGGAGGGAGACCCCACAGAGGAAGAACCAATAGGACCCTCGAGAGCATCAGAGATGCTTTGGATGTTTCCAGCTCATGACTCAAAGAATAACAGTTCCTACAATAGAAACAGGGAAGGTGTGAGGAAGAGTTCCTTGGAGAGAAAAGAGTTTTTTGCTTAATGGGATGACTCTCTGATTCATTCAAAACGCCCAGTTGGAAAGGTCCTGAAGACAGTTGGCCTTGCTGGGCCAGAAGCTTCGGAAAGAGGATGGAGGCAAGTTTCTCACATAGAGACAAAACGTGAAATCCTAGGAGGGGACGCTCTTGCCACTGGTGGAAACATCTAGGAATCTACCGTGTCGGGAAAGGAGAAAATTTGGGGAAATATTGTATTTGAAGAACAAAAAATTGAAAAAGCCACCAGCAATGGAACCAGAGAATCCATAGAAAAAATAGGTAGGAAAACAGAAAATAAGGAGGTGTGTTTCAAGAGCCAGAAAAAAGTAAATACAGCAGAGAGGGCAGGGGGTACTGACCATTTGGGCAATGTTTGGAGGCTTTACTGGCTTCAATTCCTAGCTCAATTTTCATAATTACCTTGGGGTTTACTTGTTTAACCTCTGTAACTTCACCTTTCTTATCTGAGTGAAAAACTGCAATACAATGGCAACCTTGTGGGGACTCGTGAGAACAAAATGAGCTAATACTGCTTACCTTATGCATCACTGGGGAGAGCAAGGGTGACACCCATGCTGGTCTAAAAATCACCAGAAAAAGGAGACTGGCTTGGAGGTTTTACGGTGCTTAGGAGGTGGGGCCGAGGCAAGGGCTCCCACGCACATGTATGTGCAGGGGATTCCACGTTTGGACTTCTCACTCATGCCACAAAGGGGGAGCATCCTTATCTTTCTTATCGGGTTACCAGATGCGGGGCAGAAAGGAAGGAGGTTAGGGTGAGGCTTAAAAGCTGTCAGCAACCAAGCATCAAACAGTGGAGTCAGATACTTAGAAAATGTTTCCCTAAATCTCCCTTAACTGGGCCCCAGAAATGCCCAAGTCACTCCAGCACCACCCATGCAAGAGGAAGTGCGATAGAAGGGGAGCCAGAGTAGAAAGAGACTTACGCAAATGGGGTCTAGATCCCTTAGCAAAAAGGTGAAATGCTGTGAATCCCCCGGCAGGGGCCCTGAGAGCGCGTATACCAGTGGGGAGCCCTGAAAATCGTGGCGAGTCCTTTGATGGGTGAGCATTGGAGTTGTTTTAAAATGTGTTGGGCTGGGTTTACGCCGATCTACTTAAGCTCTGGTTTTCCTTGTGATGAGTATAAGTATATGATGGAACAACGAGTCAGGGTTAGGCATGCTGTTGATCATGGAACAAGTGTCTCACAGGAACACGTTCAATCCCTGCTGAAGCCAATCATGTCTCCTCCCTCTGCTCTAAACCTGTAAGTCACCTTCTTCTTCCCTGTCCTTAGGCATAGTTGCTCTTCTTTCTGATGTCCTCACCCGGCAATCATCCCTCACTTCACCTTATCTAACTACTACATCATGCTTCCCAATGAGCCTGTTTTCCGTGACTCTCTCTCCCTGTGGTTTGTTTCTATTGGGCCCACAGTTCCTACTAATTACACAAGCTGTCCACATACAGACTTCCCTATTGTCCCTCTGCTCCCACAGAATACTTACCCATGGATGACCCTCCCTTCCAGTCCTGCCTTTCTCCTGGGCTCATTGGAACAAGTAGCCCAGCCTCTCTCAATAACATTCGTGGCGTAGCACCCCACACATAACAGGAGACTGGGTTGGACCTACGACAATAGTAATTATTGTTGCAGCTTCCCTTTATCATTTACTGCGTGCCTCGTGTGGGCACGAGGAGCATTTGAGTTGAGGCACGTGTGCCTCTGTGAACATGTGCTCAGTTCATCTTCCCAAGAACACCCCGACATCCCTTGATGATGGTAGTTATTCCACAATGCATGTATGGCAAACCATCACATTGCGCACTTTATATGCAATTTAATTTGTCACTTGCACCTCGATAAACCTGGGCAGGGAGGGAAGGACAGAAACGAAGAGTTGGATAGAGGAGAAAAGGCAAACTTGCAAACATTCAAAACACAATCAGTGCCTGGAAGATAAGGGCACTTACCTATTTGACCAATGTGCACAGGGGATCTGAGGCTCAGGGAGGTTAAGTTACCAACGATCGCACAGCTAAAGAGGTCCTGCCAGGCCGTGAACCCAGATGCAGCTCAGAAGTCCAGGCTCCAAATCCCCATGCTATATTGCTTCAGTGAGAGGCTGCTTCTAGAATTTAGATCTTTTCAAACTGTGTTGCAGTCTCACGCATCATCTGTCACTGTGAATCCTCCTAACCTCTCCTTCCCTTGCAATTGCCTCTTTGCCACTGATGTTTTTCTAGATGTTCCCAATTCTTTGCTGAATGTGGGAAAGTTGAAATTAAATTTCCAAGGTGTAATTTTAATACACATTCCAATATAGTAAATTACTATTATGAAAAGTGTACTACTTGGAAACTTCAAGAAGCCCTCTAGAGTAACTTGTAATTATAATGAGTCGTGTTGATGCAGTATACGTTTTTACTCTGTATAATTTAACAAGTGTGTGATGACTATCTAATTATAGCCTATAGTTCACAAAGTAATAGTTTACAATCATATTTCCTTGGTAGAGGTTAGACTTCCACATGAGATTCTTGCTTTATGTCTGCCTACAAGAGGCGTATTACTACCAAATGTGCGTACAAATAAAGCCTTATCACAAAGATTGACTTTAGAAGCATAATCTGTTTCAGAAATACATTTCTAAAAATTTGCACAAAACTTACATTCCTTAAACCAGCCAAGCCAAACAAATTCATCAAAATACTCTTGTCCTTTCAAATGTCGTAAGAACTGTTCTGACAATACTCATGAGCGAAAATCTGTTATTCAAGAATGAAACAGGAAAAAAAAAAGTGAGTAGATTTTTCTACCTCTGCAAAACACACTGAGGACTTTCTTGTATCATTGCATCCTTCAAGAGCTGAGTTGAAGAACAGAGATAGAAAGGAAACCTAATGGCTCTACCTTCAAACTATATCCTGAGTCAGTCCGCTTCCCTCCACCCCTATGGGCAACCTCTTAGTCCCAACCACCATCATCTCTCACCTGGATTACTGAAATAGCCTCCTAGCTGGCCTTCCTGCTTCTGCCCTTGCCCCACTTCTGTCTCTTGGCAACAGACAGCCGAACGACCGTTACAGCCACAGTCGGCCCAGGTCTCCTCTGCTCAGAGCCCTCCAACAGCTGGCTCTCTTTTCCCTGAGAAGAAAAGCTGAAGTTGCCACAAATGACCAATAAAGCCTTACCCACTCTGGCCCCAAGTGCCTCCGTGACTCATCCCCTACTCCTCTTCCTCTGCTCCTGCCAGATTGGCCTTTTGCACTTTCTCAAAGACAGGAAGCACACTCCTGTCTCAGGGCCTGGGACCACCTGCCCCTCTCCCTGGAGAATCACGTAGTTACCTCCCTCACCTCCTCCAAGTTCTTTGCTCATACATCACCTTCTCAAGGAGGCCTTTCTGGACCATCCAAACTTAATAGCAACGCTCTCCTCCAGTCAAATCTCAAATTCTCCAACCTGCTTCACTCTGTTTTATTTTTTTGCCAATTACTTGAACCACCTTTCCCTGTCCTCTAGAGTTTTACTTGTTTCTTGTGTTTTTTGGCTGCCTCCCCCATTGTAGAATTCAAGGGGGCAGGGTCCTTATTGTCTTTTATTCATTGATGTATCACTGGAAACTAGAATTGTACCGAGCATGAGGTAGCCAGTCAAATATTTGGTGAATGAATGAATGAGTGCTAAAATTACTCAGGTTTTTGTCACTGTATTTCACTCTTTTTTTTTTTTTTAATTTTTTTAATGTTTATTTATTTTTGAGAGAGACAGAGACAGAATGCGAGTGGGTTAGGGGCAGAGAGAGAGAGGGAGACACAGAATCCGAAGCAGAGTCCAGGCTCTGAGCTGTCAGCACAGAGCCTGATGCGAGGCTCGAACCCATGAGCTGTGAGATCATGACCTGAGCTGAAGTCAGACGCTCAACCGACTGAGCCACCCCGGCGCCCCTGTATGTCACTCTTTCTCTGCTTCACCAAAATGGCCACGATGCCAGCCTCCTTGAATTCTTGGATAATTTAAAATGCCATGCATTAAGAAATAGCCTAAAAAGTGCTTTTTAAAATTACAGCCATATTCTTCAGGGTTCTGACATTAATATTGAAATATTCATCATGACATCTTTAAAGGTTCTCTGCCTTACTAAATCCTAAACATAATTTATCATATCAGGGACAAAATTAATTGAATTATTCTCTATTCTTGAATCAAGAATACAACTGATTTGCTGTTTTTCCTCATTTTGATGTGCTGTCATATATAAGCAGAGCTTTGATTTTGTGATGAACTTTTAAAAGCTATTGTTAAACTGCTCTGTGTGACCTTTTTTCAGGCAGAACTATCATGAATTCAGCAAGCAGCCATGTCGTCATCAGTATCTGATCCTCGTTAAATATAATTGTTAAAGTATAATGAGTCTTCCACTCTCAGAATGATAATCTGTCTAGAGTAAGAATTTCCTCAAATGATATGAGATCAATGAAAATTAAGGCTACTGTTTTTTTTTTTCTATCAACAAATATTGACCATGTGTCTGCTGTGATAGATCTGTTGCTAGACCCTGGAGGCCCAGAGATGAACAAAAACTAGTCCTTGTCTCAGAACAGTTCAGTCTAGGGGAGGAAACTAACAGATAAATGCCTAGCAGTTCCATGACATGCTAAGAGCTATAGCAGAGTCATTGAAAAGTGCTATGAAAACATGGAAGAGAGCGTGGCTTGAAAAAAATTCCTGTATTATCACTATAGATCTTTGTTTTTTGTTTTTTTTCGTATAAAAATGTTCATTAAGCACCTGCTAGATTCCAGGCATTGTGCTTATCCCTGGGGATGGAGACGCAAATAAGAGGCTGTCTTCTGAGAGGTGCTATTGATGATGATGCTATTTATGCTGATCCTGCGTGCGTGGCTAAAAACATTGATTCCTGGAAAAATGACCAGTGGCAACTGGCGAAGCTTTTAGAGCATGCCTTTTGTAGTCGCTGGACATTCAGCACCCCAGACACCAAGCTCAGAGCTGCTGAATAGCCCTTTCTCTAATCGCTGCGTGTCTGAATGCCATGGTGGACTGGCTGCTACCAGTTCCAGGAAATAGTTCAGCCAAATAAAGCACCCAAGACTTGTGACTACTCTTGGTCTTAACCTCTTCTTTGTCTGATCCTTGCATAATGTAACAAGGTTTGTATGAAAGGGCTGAATGCTTCATAAATGCTTCAATATCGTCATGTTATTATGGTAAGAGGGAAAAAGGAAAGAAACACCAAGAAATATTTTCAGCCATTTTCTATGAGCATTTAGAAATTGAGAATTCGACTGAGGATATCTGTGAACTGCATCACTTTAAGTCAGTGTAGCAGCCAAAAAGGCAGGTTTGCATCACATTAGAGTTGGTTACACGGCCCAGGTGCCATGACGTAACACTGTATTTTATGTGGACATAAAGGGGCGCCTGGGTGGCGCAGTCGGTTGAGCGTCCGACTTCAGCCAGGTCACGATCTCGCGGTCCGGGAGTTCGAGCCCCGCGTCAGGCTCTGGGCTGATGGCTCAGAGCCTGGAGCCTGTTTCCGATTCTGTGTCTCCCTCTCTCTCTGCCCCTCCCCCGTTCGTGCTCTGTCTCTCTCTGTCCCAAAAATAAATAAACATTGAAAAAAAAATTTAATATATGTGGACATAAATTTGTTCTTATAACCATTAACATAGTTGAAAAATCACTAATAAAATTAACTCCACTACAGTACTATACACGAGATACTATTTATATAATAAGCAATTCTGTCACTAAATGACCCTGTGGGTTGGGAACCATGATTATCCCCATTTTACAAGTGAAGAAAGGTGCAGTGAGGCTTGCTAGTGTGAGGTCACTGCTAATAAGTGGCAGAGCCAGAATTTGGATCCAGGTGGTTGGGCTCCAGATGATGGCAGCTGCAACGTTGTATTGCCACACAAGATGTGCAGATTAGCCATTATTAGCCACGTTCATTATTTAACTCCTAACATGTTTCAGGAGGGTCTGTTTGTTTGCCCTTCGGCATGTGTGAGGGGAAGAATACTCCAAGTTATGGTCCTGGTTTGGAAAAACTGTGCCTTTTCGATGTTTGTTATCTACCCTCCCAAAGCCTTAAAATAACTTTCAAGAGTGACTCAGATTGTGTGTAACCAAAATCTTGCTAATGATGAAACATCAAAACCTGGGAGGTTTTAACTACCAATCACCTAATGGAAGGCACACCTTGCTAATTATATCTCTTAATGTGGAGCCAGTAGTCTAGGCTAGGGCACATTACTTTGCAGGGCATCGGGATTGAAGGTCGTGTGAACTCCACACTCTTCCGGACCTAGAACTTAAATGTTGGGTGATAACGTTTTGAAGAAAATTGCTTAATATTTTATAGTGAGGGGACTTTGTGAGTAAAAATCTTCAAGAAGGGTTGATGTGATTTTCAAAAGCAACTTCGATGTTTGGAATTTGGATTGCTGCTCTCTTATTCTTTGGCACATCAATGGGTAAGACTTAATTTATTAGTTCCTTGAAAATAAGGAGTATAGTCACATCCAGAATGTGATTGATACGGGTTTCGGAATATTGGCTCTGTTTATATTTT